>NC_073693.1:9504060-10104060 GCF_029784155.1 Uranotaenia lowii
AAATGACAAAAATGACAAAAATGACAAAAATGACAAAAATGACAAAAATGACAAAAATGACAAAAATGACAAAAATGACAAAAATGACAAAAATGACAAAAATGACAAAAATGACAAAAATGACAAAAATGACAAAAATGACAAAAATGACAAAAATGACAAAAATGACAAAAATGACAAAAATGACAAAAATGACAAAAATGACAAAAATGACAAAAATGACAAAAATGACAAAAATGACAAAAATGACAAAAATGACAAAAATGACAAAAATGACAAAAATGACAAAAATGACAAAAATGACAAAAATGACAAAAATGACAAAAATGACAAAAATGACAAAAATGACAAAAATGACAAAAATGACAAAAATGACAAAAATGACAAAAATGACAAAAATGACAAAAATGACAAAAATGACAAAAATGACAAAAATGACAAAAATGACAAAAATGACAAAAATGACAAAAATGACAAAAATGACAAAAATGACAAAAATGACAAAAATGACAAAAATGACAAAAATGACAAAAATGACAAAAATGACAAAAATGACAAAAATGACAAAAATGACAAAAATGACAAAAATGACAAAAATGACAAAAATGACAAAAATGACAAAAATGACAAAAATGACAAAAATGACAAGAATGACAAAAATGACAAAAATGACAAAAATGACAAAAATGACAAAAATGACAAAAATGACAAAAATGACAAAAATGACAAAAATTACAAAAATTACAAAAAATGACAAAAATGACAAAAATGACAAAAATGACAAAAATGACAAAAATGACAAAAATGACAAAAATGACAAAAATGACAAAAATGACAAATATGACAAAAATGACAAAAATGACAAAAATGACAAAAATGACAAAAATGACAAAAATGACAAAAATGACAAAAATGACAAAAATGACAAAAATGACAAAAATGACAAAAATGACAAAAATGACAAAAATGACAAAAATGACAAAAATGACAAAAATGACAAAAATGACAAAAATGACAAAAATGACAAAAATGACAAAAATGACAAAAATGACAAAAATGACAAAAATGACAAAAATGACAAAAATGACAAAAATGACAAAAATGACAAAAATGACAAAAATGACAAAAATGACAAAAATGACAAAAATGACAAAAATGACAAAAATGACAAAAATGACCAAAATGACAAAAATGACAAAAATGACAAAAATGACAAAAATGACAAAAACGACAAAAATGACGAAAATGACGAAAATGACAAAAATGACAAAAATGACAAAAATGACAAAAATGACAAAAATGACAAAAATGACAAAAATGACAAAAATGACAAAAATGACAAAAATGACAAAAATGACAAAAATGACAAAAATGACAAAAATGACAAAAATGACAAAAATGACAAAAATGACAAAAATGACAAAAATGACAAAAATGACAAAAATGACAAAAATGACAAAAATGACAAAAATGACAAAAATGACAAAAATGACAAAAATGACAAAAATGACAAAAATGACAAATGTCATTTTTGTCATTCATGACAAAAATGACAAAAATGACAAAAATGACAAAAATGACAAAAATGACAAAAATGACAAAAATGACAAAAATGACAAAAATGACAAAAATGACAAAAATGACAAAAATGACAAAAATGACAAAAATGACAAAAACGACAAAAATGACAAAAATGACAAAAATGACAAAAATGACAAAAATGACAAAAAAGACAAAAATGACAAAAAAGACAAAAATTACAAAAATTACAAAAATGACTAAAATAAATTTTTTTAAATTTGAAAAAAAAAAACAATAAAAGAACTTTTTAGAAATTTATCTACACTTGTAAAAAATATTTATTAGATTTTGAAAAAAATTCGAACTTATCGATTGAAAATTTGTTGAAATTTCGAAAACTTGATATTTTTGGCAACTGTTTAAATATGTGATAATTCCGAAAAAGAATAATAAATTCTTCTTTTATCACACCTTCTCTTACCCTCCTTCGCTATTTCCGAAAATTTCAATAGGGAAATAATTAATGATCATGGAAGTTTACTTATAAATTTGATAAATTCTTCGAAAATTCAAACATTTTAAAAGCGAAAGTCAAACTGTAGAAGATGGAAAGTTTTTCACATTTTGCATTCGATTTTTTATGACCAGTTTGTTTCAATTAATTTCAAATTTGGATTATTTTGAAATATTTCATCGCGAGAGGGAGGATGTTTCAACTCCAAGTGATAAAAGAAGGATTTTAAATTTATTCTGTCCTAATTTGTCAAAATTTGTGTAAATTGAAAAAAGAATATTAAAAAAATTAAATTTTTTTTAGTACAGAAAAGCTTTTGAAAAAAAAACTTTTTTATCATTTTGTATAAATTTGTAAGTATTCAACTCAATTTTTGAGTAAAATTTTTTTAAAAAATTCGTTAAGATGAGTGAAAATATTGTTTAGTATGAACGAATTTATTAAAAAATATGAACATTTTTAAAATTTCTTAAAAATTGTGTAAAAATTCTAAATTTTTTGTAGTCTTGTTAAAATTTTCTGAAGATTTGAAAAAAATTGTGAAAGTTTTTTTTTATTTCTTTATTGTTAAAATTTTTTAAGAACCTGTTTGAGTTTTTGATAATTTTTTAAATGTTTTAAAATTTTGAAATTATTTATGAAATTTTGTCAATGTTCGCATTATTTGTTTAAAATTGAAATAAAATAAAAAAAACTGTTTAAAAAAAAGTTTAAATTGAAAAATTTTACAAAAATTTAGAACTATTTGTTATCTTTTTAAATTTTTTTCAAATCCTTCTTCTATCACTCTGAGTTGGAACATCGCGAGGAGGAGACAGTAAAAAATAATGCTAAAAACCAATAAATTGGAAAAAATTGCACAGAACCTTATGTGCAACAGAATTGCATACTACATCATAGCACAAAACTTATAAAAAGAAGTAATTTTTTATTGAAAAAGGTGACAAAACTCCCATCTTCCACATTTTTTTGCATTTGTAATCTTCCAGAAATTTTCCGGATATTTGATAAAAAATTTCAAAATTTCCATTAAATACTTCAAACCTTATTAATCCTCCCCTTCGTTTTTTTTTTTTTTATTTCGAGGAGGGAGGGGTGAAAAAAGATGAAATTGATATTTGTTCCGGCCTCATTTGAGGTTTTAAAATTTAAGAAAAGAGATTTCTCATTAAAAGCTTAAAGTTTTAAGGCACATAAAATGATTAATTTTTATATTTGAGTAGAAGCATTCTATGATTAATATCGTATAGTTAGAAACATATCGTAAGATACCACGACTCTAGAAATCAAATAAACTTACACATCCCATTGTCAAATACGGCCAACGTTTTTTGGTGAAATTGAAAACTCAAACAACTTCCGGCTCCTCTCAAGTAGTAGCGAACTGGAAAACACAATCCCACACAGGTTGTTTTTCTTTTCCAAACAGTAAAACGAGCATCACCAGAAGCGAAAAAAAATCACATTTGTTTTCACCCACACGTGTTTGTAGAAAAATTCGAACTTTGCTTTGACGCACACACGATCTCGAAAAGTTTAGGCCTCGACAAACATCTTGAAGATAAAAAAGTAAATACTAAGAATATTTGAAAAAAAAAAATCAAACGAAACAAAGTTTCCCTTTTTGTGGCGAAAGCTGATACTAAACAGTTGGTTTTTCGATTATTTGAATAAACTTTGGAAAATTTGCATTTGCTTTAGGTCTCAAAAGTGTTTAAATAGAAGTGAAAAGCAAGAAAAATCTCGACTCAAAGTGAAGCACTTATCCTGAGATCCGGCAGCACAGTTTCATTACTTCCAAAAGAGAACGAAGGTAGTAAAGTCATGATCTTGGTAATGATGACAACGATGACAATGGAAAAAGACCTCTTTTCCCCCCAAAAAAGTATTTCTGGTGCATTGAATTGGAAAGATATGCTACCAAAAAGGGGGAACAAGCTAGGCAGATGATAACGAAAATTTATTTTTATCTCCGGTTTTCGGTCCCCGGAAAAAATCGAGCCAAAAGATCCGGAAGAGCTCCTTCAAGGCGCGCAGACAGACCGATAGTCATCGTCCTTTGACCAGAGGGTGCTAAATTTAGGTTAACTTGAACGCGAACTTCTTCAGGTGAGCAGCAGCTTCTTTGAAAGATTGACTCAATTTATGCACAAACGGAAACAATAAATAAGGACTTCCGAAGTGGGGTGATTCCGACTATTCGGGGAGTAAAATTTATTGACCTTAGCGATAATAGATATTTATCGTGTAGGAAAATAGATGAAAGTTTCTCAATAGAAAAAACTTCCAAAAAAAATAGTGATGAACAGAAATTTGAAAGAAAGCTTTTAAAAATCACTTCAAATTTGGGACAAATCTGACCCTCTGACTCCATCCAAATCGATTCCAAATAAAGAACAACCAAGCAGTTCCATTTCAGGCCTTTGACGCCTCATCTAACCGCAATCATCGCCAGGGATTTGGGCAAATAAATTATACGGGGAACCATTTCGTGGGGTGACCGAGAAAATGGGAAACCGAAAATAGCTCGCATCCCTTTTGCTGTCCTGGCCCAATTCCACCAGTAGGGGTCTGCCTTAGAAGTCAGTCTCAAAAGCCTGTAGGGAAAAGGCGCCGAAATTACTTCCAAAACGAAATCGGCCTTTTTCCGGCAGCAGGGCCGGGTCACAAGGTTAGCTGGCCCCATTTTGCCAGCTGAAAAGTGCCAACCAATCCCATCACCGTTGTATTCGAATGCCATTTTGTTGGGATAGCCTGCGAAAGCGGAAAAAGCTATCCTCTTTCACTTTTGCCATCACACCAGACAAATTACGATCTGACGTAGCTTCCGTGACCTTTGTGTGAGTTGGCCACAGAACCACCGGCGTTGTTGACAGATTTATTTATAGTTGTAAACTTGCCAAAAAGCAACTGGTGGGGGAGTTGGATTGCCATTTCTCAACACCTTCAACACGTTTTTAAGGATTGAACTTTTGAGCTATTGTAAATTTAGAAATGAAATGGATTCAAAGTAATCTTCAGATTAAGTTGGTGTATAACAAGACTAAGTCACAATATTTCTCAGTCCTATTTTCCCGGTAAAAAAAACTGAAATTAATTGAAAAAATTGTGGAAAAGCGAAACTTCAATTCGTTTTCGTGAAAAAATAATATAAAAACCTCTCTCGTAAACGGATATGGCTGTTTAATCAAGCTCAATTCGCAACCCAATAACGTCGTCTCATCCCACACGCACTGGTCTAAATTGCTGTCAAAAATAAATCATCCTGTCTGTTTATCAGTGTTTATCGTACACATTCATTCCAGCCATGAATGACGATGAAACCTATTTATGGAATCTTTTGAATGAATCGAATAATAGTGCTCAGTATTCCGATTTCTATACATACATTTGCGTCGGTGTGGTGAAAATCATCAAAATGTTTATTTGTGAGTTGATGTTGGATTTTGTTTTCTTCGATATCAACTCATTTCAAATTAAAAATAAAAGAATCATCAAATTATCAATTTATCAAAACAGATCTTTTTTCTCTCCCTTAATCCTTAGGTTTGTAGGAAGCCAGCGGCCATGACATAGTGGATAAAACTTAAGTCTGCTATGCCAATGGTTATGCGATCGAATCTCTGGCATAACATAGAATTCTATCGTGTGAACAACCAAACCACAAAAAGAATCTTCACTATGTTATAGTCGCTGGCATTTGAAATCTAATTTGAGGCAACACTTTAAGTTTAAACTATTATAAATATGGTTGAAATGTATTTACATCGAAAATAACAATTTTTGATATTTAATTCATAAATATGTGTAAAAGTTTGACAAAAAATGGTAACAAAATTATTAAATTTCTTGTTATTTTTTAGTTATCTTCGGCAATATTTTGTATTTTTTTGTAATTTTATGTAATTTTTGTTTTTTTTTTAATCTTGAAATTTTTTTATAATTTTTTTGAAACTTTTTGGGATTTTTGTATTTTTATTGTAGTTTTTTATATATGTTTAACTTCATGGATTTTTTTGTAATTTAGTAATCTTTTGAAGACTTTTGTAATTTTCTTTTATTTTTTGTGATTTTTTGATTAATTTTGAGATTTTTTGTAACTTTGACAAAAAATGGCAACAAAAAGGACTAAATCTCTTATTTTATTATTTTATTGCTTGAAGCTCTTGTTTGTACGATGATAATGAGACATTTCCACGAAAAATGAGGGCTCTCCTTTGAAGCGTCATTGTAATGTGTTATATTGTATAGACAGTTAACAAATTTTGTTTTTTTTTCTCCAGTTAACGTCCTTGGATAATTCCAGAAATAAAAAATCCATACTTGAACTACATAACGCTGTCATTATTAATTTTTTTTTCCCCAATCTGAGGGAGTTTGAAAAATACATCTTTCGATTATTTATTTATTTATTCGATCCTAGGCTTCAGCCTTTAATCTTTACTAGTTTTAACTAAATATTAAGAATACGCTAACTTAAATCTATTTTTGATTTGTTCTCTGGACATTTCTAGCTTTATCACATTAGCATGAGCGTTGTAGAGCGCCATCATTCTATAAATAGGTTCATTCCGAGCGTAGTTCTGGATACGGTTTGTTAGCTGAAACGGCCTTATGCTGCGCAAACTGCTTCGTCCTTCGTTAGGTGAGATTTGTGACAACAAATACGGTGAAAAATATTTTCCAGTGTTTAGATCTTTAAAAAACAACACGTCGATTGATTTCCTACGATTTTCCAATGCATCCAATCCTACCAGCATACATAAGGCTCGATATTCCGGCATTTCGTCCTGCCAACCAAGGTTCCTTAGGGCGTATCTTAGAAATCGTTTTTGGATTCGTTCTATTCTGTTTTTATGTACATTGTAGTATGGCTGCCACACAATACTGGCGTATTCGATTGCAGTTCGGATAAGACCAACATAAATCGAAACAATTGTGTAAGGGTTGTCCAGCTCGTGACAAATCCTGCTTACCATACCGTACATGGAGTTTGCTTTGGCAACGACTTGTTCAATATGTTTTGAAAAATTGAGTTCCGTATCCAACTCAACGCCTTGGTCCTTCACTGACGATTTTCTAGCAATGATAGTGCTGTTTTCGAAACGATATTCGTGCAAGATGTTATTCATCTTCCGGGAAAAGGTTATCGTGCTACATTTTGAGGCGTTAATTTTCAATCCAAACGCGCTGCAGCACTCAGAAAACCTATATACCGCATTTTGTAGAGTCAAGCAATCCTTGGGGTTTCGAAATGGAAGGAACATTTTCAGATCATCTGCGTATATCAAAACATACACGTCACGCAACACTCCGGGGAACTCGTTCATAACAGTGATGAAAAGAAGGGGTCCCAAGTGACTCCCTTGTGGTACACCACTGTTAACCGAGAATACGCTGGATCTCGCATTCCCAAGCTTCACGAATTGTACTCTTTCTGTTAGGTATGAACCAATCCACTGCAGGCAGGTACCGGTAATTCCATTTTTACATAGAACTGACAGGAGAGCATTAATGTCGATCACGTCAAAAGCCTTGGACATGTCGGTATATATGGTATCAACTTGTGATCCTTGCATCATCCATTGAGTAGTGCGAGAAACGAACTCCGCCAAGTTCGTCACTGTTGAACGCTTTTTCAAAAAGCCGTGCTGAAAATCTGACATCTTTCTTTCTAACCATGGGTACATTTGATCGTAAATTATGCTTTCGAACAGTTTGGGAATCGCAGAGAGAATTCCCAAGTAACAATTTTAGCTTTATTATGGTCAGCAAAATTTCGTTTGGACTATAGCATTAATCTTCATAGAAAGCTAAAGCGCATTCTATAACATCACCTGGACTCTAATAAAGCCAAAATTATTTGGCTATTTGGCCCTACCCTAGAAACGTCATCATGACATATCTTTGTTGGTCATCAATTCTGGTCACCAAAGCTTTTAAAAAGCTATTATAAAACATGTTAGGAATTTTTGTTTTTTTCGATTCTGTGAGTTCTCGGAGTTTTTTTTTTCCAGCAACCATAATGGTTGATGAATGATGATTGATTATTGAGATATTTATGATCTGGTAAAATTAATAGCCAAAATACCAATGTTTTAACCATATTATGAGCCTCTTTTGTTCTGCCAGTCAAGATTTTAGGTAAAATGTGTATGAAATAGTATCTTAAAATAAATGCGCCTCGTCAAATCTGATGGTCAATCATGATGGAATTGATGGAAAATGGGCTTGAAAAAATATTTTCCAATGCTTGCATTGTGAATCCATCAACATGGCGTCATTTTGTGCCCTTCGATTTTGCAACCAACATGGCGTGAGTCAATTCATAGTTTTATTATGGTTTAATGATGACCCCAAAAAAAGCTACGATTTGACGTTTCTCTCGCAAGCCAATCAATTACACGCTTAGGATGAGTTCCTAATTTCTGAGTTGTTAATCCTTAGTAGAGTAATTG
This sequence comes from Uranotaenia lowii, assembly GCF_029784155.1. Classification (NCBI taxonomy): domain Eukaryota; kingdom Metazoa; phylum Arthropoda; class Insecta; order Diptera; family Culicidae; genus Uranotaenia; species Uranotaenia lowii. Next base: position 9,512,554 of record NC_073693.1, read on the forward strand.
AGGACATACATTTTAAATAAAAACGGATTGGTTGTTAATCACCCGTGGAATAAATCATGAGTGGAAGTCAAATTTCGTTGTCTGACGCCATCTTGAAATCCAAGATGGCGGCTTTCGCTGATCGTTCAAATGTTGTAAATGACTTAAAATCGCATGAAATCCCATCAATATTGATATTGGGTGAAAGGACTAAACGATTAGAAGTCGAATTTCGCTATCAGACACCATCTTGAAATCCAAGATGGCGGCATCCGCTGAACTTTTAATGCTGTAAATGACCAAAAGTCGCATTAAACAACCACTATATGGGTATTGGTTGAAAGGGCTAAACTAGAAGAAGCCGATTTTTTTCTTTTCGACGCCATCTTGAAATCCAAGATGGCGTCTTCCGCTGAATTTTGAAATGCTGTTAGTCACTGAGAATCGCATGGAAGGCCCACAATATTGGTATTTGGTGAAAGGGCTAAACTACAAGAAGTCGAATTTCGCTATCGGACGTCAACTTGAAATCCAAGATGGCAGCTTCCACTGAACTTTAAAATGCTGTTAATCACTGAAAATCACATGAAACATTAGGCGTCATCTTGAAATCCAAGATTGCGGCTTCCACTGAACTATAAAATGATTGAAATCATTGAAAGTCACTAGAAATTCCCACAATATGGTCATTGGGTAAAATGGCTTAATCAGTTTAAGTGGAATTTCTCTATCAGATCCTCTTGAAATCCAAGATGGCGACTTTCGCTGAACCTTAAAATACTGTAAATAACTAAAAAACCGCATGAAACACCCACAATATGGGTATTGGCTAAAAGGGCTAACCTAGAAGAAGTCAAATTTTGCTATCAGGTGCGTCTCGAAATCCAAGATGGCGGCTTTCACTGAACTTTAAAATGCTGTTAAACACTGAAAATCGCATGAAACTCCCACAATATAGGCATTGTGTGAAAGGACCAAACGAGTAGAAGTCGAAGTTTTCTATCAAACGACATCTTGAAATCCAAGATGGCGGCTTCCACTGAGCTTTAAAATTCTGCAAATGACTTAAAACCGCACGAAAGCTTTACAATATTGGTATTCGTTGAAAGGGATAAACTAGAAGAACCAGACCCTGATTGTTTTTGGCAACCCGCTCGAACATTTTGTGTTGTTCAAATCGAACGATTCTTTCCTCAACTTTGTGTTTTCTTTGTACTACATTTTTTATCATGTTTTTGATGCATTTAGCACTTTTCTTGTTTTGTCGATAGTTTTTGTTTTTTGCCATTTGCTATTTATGTCATTGTATTATGTCTATCATGCTAATAAATCTAAATTGTATTGGTCCTATTAAAGCGAAAACTATAAGGTTATGTTGTTTCTGTTATTTGTTTGATTTAGGGCCCTAGGGACATGTGCCAAAATCGGATGTTTCCAAAATCGAATGTTGCCAAAAACGCCCGGGGTCTGTATTGTGGTTGCTTTGTGCGATTTTGGGTCACTTACAGCATTTCAGAGTAAAGCGGAAAGAGAAAATCGACTACTACTCGTTTAGCCCTTTTACCCAATACCAATATTGTTGAGGTTTCATACGATTATAAGTCATATACAACATTTTAAAGTTCAGTGGAAACCACCATCTTGAATTCGGATGGCGTCAAATAACGAACTTCGACTTTTACTGGTTCATTTCTTTCAACTAATACCCATATTGTAAGGGTTTAAGGCGATTTTCAGTCATTTACAGTATTTTCAAGTTGAGTGGTAGCCGCCATCTTGGAATTTAAGATGGCGACGGACAACGAAATTCGACTTCTACTCGTTTATTACTTTCACCTAATAACAATTTTAATAAGGTTTCATGATATTTTCAGTTATTTACAACTTTGAAAATAAAAGCGGAAGCCGCCATCTTGTATTAATGATGGCGTCAAGCAACAAATTTTGTTCCTCCTATTTGAACTCTTTCACTCAATACTCATATTGTAGAGTTATTCATTCCACTTCCGGTAATTCGAAGTTTTCATAGATTTTTATAATTTTTTATTATTTTAACTCAAAATCAACACACAGAACTTATCAAAAAAGTGTAAAAATGGGAATTCTAATTCAAATATGTGCTATCTAATCTGAGCGTGTCCTGATTTGACATCTTGATCGAGAACTGTCACTAATTTTTATGGCGGTATAATAATCAGGCACTGAGTGCTATTATAGAACATGCAAAAGAAAGCTTGGAGCAAATTTCTAAGTTTGTGTTTTATTATAGTGTAAACAAAGCATTCCTAACTCTTTCTTAATAACTAAAACAGTATGTTTAATGGAAGATTTATGAGCGTTTTCAAAACTATCTAAAAACAGATGGTCGATTCAAGAATATAAGCATTTTGCATGACCATAATAAAACCATCATAAAACGAGCTGCACAAAAAAAGCCATGATAAAACCATAATAAAACATCGAAATGCTAGTTAGCTTGATCTGTGTTACTTGGGTTGCTACCCCACGGTAATTTTCAGCAGGCAGTTTAGAACCATTCTTATGAATCGGCAAAATATGTGAGATCTTCCATAGTTTTGGAAACCGACCTTCACGAATTGAACCAGAGAATAGCAATTGCAAAGGCTCTTCGATGCCGGTTACGCACATTTTGAGAAATGAATTTGGAATTCCATCAGGTCCACTTCCTTTGGACTCATCTAGCAGTAAAATTTTTCGTTGAATGTCGGTGATCGATACTCTCAATTCAGGAATAATTTCGGTTGAGGCTTGGAATCGTAGTTCTGTATTTAAATCGTTAGCGCTGTAAATACAGCGAAAATATTCGGCGAATAATTCTGAAGCCTCATCCAAAGTATTTGCCTTTTTATTGTTGAAAGAAATATTTTTCGGGATTAAATTCGTCTTACGTTTGGAGTTGACGTACTTCCAAAAACGTTTCGGTTCTGTTTGAATATCTCTTTGAAGTTCGTTTAAATACGTGATACGTTGGGCTCTATGCAAAGTGTTGAAAGCATTGGCCGCAAATCGGTGAGCAGTTTTATCCGGCTGAGTTTTACTTCTACGATACTTATTATATTTCTTTTTCTTATCTTTATGAAGACGAATTGTTTCGGCGTTGAACCATTCCGGATATTTGGTTCGATTCGGTTTCTCTATGAATGTTCTACAGTGTTCTAGCAATATGCCGTAAACAACAAAACAAACATTAAAAAATCCGTATAACCGAAGACTGATTCAAGATATACCTTCGCTGTCTTAGACAAATAGGTGCGCCTTTTGATTTGATAAAGTGCTAAGAAAACACCACTTATGTATTATTATTTCATATAACAGACTTAGAGCTGTAAACTATTTTTAAGATACACTCTAATATTTCATCATTGAAAAATCATAGCACATTCCTAATCGTCATTTTAATTTGTTGTTTTCGACAAAGTTGCTCTCAAAGCAATGGGCTGCAGTTTTTAAGTAGACAATTTTACTTTATCATTACAATTAAAAAAGTTTGTATGTCAAAATCATGTAAAAAATGACACGTCCCAATGTCTAATACTCTATTATTAAACTGCATTATTTGATGAGCATCTTTGCTTCAGACACCTTTTTTTCTAAATCTTATAGTTTCTGCGTTATTAATTTTGTCTCGCTCAATTCTTGTGCTGGACCACTGTGCAATGGTATGACAGATTTTGAAATAAAGTTTAATGGTTGACTGACTTCTGATAAAATAAATTCCTAATTATTCTGATATTGAATCGATAATATTTCCAGAAGATATGATTGAGAAAACTTTTCTAAACCAGCCATGTTTTTTTTAACACGACCTTATACGCGTTAGAACCTGAGAACCATATCTATGGCTGATTTGGTGCGTATTTTAACCGACGTAGCCATTTTTTTGTGAGTGATTATGCATCCATCTTAAGCACAGTTTGCCAAAAATCCATACACGCAAAATAATCTGCACATAGCGGCTATATGAAAAACACTTTTTTTATATGACTTTTTGTGTAATTTTATGTAATTTTTTGTAATATTATGTAATTTTTTACATTTTTTTTTAAATTTCTTGTAATTTTTTAGTTATCTTCTGTAATTTTGCATTTTTTTGAAATTTTATTGTGTTTTCAATCTTGATCTTTTTTTTAATAATTTTTTGTAAGTTTTTGTAATCGAATGTTATTTTTGAAACCTTTTGTAATTTTTTGTATCATTTTGTAATTTTTTAAATATTTTTTAATTTCATGGAAGTTTTTGTTATTTTTTGTAATTTAGTAATCTTTTGAAGACTTTAGTAATTTTCTTTTAATTTTTTGTGAATTTTTATAATATTTTGTGATTTTTTGTAATATTTTGTATAGTTTTGTCATTTCATGTTATCATTGAAAGTTTTTGTATTTTTTGTAATTTTTTGTTATTTTTTGTAATGTTTTGAAATTTTTGGTAATATTTTGGAATTTTTTTTAAATTTTTGGAATTTTTTGTAAATTTGACAATTTTGACAATTTTGACAATTTTGACAATTTAGACAGTTTTGACAATTTTGACAATTTTGACAATTTTGACAATTTTGACAATTTTGACAAATTTTGACAATTTTGACAATTTTGACAATTTTGACAATTTTGACCATTTTGACCATTTTGACAATTTTGACAATTTTGACAATTTTGACAATTTTGACAATTTTGACAATTTTGACAATTTTGACAATTTTGACAATTTTGTCAATTTTGACAATTTTGACAATTTTGACAATTTTGACAATTTTGACAATTTTGACAATTTTGACAATTTTGACAATTTTGACAATTTTGACAATTTTGTCAATTTTGACAATTTTGACAATTTTGACAATTTTGACAATTTTGGCAATTTTAACAATTTTGACAATTTAGGCAATTTTGAAAATTTTGGCAATTTTAACAATTTTAACAATTTTTACAATTTTGACAATTTTGACAATTTTGACAACTTTGACAACTTTGACAATTCTGACAATTTTGTCAAATTTGACAATTTTGACAATTTTGACAATTTTGACAATTTTGACAATTTTGACAATTTTGACAATTTTGACAATTTTGACAATTTTGACAATTTTGACAATTTTGACAATTTCGACAATTTTGACAATTTTGACAATTTTGACAATTTTGACAATTTTGACAATTTTGACAATTTTGACAATTTTGACAATTTTGACAATTTTGACAATTTTGACAATTTTGACAATTTTGACAATTTTGACAATTTTGACAATTTTGACAATTTTGACAATTTTGACAATTTTGACAATTTTGACAATTTTGACAATTTTGACAATTTTGACAATTTTGACAATTTTGACAATTTTGACAATTTTGACAATTTTGACAATTTTGACAATTTTGACAATTTTGACAATTTTGACAATTTTGACAATTTTGACAATTTTGACAATTTTGACAATTTTGACAATTTTGACAATTTTGACAATTTTGACAATTTTGACAATTTTGACAATTTTGACAATTTTGACAATTTTAACAATTTTGACAATTTTGACAATTTTGACAATTTTGACAATTTTGACAATTTTGACAATTTTTACAATTTTTACAATTTTGACAATTTTGACAATTTTGACAATTTTGACAATTTTGACAATTTTGACAATTTTGACAATTTTGACAATTTTGACAATTTTGACAATTTTGACAATTTTGACAATTTTGACAATTTTGACAATTTTGACAATTTTGACAATTTTGACAATTTTGACAATTTTGACAATTTTGACAATTTTGACAATTTTGACAATTGTGACAATTGTGACAATTTTGACAATTTTGACAGTTTTGACATTTTTGACAATTGTGACAATTGTGACAATTTGGACAATTTTGACAATTTTGACAATTTTGACAATTTTGACAATTATGACAATAATGACAATTTTGACAATTTTGACAATTTTGACAATTTTGACAATTTTGACAATTTTGACAATTTTGACCATTTTGACCATTTTGACAATTTTGACAATTTTGACAATTTTGACAATTTTGACAATTTTGACAATTTTGACAATTTTGACAATTTTGACAATTTTGACAATTTTGACAATTTTGACAATTTTGACAATTTTGACAATTTTGACAATTTTGACAATTTTGACAATTTTGACAATTTTGACAATTTTGACAATTTTGACAATTTTGACAATTTTGACAATTTTGACAATTTTGACAATTTTGACAATTTTGACAATTTTGACAATTTTGACAATTTTGACAATTTTGACAATTTTGACAATTTTGACAATTTTGACAATTTTGACAATTTTGACAATTTTGACAATTTTGACCATTTTTACAATTTTGACAATTTTGACAATTTTGACCATTTTTACAATTTTGACAATTTTGACAATTTTGACAATTTTGACAATTTTGACAATTTTGACAATTTTGACAAATTTGACAATTTTGACAATTTTGACAATTTTGACAATTTTGACAATTTTGACTATTTTGACAATTTTGACAATTTTGACAATTTTGACAATTTTGACAATTTTGACAATTTTGACAATTTTGACAATTTTGACAATTTTGACAATTTTGACAATTTTGACAATTTTGACAATTTTGACAATTTTGACAATTTTGACAATTTTGACAATTTTGACAATTTTGACAATTTTGACAATTTTGACAATTTTGACAATTTTGACAATTTTGACAATTTTGACAATTTTGACAATTTTGACAATTTTGACAATTTTGACAATTTTGACAATTTTGACAATTTTGACAATTTTGACAATTTTGACAATTTTGACAATTTTGACAATTTTGACAATTTTGACAATTTTGACAATTTTGACAATTTTGACAATTTTGACAATTTTGACAATTTTGACAATTTTGACAATTTTGACAATTTTGACAATTTTGACAATTTTGACAATTTTGACAATTTTGACAATTTTGACAATTTTGACAATTTTGACAATTTTGACAATTTTGACAATTTTGACAATTTTGACAATTTTGACAATTTTGACAATTTTGACAATTTTGACAATTTCGACAATTTTGACAATTTTGACAATTTTGACAATTTTGACAATTTTGACAATTTTGACAATTTTGACTATTTTGACAATTTTGACAATTTTGACAATTTTGACAATTTTTACAAATTTGACAATTTTGACAATTTTGACAATTTTTACAATTTTTACAATTTTGACAATTTTGACAATTTTGACAATTTTGACAATTTTGACAATTTTGACAATTTTGACAATTTTGACAATTTTGACAATTTTGACAATTTTGACAATTTTGACAATTTTGACAATTTTGACAATTTTGACAATTTTGACAATTTTGACAATTTTGACAATTTTGACAATTTTGACAATTTTGACAATTTTGACAATTTTGACAATTTTGACAATTTTGACAATTTTGACAATTTTGACAATTTTGACAATTTTGACAATTTTGACAATTTTGACAATTTTGACAATTTTGACAATTTTGACAATTTTGACAATTTTGACAATTTTGACAATTTTGACAATTTTGACAATTTTGGCAATTTTGACAATTTTGACAATTTTGATAATTTTGACAATTTGACAACTTTGACAATTTTGACAATTTTGACAATTTTGACAATTTTGACAATTTTGACAATTTTGACAATTTTGACAATTTTGACAATTTTGACAATTTTGACAATTTTGACAATTTTGACAATTTTGACAATTTTGACAATTTTGAATTTTGTCAATTTTGTCAATTTTGACAATTTTGACAATTTTGACAATTTTGACAATTTTGACAATTTTGACAATTTTGACAATTTTGACCATTTTGACAATTTTGACAATCTTGACAATTTTGACAATTTTGACAATTTTGACACAATTTGGGTGAATATCACATAATAAACAAATTACAATTCTAGAATAGCAACTTTCCGAAGCTCAATCTCTTGTCCGTGAAACTACATTGATTTCACTCAATCAGAAACTACAATATGTATATACAAAAGAAACCCGAACTCTAATGACAGCTTCGGACAAATCGAACCAAATAATCCGGAAGCTACCAGCTTCTAGATAAAAGGCGTATTACACACCCACAGTAGAATAGTAGTTATGCATCGCGATTTCTCCATCGAATTCAACCAAACGTGCGAAACCGATTGATAGGGAGACACAGATAAAACTGCAATCACTGATGGAAAAACAAACAATTCTCCCATCACAGTGAGTTGGCTCTTGATCACTGCTCCGCCATGCATAAACCCCAGCATGAATAGTCTCGCTCAGTGGAGCTCCCACTTCTCGAGGGAATGAAGTGGAAGCTGTTCTGCTCCAACCGTCATGTGCTGGGATAAATCTCGCCTTTCAGCAAGGAGCACTATTTTCCCCATTCACATTTTGTTTCGGAGAACACACATTCGTAAAAGTGTCAAACCGGATCTAACTTGTTGAAAACTACTACACACTGTCCCCATGCCTTGTCCTCGTAGAGTTCATGCCGGCTGCCAGTTTTTGGTCCACAACCGAAAAAGCTTAGGATTTCGGTGATGTACGGTTGATGTTTTTCCCAGCAGAACGTAGCTTTGTTGTGTGGCAATAGAAAATCGATTCCGAATACGTGATTTGTATGGCCAATGGGATATGTTCCCGGGTTTGTTCCAGGACTTGACTCGGCTGCCTTCAGACAAAATGTTCAACAGACTCCGGGGCGTACGAAATAGACAAGCTGTAAAATTGCTTTGGGGCATCAGGTTCGGGCGACAGACAACTGGAAATTGCCAGAAACAGTCACAATATATTTGAAACATATTGGATAGCAAATTTTGAACGTTTGATGTCCCGGGCACGTCCTGTTGTCTGTGGTATAAAATAAAAGCAGCTTGGTGCTTTTCCGGCAACAACTTGTTCAACAGAGATGAATTATACTACAGGTGCTGAACGAATTGAGCAGTTGAAAATAAAAAAAAAGCTATTTAGGAGCAGTTCAGTTTCGATGACAACATTTCGATTTTTTTTTTTTTTTTTTCAAAAAACAAATACAGTGAGCATTCTTTATAAGCAACCTTTACACAAGCAACATTCTATTGAAGCAACCTCTGCATTAGCAACTACCTACCTACCATTTTATCGGAACATTTGTATTTACGGGGAATCGATAGTTTATTTTCACTAAAGCATAGATCATCTTAAATCAGGACGCACTGTTTATTATACCATAACGCTCCCAGTTGTCGGATCTGGAATGTTTTGACAGTACTTTGTTTATGAATGTTTCTTCTATCAGTGCTGAAAATTTCATTTCGAATCGTTTCAAAAATCTTGATGGAAGCCGCGAGACGAAAATTAATTTTGAACACTCACGTCAAAAACCCGACGTTGTCGGGTTCAAAAACCGCGAAATCGATAAAAATGGTCAAACAGACGTGTGTAACCTCTATCTCCGAGATGCCGCAAATAAGCTGGGTGTATCATCTACAACCGTGCATCGAGTCAAAAAACGAGCCGAACTACCGACTTACCAGAAGGTAGTGACTCCAAATCGCGATGATAAACAGAATACGACGGCCAAAGCGCAATCCCGGAGGCAGAACACGGCGATGCTGACGAAGTTTGACTGCGTGGTTATGGACGACGAAACCTACGTCAAAGCCGACTACAAGCAGCTTCCGGGACAGGAGTTTTATACGGCAAAAGGAAGGGGAAAGGTAGCAGATAGTTTCAAGCACATGAAACTGTCAAAGTTCGCGAAGAAATATCTGGTTTGGCAAGCCATCTGTACCTGTGGCTTGAAAAGCAGCATTTTCATAGCTTCCGGGACTGTCAACCAAGAAATTTACGTGTAAGAGTGTTTGAATAAACGTCTGCTGCCTTTCCTGAAGAAACGCGGCTGTTCCGTACTGTTTTGGCCGGATTTGGCATCTTGCCATTACGGTAAAAAGGCCATTGAGGGGTACGCTGCCAACAACGTGCAGGTGGTTCCCAAGGACAAGAACCCTCCCAACACACCAGAGCTCCGCCCAATTGAGAAATACTGGGCCATTGTCAAGCGGAACCTAAAGAATACCAAAAAACTGCTAAGGACGAGCAGCAGTTAAAGGCAAACTGGCTTTCTGCGGTGAAGAAGGTGGACAAGGTGGCTGTACAAAATCTGATGGCAGGGGTTAAGCGTAAAGTCCGGCAATTCGGATTTGGAAAAGCGGAAGCCTAACTGAATATTTTTCCTGAATTTTATACTAATTAAACTTGAAAAGAAATTTAATTTGATTTTTAAAATAAACGATTTCAACGATTTACACGCGTTTTCCCTTGACCAAATTTTGACCGTATCACCCTTTATCAGATGCCACTTTCTTCCCTTTATATTTCACTTTTTCCGACCTACACTAGAAAGCACTTCAAGTATTAACTTTGACATGTTAAGTTTTCGCGACCGAAAGAAAAAAACGCGTGCGCTCCAAGTCGATCAACGCCTGCTTCTCCTCACAAAGCTTGGTCATAATGTGATGAAATACTTGAAAATTTTCAGCTTTAATCATTTTTTTTCAGTTTTTTAGTTCTGTATATAATTTATATGATTTCGGTCATCAACCAAAGATTCGCTCTTTATTCGCTCTTGGAAATAAAAAAATTAATAGAGGAAAATATGGGTAGACACAAAAGCTTTCGAGGTTTGTGAAAAACACTAAAGGTTTTCTTTTTTCAAGACTTAGAGTCAAGTACAAAAACATTTGTAATTTTACAATTTCATTAAAAATTTTCAAAAGTTTAAATGTAACAGGTAAATAGTCGTTTTCCACGGGGAGTCGATAGTTTCTTTTGAACTCAACTAGTGTTACCGAGTTCCTGTAAATATGAATAGTTACCTGTCGTGTCAGTATTTGATCACGAACGGTTCGCAATCCGATGTTGCATGCAGATGATTGGAGAATAAAAGTAGAGTCAGTTTGTATTAGACTGCCAAGCAAGATACAGCTGTTTTTATTATTACTATCCAAGTGCGAGAAAGTCCTTAACAAAAATTCACCTAAAACGGGTTTTTTCGCGATTAATAATTTTAAAAAACGTGTTATGATCAAAATTATTAAAATAGAAATTAACCTTTGCAACGAAAGGAAATTGAATTCAAAATGTTTCTAAAACGGATATACGGAGATATTTTATTCCTTCAAAGTAAATGAATTTTGAATTTGACCAACTATAGTGGAATATGCTAATAAGAGATACAAAATTGGAAATAAATGTATGATAATTGGCTTTTACGCTGAGCCATTTCTGTAACTGGAGAAGGTGAGTATTAACATAAATGTTTACTCCAAACATTTTCAAGGAAAAGATTCTAAACAAAACTATTGGCCACAATTTACATATAAATTTCGAAGAAAATTTCAAAATTATCTTGAAAAACTATTTAGACCTAGCTATAAAAATAACAGGAAACATTGAAGGAAATTTACAAAAATATTGTTATAAAGGTGTATACTCCATAATCATTTTTTATTGAAATGAATGCTTAAACACAGGTTTCAGTGGTGGAATAGAGTTTATCTTTATTTAACCTTCCAAAGCCGTTCGCTAAAAATCCGTTTCGGGGAAATTTGAACTGTAGTTTGATTTCGTTCTCCTGGCTGCAAATGTTAACCGATTTTGATGATATTATGTTCATTGTGTAGGTAATTTATTCTTATTACTCAACATTTCAAAATAAAGTTGATAAATATTACCACATTATCAGAAACTGGTCCAGAAAGAAAAAAGTCCGAAAAATCAATTTTATTTTTAAAATACTCATAACTTCTGACAGCTTTTCTGTATTTAACTGTTTTATTAATGTTTGAAATCGTCAAGAATCCATCTATCCGACAATGTATAAATATGTTGGGGTCCAATGAAAGTGTTGACCGCTATGACTAATCTTCCGGTAGAAAAAAATCTTACTTTAAAAGAACGACATCCAATTTTGGCTTTGCTTAGCTGTATTTCATTTCCCAATGAACCGATTTTCAAAACTCAAATTTTAATTTTTTGGCGTTGATTTGATCATTATTTTCATAGAACATACTTGGTCTGTCAAAATTACCAGTTCATCAGTATATTGGAATGATGATAAAGATGTTTGAAATGTGCGCTTCGGGTCATATTGACCCGAACGGCTTTGGAGGGTTAAGTATGTTCGTCAAGTCCTTAAATAACTACACATTACATAAGCGATAGCCATTTGTCACTTCCCACTTCTCATACATACTCATTTGGAGCAACCCCTTATATTTAATGTAGTTTTGATCCGTTATCGGATAAGACTGAGTTAACTCTTTTTTCGTGTACAGCCCTTGTACCCTTTATAGGCTACATAGGCTTTTCTTTTGACGTCGGGTCAAATTTACACATTATTTCAAACGCTAGCGCTCTATGGAGTTATCAGCAGTTTCAAGCGGCAAGTAACGTTTATTCTTTCAGTACGTTTACCGGAAAATTTTCATATATCTATTGGATTTTCTGTCCCTGAATAGTGTCGTCGTACAAGTATGTGCACTAGACTGCCCCAAATTTGTATGGGAAATTTCAAGCTTGTGAAATGTCAATCGCTGCAGGCTTATATTGATCCTGGGCCTAGTACAAGGTCTCATGCCAAATTTGGGCCAGATCGGATCACGGGAAGGGGTCGCTCAAAGAGTCTAAAGTTTGTATGGGATTTCGAGACATTTTGTTCGGGAGGAACATGAAAATCCAGTTTTTCATGAAAAACTTTGGTTCTCGTCGGCTGATTTCTTTTGAAATCCAGTTTTTCACGAAAAACTTTAGTCCCCTTCGGCCGATTTCTTTTGAAAACGGTTTTTCTTAAAGCCTGAACTATGACAAATATTTCATCCGAAGACTGCATTTCGATTGGATTGATAAAAAAGTTATTATAAACGAACACACACATATAGGATCTCAGTGAAACTTCATGTTTCTTTGAAGAGATCTAAATTCTACTTAAGACTAAGCGTACATCTTTCAAGGATGGCTAGCATTTTACTAATGCTAACACCACCAACCCACAGAAAGTTGCCGTGACCAAGACTTGATTTCATGACCTCTGGCTTAGAAGACTTGAACGCCATCCTCTAGGCCACGGTCGGCGGCATTTGACTTAAAAAATGGGGTAACTTTTTTCATTACTGTTAATGCTGTTAATGTGTCTCTCATTAATAATGATGAATATCACCCTATAACTATTTTTCGAAGCTTAATAACTTCTTTAACTTAACTGAAATCGAAATGCAGACTTCGAATGAAATATTTGTCATAGTTTAGGCTTTAAAAAAAACCATTTTCAAAAGAAATCGGCCGAAGGGGACCAAAGTTTTTCGTGAAAATCTGGATTTTCATATTCCTCCCGCCGAACAAAATGTCTCAAAATCCCATACAAACTTTAGGCTCGGTGAGCGTCCCTTTCACGTGATCCGATCTGGCCCAAATTTGGCATGAGACCTTGCACTAGGCCTAGGATCAATTTAAGCTTACAGCGCATAACTTTTTCAAATGTCGGGTATTTTGGGGCACCTTAACGTGCATTTCCGGTCAAAATAACACAAGAAGCTTCCGGACATTCGAATTCTTTAGAAGCTTCCACATTTGAACATTGTTGCAAATAGAAACGCTGCCCAAGAATATCAAATGCAAAGTGGGTTGGTCCAGAAGAAATATGTTGAAAAAAAAGGTTTTAAAAACATGTTGAAACATATCAATAAACAAACCTTTTTTTCGAACTTTAAAAAAAATTTATCTTTCTGCACATTCCAGGTTTCCATTAAGAAACCACACATTAGTAGGCTAAGCGTGGTTTTCCCGCTTGTGGAGTGAACCACGCTTGGCCTACTAATGTGTGGTGGTAGATGCAACCAGGTCCTACCGGCTTCTGAGAAATTTTGGCGACAGAACACTAGCGCCAAAATAGATTTTACGGACTGAAATCCAAGCTCAAATTGTGTAATCTGTTACACACACTACTGCATAAAAATCAAAGCAGCTCGCGTTTACTTTTTTGTTTACATCCCAGTTCTCTTTGTTTACACCACAGCACAGTGGTCAAAGTTGCAAAAAAAAATGTGAATTTTTACAAAGTTTTTTAAATGTGTTGAATATATATGTAACTGGATTGAACATTATGAGCTTGTGGAATATTTGCCAGCAGTTGTTTTAATTTTTGATATGTTTATTTGAAACATTTATTTGTCCCATATAAATAAAACATTGATTCTGTACGAGACCCTCGTTTCAAAATTCATTCAATCAAAACTTGTCTGTTTAACAAATTTCAGAAAATGAACTTGAAAATTTTTCGAGTAGTGTCTTATTTTAAATAAATTTGGTATGAGACATCCTTCCCTGTTTCACAAAGTGACATGGGTTATTCAAAACAATAAATCATCTATAACGTCAAATGTTCAAGTTTAATGAATTACAGTAAAAATGTAACAATTGTAAAAACCTGGGTAACTGCACAGGACAATCAGGTTGTTTGGCTTGCAAGATTCTTTCCTCCTGGGATCCTATATCGGAAATTCCGTCTGCTGTACAGCTGTAATTCGATTTAGTTTGGATTTGAAAAATAAATTTAAACACTTTCAACTTATCAACTTACCGGAGGAATAGAAGATTCCATTTTTCTCGAGTTCTGCTAAAATGTGTCGCACTGGCAAACGATCGAGTTCGATGTTGGCTGATTCCTCGCAAAAACGGGCAGCCAAAATTAATGATCCATCTGTCTAATTGGTTCTTCTTGAATTTTTATTAGCCGTTCCATCGGATGCTAAGCTGAAATTAAATTCGTTGATAACACATTCCTGAATCTCCTTCTTGCATCCTGATTTGGATTCAGAATCAAATTTCGTTCACTTTTAGTTTGTTAACTTACCGGTGTAGCTCTAAGGCTTGTGATATAGCTCAGTTGGCTAGTCAGTTGCTTTCTGAGCCGATGTCCGTGAGTTCGAGCCCAAGAGTAAACATCGATCACAGTTGTACCGGATAAGTTTTTCAATGATTTGTCCGCCAACTTCATCGTTGATATAAGTCGCGAATGACATAAAGATGTTAAAACGACTATTATCGAGAAAAAAAATTATACCGGTGTAGCGAATTTCCTTGAATTTTGATGAATGCTAGGGGAATCCGTTCCGCTAGGGGAATCCGTTCGGGGTCAGGGTTGAAACGGCCAGTTGCAACAAAATGTTCCATCAAAAGTGGGAAAGAATAACAATTCACCCATAGTGCAAAATGATTGGCGTGAACAGTGTAAACATAAATCTTGTTTAAGAAAAATGAAGTTTGTTTTCAATGTATTCGTGAGAGGTGCAATCGTCAAGTGCAAAGCTTGGATCCCATCTCGTTGGATGGCAGCACCATATGCATTGTGTTGTTGTCTCCGAAGATTCGTTCGTGAAATAATATGCCCGATCATCTTGATAGTTAGGGATCTTTGATGCAACTCTATCTGTATCTTCCACTTCATAGTAGTTGGCCCGTGACAAAAATTTGATATGTAATTCCATGATCTTTAGGTGTCATGTCCCTACTAAAAAGGACCTAACTTTTCACCGATAAGGTCGATAAATTAAGGTAGCTCTAAATTTAGTTCACAAAATGGGATTTGGTTTTTTGCAATCCTTAAACTGAGTTTTGAGTAAAATTTCTTAATCGTGCAGCTACACGAATAATATTTTTCCATTTCCTACTACAAATATTATTTTAATACTCATAGGATTCGCACAAAAAATTTTAATAAAAATTATCGTGAATCAAATACACGCACGGAGCAAACACTACATCAACCGTTTCCTTGGGCTAACGGCATCTGTATATGATTTTTACGCGCCTCTACTCAAAAACGCTTTTCTCGCACATAATTTACATTATCAACAGTGTTTGATTTAAAAAATGGCAATTATTTTTAAATCTTCTTTATGTGAAATAAAATACCTACCCTTACCTTAAGATTTTTTTCATAAAAACTTGAGAAGCTCTCTATGCTTCAAAGGTGCATATTCAAGGAGACATGAATTTTCTCGCACCGTCCACAGGAAAAGAAAAATTTAAAAAAAATCAGTGAAATAAAATCTAAGCTCATGAAAACTAAGTTCATAAAAAAAATGGGACGAGACTCATGCTTGTTTAAAACAAATGTTTTTTTTACTCGATAAAATAAATTTTAATATTTGAACCAGAACTAATTAAAAATGTATCAGTAGATATACTTCGTTCGGCAGTTTTTTTTTTTTTATTATTATTTTAATTGGTTTTCCTTTCATCGTTAAAGACATACATATGTACTATAATTAAAACCCTTTTTGTTTTCAATTTGTAAATAATTTAAAAAAAAGTGAGCTGTTTGAGTTCTGATGGAATTGAAATAAACAGTATTTACTCGTGAAAACTTAAATCAGTTTGAAACTGTAACAAAACTTAGCTAGGGTAATTTTAAAGTTCTAAACAATCGACCAACTTTTATGATCGAGCTGTGCTCATCTCTTTAAGTCTGCCTTAAAATAAATCCAGTAATTTGTTATAGAAGTAACCATGGAAATGGTTTTCTGAAAGTTGAAGCAGTTTTAAATCGGTTTTGATAATGCATATTGCCAACCGTTTCCATGTCAGGTAATCATCGCGTCAAAAGCCTTATCATATTAATGTTTTGTGTTCGATATATGCTCAAAGCCAGTGAAATTGTTTGAATTGTGCCAAGAATGCCAAAATCACAGATAAATTTTTCAGAGTTTTGAGCAAATTTTCATCGCAGAATCTGTGTTACAGAAAACAGAATTTTAAAATATTCACAGAACTCACGGAATTTTCGATTTTAAATGGATTTCCAAAATTATAATTTTTTTTGGCCAGCATAAAATTTATATTTCTCACTTTGAATTTGAAAAGTATAATAAAATTGATAACGTTAGTTAATTTTTTTCAACTAAAAACTCAATTTATCATAAATTTTCAATGAAATCAAAGGAAATAGCATCACAGAAAACTATCACAGAATTTTTGAGTAAAATCACAGAAAATATAAGTTTTTTTTTAAAAACACAGAATTTTTTCGCACCAATATTTTTTTAATACAACGTTTCTCTTTAATCAGCATAACAAAGTTATTTAAAGGTCTTTAAATTAAAGAAACAAAAAATGTTCCACGAAACTTAAATTCAAAAGCGTGTTTCACTCCAACCCCAAACGAACCGGAAAGCTGAATATTGTCTGTCACTGTCATCCGGTTTGGAAGGATGTCTGTCTCAATCTAGCGAGCTCCAGATTCGTCAAACATTGTCATACGGATTGCCTCCCCGGGGGGACCAACCAAGACTGAGTCCATTTCTCAAACTCGTCACAAACGTGCTGCCAAACCAAACCATTCTGGAACGACGAAGAACCAGGCAAGAATCCACCGATGATCGATTCTTTCCCGTCACGTAACAAGTGTTATGCTATACCCCTGTTGCCGGAGGAAATGTTGTACATTTATGTGTACATATTTATGTACGAATGATGTGTCCCTCCTGGACCAGGACTTGTCTGTTAAAATGGTTTCAACGTTCTTGCCTGTTACTTACAACCGGAAGATACATTGGTATTCTTCCTTGAAACGAAGAAAGTTTTCCGTTAAATATAGAAAAACGATAGAAATTTCAAAAATTCAATGCAATTCCTTGTTACCAAGTTGAGTTATATAAAACAAAAATGTATAAATAATTCCGAAAACAAATTCAAAGTTGCACAAAATAAGAAATCTTATCTTCGATATCCTGGAACGAAATAACCTGGAATCAAATAAAAAAGATTTTAACTTTAGCTATTAAGTACCAAAATTATCGAAAATAATCCCTTTAAGATATTTGTTTGGTTATAAAAAGACAAAATATGAACCTTCAACCAGAGTCAGAGTCCCTCCGTCAGATAAGTACTCGTATATTGTCTTCCGGTTTCCGTAATTTTCTTCACTTGACATTATCGTCATCACCATCGTCATCATCATCATCATCTCCTTGCTCATCATTGCCATTGTCCTTGCTTACTCAGGCAGGACTCTCGTCGTTGAATATGGCACTTCACTCGAAAGGAATTTGTTGGTTCTACCTTCATACATCCTGCAGCATCCCATCCTACTTGTTCCGTTTCTATACTTTTGAGCAGAGGCATGGCTCTCATGTGCCGTCCACATTTTACAATGCAGTCAATAAAACGGAGGAGCTCTCCCATTCTGCCCCCAAAAATGGTGATTTATTTGCTCAGACATTCGTAAGAGTCTTAGCGAGACCTCTTCTTCTCCATTGAAGGTACGAGTCGAGTTCATGTGAACTAATAGACAGCTACACGGGAAGCTGCTATAAGCGCTGCATATTGTTTTCCGAGGAAAATGTGTTGAATGAACATTGCATTTGGAAAGTGGCTTACTGGTAAATATTCACCCAACTGAGAAACTGAGACGCAAATCGACGGAGCTTTAATCAATAATTCAATCTACAATCCGGCTCATTTCATTCCGAATCCGAACAGAACAAACCCATTTAACCCATCCATTATCCAGCATTGAGAGAAGCTGCTGATAAGCCTTTGAATGGAAGTTCGAGAACAACCAATTGAATGCGATGGAGTATTAATTGATTTTTTTCCACTCTCTCCCTTTCATTGCAGAAAAACAAGGAATTAATGAACGACATAATCTCCAACTGTAAATTAAAAAATGGTAAGTATGGGGTGTTTTGTTTGCTTATCGAAGGGCGAATCCATTTTCATTCATTTGTGAGAGCGTTGCCAATTATCGAGCCCGAACAGCAGAAGTAAAAATCATTATTGTCAATTATTGGTAATACTGGAATCTGACGAACAATTGTCACAGTTGGAGTTACATCAATAGCTTGATTACGGAGAAATGTACAATCATGTTTGCCTTTTTTCGATATTATTGCCAAAAAAAAATCAGAGATCAATTGGCGATATGCTGGAAAATTTCAAGTCATTATTTTTATTTGTGACAGTTATCAATTATTTTCAATACAAAGAAGAAAGATTTCTTTGATAATCTTCACTTTGAACTAATCAACAGCAGATCTGAGAATATTCGACTATAAAGATTGTCTTAATTGACCTTTCGTTCAATAAATTCGTTCATGTTTTCATATTTTCAGATGACCCCTTTTAAAGGGAATCGTCCATACAAAGCATATACTGTTTTCGCAATATCAGGGGATAGTGAAGAGACATGATCCCTGGGGTGACTTGATCCCTCAGCAATATCTTGTAACTGGAATCTGTATGTATGTATGTTGATCATCCACCATGGGTGCGCGGATTCACCGCAGTTTCATCAAAGTATGATTTCTATTGCATTCCTTAGATTTTCATACCCGACACCATGGCTTCGTGTAAATTGTTTTGAAATGAATGTATTTCGTGTCACTGTATGAGTTAATGTTGGAAGAATGTTTCAATGAACTACGAAACTAGTTTAAAATTTATAAAATGGAAACTTTCATAAATTTACTACAGGTATTTCGTCATCCATGTCTATGTACCTTCCCAGTTTGCTGTGAATTGATCATTCGAATGAAAGGCAACAAAACAATTTTTTAAACCTGTTATTGCGTATGTATTTTACCATTTTACTGCTTTTCCAACCTACCTACTTGAATTGATATGCCTAACCCCTTAAGTATACCAACAAGCTCCCCATCAGTTTCAACAGGGTTCTTGTTAAGCTTCTTCTAATTGCCATATTATTGAACCCTCTAACCATATCTTCGTTGGTGATGGAAAGAATTAGAGAAACATGAGGTATCAAAGAACGAAAGAACATAAGCCGTAAGTATCATGAATTTTTCGAAAAAGATACAACGGCTCACCGGCAAAGACTTGAACCTGCAATTTCCGCTTCAGTACAACGGCGCGTTAGCCAATTTCACCACGGTGAACATGATGAAATCCTACATCTGCCTACATCTAAGTAGGCCGCACGACGGATACTTGCAAATCATTTTTTTTTCTTTTCGCTTCTTGACAATATTTTTGATGCCTAACTGCCTCACACAACTTGCAATTGAATTAATGTTTCCCTTTCCTTTCATCGGGATTTTTTTTATTGACCACTCACAATCTACAAATTTGAAAGAATATTTCTCCAAACCTTCTAAAAGCGTTTGAACACTTATGCAACTTATTACCCAATTTTGGTAGGTATTTTCTTCGCTAGCGACTGTGGATAATTCGATCGCACATCTCCACAGAACAATAACCCATTAATCCCTCGCTGGTTAGAAGATAAGAAGTTTTCTGATTCTCCACTTCCCATCCACACCTCACCCAGAACACTCCCAGAATCATAATTTTTACTATTTCACCTATTTCTCAAACTCATCAACACTTTTTCTAAAGTTTTTTCTTTCCGACTTGCGACAATGTTGTCGTTTCAAAACTTCCCATTCATCCGAATGTAAATCGTCTCGGATTCTCGCTATTACAACAACCAAACCAACTTCTTCAAAACCTATCCAATTTTCCTAGACATTTTCCAGCAATACCTTGTAACTATAATCTCCAACAAAAATCTACACCCAAAATAATTTGCACTTCGCAAATACGTGAAAAACTACATAATTTTTATCCAATTGATTTTCACGTAGATGCTACGAAATAAACAGGTGAATACACCCTAATAGGAATTTGTGCTTCGTGAAGTTCACCTACATTTTACGTGAAATTTTAGTAAACTCAACGCAATGTGTTTATGAATGTTATTATTATTTAAGATTGAATCTAGCTGAATTAGAAATAAATTTGAATTGGTTATTTACTCAAAATAATAAGATGTTTTGTTCGATCTCATTTTTATTTTTATTTTTTGTTATAATGCACATTGAAAACCTCCTGAAATTATTGATTGGCAGCTAAGTTTGTGAAATCTTGCAAAAATAAACAAACAATAAAATTCATTAGTATCGCCGATCGTATTTGCATGTAAGGTTTTTACCTGATCCGGATCTTGACAGCCTCTTGGATGGAACGAAGCCTTCCATAAAAGGATCTTCCGTGGCCTAAAAAACAATTTATTTGGTTAGGAATTTAAATTTTTCTGTCCAAATCAACAGTAAATCTATTCAGCTATGAATCCCGAATATTGTGACAATTACTCACCTTCCAAATAATCCTAAGGCAATTGACAGAAGTCACGGTTTTCGGTATAGTCCTAGCGAGAAAAAGCCTAACTTTCTCAAACATTTTTCCCTAGAACGAACAAAGTCAGCAAACTGACCTTTTCTTATATGAATTTGAGGTAAAAAATACTCGAAATCGATTTAAGACATTCACTTAGATATTACGTGAAATTCAAGAGGCAATTATGTGGAAGTATAGTGGTTACTACCAGGGCACACTTGAAAAATTCTGGTTACTACAAGATTCACATAGAATTGATATGATGCAACCAAATTTCAGTTTACGTGAAAAATCCCATAAAAATAATTTCTAAATTATTTTGGGTGTAGTGTTCTAGAACAGGGATGAGCATGCCGCATGTAGCCCTTGAGCGGTTTTGTGCGGCCCGCGCAGCTTTTCTCAAGTTTAATCTAATTTTCCACTTTTTATCAAAGAAGATAGTCATTTATTATAAAACACCAGTCCAAACTTGTTGAAAACACAGGTTTCAGTGGTGGAATAGAGTTAGTCTTTAGTCGTTTCGTTCGTCAAGTCCTTACACAGCTACTTATAACATGAGCTGTTTGCATTACTACACTAAACTGATATCCTCACTTATTAGTTAACTCAATTCGGTGTGATATTCTGAGCTAAACACTCAGAATATCTGGTCACACTGCTGTATTACCACGAACCTAGTTTGAGTTGTTTCGCTTCACAGTGTGATGAGGTAAACATTGGTACCGTGCTGTCATCATCAGCTGTCACAACAATCCGCTTTGTTCTCAATAGGGAATTGGACGAAAACAATCGAACCAAAACAATGTGTTGGTCTCGAGGAACAGCAGATGTCCTCTGTTGGAGTTGAGGAACGTTCCGGACCTATCTGAAACCGTAAGTATCAACATCTCCCCTCAATTCGCTCATTGAGAACGCTAAACAGCTTCGTATGCCTCACTCTGGGCAGCTCCTCCGTTTACGCATCAGCTGGCTGGTTCTCAGGGGAGATGTGTCGCAAAGATAGCTGACCGCTTCTCACGATGAACGCATACTTCACGTCTAAATGGTTCATCCGCTGATGGGTCCGCGCCTCCCCCAGGTACTGGATGCAAGGGATATTGTCCTCCATTAACGTGAAAGGGCCCAATTCATCCAGGAATTGTGTTAACCACAAATCTTCATTGACTGCATGGCAAAGGGCTCCTATCTCAGCTTTGGTCGACGACAAACTGACCGTTTACTGACGTTGACCACTGATATAATATTCCCGAAGATCATATAAGCGAAGCCTTATACAGATCTTCAAACATCGCAGTCGTTGGCAAAATCTGCATCAGCATATCCGATGGGTGGTTTTATTTGAAAATTTAGATTCGGATTCACTCATCAAAACGAATATGAATACCAAACCAGATTTTTGAATGAAAAACAGTGACTTTTTCCCTTAAGAACAATCTTGGAAAAAAAATTTTTAGTTAATCTTTCTCAACTTGAAATCTATATTCAAATCTAAATGTAAGTTAGAAATCGTAGTTCCAGCGATTCTGAACTGATTTTTAGTTTATTCACTGCCAACAGTAGACTGGAAAAGTCGGGAAAATCCACCCACTATCAACACTTTACAGTCGAAAGCATAAGTTAGATTATTCCAAAGCTCAACTATTAATTGAATCCGTATTTATAACAAACATCTGACTTTTGCTTCAAATAATTTAAACAAATTTAATATTTTTGAAGATGTAGCCTACAGAACACCGGGTTTAAAAACACTTTGAACTGCTTTTTTTCATAACAATATTCGTACCTCTAGAGCGTAAGTCAAGATTCATGTCAGACAAAAACCACAAAAACTACCCAAAAAACTCATTTTATATGTTTCTTGGAAAAATTTTCTGTAGAAATTGAAAGTCCGAAAAAGTTCCACAAACTGCAAACAGATTTTGAATGGTGGAAAGTATTTTATTTGATTTTAACAATTATCATTGTTATTATTTTTAAGTGATCATGCAACAAATTTAGGGTCGAATCCAATTCGATGTTTATAAATACGATTTCATACTGTTGCCAAAAAATTCGACTTTGTCAATCAAGGCAATCCCTTTGACCATCGTATTAAATCGCAATTACAAACATCAAATTACATAAGACACAAATGATAAAATGTGTTGAATGATAACCATTTTAATCGCTGTGCTACTTTCAAACTCAGAATTTCGATAGATCAATCGCAATTTTTTAGGACTGTAGGGATATAATGTTCTTTTTCAACAATGAAAATAATCTCTTTCGGATTAAATTGACATAAAAAAACTCCATCCTAGTAAGTTCAAATTTTTTTGACTACATATTTGTCCGATGAAATAAAAACATCATCACGCATTTGAATCGGGCAAACAAAGACTTGGAAAGACATTGACTGCAGCTGAAATTAAAATTATACTGGCTTTGGTAGGAATCGAAAGCACGAGTATTTAATAACGCCAAAACCAAACAGAAAACTTGAAACGCACTGATGAGCCACGTGTATTTTCAGTTTCGAAAGCAGCGGAAATTAAGACGTGACAAAATTATCGTGCATCACTGGTGAAACAGCTAAGCTTCTAGAGATTAGCAGGATTCAATCCAATTGAATTTTGGAAAAAAATTCAATATAAAAATTAGATTTTTTTGGCAATTTGATGAAAAATACTTCTTATTGAGTTTCAATTCTAAATCAAAACTCAGAATTTTGATCTGTTTTAAATTTTTTTTTTTTTTGGAAATTCTGATCAAATTCTATTTTGTTATTTCTAACGTTATCAACAATTCAAAAGTTCCAAAAATGCTGGATTCACTTTGAATCAGTTCACATCACTGATGGCTCATCGCCGCCGTTCTCTGAAATTTAAAATGTTTCGAATTTCAATCCCCGACTAGCAGGTGCGCTCCCGATCCGGGAACGTTGAGGTAATCACAATCTTGATTGCAAGTGCACCATGTGCGGAAAATAAACTCCCCATTGAATGGGAAAACTGCAGTAGGAGTAGTGATCTTATTTTTGTCCTTAACTCTGAAACCAAGTTTTATGAAATTTCGTTTTTTATTTGAAACTATCTGTTTGGAATAACTTAAAATGAGCTTGATACGATTTTATTATTTTTTTTTATATTTTAACTTTTTACCACTTCTGAAGCAAAGTGTTACGAAAAATGTTCAATTCACGGCTAACGCTTTCACGAGCACGTCGAGCTTGTGCATTTCGTGGCCCAACAGCATCCGGAAAGGAAAACATCAACTAACGCGCGTCGAGTAAATAGAATTAACGCGGCAGGTGCAAATTTGGCTCCCGTTTTCCTGGAAAGCGAACTTTCTCAACAAACAACACAGTCGACCCCTAACGGGAGCGCGTGAATAATTCCGCGCCATTTCCCACCTTTCCAACCTAAATATTTTTCTATTCACCTTCTCGGGAAATCATCGACACCAACCATAGTTATCCAACGCTATTGCAACTATTAGGGCGCAAAGAGGGCATTTCCGGTTCGCTAGGAATTACCACCATCATCACCATCATTGACGTTTCCTTTCCGGGTTTGCCAAAGCAAACGAGGCATCCCGGAAGTGAAGCCAAGTTGCAAAGTTCCGGCCGCCGATTCCTGATCCGATTCGGACGATGCTTTTGCAAATTCTCCGAAATAGGTATTTGAAGTGGTGCAACAGCAGCTCCAAAGTTGAACCACCAAACTACTCGAGAGGATAAACCATCTCCCAACTGCGGCGTTTGGTTGCATTTCAAAACAAAATTGCATAAATTTAGCCAACCCATATCCCGAACCGACCTCTGCTTAGTGTAGCAGCGAATTAAGGAAACACCACACAGACGCAAATCCGTTTACAGCTGGCTGACACACAAGTTTGTGGGGAGAAAAGGTCTTTGGGGTGAAATTGGTATGATTGCAGTTTGTAATGGGATTATTTTTAACCTTGCCAGATGGCCAATTAGGAAGAGGAGCTTCTTGTGCAATTCGACTTCAATTGAAGATTTCAACAAGATTACTCATTAGAGGAAACACTAGCTTAAAATCAGAAATGATCATTGTTCATGCTTGGATTAAGGATCCTTAACATCACTGTCGTGATTTTACGAGTCTCAGTTCAGAGATTCACTTAAACACGTCTGTCGCTCACAAGAATAGATCAATGACTGACTTTGTTTTGTTTGTTTGTCTAGTGTTGCCAAAATAGCAAATGTTGCCATTCAAATTTATTTTATTTTATTTATCTTCAGTGTTGCCGAATACAACTATTATTTTAATTTATTTTTAATTAAATTTGAATCCCTTTCTTCATATCCTTCATCTCATCCCTACATTCCTTCTCACCTCTATTCTCAATTACAACTTTTTTACGCGTCGACTTTAGATATTTTTTTTTCCTTAGAACTAATTTTTTTTATCAAATATCCTTTATTTTATTCCATAGACCACATCTTCATTCTCAATCCTACAAAATTAATTTAATTTCTGCTTGACCTTCATCTCATCTCTACTTTCCTTCGCAACTCTATTCTCAATAGAATTTTTAAATTACAGACTTTTGTTTTCCTAAAATACAAAACTTTATATCCCAAATATCCCTCATTTAAATTCTACATTCCATTCTCTGACAAAGCTTTTCAAATCTTGATTTTTATTTTTTGAATATTTTTCACCTATCCAAAAATATTCTACACAAAAGCCTTCCCAATTGCTGCTTTTCCAGTCGCTCTGCTTTTGATTACCAGAGCCGGAAAAATCCGCATAAGAAACATTCTTAGCATCAGCTTTCTCAAACTGTGCTTTTCTTGTCACTCTTTCTCTGTTGACCTGAGTCGAAATAATTCGATAGTATTCTTAGAAACAGCCTACCCAACCAGAAGGCTTATTCAAAACATACAATCAGCAGCAGTAGCATTAAAAATCCAAATCGAAATAAAAAAAATCAGAAGCAGCAGCCTTAAATATCTGCGCTTCTAACGCCAATTCTGTCTTTTTCCACCAGAAGGCCAAATCGAAACAAACAATCAGCAACAGCAGCCTTGAAAATCTGTACTTCCTTACCCATCTCCGTTTTTTTTTCACCGGACGGCTAAATTGAAGCAGACTATCAACAACAACAGCCTTAAAAATCTGCGGTTCCAACACCAATTCCATCTTTTTCACAGAAAGGCCAACTCAAAGCAAACAATCAGCAAAAGCTGCCTGACAATCTGCGCTTCAAAATCCATTCCATCTATTTCCACAGGAAAGCCAAATCATAACAAAAACAACAGAACAAGTCCATCTGATTCCACTGGAAGGCAAAATCAAAACAATCAGTAGCAGAAGCCTTAAATATCTGCGCTTCTAACGCCAATTCTGTCTTATTCCACCGGAAGACAAAATCAAAACAATCAGCAGCAGCAGCCTCAAATATCTGCGCTTCTATAGGCAATTCCGTCTTATTCCACCGGAAGGCCAAATCAAAACAATCAGCAGCAGCAGCCTTAAATGTCTGCGCTTCTATAAGCAGTTCGGTCTTATTCAACCGGAAAGTCCAATCAAAACAAACACCAGCAGCAGCCTTAAATATCTGCGCTTCTTTAGGCAGTTCCGTCTTATTCCACCGGAAGGCCAAATCAAAGCAATCAGCAGCAGCAGCCTAAAATATCTGCGCTTCTAAGGGCAATTCCGTCTTATTCCGCCGGAAGGCCAAATCAAAACAAACAGCAGCAGCAGCCTTAAATATCTGCGCTTCTATAGGCAGTTCCGTCTTATTCCACCGGAATGCCAAATCAAAACAAACACCAGCAGCAGCCTTAAATATCTGCGCTTCTAACGCCCATTCCGTCTTATTCCACTGGAAGGCCAAATCAAAACAATCAGCAGCAGCAGCCTTAAATATCTGCGCTTCTATAGGCAGTTCCGTCTTATTCCACCGGAAGGCCAAATTAAAACAAACACCAGCAGCAGCCTTAAATATCTGCGCTTCTTAGGCAGTTCCGTCTTATTCTACCGGAAGGCCAAATCAAAACAATCAGCAGCAGCAGCCTTAAATATCTGCGCTTCTTTAGGCAGTTCCGTCTTATTCCACCGGAAGGCCAAATCAAAACAATCACCAGCAGCAGCCTTAAATATCTGCGCTTTTTGTGCTTATTCTACCAACCACGCCATTGTCGTGATATTACGAATCTCAATTCAGAGATTCACTTAAACACGTCTGTCGCTCACAAGAATAGATCAATGACTGACTTTGTTTTGTTTGTTTGCCTAGTGTTGCCAAAATAGCAAACGTTGCCAATGAAATTTATTTTATTTTATTTATCTTCAGTGTTGCCGAATACAACTATTATTTCAATTTATTTTTAATTAAATTTGAATCCCTTTCTTCATATCCTTCATCTCATCCCTACAATCACATCTTACTATTTCTATCATTTCTTGTCCATTTCTAGTTAGATATAACAACGAGATCTACACTGCCGGCCAAAAGTTTGGGATCACCCGCTAAAAAACATGCAAATTTTGATCGTTCATATCTCAGCCGTCTTAGGACATATTGCAAATCTTCTGATCTCATTTGAAAGATAATGAGCAATAGCTATTTCGGAGGTATTTTGCCCTTAAATAATGTTTTAGTTTTGCACCTAAAACTTAACCTAAAGTCAGAACATTTTTAAAAATCGCACTCAATATTCAAAGCCGATCATCTCGCGATAGGGTGAACCAAATTTCAAAATTTGAATTACATTAGAATCCTTATTGTATACTTCTTAAAACACAATCAAAAAATTTTGTGCAAAAATTTAAGAATGTACTATTAATTAATAAATTAGACACTTAAGTTATCGTCCAAAAGTTTGGGATCACCCCTCAGTATGGTGTATCGGCCAAAAACATGCAACAACAACGAGATTTATAAGTCAACAATTTCAAGGCTCACCAAACATTTATTAATGTGTTAAACAAGGGATGAGTAACTTACTCAGAGTAAGCTGAGACCAACGGGTTACATGCAACTTTTGACACAAGTGTGAAATTTGTTTCATCATTTCATGACAAAATATGCACTTCATTTGTTCGTAGTTGTATTTACCATGCAATCATTTAAACCTTTTTTGTTTTATTTTTAACATTTATTGTATTTTTTTAAAGTCATAGATGCAATATAATTTAATTCAAATAGATGGAAGCAAATCAGGAGAACCAACGAATAAATCGAAAGGTTACAGATGATCACAGGCATTTCTTAGTCCGACAGTAAGATCATTATTTTTTTTTTTGTTTCAACCAAAGATAAATTGTTTGATGAATATGCTCAGCAGTTTATTTTTTTATTTGAAATTTTGCTATTTAATTAAATTTGGAAAAAGGCTAGTTCTGAAGAAAAATAAAGAAAAAAAAATAGAAAGAGTTACAAGTGAAATATTTTTGTTTTCGAATATTGGCGTAAATGAGGAAAGTTTAATATCAAACACTTTGTGAATGACTTTAGATTTCTTATCGGCATGACTTAGCATGAAAGTCTCCGACAAAAGTTCTGAGTTTTCGACAATAACAATAATTCTCGCGTGAGCTTTCATAACGACGTATGAAACATCTTAAGAATTCACAGAAAACTGCTACAAAATTTATCAGAACAACTTCAAAATTTTTTTTTCACATACATATAGAATATGTTGTCTAGGCTACAAATATTCTAAATGGTTAGAAATCATGCCAAACGTCGATAAATTGAGTAATTATTTGAAATTAAATAAGCAATCCAAATTGCCAAAGTCATGGGATTCTCACAAATTAGCTTTGGAAGCCTTTCCCAGTGGTATCTAAATAAGATGAGAAAATCCATGAAATCTGAAAAATTTCCTTGAATCAAGAATGTAAACTGTAACTTTGACGAAGTTCGATTAACAATCTGTGGAATTTTAATTTTTCGTGTGATTTTGACAACCTTGCTCAACATGCAACAAGGCATATTGAATTCAGTTTTTTCACCATTAGTAGAGAAAAAAATTGATTCTTTGAGTACAAAATTTAAAAAAGATTTTAAGAATATGAATTTTAAAAACGATTTAATGTCCCACGATTGGAAGA
This sequence comes from Uranotaenia lowii, assembly GCF_029784155.1. Lineage (NCBI taxonomy): Eukaryota > Metazoa > Arthropoda > Insecta > Diptera > Culicidae > Uranotaenia > Uranotaenia lowii. Next base: position 9,541,831 of record NC_073693.1, read on the forward strand.
CAAAAATTTCCCAAAAATATATTATTCTCACTATAAATTTTTCGCTTTGGTTTTGACACACACAGTGTCAGACAATAGAATAAGACCGCTCTAATGCAAAATATTCAAATCACCTTTAAACTGCCAATTCAAATATAATAATATGCGACACCTAGCGGCAAGCACTTATTGTAGTATGCCAACTTTGTATACTGCACGTTTGTTGCAATCAAAGCAACCCGTTTGTTCTACTCGACCAAAAAGCTGTCAGAGGGTGAAAATAGTCGCGTCATAAAATAAGACCAGCTCATCGGTTCGGCTGTTCCGGCATTTTCAGCGCTCTAGATTTGAAGAAAAGGTATTGTTTTCGGTGTTGTTTATCCATTTTCGTGTCCTGGTAAGTATTTCCCATAAAATAAATCATGTAAATCATGAAAACAAACAAAAAATAATGATTTCCTTCCTCCTACTCTGTTTTCAGCGAAAAAGCAATGGGTCGGGCACAGCACTGCATGGAGGTCCAGCGAGCGATCATCCGGAATCTGTACAAGGCTGGCAAAAGCCAACGCGAGATTGCCGACTTAAGCTTAGTTCTTTTAGAAATGGGACACTTTCTTTTGCTAATAGCTTATTTACTAGTAATCGGTTATTCAAATTTTTCACAGCATTTTGCTGCCTGTGAAAAATACTGTTAATCCTATTTTTTACACAATTTAGAATTCACGGGTTTTTGAGATATTTACGATGTAAGAGAAAATGAAAAAAATTGTTTTCCAAAGTTTCCTTCAAAATCCGTCATTATTAAATCGATAGCTGACAGAACCGTTGATTATTCAAAGAATTACTGTATGTGAGTGTTGGTAAAGTATGCAAACACAGTCGGAAATGTCTACAAAGTTCAAATCAAGCATTGGAGTGAAGCACATGATCGGCAACTACGGTTAAGGGTCATCAGGTAAGTCAAGTCTTATACCAGCATTTTTAATATTGAATAAGCGAAAAACTAAGTGTATATCGTTGAAATGTCCAAAAAAATTTCTTCGATAAGCTGAAAGTGTTGCTTCGTTATGAGTCATTCAAACCTAACATTCAACAAAAAATTTGTTTTTAAAGGGTTTTCAATGGGACTTTGGGATAAAGAAAAAGTTACTGAAAGCTGGTCTGAATCGAGGTCCGCATGATTAACTAATTGACTACAATGCTCGCCTTAATCCGTTAGAACAAAATCAATTGTGGAGGGATTTCTAATTGAAAAAAAAAACAAGTATGCCCATGAGGATATTCGAAAGTATAATAACCTGCAGAGCAGTCATTAAATAAAATATTACCATTAGAATTTGATGAAATATTATTCCAAGATCAGTGATTTGCATAAAAGTCACCAATAATAAAAAATTAAGTCTTATTTCTGGTGAGTCCATTTTGCTCAAACTCCCCAAAAAACAGGCCGAGTTGGTCAAAAGAGAAGACAGACTAAACTTCGCTGCTCGGATGGTCGGTAGCCAGATAGATAGGAAGTTAGGTACGGAACCGAACTTTGCAGGCAAGTTTACCCACTGAAAGCTGCTCTCCGGTACTTACACACAATATTTGGTTTCCGGTTATAAATAACCTGCACTGTCCTGGTGTGTTGTACGAACATCACCCACCCGGAATCAAGTAGGAACGAGCAACTCGGAAGTGCTTCCACCGGTTTTGGATTTGTACTCGGAACCGAGTAGGTTTTCGGTTCTCGGTAAGACAATGTTGGTGTTGTTGAAGGGCTTGGCTGGCTGGCTGGTCAGAATATACAATTTGCTGGCTAGGGCCATCATCAGCTCTTCCTGTGCAGCAGCAAATTTCCACAAGTGGTTCGGTTTGCTCGAAATGGTAAACCAATTAATTCGGCTCTGCTCTTCAAATTTGGGCGCTTAACGGGATTGTTAGTTATTCTGGATTTAATCTTTTTTCTTTGAAAATAAAGGACGATCCTAGGCTAATCCCATCGAAACGCTTTATGATAATTTTTTTGTCATTAATTTTGAAAATTAAACAGAAGTCAGTATCGAAAATAACCTTATAGTGATTTTATTTGGGCAATTTTGGTAGAGATACTCCTGGACGTTTGCCCATCCAAATGTTTCATGTTTTATGCAAACACATTAAAACCCGTCTGTCACCATCCATGGCAGGAAAACGCACACCCACTTCATCGTCAAATGGAAAATTGCCCATCCACAAACCGCAATTGTGTGGATCGACATACCAAAAGTTGGAGAGCCAAAAAAAAAAGCGCGCGTTTTTCCAAGCCAAAACAAACATTCAAATTGAGCAGGATAGCTGAATCAGACCCGTCCCAACAAAACGGTCATCAGGTCCGGAGAAAAACACCACGAGAAAACCGCACGCACCCATTACGGATTCTTTCTTCCGACCGTTTTCAATCTTTCTGGGTGGCTCGTTTTTTTTTTCTGTTGGGACGCCAACGTTTAAAACGCAGAGAAAAATTATCTCTGCTAAAAGTAACGATGAATTGTTTACATTTCATTACTCATTTTCACTCTTCGACGAAACGTTTAGGGTTCGGACGAAAAAAAAACCATCCGAACACCAATTTCAGTCAATATTCTCATTAGCACATCCCCACTTAACAAGTTTTCTTTTCAGTCGATTGAACATAAGCGTCACGAATTATCATTTTATTTACAACAGTAACACAATCTTTTAACCCATTCGAAACAAAGCGTTTTGCTATTTAAGACTATAAAAACTTTGTCATAAAAATTTAAAAGCCGTAGTCTCTAAAGAATTAAATATTAAATAACAAAAAAGACAAAAAAAAAATTTGACAAAAATTTATGTGTTCGAAAATTTAAATCTTCGACTATGCTTTGGCTTCTAAGTAACAACTTTGAAATTTTCATGAAATTTTTTTTGTTCTAAATGTCATTTTTTGCTAATTTGCCATTGCCAAAAATGCCATTGCCATTTTTCGTCACTATTTATAATTTTTTGTCATTTGTTGTCGTTTTTTGTAATTTTATTTAATTTTTTGTAACTATTGGTCATTTTCTGCCATTTTTGTCATGTTTTGTTATTTTACGCCATTTTTTGTAGTTTTTGAATTTTATGTTTTGTATGTTATTTTTTGTACCTTTTAGTAATTTTTTACAATTTTCTGTAATTTTCAGTAATTTTAAATATTTCGAGTTATTTTTTGTACTTTTTTGCATTTTTTGAAATTTTAATAAATTTTTTGTATGTTTATGTAAAATTTAGATTTTTTTGTAAATTGTTGGAATGATTTTTTTTTTTTTTGTAGTTTTTTGTAATTCTTCGTAATTTTTTATAGTTTTTTGTAATTTTTTTTTCTAATTTTTTGTAATTTTTTGTAATTTTTTGTGATTTTTTTGTGAAGTTTTGTAATTTTTTGTAACTTTTTTTTTTTTTTGTAAATTTTTGTTATTTTTTGAATTTTTTTGTATTTTTTCTTTAATTTTTGTAGTTTTCTGTAATTGTTTGTAATTTTTTGAAACTTTTTGTGATTTTTTGTAATTTTTTGTAATTTTTTGTATTTTTTGTAATTTTTTGAAATTTTTTGTTATTTTTTGTAATTTTTTATAACTTTTTGTAATTTTTTGTAATTTTTTTTTGTAATTTTTTGTATTTTTTTTGTAATTTTTTGTAATTTATTGTAATTTTTTATAACTTTTTTGAAATTTTTGTAATTTTTTGTTATATTTTGTAATTTTTTGTAATTATTTTTTAATTTTTTTTGTAATTTTTTTTTTTTGTAATTTTATGTAATTTTTTGTAGTTTTTTGCAATTTTTTGTAATTTTTTGATATTTTTTTATATTTTTTTGTAATTTTTTGTTTTTTTTGTAATAATTGGTAATTTTTTTACCAAAAAAATACAAAAAGTATTTTTTTGTAATTTTTTGTAATTTTTTGTATTCTTTTATAATTTTTGTAATTTTTTAAATTTTTGTACATTTTTTTGCAGTTTTTCGTTATTTTTTGTGATTTTTTGTTACCTTTTTTGTAATTACTTGTAATTTAATTTATGTAATTTTTTATAATTTCTTGTAACTTTTTGTATTTTTTGTAATTTTTTGGTAATTTTTTGTAATTTTTTGTAATTTTTTGTATTTTTTTGTAATTATTTGTTATTTTTTGAAGTTTTTTGTAATTTTTTGTACTTTTTTTAAATTGTTTGGACTGTTTGGTTATTTTTGGTATTTTTGTTTTTTATGTATTTTTTTGTAATCTTTAATAATTTTAAGAAATGTTTTGTAGATTTTTGTAATTTTTTTAGTTATTTTTTTGTAAATGTATATAATTTTTGTAATTTTTTATAGTTTATTGTAATTTTTTAAAAATTTATGAAAATTTTTGCAAATTTTTGTATTTTTTGTAATATTTTTAATTTTTGGTGATTTTTTATGTATTTTCTTGTTTTTTTTTTGAAATTTTATGTTATTTTGAATTTTTCATTTTTTGTGTTTTTTGTAACTTCTTGTATTTTTTAAAATTTTGACAATTTTGACAATTTTGACCATTTTGACAATTTTGACAATTTTGACAATTTTGACAATTTTGACAATTTTGACAATTTTGACAATTTTGACAATTTTGACAATTTTGACAATTTTGACAATTTTGACAATTTTGACAATTTTGAAAATTTTGACAATTTTGACAATTTTGACAATTTTGACAATTTTGACAATTTTGACAATTTTGACAATTTTGACAATTTTGACAATTTTGACAATTTTGACAATTTTGACAATTTTGACAATTTTGACAATTTTGACAATTTTGACAATTTTGACAATTTTGACAATTTTGACAATTTTGACAATTTTGACAATTTTGACAATTTTGACAATTTTGACAATTTTGACAATTTTGACAATTTTGACAATTTTGACAATTTTGACAATTTTGACAATTTTGACAATTTTGACAATTTTGACAATTTTGACAATTTTGACAATTTTGACAATTTTGACAATTTTGACAATTTTGACAATTTTGACAATTTTGAAAATTTTGACAATTTTGACAATTTTGACAATTTTGACAATTTTGACAATTTTGACAATTTTGACAATTTTGACAATTTTGACAATTTTGACAATTTTGACAATTTTGACAATTTTGACAATTTTGACAATATTGACAATTTTGACAATTTTGACAATTTTGACAATTTTGACAATTTTGACAATTTTGACAATTTTGACAATTTTGACAATTTTGACAATTTTGACAATTTTGACAATTTTGACAATTTTGACAATTTTGACAATTTTGACAATTTTGACAATTTTGACAATTTTGACAATTTTGACAATTTTGACAATTTTGACAATTTTGACAATTTTGACAATTATGACAATTTTGACAATTTTGACAATTTTGACAATTTTGACAATTTTGACCATTTTGACAATTTTGACAATTTTGACAATTTTGACAATTTTGACAATTTTGACAATTTTGACAATTTTGACAATTTTGACAATTTTGACAATTTTGACAATTTTGACAATTTTGACAATTTTGACAATTTTGACAATTTTGACAATTTTGACAATTTTGACAATTTTGACAATTTTGACAATTTTGACAATTTTGACAATTTTGACAATTTTGACAATTTTGACAATTTTGACAATTTTGACAATTTTGACAATTTTGACAATTTTGACAATTTTGACAATTTTGACAATTTTGACAATTTTGACAATTTTGACAATTTTGACAATTTTGACAATATTGACAATTTTGACAATTTTGACAATTATGACAATTTTGACAATTATGACAATTTTGACAATTTTGACAATTTTGACAATTTTGACAATTTTGACAATTTTGACAATTTTGACAATTTTGACAATTTTGACAATTTTGACAATTTTGACAATTTTGACAATTTTGACAATTTTGACAATTTTGACAATTTTGACAATTTTGACAATTTTGACAATTTTGACAATTTTGACAATTTTGACAATTTTGACAATTTTGACAATTTTGACAATTTTGACAATTTTGACAATTTTGACAATTTTGACAATTTTGACAATTTTGACAATTTTGACAATTTTGACAATTTTGACAATTTTGACAATTTTGGCAATTTTGACAATTTTGACAATTTTGACCATTTTGACAATTTTGACCTTTTTGACAATTTTGACAATTTTGACAATTTTGACAATTTTGACAATTTTGACAATTTTGACAATTTTGACAATTTTGACAATTTTGACAATTTTGACAATTTTGACAATTTTGACAATTTTGACAATTTTGACAATTTAGACAATTTAGACAATTTTGACAATTTTGACAATTTTTACAATTTTGACAATTTTGACAATTTTGACAATTTTGACAATTTTGACAATTTTGACAATTTTGACAATTTTGACAACTTTGACAATTTTGACAATTTGGACATTTTAGGAAGTTTTCGTAAAATTTGGAAATTCTTCAGGACGTTCCTTCTCAGAACTTTAACTGAAAAAAAATACAATCAATGATTGAATTTTAATTAATAATGTCTATTGCCACTCAAGCCACATTTTTTCACTTCCACGCATCGATTGTGCATTTTTAGTAAACCACTAAGTGGCCTTAATATTGGCATTGCTACTTTCGGACAAAAGCCAGTGGCATATATGGTTTTATTGATTTTCACTCTGTTGTCCCGACTCTCATTCATTATTCATTCATTCTACAAGCAGCACAACCAACAATAACAAAATACAATCTCTTATGATGAGACCAAACAACAATTGATTGGAACCGTACATTTTTTTTTCTCTCTTTTCTCAATACTTTTCCCGGCCAGGTTTCGGACAGAGCATGCAAACCACGAGTATGGTCCATTCCGGAATCCATCAACAGGCTTCACCGACCAAAAAGCAATTAAGTCCCGATCATCCGAACCCGGCCACGCCAATCACCGAGGTAAGTGACTCAGTCATTGTTTTTGTTTTTTTATTGGGGGGGATTTTATTTTTTAAAGTTCGGAACTGTTTCGTTTATGTGCCCCGAGCAGTTGAGGTTATGTATGTGGTGTAAAATCGAAATGGTTTTTCGGTTCGGTTCTGGGGGCTCGTTTGTTTGTTTTGTTCCTACTACATATATCCTCTTACGTTTTCCCAATCGGCGGCTAGATGTTGTTGAAAGAATTGATTGGCTTGTTTGAATTAATTAAAACGATCAATTGTGGTCGGATATTTCTGTGGATTTATTGTCGCTCCCATGATTTTTTTTTTTGGGAAATACTAATAGATTCTTGATGACCGCTTATAGAACGGTTGGGATATAAAAAATTGACTATCACAAACTTGCGATACATACATTTTTGATTCAGAATTGCAAACATAAATTAATTTGCCTTGTTTAAAACCCGAATCACGTGACGACGATTCCCAGTTAAAGTGAGATTATTTAACTATCAGTTCAAATGACATAAGCGTAGTGTACCAAATTCACTATCTCTATTTTGTTTGAACTAAAGATTAAAACCTTTCCTTGCCCCTTCAGTCCCTTATTTGCTAATGTTAATCAAATCTTCTCCCGCGACTCAACAGGTTGAAGTAACAATTCAGCAAATTTCCACCAGCGCCACCAAGAAACTCTCATTTCGACAGGCAGCAACAGATTAGTGTCGAACATCGAAATGACAAAAAGGTTACACCTTTTCGCAGGCCCCAACAACACTTCATCTTCCCTCGGAGTTCCGTGTGATAGGCTTATAAATCGTCTCATTAATATTAATAATTAGCCTGAAGCCAGTCGAATAATTGATCCAGGGCGTGCGTGGGTGGGAAGTAAGAATAACATATCTACTTTCCTTCCTTCCTACCTACTCACCTTATAAGAATTGTATTGGGAAGTGAATTTTCCTTTCATGCCGCCTTTTTGCAGCCCAAGGTGGAAATGAATTGGAGGGCTTTCAGGATTCAGAACATTTCCAAACTGTGGCACCTTCCATTCCGACCTGTGGCCTCCTCCTGGGAAATGGGATTTTGCCGAAAATTGGATCTCCAAAGGGCATAATATTGGGGGAATGAGAAACATTGAACGGGAAATTATTTCGCTCGCTTTTACCGGTTTGCGAATTAACCGAATTGTATAATGTCAAATCCGGGAAAATGGATTAAATACAGGACGTGAAATGGAGGGCGTTTGCTCATGTTTACGAACTGGTTTGTAGTGTGAAAGCACTCATTTATTCAGGATTTTGCTTTCATTTGCTTTGGAAAATCGACGGGTTGGAGATTTTTGGCTTACAAAGTATTGGATGATAGTTCACGGATTAAGCATGTTTTGGAATTGTCATTTCAGATTTATGTGTTTTTATGTTTATTTTCCTTTTTTAAGGATTTTTTTTTTCATAACATTCAGGTACAGGAATATTTCAGCTATATTATGAAAAAATGAAGTTATTCCATATCTTGAATAAGTAGAAGTTTCATGAACTGTTATAATTATGATTTTTTTGAAAATCCTTGTGAAAAGAGGAAAAAAATCCAAAACTGTCTATGTAGTATAAACTGTTCCTGAAACAAATATTCGTACATTCAAAGGGCTTTTCGCAAATCTGTTGAAATGACCAGGAATTGCAAAAAACTTCCCAGCGAGTCTGAAGCGTAGTAGTTCTAATTATTGGTTTGCATTTTTTTGTTGATAATAAGTAATATGCATACAACTAATTACACCGAATGTGCTCGTTGTGGTTTCCAGGCGGGGCTAATTTATCATTATTGTGCATATTTATTGCATTCACAATAATGGGCTTCGAATTGCAAATTGTTTCTAACCGCAATCAATAAAACCAATGACTTTTGGGAAAACCACAATGTTTTCCAGCCTGGGATCATGTAATTTAATAACATTCCTTTTTTAAAGCTGCAAATTATTGAAGGCACAAATTTCGATCCCTTTCGATGCAAAAATGTTTAAAAGCATTCCATTGTCAAAATTGTTAAAATTGTCAAAATTATCAATATTGTCAAGATTGTCAAAATTGTCAAAATTGTCAAAATTGTCAAAATTGTCAAAATTGTCAAAATTGTCAAAATTGTCAAAATTGTCAAAATTGTCAAAATTGTCAAAATTGTCAAAATTGTCAAAATTGTCAAAATTGTCAAAATTGTCAAAATTGTCAAAATTGTCAAAATTGTCAAAATTGTCAAAATTGTCAAAATTGTCAAAATTGTCAAAATTGTCAAAATTGTCAAAATTGTCAAAATTGTCAAAATTGTCAAAATTGTCAAAATTGTCAAAATTGTCAAAATTGTCAAAATTGTCAAAATTGTCAAAATTGTCAAAATTGTCAAAATTGTCAAAATTGTCAAAATTGTCAAAATTGTCAAAATTGTCAAAATTGTCAAAATTGTCAAAATTGTCAAAATTGTCAAAATTGTCAAAATTGTCAAAATTGTCAAAATTGTCAAAATTGTCAAAATTGTCAAAATTGTCAAAATTGTCAAAATTGTCAAAATTGTCAAAATTGTCAAAATTGTCGAAATTGTCAAATTGTCAAAATTGTCAAAATTGTCAAAATTGTCAAAATTGTCAAAATTGTCAAAATTGTCAAAATTGTCAAAATTGTCAAAATTGTCAAAATTGTCAAAATTGTCAAAATTGTCAAAATTGTCAAAATTGTCAAAATTGTCAAAATTGTCAAAATTGTCAAAATTGTCAATATTGTCAAAATTGTTAGAATTGTCAAAATTGTAAAAATTGTCAAAATTGCCAAAATTGTCAAAATTGTCAAAATTGTCAAAATTGTCAAAATTGTCAAAATTGTCAAAATTGTCAAAATTGTCAAAATTGTCAAAATTGTCAAAATTGTCAAAATTGTCAAAATTGTCAAAATTGTCAAAATTGTCAAAATTGTCAAAATTGTCAAAATTGTCAAAATTGTCAAAATTGTCAAAATTGTCAAAATTGTCAAAATTGTCAAAATTGTCAAAATTGTCAAAATTGTCAAAATTGTCAAAATTGTCAAAATTGTCAAAATTGCCAAAATTGTCAAAATTGTCAAAATTGTCAAAATTGTCAAAATTGTCAAAATTGTCAAAATTGTCAAAATTGTAATTGTCAAAATTGTCAAAATTGTCAAAATTGTGAAAATTGTCAAAATTGTCAAAATTGTAAAAATTGTCAAAATTGTCAAAATTGTCAAAATTGTCAAAATTGTCAAAATTGTCAAAATTGTCAAAATTGTCAAAATTGTCAAAATTGTCAAAATTGTCAAAATTGTCAAAATTGTCAAAATTGTCAAAATTGTCAAAATTGTCAAAATTGTCAAAATTGTCAAAATTGTCAAAATTGTCAAAATTGTCAAAATTGTCAAAATTGTGAAAATTGTCAAAATTGTCAAAATTGTAAAAATTGTCAAAATTGTCAAAATTGTCAAAATTGTCAAAATTGTCAAAATTGTCAAAATTGTCAAAATTGTCAAAATTGTCAAAATTGTCAAAATTGTCAAAATTGTCAAAATTGTCAAAATTGTCAAAATTGTCAAAATTGTCAAAATTGTCAAAATTGTCAAAATTGTCAAAATTGTCAAAATTGTCAAAATTGTCAAAATTGTCAAAATTGTCAAAATTGTCAAAATTGTCAATATTGTCAAAATTGTCAAAATTGTCAAAATTGTCAAAATTGTCAAAATTGTCAAAATTGTCAAAATTGTCAAAATTGTCAAAATTGTCAAAATTGTCAAAATTGTCAAAATTGTCAAAATTGTCAAAATTGTCAAAATTGTCAAAATTGTCAAAATTGTCAAAATTGTCAAAATTGTCAAAATTGTCAAAATTGTCAAAATTGTCAAAATTGTCAAAATTGTCAAAATTGTCAAAATTGTCAAAATTGTCAAAATTGTCAAAATTGTCAAAATTGTCAAAATTGTCAAATTGTCAAAATTGTCAAAATTGTCAAAATTGTCAAAATTGTCAAAATTGTCAAAATTGTCAAAATTGTCAAAATTGTCAATATTGTCAAAATTGTCAAAATTGTCAAAAATGTTAAAATTGTTAAAATTGTCAAAATTGTCAAAATTGTCAAAGTTGTCAAAGTTGTCAAAATTGTCAAAATTGTCAAAATTGTCAAAATTATCAAAATTTTCAAAATTTTCAAAATTTTCAAAATTTTCAAAATTGTCGAAATTGTCGAAATTGTCGAAATTGTCAAATTTGTCAAAATTGTCAAAATTGTCAAAGTTTCTAAGATATAAGCGTTATAAATGTTGGCTAAAATGACAAAAATGACAAAAACGACAAAAATGACAAAAATGACAAAAATGACAAAAATGACAAAAATGACAAAAATGACAAAAATGACAAAAATGACAAAAATGACAAAAATGACAAAAATGACAAAAATGACAAAAATGACAAAAATGACAAAAATGACAAAAATGACAAAAATGACAAAAATGACAAAAATGACAAAAATGACAAAAATGACAAAAATGACGAAAATGACAAAAATGACAAAAATGACAAAAATGACAAAAATGACAAAAATGACAAAAATGACAAAAATGACAAAAATGACAAAAATGACAAAAATGACAAAAATGACAAAAATTATAAAAATGACAAAAATGACAAAAATGACACAAACGTCAAAAATGACAAAAATGACTTAAATTCCTCAAATGAATTTAATGATTTAAATGACAAAATTGACTTAGCTGACGAAAATGGCAAAAATGACAAATATGACTAAATTGAATAAAAACAATTTAACATCATTTATACAATCTTAGCCAGTATATGTTCTTACTAGATCTCTTTATTTTCCTCGCGGTGGAAATTTAAAAAACGTTGCTTATTAATTGATACCGAGTTTCGATTCTTTAACAAGTCCAAATTCGAAATTTATTGTTATTATCGTTCAGTTTATAGATGAATGAAGTGTTTGTGTAAAAAGTGCAAAATTAAAAGTTCATTGCGCATAGTTTCCACTCAGGTTGCTACAGATTTCCTATTCCGAACTTTTCTGTCAGTGCCATAACAACTTTTCTGTCTCCGCCACTCGGCAATGGAGCGTCTATGGATTGAACTTGTCTCATCCGTCCTGAGTCGCCTGCATCAGAGTGCTTGTAAAACATAATCGTTTCTCCTTAGTCGAACGAATCGAAACTGGTAAAAACTTCCGTTCTCGGAATCGACAAACCGGAGATGCAAATGAATTCAATTAAATATTGATCGCCATCCATTAGCAGAAGCAGCAGCAAGCAAGCTCACAATCCGGAAAGGCGGAAGAAAGCACCTCGAATAAAATATTATTTGAATTTTGCATCCCCCTATTCCAACTCGTCGTCAGCTTCATCCCCTTCCATATTTAGAATGGAAAATGAAGAACTTTTCATCGAGCTGAGCTGCGGGTTATTCATCATGCGCCCGATTGTATGCAATCCGCAAACTGATACTCCGATATAGAAAATCTCGTTCGCCATCCATTCTGCACTGGAGAGGATTTGTGATTTCTACGGATGAGAAAATTTCCAATTTTGAGGTAAAAAGTTAAATGGAAGGATTTCCTCTGTTCCTACTGTTTCAACTGGCATTGGGGGATGCCAACTGTGTGTATGTGATTTCCATTGAATTTTACTTTCACCACAATCGAATCGAATTGAATCGATCCTCAAACCCGACTCAACCAACCATCATTTGCATAGATAAGTTAAGCTGCAAAAAACCAACCATTGAGTGTTGGGTGAATTAAATTCACCTAACCTGCTGCTGGTTTCGGTGATAAAAAGCTCTTTGCGGTTGGTGGGTTTAAAGAATAAAACCCATTGTGGGTGTGATGAATTTATTATATTAATCAATGACAAAAAATAGAAGAATTGAAATTTTTTAAATCTTGAGTAGGATAAAAGCAACTTCAACACTGGAGAATACAATTTTTTTCTATTTTCAATTTTATTCTATAATAATCTCTCAAATTATATTTTTAAATACGCGAAAAATCTTGAAACACAATCAATTTTCTAGCATATCTGAAAAAACACTAAAGAGCTTATTCATTGAATCCGGATATTGTCACAAATTGGCCAAATTAATAACCATAATACAACGTTTTCTCGATGTAGTGTGCTCGCCGTACTAAAACATACTTCACAACCCATACAAGCATCTGTTGCTTGCTGGGTCAAGCCGGGAAAATCGAATCCAGCTTCCTGTGGGTGGAGCACAAGAAAAATATCTTCCGCTAAGTTTACCAATCGACTTGCTCCTGGGAAAGGGAAGATGAAGATAAAGAAGACAGAGTGGCGATTCGGGAAGATGAAGATAAAGAAGACAGAGTGGCGATTCTCAACGTAAGAGAAGGAGGATTTCCTGAGAAGTTGCGCATGGACACGTACATGCTGCTGTATGTATACGGATATCTAATAATCCAATAGTTGGGAGCTCCTTTTGGGGTTCAATTCGAATTACGTCCTGCCAAGAAGAGAATGAAAAGCATATTGGTCGAAGCCATGGCCGAAACCATACCATGTGTGGGTGTTTTCTGATTATATCCGGCTTTTGTGGGTTTTATCATCAGTAAATTGATTCCGAATACTACCGATAGAATAACTGGGATTACTGTCTCGATTTGTAAGTTATTGTTGTGCTTTTGTGAGCCAGAAAAGTTCCTTGTTAACAATTTTGCTAGGCGATATCTGCTAAAGAAGGTTTGTTTTGATTACCAATGGAAACTCAATCATAATTTCAGCATATGAATGAAAAGTTTTAAGAATAATTATGAATTGACTCTATTTAATCCATTTTTTATAATAATCTCCAAGAGTCGAATATGCTAGGTTCTTGCTATGCCACAAATCGAAGAAAAGTTGAAAAAACTCGCATTTTTATGCTAATTTAAATCATGATCACATTCGGGTTGATGTTCAAGTTTTTTATTAGTTTTTGCATTTCCTTTATTTCAACAAGGTTTCAATAGTATTCATGCATTTCTTGACACATTCAAATATTCTTCATTTTATAAATGTGAGCGACTTTGTCAATATTCACAAGCTTCTCTTGATTTTCTTGATTTCCTTAATTTTTTGATTTTCTTGATATTTTATCTTGATTTTTTAACATTTAACATTTTCTTGATATTTTAATTTTCCTGATTTTCTTGATTTTCTTGATTTTCTTGATTTTCTTGATTTTCTTGATTTTCTTGATTTTCTTGATTTTCTTGATTTTCTTGATTTTCTTGATTTTCTTGATTTTCTTGATTTTCTTGATTTTCTTGATTTTCTTGATTTTCTTGATTTTCTTGATTTTCTTGATTTTCTTGATTTTCTTGATTTTCTTGATTTTCTTGATTTTCTTGATTTTCTTGATTTTCTTGATTTTCTTGATTTTCTTGATTTTCTTGATTTTCTTAATTTTCTTGATTTTTTTGATTTTCTTAATTTTCTTTATTTTCTAAATTTTCTTGACTTTCTTGATTTTCCTTATTTTCTTGATTTTCTTGGTTTTTTAATTTTCTTCATTTTCTTGATTTTTTTTTATTCTCTTGATTTTTTTTTATTTTTTTTTATTTTTTTGATTTCCTTGATTTTCTTGATTTTCTTGATTTTCTTGATTTTCTTGATTTTCTTGATTTTCTTGATTTTCTTGATTTTCTTGATTTTCTTGATTTTCTTGATTTTCTTGATTTTCTTGATTTTCTTGATTTTCTTGATTTTCTTGATTTTCTTGATTTTCTTGATTTTCTTGATTTTCTTGAATTTCTTGATTTTTTTTAATTTCTTTATTTTATTTTCTTGATTTTCCTGATTTTCTAGATATTCTTTATATAATTTTTTGATTTTCTTGATCTTCTTGGCTTTCTTGATTTTCTTGATTTTCTTGATTTTCTTGATTTTCTTGATTTTCTTGATTTTCTTGATTTCCTTGATTTTCTTGATTTTCTTGATTTTCTTGATTTTCTTGATTTTCTTGATTTCCTTGATTTTCTTGATTTTCTTGATTTTCTTGATTTTGTTGATTTTCTTGATTTTCTTGATTTTCTTGATTTTCTTGATTTTCTTGATTTTCTTGATTTTCTTGATTTTCTTGATTTTCTTGATTTTCTTGATTTTCTTGATTTTCTTGATTTTCTTGATTTTCTTGATTTTCTTGATTTTCTTGATTTTCTTGATTTTCTTGATTTTCTTGATTTTCTTGATTTTCTGGATTTACATGATTTTCTTGATTTCCTTGATTTTCTTGATTTTCTTGATTTTCTTGTTTTTTTTTGATTTTCAGATTTTCTCGATTTTCTTGATTTTCCTTATTTTCTTGATTTTCTTGATTTTCTTGATTTTCTTAATTTTCTTGATTTTCTTGATTTTCTTGATTTTTTTGATTTTCTTGATTTTTTTGATTTTCTTGATTTTCTTGATTTTCTGATTTTCTTGATTTTCTTGATTTTTTTTGATTTTCTTGATTTTCGTGATTTTCTTGATTTTCTTGATTTTCTGGATTTTCTAAATTTTCTTGATTTTCTTGATTTATGATATTCTTGATTTTTTTTATTTTCTCGATTTTCTTGATTTTCTTGAATTTATTGATTTTCTTGATTTTCTGAATTTTCTGGATTTTCTTGACTTTCTTGATTTTCTTGATTTTCTTGATTTTCTTGATTTTAATTATTTTCTTGATGTTCTTGATTTTCTTGATTTTAATTATTTTCTTGATTTTCTTGATTCTCTTGATTTTCTTGATTTTCTTGATTTTCTTGATTTTCTTGATTTTCTTGATTTTCTTGATTTTCTTGATTTTCTTGATTTTCTTGATTTTCTTGAATTTCTTGATTTGCTTTATTTTCTTTATTTTATTTTCTTGATTTTCTTGATATTCTTTATTTTATTTTTTTGATTTCCTCGATTTCCTTGATTTATTTGATTTATTTGATTTTCTTGGTTTCTTGGTTTTCTTGGTTTTCTTGATTTTCTTGATTTTCTTGATTTTCTTGATTTTCTTGATTTTCTTGATTTTCTTGATTTCCTTGATTTTGTTTGATTTGGTTGATTTTCTTGATTTTCTTGATTTTCTTGATTTTCTTGATTTTCTTGATTTTCATGATTTTCATGGTTTTCATGATTTTCATGATTTTCTTGATTTTCTTGATTATCTTGATTTTCTTGATTTTCTTGATTTTCTTGATTTTCTTGATTTTCTTGATTTTCTTGATTTTCTTGATTTTCTTGATTTTCTTGATTTTCTTGATATCTTGATTTTCTTGATTTTCTTGATTTTCTTGATTTTCTTGATTTTCTTGATTTCTTGATTTTCTTGATTTTCTTGATTTTCTTGATTTTCTTGATTTTCTTGATTTTCTTGTTTTTTTTTATTTTCTTGATTTCCTTGATTTCTTGATTTTCTTGATTTTCTTGATTTTCTTGATTTTCTTGATTTTCTTGATTTTCTTGATTTTCAGATTTTCTGGATTTTCTTGATTTTCTTGATTTTCTTGATTTTCTTGATTTTCTTGATTTTCTTGATTTTCTTGATTTTCTTGATTTTCTTGATTTTCTTGATTTTCTTGATTTTCTTGATTTTCTTGATTTTCTTGATTTTCTTGATTTTCTTGATTTTCTTGAATTTCTTGATTTCCTTGATTTCTTGATTTTCTTGATTTTCTTGATTTTCTTGATTATCTTGATTTTCTTGATTTTCTTGATTTTCTTGATTTTCAGATTTTCTGGATTTTCTTGATTTTCTTGATTTTCTTGATTTTCTTGATTTTCATGATTTTGTTTTTCCTTGATTGTCTTGGTTTTATTGATTTTCTTGATTTTCTTGATTTTCTTGATTTTCTTGATTTTCTTGATTTTCTTGATTTTCTTGATTTTCTTGATTTTCTTGATTTTCTTGATTTTCTTGATTTTCTTGATTTTCTTGATTTTCTTGATTTTCTTGATTTTCTTGAATTTCTTGATTTCCTTGATTTTCTTGATTTTCAGATTTTCTGGATTTTCTTGATTTTCTTGATTTTCTTGATTTTCTTGATTTTCTTGATTTTCAGATTTTCAGATTTTCTAGATTTTCTTGATTTTCTTGATTTGCTTGATTTTCTTGGTTTTCTTGATTTTCTTGATTTTCCTGATTTTCTTGATTATCTTGATTTTCTCGTTTTTCTTGATTTTCTTGACTTTGTTGATTTTATTGATTTTCTTGATTGTTTGGTTTTTTCGATTTTCATGATTTTCTCGATTTTCTTGTTTTTTTTTTATTTTCTTGATTATCTTGTTTTTCTTGATTTTCTTGATTTTCTAGATTTTCCTGATTTTCTTGATTTTCTTGATTTTCTAGATTTTCTAGATTTTCTTGTTTTTTTTTGGTTTCATGATTTTTTTTTTCTTTGATTGTCTTGGTTTTATTGATTTTGTCGATTTTCTGATTTTTTTTTAATTTTCCTTATTTTCCTGATTTTCTTGATTTCTTTGTGTTCTTCATTTTTTTTTATTTTCTTTTTTTTCTTGTTTTTTTTCGACTTTTTGTTATTTTTATTGTAATTTTGTTGACTATTCTTATTTTAAATACATTTTTGTTTAAAGCTTTGTTTAATTTTTTTTTTTCATATTAAATATATTTAAAAAGAAATATTATTTCAAGTGACTAGTTACTTATTTTTTATATTTATTTTGTTTTCTCAGAGATCAAAGGATTTTATTTGAACTGCTTACCAAATTCTCGAAGTTTTTCAGAAATTGAAGATAAACAAAAATTGTGAAACATCAAAATCATATTATTCAGTCATTTGAGCTTCACAGCTACCACGTGTCAAACTCGCGCTATTTTGCCATTATCAGCCCACCAAACGGCTGATGATTTAATTTTTTATAGTCCCTAAGAGACTGCCATGAATGATGCTCTAATAATTTTTAAAAACTTCCTATCTTGTTTAATGTATACTTCTAAGATTAAACGTATTTAACCAGGATATTTTAAGTGGCAAACGGATTTAATTTCATGTCTACCAATTTCACACGTTTTTTGTGTACCACCCCTCTTTCGGGTTGAAGGTGGGCTAGTAATTGACTGTTGCGCCTCACTTCACCATGTTGATTGTGTCTGAGTCTGGGCCGACGAACGTTAAAGACACTTCCATCATCGCGTGCTTCCGAGCTGTTAATCAAATTTTCAGCGCAACAGGACCATTACCGATTCAGGTTCGAGGAAGAAGCTTCTTGTATTTTTTTTCCCACTGACGTTTTGTTCCTTTCATTTTGCGATCCAGGCGGCTGTTTTCCTTGCGGGAAAACCGTGGAAGATACCAAAATAACCTCGGTGGTCGACTTCTCTTATACTACAGAAGCCCATCGCCACCGCCCCAAGTGGAAATTGCTAAAATAAAACGTCATCGAGTCTGGACGAGCTACCTTGATTAATTGTTCAGTGATACGGTGTTTATAAAGGATTCTTGATCTAAAATTGAAACGTTAGTTTTCTCGAGGAAAGTATATTTAAATTTTCAATTTTATGATTGCATATTGTTTTTGAGACAATTTCACGCAAGAACCAATAAAAATCTCAATATAATGTTTTTTGTGGAGAATTGAATCCAACTGTGTAAGTTGAAATTTCAGGGCCTAGATAAGATGAAAATTGAAGTTGAAAAACATGCGAAAAAAATTCGCCTTGTCTCCCGGTAGGACTTGAACCCACATCTTGCGCCTCTCCGGGGCCAATGTATAAACATTCTACTACAGGAGACAACCTGGCGTATGAAAGTTATACTGGTCGAGTGTCGATGTTTATCGGAATGAAGGGAATTTACAGCGAGTATTTCATCAATTTTCTCTGACTTCTAAGATTGGAAATATTGCATTTTGAAAATGATGAAGGAAGAGTGCAGAAATTGTATTGTACACTTCAACGAGTTTATCGGCCAAGTTTGGCGAATTGCGGATAAGATTTTTTTTTCGTTGTGCACACTTGACATGGAATGACCTATAAATAAATAAAATTAAGGAACTAAACAAAACTTTAAGATCAGGATTATCAAGAAAATGGAAAATAAACTGTGAAATTAAGGAAAATATGAGCAAACAGTAGAAAAAAGAGAAAAAATTAATAAAAATTAAAGAAAAAACAGGATAATAACCAAGTTTTAGAACATGAAATCAAATTTATTTTAATTTGTTCTTAAACTTCAAGAAAAATCTAAATAACGAAAATTTAAAAAAAAAACCAGGAAAACAGAAACAAATCAAGAAAACTAAGAATTTAAGCAATCAATCAAATTAGGATAACCAAGAATAATAACAAAAAAAAATCAATTAATCAATAGAATCAAGAACATCAAGAAAATAAAAAAAGTCAATAAAATCAAAATATATATAAAAAAAAGTCATGACAAACTGAAAAATCAAGGATAATTTGAAAAATTAGTACAGAAAAAATGATAACGAAAAAATAAGGAGGATAACAGGAAGGGAGTTAAGAATAAATATAAAATGCACAAACTAAATGAAATTGAAAGAATTAAAAAAAAATCAATAAATTTAAGCCAATCAACAAAATATAGTTAATTCAGCAAATTGAAATGATCGTAATATTGACTTATTCAAAATATCATGATTATAAAACAAAGTGAAAAACTAAATAAATGAACAATATCAAGGAAAACAAGAAAATTCAAGAAAATAAAAAATCTCGAGAAAATCAAATTTCCTTGGTTCTGAGAAAGAAGGAAAAAAAAATTGGTTCTATTTCTTGGTTATCAAAAAAATTAAAAAATAAACCTAAAAAAATAAATAAAATCGAGAAATCAAAAACAATAAAATCAGTTCTTAAAATTACGAAAATGTCATTCAGAACAGAAGAAAGTCTGTCAAATTGTGAAAAAAAAAATCTAAAATTCAGCAAATTTTAGAAAACCATAAAAATCAACAGAAGCTAGAATAGCGTGAATATGGAGAAAATCGAATAAATCATTTATCATAAAATAAAATTAATTATGTCAGTAAAATCAAGGAACACCAGAAAATTTTGAAAATCAATAAAACCAAAAAGTGAAAATTAAAACAAATAAAAAAAAATTATAAAAATAAAATAAAATGACATTTAGCTCAGAAGAAAAGAAAAAAAATCCAAAAAAATTTTAAAATCATAAAATAAGCAAATCAATTTAATTAAGAAACAACGAAAATAAAAGAAAAACTCAGAAAAAAGAAATGCTTACGAAAATCATGAAAATCAGAAGAATAAAGAAATGGAAGGAAAATACGGGGAAATAATATTACAAAAACACAAACTATAATCACTTTCAAAAAGGATGAAAAAACCTGCTTAAACTTGCTAAGCCTAAGGTGTTCATTTCCCGGACATTCTGGCGTTTCCGGGAATCCGGAAATCTGGCAATCCTTTTTCCGGAAATTCTTGGCATCCCGGGAAAAATTGAAAATGAAGATATTAGCATAATAATTATAAGCCAACCCCAGCCAGGCACCAAAAAAGTAAGCGAGGTATCCTACTCGACACTCAAAACATTAAATTCCTAATCAAATTTTGAGATTGAAGTTATTCAAGAGTAACAACCTTGACTCAGAACTCATGAAAAAACCTCGAAATTTGATCCCAGGTTCAGAATTCTGCAACAATTTTTTTCAAAAATTTTCTCATAATTGATAGAAATTTAGATCTGAGTTTAAATTAAAACGAGGTATAACTCATTATGGAAGGTCTGGTTACATATTAACAGAACTAAATTATTTTTTGGTCAGCTTATTCCGAATTTTATATCCAGTTTAGGATTCTTATTTTAACTTCGAATTTTCATATGAAATTAGAAATGAAAAGCTGTTTTGAAATTCTAGTTCAAATTTGGTTACATTATTTTCAAAAATCATGAATTCTAGTTTCGAAAACCATGAATTTTTAATGAATTTTTTATGGTTTTCAGAATTCGAATTCATGATTATTTCAAAACTGATGATTTAAATCATGATTTTCAAAACTCATATGTATTTTAAATTTTAAAATGTTTTAATAATAAATTTCCGAATATAAAAATAGATAATTAGAAACCATTCAAAGTTTTTGTTTAAGTTTATAAATTTAATTCTCATGCAGAATCCAAACACAACAAAGCTTCATAATAGCAATTCAGAAATGAAAAATCGAAATCAGATTCATCATTTGAAAGTCGTATTTTTCTCCCTGTTGGATTAAAAATAAATTATTGAAAAAACGAATTCAAATTGAAACAAATAACATTTGAATTAAAACTACAAATTCATGAAACAAAATTAACTTCTTGGCTAGTATTTAAAATTCTGATCTGGAATTAAGAATCAAAATTTTTTTAATTTCAGAAATCTTAACTTTGAAAACACATTCAAATTTTAAATTTTGAATTCAGATTCAGACAGATTCAGATTTTATATCAAAAAGTAAGATTCTGATTTAGCTCGTAAATGAGTGTTACAAACAAGATAAGACTATTGAGATTAATATTTCAATGAGGAATTTAAATCGCAAGAGATCGCAAACTGATAATTTTTATTGTTAATGTAATTTAAAATTAAATTTTTATAATCATAAACAGTTTTTATGGAAAATTCAACGTATTATCACGAATATTAAGAAGAATTTAAGTTTACCCAAGCAACCAAAAGCCGCGTTTTTACTTAACTCCGAACTCCGAAGTTCACATTTGGCTGAAAAAATGTATAACGGGAACTTCAGGTGACTCTAAAATTTACTCAGGATCTTCCATCGCCCTTTGAAAGGTTAAACTATCGATAACGGAACTTCTAAGCGCTTTAAATGGAACTTCTTTCAAGAAGGTCGATAACGTTCGCGTAACATTCCAAAACGCACCATTAAGATACTTGAAGGTGTTTTAAAGAACCTAGGGTGATTTGCCAATCGTTGCACAGCTAAGCATATGATTTTGGTGTTTATGCTGTATTTTAGCCATTTCAACCAAATTTACTCGATTTTTTTTGTCGATGCACTTATACAGGATTGGTCAACAAGATCCAAAAGATCAAGTGTTTGAAAAACGTGACATAAAAATTTAAAAAATCATTTAAAACAGCTTGTCTGTGCCCAATAGTTGCACAGGCAAATTTTGTGTCGTGCATAATGTTGTCCGATTTTTTCCAATGGTTGCACATTTTAAAAATCAGTCACGATAAGGTCGAATAGGCTGATATTTGTTACGGAAGCTTATTATGAGAACTTCTAGTTCAAATGCAATCTAATTTTTAGACGGCCCCTTATGAGGGGGGGGGGGGGGGGGTGGTGGGTCTTTCATATAAACCGCCCATTGCACTTTCCAATTCCAATTCGGCACCAAAAAAAAACACAAAGCCGCCGGTTTGAGTGTCTGGAATAGCATTTATCACACGTGAAGTTTTCTCAGAAATTCAAATCCACCTCTTAATTTATCCGAAGCCATTTGAGTGGAGTGTTATTTAACCTAATTTGCCCAGTGTTGAGCCTTTTTCTTTATATGTCCTACCAACATAAAATTTTATGTCTTTAAAATCCCATAGAATGAACTGAAAGGTATTTAATGCTTAATTTTTAAGTGACTATTAACAGGTGAAAAAATTAGAGAACGTGATCTATTTTGACCCCTTTTACCCCTATGAAGAAGATGCGATTTTATAAAACTAATGTTTTAGTATTCACTTGAAAGTCGATCGATTTTTACATAACGAATCTCAATTTAAAACTTGAAAATGGACACCACCACGCCCAAAGTTTCAGATCGTTTGACTGATTTATGCTCATGATATACAATTTCGTATCAGAATTTTTTTTCTTGAAAAGTTAATTGATTTAAATATCTTTTTCATATAAGAGGGTTTATTTGTAACTAATGTATCCTCTATAGCAATTCATCAATCTTCAGGAAACAATCACATCACATAGAAATGCTTCTCAAGAGTTTTCCGGCTGAAAAACTGTTTTGGATCAAATTAAGTTTCACAAAGCTATGACTGTTTATTTTTCTGGATGATAAGGGCCAAATAAAGCTTCACATACATAGATGTCTCTAGTGACGGCAACTCGATTCCAGATTCGAATTCCACATTGCACATCAGATAGGTAATATTTCGGGTCTTTCAACCTTTGACTTCTAGTTTTTGGGATTAAGGGTCGTAGTTTTCCACCTGTACAATATTCTGACAATATTAATAACAATATCAAGGGAATCGCTGTTGACATGGAATAAAATTCTTTTAGATTTGTCGTCACGAAATTAGAGAAACAGATTTTTTCAGAACAGCTTTTAAATTTTTTGCATAAAATGTTGAGTAAATGGTCGGGATAAAGGATTTCAAAATAAGTCTGATAAAAAAGTAGTCTCTCAAAGCCAATGCACTTGAGTTGACTTTGACACTTTTCAGACATTGCAAATTTCCCGACTTTCATACATACATAAGTTTTTTCAACGTGTTTAATAATTTCTAAACTTTATTTTTAAGATTTGACGGTAGAAAAAATAAACTTATGGATATATAAAGTGTCTTTGAATTATTGAATTAATTATTAAAAATCAGATTGAGTGCGAAAAATGTGATATCAATAGACAATTCGAGTTGTTTTAGTTGCATGTAGTCAATGGACGTGTTCAATTTTGTGTTGACAATTTGTATGCAAGCAGAACTTTTCGCATATACAATAAATTCAAATAAGTTTGAAATAAATTTTGATTTAAATTATTGATTTTTCCCATTCTTAAGATTACTTGTTTGCCAGCATGAGAAGAAGCAAAGTATTTCATAAAAAAATTATAACCATTTCGAAATAAAAAATCGTAATTCATTGAAAAGTATTGTAAAATTGCAGGATTTGCTTACTGAAGCTTCCAATAATTTCATGACATGTTTTTGCGAAGTTTCAAGTCATCACACTTATTGGCTATGCAAAGCAGTATAATGCGATTCTTATTTTCATCCGGTTAACCAGCTTCAAATTAGCTGTCAAAACACTAAAATAAAAAAAATATTTACCTATTTTGAATTTTTCGTAAGACAACGAATATCATTTCTGGGGTACAAGTTAGGTTTAGTTTTTGTTCACATGCAATGTTTTGCTAGAACCAAGAACTATTTTTGGCTGGTAAACGGTGGATAATGTGCAACACGAGACCCCATAGTGGTCATATCACCTCTTATTCACAACTCCTATCTCTACCTCCCCGTGGTGTCGGCTGGGGTGCGAGTAACCTAAGCGGAGATCGGGTATCCAACCCCGGTGGATGCTTTGGTCGCATGCAGACTGAGAAGGTGGCCGCACGCGTCTGTTCCCCATGTCAGGGGCGGCGTGCAACAACAACCGAGCGTCTGTTCTCCAGGTCAGGGGCGGCTCAAACAGCGTCTGTCTTGCAGCAAGCGGCTGAATTTATGAAATGCGGCTCCCGCCAGCTAAGTCCAAGATGGCAGCCCCATCGCGGGATAGGGACTTTAGGCTAACAACCTACTGCTCCTGATATCTTGTATTGTTACAGAAACTGAGAGAAGAAATAACCGATTTGGAACTTTGGCAACGACTTTTAGCATGAAAACACGGACTAGAATTGGAACTTGGAATGTTTTGACCCTTGCCCAGCCAGGAAAGCTGGCTCAACTTGCTAGAGAAGCTAGCCGCCTCAAGCTAGAGATATTGGGACTGAGCGAAGTCCGTTGGCCTAACACTGGAGAACACAAGACACAGTCCGGGCAAGCACTGCTTTACTCTGGCATACCAGGAGAACATGCTACTCGGGAACGAGGAGTTGGTTTCCTGAAAGCCCGCAGGCCCATGCGGCCCTCATAAGATGGGAACCGATAAACGAAAGAATAATCGTAGCCAGATTCAGAACACGGGTTAGAAACCTTACAATGGTCCAGTGTTATGCGCCAACTGACGTTGCCGATTTGCAGGAGAAAGAGCAGTTTTACAGTCAATTGAACAGCGTGGTTGTGAGAATTCCGAAGGGTGACATTCAAATCCACTTGGGCGACTTCAACGCAAAGATTGGCTCCGATAATCAGGACCTTGAGCGCATCATGGGGCGCCATGGCCTAGGACAGATGAGCGAAAACGGAGAGCTGTTTGTAGAATTTTGTGGCAACAACAACATGGTGATCGGTGGATCGCTCTTCCCCCATCGACCAGCACATAAGGTCACTTGGGTATCCCGAGATGGCCGAACAGAAAATCAAATTGACCACATCTGCATCAGCCGAAAATGGAGAAGGAGCCTTCTTGATGTCCGCAACAAGCGAAGCGCAGACATTGCATCTGACCATCACCTCGTCCTTGGCGAGATACGACTGAGAGTTGCGCGTGTCCAACGGCGCGAGGAGAAGGTCGGGTGTCGATACGACGTCCGCCGGTTGGAGAATCCAGAGGTGAAAAGGGCATACGTTGAACAGCTAGAATCCCGAGCCTCGGAGCTGCCGACAGACGGAACAGTCGAAGAACAGTGGTGTGGAATCAAGAATGCCTTTATCACGACGAGCCATGGTACTCTCGGTAAAGTTTGTGGAAGACGAAGTGAATGGATGTCGGATGAAACCTGGAGGATGATCGATGATCGGAGAAAGGCGAAAGTCGGAATTGAGCAGGCATGTACCGGGTCAGCCAAAGCAGCCGCCCGCTTACGATATGCGGAGCTGGAAAAGGCAGTTAAACGAGCTTGTAGACGAGACAAGAGAGCCTGGACAAACTCCCTAGCCGAAGAGGGAGAAAGAGCTGTCGCCATTGGAGATATCCGATTATTATATGATATTTCTCGCCGCCTTAGTGGTGCAAGGACTAATGCAAGAATGCCGCTGAAAAACCGAGCAGGTCAGCTGCTGACAGATCGAACAGATCAGCTCAAGCGTTGGACTGAGCATTTTGATCAACTTTTCCGAGTTACAAATAGCAATGGCCAACAGAACCCGCAGCTCGAGGCGCCCACAGTAAGTCGCATTAATGGCGTCAACTCGGAAGCGCCCTCGCTGGCTGAAATAGAAGCGGCAATCAAGAACATGAAATCCAACAAAGCCCCTGGAATCGATTGCATTCCTGCTGAAATGCTCAAAGCCGACCCTGCCTTGTCAGCACAAATGTTGCACCGTCTTTTCGCTGACATTTGGGATACTGCAACATTCCCGGCCGACTGGATGCAGGGTATCCTCGTAAAGGTCCCAAAGAAAGGAGACCTAACAGAGTGCGGTAACTGGCGTGGCATAACTTTGATCTGTACAACCCTCAAAGTACTCTGCAAAGTGATCCTGAACAGGATCCAGGAGAAAATCAACGCTACACTCCGACGGCAACAAGCTGGATTCCGATCCGGACGATCATGTGTGGACCACATCACAACGCTACGAATAATACTGGAACAAATCAACGAATTCCAGGACTCTCTTCTGCTGGTGTTCGTTGATTTCGAAAAAGCATTTGACCGACTGAACCACGAAAACATCTGGGCTGCTCTTAGACGACGAGGGGTCCCAGAGAAACTAGTCCATCTCATCGAAGCACAGTACGAGGCATTTTCGTGCAAGGTCTTGCACGACGGTGTCTTGTCCGAACCAATCCCGGTAACTGCTGGAGTGAGACAAGGATGTATTTTATCACCGCTACTTTTTCTCATCGTAATGGATGAGATCTTGACTGGATCGATTGACTGTAGACCAATCCGAGGATTGCCGTGGAATCCTTCAACCATGGAGCAACTGAACGACCTTGACCTGGCAGACGATATTGTTTTGCTCGCCCAAACACAACAAGACATGCAGAGCAAACTCGATGACCTCACCGAAAGCTCCAAGGCAGCAGGTCTCAAAATCAATGTCGGAAAGACCAAGTCGATGGAAATCAATACAGGAAATCGTTCCAATTTCGTGGTAGCTGGACAACAGGTTGAGACAGTGGAGTGCTTCCAGTATCTTGGTAGCCAGATTACGCCTGATGGTGGTACCAAGAAGGACATCGAAACCCGGATCAGAAAAGCCCGATTTGCGTTTGCAAGTCTCCGAAACATCTGGCGGTCACGCCAGATCTCTCTACGAACTAAGATCCGAATCTTCAACTCAAACGTCAAATCCGTATTGCTGTACGGGTGTGAAACTTGGTGCACATATGCGGTGACGACGCGAAAACTGCAAGTTTTTGTAAATCGCTGCCTGCGGAACATCATCCGCGCTTGGTGGCCTGGCAACTGGATCTCGAACGTTGAACTTCATCGCCGGTGTCATCAAAAGGCGCTAGAAATCGAGATTCGGGAACGTAAGTGGAGATGGATTGGGCACACGCTGCGAAGAGATGAAAACGAGATTTGCAGAGAGGCGCTTGACTGGAATCCAGATGGGCATCGAAGAAGAGGCAGGCCCAAAAGCTCGTGGCGGCGAAGTCTAGCCGCTGAAATCCGCACAGTTGACGAGAACCTTGGCTGGCAGCAAGTGAAGACGCTGGCTCCGGATCGCCAGCAGTGGAGATCTTTTATCTCAGCCCTATGCGCCGGTCAATCGGCGCTGGACCCTTAGGTAGGTTAGGTAGGTAAGAACTATTTTTAAAATACAAAATTATATTTTTTGAGTTTCAGTACATCTCTGATGGTTTTTAAATAAAAATTTGGATTTATCCGAACAAGCCTCTTTACTAATTCAAAACCCTTTGTTATAATTCAGGACTTAATCAATCGCTTCCAAAATTTTTATTGCTATTTTCAGCTGTAAAATCAACCAAACAAAGTTATTGGAGGTATACGAATTTATAAATTTGATTTTCTAAACAAATTTTGCAGCGGAGTTATGTACAACAATGGGGTAGGAGGATATTGAGCGGACCAATTGTTGCACGATCCAACATATTTTGTGGTTAAGTATGGATCATAATTTTTTTTCGAAATCATGGTGTTAAAATTGTCCAACAAATGTTTCGTATAGAAAACTGATACGAAAAATGTTTTGTTTTGACGTAAAACCTTATTTGCCGTAGAAGGAATGTTAAGGTTTTTGTTAACAATTAGCACAAAAACCGCGCGGAAAAAACAAGAAAAATTAAAACTGTCGTAAGATACACACTTACCAGCAGAAAATATCACAAAAGCCTCATTTCATCAGAAAACATTCCGAATTACATGATTCAGTATTATTTTTGAGGAAAAGTTGAAAAACAGCTGAAATATTGACAATTTAAGTCATGCTGTGCAACAATGGGTTAGGGGACAACGATTGGCAAATCACCCTATATGGGAAATCTAAGCGACATGTCAAAAATGTTTTTCAAGAAGGTCGATAACGTTCGCGTAACATTCTAAAGCGCACCATTAAGATACTTGAAGGTGTTTTAAAGAACCTATATGGGAATTTTAAGCGACATGTCAAAAATGTCTGTCAATTTCTTGTCATGGTATTTGTTTTGTTTATATCTGTACTGATATTTACAAATGGAATTCAAGATTTTTTCGAATTTTTCTTATAAATGTTGAATAAGATATTCGAATAAATTTTTGATGATGCGAATTTTTGTTATGATTCATATTGTGTACTGAAAGTCCTTTGAACGAAATAAGGTACCTTCTATTGACCAACCCACTCAATCATCTCAAATGACATTAAGTTTAAATACTAATCATTACAGTGGCAATTAGCTATTGCTGGATTGGTCGAGAGGCTGGTGAGTTTCATTGCAACCTAGACAGCAGCGGTTCAATTCTCTAGGCGTGTAAGCAGCTTTTGTAATCAAAACAAATCAATGAGATAGACCATGATAGACCGGCAACCTAGCAATCTGACATGTGGTTGTCAGAGCAATCTGTCAATTGGATTTTTTATCGGCGCGTAGAAGTTTCTTGACATTCTCTTAGAAGCTGAATAGCGTTCTCTACAGCCACCTAAACGAACTTGAAAGTAGCTTTAAGAACTTAAATTTTGGGCTGATTAGCATTCTCTTCAGACACAAACGAGAGCTGATTAAGCTTCTATGGAACCTTTTTAAGGGAATTCTGGTTGCTTGGGTATTTTGCAAATTTGTAGAATTAAAAATCCTCTAAGATCCAAAAGATTTTGATTATGGAATTGACTTTAAACGAAAAATATTAAGTGATAAAACATGCAATCATCACTTTAAAAATCTGTAGGGAATTCTGTATTTTCAAAAATTTTTGTTTAAGATAAGGTTGCCAGATTGCAGGGTTTTATCCAGTGATTGAAATCCTCGCCAATTTTCTCATCAGAGGCTCTCAAAATACACGCTTTGAGGCCTCGCATAGTAATACAGGAGACGATACATATACATTCATTCAAACCTCCCCCCATGAGGAGGATCTGCTCTGAGAGACACTATTCGTTTGCTGCCCCGAACGAACTCTCTCAACTTTCGGTTGCTACATGATGCATGAAGAAGACGAGGCACACATACTCATTTACGTTATTGAATTTGATGGACTCAAGCCGATAGCTGTCGTTGAGGAGGACATCATCAACCTCGCCGCAAAGGTTGAGGCAACAACGACAACAACCGAACTTATTGCATTGCATAGGCCCGCAACGTATGAAGCAAGGAGGGAGGAGGAAAAAGAAACGAAAACACTAGCTGCCTGCGTGCGGTTGCTGTGCAATAATAGCAACAGCAGAAAAACCTAGGGTATTCGATCCAGGCACAAACGAGGAGACTCGGGTTTGCTGTGCCTTTTGAATTCGGTTCCCTCAAGAATGTAACAGGAGATGAGAGAATGCCTCGAATGTATATTGCTTCGTGAAGACGGGCCATGTTGAGAGCGTATGCATCATCGGTTTTGTTGTTTTCGCTGCCTCAAATCAACCTTTGCTTCCGCGTAAAGCGTTGAGCGAGAGAAGGTTGATCAATTCATTCTCAACCAAATACAACCACTGGTTTTATCCGAGTTTGCCCGGATATTTAATACAAAATTTGGGAACAATGCGACCCAGTTCGGTTGCCCGGATTTCATTGAAAAAAGCCCGGATTTATTCACTTTATTTGACAGATCATACAAAAAAAAACAAATTGTGTGGTTATTTTTTTATTTATTCCTCCAAACGAAGTTTTTTCAGCTAGTTTTATAAACATAATCATGAAAAGTTTTTTGAAAGCCTAAAATACGATTTAAAATCTGTCGATAAGTTTTGACGAAAGATTATTTTTTCAATATTTTTTCTTGATTTTTGTTGAATAATTTGTGGGTGTTGACAAAATTGTCTGGATTTTGGTTGTCAGTTTTGAAACCAAATGCCCGGATTTGAAAAAAATCTGACAACCTTAGTTTAAGATTATTAGTATTGCAGTTTTTAAAAGTGCCAAATTTCAAACTTAAATCTTAAGTTTGGATCAAATTTGCAATAATAAGATTTAAACTGCTTGTTTTAAATCTTTTCCTTTGATTTTTGAAATTTATATTTATTTAATTTGATGTTTAAAATATTTCAATTTGTCCGAGATTTTGGTAGATTCAGTTCATTTAATCTGAGAAAAGAAGTTTTTTTAAAGAAATTGTAGACTTTTAAAAATTTATTTTACGCTCAAATCAAATGGACTAAATCTACTAGACTCTGGAGTACATTCCGAAGTTTTAACCATCGGTGAAAGTGAATACAGCTTTATAAAAAAAATCAGCTATGCATTGAACTTAAATTTGATACTCAAACAGTACTAAAATTACCAAAACAACTTTTTTTATTCATGCATTGTTAAAGCAAGAGTATTATAGAAAAAAACAGCCACCAAAGCCTCCGTCCCCAAAAATCTTATATTTGAATTTCATAAAAACAGTGAATTTTCAATTTGTATCTAAATCTTTTGAAAATTTAAAACAGGATAGTGTCAAATTAGATTCTGAGCTGTCCGAACTGAAACTGAACCTTGTAACTGTTTTTTTTTTTCTATTTTCTTGAGGGATTATGATTTTGTATCTGATATCTGAAACTCATTCACTTATAGAAATGCAGATTTTCCAAAGCAACTCTTCATCTGCACTTTGTAGATGTTAAATCATACATTTTTTTTATGTTTTATACTATTTTATGATAAATTTTTGAAGTTATTGATATGCTTTCGCTGTCTAATCCTGCTTTAACTTTATAAGTTACTATTTACTGTTCGTAGTTTTCTTGTATCTTGAATTTTTTAAAAGGGCTGAAAAAAAAATTAAAAGGGACAAGAACATTAATTAATTGAAGGTAGATTCATAATGAAAATTTATATAAAAATCAAGTAAATCTTTTCCTGAGGAGACAAAATAGATCCCCGCTCACAGCGTTCGTTAAAACATGCCACATTGCCCTCGAAAAACAAGGGCTTTCGTCAAAGTTAACATCAAAGCCAATTTATGCATTGAACGAAAGTTCCGCTGGCAAAAGGTCAAACGATATAATCACATATAGTGTAGCCTGACTATGTATGCATGTAGCGAGCCACCCACACATGAATAATAATAATCCTTGGAACAAGCAATAGTATCACTGGAAGCCTTCCCAAAAAAAACATGGATTTCCCACACAAAAAAAACACGTTGTGTCCCACTGAAGTCCCTGCTCACTAATCCCTAACTGGGGACCTAAATAGGGAAGAGACAAGTCTGAAAAAAGTAGCCACCATGGCCATGGGGCCAGTTGGGTTTGGGAATGTTCATTTGACTCCATTACCTCAACCATAAACACAGTATTTTTAGATTATACGCCACTGATATGCAAAGGAGACTGCCACTGTGTGCTATCAACTGGATATGTTTTTCAAATGGTCGAAAACTCAAATATGAATGGCAAGTTTTTGGACTGACTCTATGATAATATTGAGCAGCAGTGTTCCTATAACATTTCATTTAACTACAGAAGATCCTTGATAGGATCTTTCAGAAAATGAGTAAAAAAAACTCGATCCCTTTCGCTCAACGGAGTGAAAAGTATGCAAATTGCTTTACTACCGCAACATCAGTTTAAAGGATAAACTTCCAAACCGGTCGTTGTGTGGTACTCATAATCGTTTGGAAGTTAGCCAGAACATTAAAATAGTCTATCAAAAGTATAATTTGCGTTTTGATTCGTCTCAACGTTGTTATTCATAATTCGTTAAAATTTCGATTCAGCTTTCCCCCACCATTTTTACTTCCTAATGGAAAAATAATCCAGCTTCCGGATGCCCTAATTCACGAATGGTTTCGTCCTAGCAGAAGTACCTATACCTCTAGTAGTAGATTGAAGAAAAACACCCCCAAGAATCTGGAATCCCACCGTACGAGCGAGGTTCCGCATAAGTGGAGTTCAAATATGCTAATGGTATTATTTGTTTTTTTTCTGTCTGCTATCTTTCTCGATGCCGTGCCTTTGTTTCCGGGGTATCATTCCACGAATGGCACCTGGCGTAACCGCGGAACCACAACATCTCTCTGTGACCCCTGTGTGTGCCCATTCATTCACTCGAAAAAGGCTCCGAGTCCGGCAATGGCGCGAATGGGATGGGCCCTTCGGACACTTCTCGTGTCGGACAATACCAGCTGCCTGAAGGACCGAAAGGTAAGTGTTATGCGAATTTACCTTCAATTGAAACTTCACTACCTCTGTATGATACGATTCAGTGACCTTTTTCAAGTATTCCTTTTTTTTGTTGCTAAACGCAAAATATACTTCAAAAGTCGTTTATTAAATATCAGCTCATTGAAATAAGAATGTTAACAGGGGATTTTTTAGCAGAAAATTGGTTTCTAATGTACTCTTTAAAACAAATGACAAGAAAAAGTTCAATTTTAAAGAAATTCTTCTAATTTTTGTCATATTCGAGTACTTTAAGTCATTTTCATTATTTTTAAATAACTTTCATATTGAATCAACATTTAAAATGTAAAATCGCGGAAAATATTAGGCCATGTTTGATTTTAATAATCTTGTTTATTTCTATTTTCTAATTGAATTAGTTGAAGATGCTTGATTTTCTTGATGTTCTTGATTTTCTTGATTTTCTTGATTTTTTGACTTTTCTGATTTTTTTTAATTCTTGATTTTTTTTTAATTTTTTTGATTTTCTTGATTTTCTTGATTTCCCTAATTTTCTTGATTTTCTTGATTTTCTTGATTTTCTTGATTTTCTTGATTTTCTTGATTTTCTTGATTTTCTTGATTTTTTTGATTTTCTTGATTTTCTTGATTTTCTTGATTTTCTTGATTTTCTTGATTTTCTTGATTTTTTAGATTTTCTTGATTTTCTTAATCTCCTAAATTATCTTAATATTTTTGATTTTCTAAATTATCTTGATTTTCTTGATTTTCTTTCTTGATTTTCTTGATTTTATTGAATTCCTTGATTTTATTGATTTCCATATTTTTCTTGATTCTCTTGATTTTCTTGATTTAATTTATTTTCTTGATTTTCTTGGTTTTCGTAATATTTTCGACATTCCCAATTTTCTTGATTTTATTAATTTGCTTGGTTTTCTTGATTTTCTTGATTTAATTGAATTTCTTGATTTTCTTGGTTTTCGCAATATTTTCGACATTCCCAATTTTCTTGATTTTATTGATTTGCTTGGTTTTCTTGATTTTCTTGATTTTATTGATTTGCTTGATTATCTTGATTTGCTTGATATTCATGATTTTCATAATATTCATGATTTTCTTGATTTTCTTCATTTTCTTGAATTTCTTTGATTACTAACTATCTTGTTTTCTTTTATTTTCTTAATTTTCTTGATTCTCCTGATTTTTCTAGATTTTCTTGATTTTCCCGATTTTCTTGGTTTGCTCGATTTTTTTTCTTGATTTTCTTGATTTTTTTTATTGTTTTTGATTTTCTTTATTTCCCTGATTTTCTTGATTTTCTTGATTTTTTTTGATTTTCTTGATTTTCTTGATTTTCTTGATTATCTTGATTTTCTTGATTTTCTTGATATTCTTGATTTTCTGGATTTTCTTGATTTTCTTAATTTTATTGATTTTCTTGATTTTCATGATTTTCTTGATTTTCTTGATTTTCTTGATTTTCTTGATTTTCTTGTTTTTCTTGATTTTCTTGATTTTCTTGAATTTCTTGATTTTCTGGATTATCTTGATTTTCTTCTTGATGCTTGATTTTCTTTATTTTCTTGATTTTCTTGATTTTCTTGATTTCTCGATTTTTTTTGAATTTCTTGATTTGCTTGGTTTTTAAAATTGAATTTGAAGAAGATGCATAATTTTCTTGATTTTCTTAATTTCTTGAGTTTTTTTAATTTTTTTTATTTTCTTGATTTTCCTTTTTTTATTGTATTGACTTTGTACATTTTATGTTTTGTTTTTTTATTATATTCCTAATGTTCATAATTTTTTTATGTTTTCTTGATTTTCTTGAATTTCTTAATTTTTTATCTCCCAGAACTTCTACATTTTCTTTATTATCTTGATTTTCTTGATTTTCTTGATTTTCTTGATTTTTTGATTTTCTTGATTTTCGTGATTTTCTTGATTTGCTTAATTTTCTTGATTTTCATGATTTTTTTGATTTTCTTGATTTTCTTGACTTTCTTGATTTTCTTGATTTTTTTGGATTTTTTAATTTTCATGATTTTCTTGATTTTCTTGATTTTCTTGATTTTCTTGATTTTCTTAATTTTCTTGATTTTCTTGATTTTCTTGATTTTCTTGATTTCCTTGATTTTCTTGATTTTCTTGATTTTTTTGATTTACTTGATTTTCTTGATTTTCTTGATTTTCTTGATTTTCTTGATTTTCTTGATTTTCTTGATTTTCTTGATTTTCTTGATTTTCTTGATTTTCTTGATTTTCTTGATTTTATTGATCTCCTAAATTATCTTGATATTTTTGACTTTTTTGATTATCTTGATTTTCTTGATTTTCTTGATTTTCTTTATTTTCTTGATTTTATTGAATTCCTTGATTTTATTTATTTCCATGTTTTTCTTGATTCTCTTGATTTTCTTGATTTTATTGATTTTCTTGATTTTCTTGGTTTTCTTGATTTTCTTGATTTTCTTGATTTTCTTTATTTTCTTGAATTTCTTGATATTCTTGATTTTCCGGATTTTCTTGATTTTCTTGATTTTCTTGAGTTTCTTGATTTTCTTGATTTTCTTGATTTTCTTGATTTTCTTGATATTCTTGAATTTCTTGATTTTCTGGATTATCTTGATTTTCTTCTTGATTCTTGACTTTCTTGGCTTTCTTGATTTTATTTATTTTCTTGATTTTTTCGAGTTTTTTTGAATTTCTTGATTTGCTTGGTTTTTAAAATTGAGTTTGAAGAAGATGCTTGATTTTCTTGATTTTCTTGATTTCTTGAGTTTTTTTAATTTTTTTTATTTTCTTGATTTTCTTTATTTTTTGGATTGACTATGTACATCTTATGTTTTGTTTTTTTTATTAAATTCTTAATGTTCATAATTTTTTTATGTTTTCTTGATTTTCTTGAATTTCTTTATTTTTTATCTCCCAGAACTTCTTCATTTTCTTTATTATCTTGATTTTCTTGATTTTCTTGATTTTCTCGATTTTTTGATTTTCTTGATTTTCGTGATTTTCTTGATTTGCTTCATTTTCTTGATTTTCTTGATTTTCATGATTTTTTTGATTTTCTTGATTTTCTTGACTTTCTTGATTTTCTTGATTTTTTGGATTTTTTGATTTTCATGATTTTCTTGATTTTCTTAATTTTCTTGATTTTCTTGATTTTCTTGATTTTCTTGATTTTCTTGATTTTCTTGATTTTCTTGATTTTCTTGATTTTCTTGATTTTCTTGATTTTCTTGATTTTCTTGGTTTTCTTGATTTTCTTGATTTTCTAGATTTTCTAGATTTTCTTGATTTTCTTGATTTTCTTGATTTTCTTGATTTTCTTGATTTTCTTGATTTTCTTGATTTTCTTGATTTTCTTGATTTTTTTTTATTTTTTGGATTAACTTTATTTATTTTGATTTTCTTAATTTCCTCAATGTTTTCAATTTTCTAAATTTTCGGAAATCAACTTAACTTTATGATCTTTTCTTTATTTTTTTTCTTAATTGTTTTGATTTTCTTGATTTTCTTGATTTTCTTGAACTCTTTAATTTTTAAGATTTTTTATTATTTTCTAGATTTTCATAATTTTCTTGATTTTCTTGATATTTTTGATTTTCTTAGTGTTCTTTTTTTTTATTTTCTTGATTTTCTTGATTTTCTTGATTTTCTTGATTTTCTTGATTTTCTTGATTTTCTTGATTTTCTTGATTTTCTTGATTTTATTGATTTTCTTGATTTCTTTGATTTCTTGATTTTTTTGATATTCTTAATTTTCTTGATTTTCTTGATTTTTTTTGTTTTTTTTTATTTTCTTGATTTTCATAATTTTCTTGATTTTCTTGATTTTCTTGATTTTCTTGAATTTATTTATTTTATTGATTTTCTTGATTTTCTTAATTTTCTTAATTTTCTTAATTTCCTTGATTTTTTTTTCTTGATTTTCTTGATTTTATTTTTATTTTCTAGATTATCTTGATTTTTTGATTTTCTTGATTTCCTTGAGTTGATTTTAATTTTCTTGATTCTTTTGATTTTTTGTTGTTTTTTTGTATTTTCTTGATTTTTTTAATTTTATGGATTTTCTTGATTTTCTTGATATTCTTGATATTCTTGATATCCTTGATTTTCTATTAACTTTCTTGATTTTCTTAATTTTCTTAATTTGCTTGATGTTTATTTTTTTCTTGATGTTCTTGATTTGCTATGGATTGATTTCTCAATTGAGTTTCTGTTATTCTGTTGTTATTAGTTAGTCGCTTTTTTTGTAAAATTTCTCTATTATCTTAATGTTCTGATGCTTCTTGATGTTTTTAATGATTGTTTTTTTCCTCAATATTTTCCTTGATCCTTTTTTATCTTTTTGTATTTATGGTTTGTTGGAACTTTAGATGTTTCATGATGTGACTGCAGTTGATTTTATGAATCACAGGTTTTTTTTTTTCAATTAGAAGATTCAAACGTGAATTCGTCCGGAAAACCTGTGAAATCTCTTGAAAAATAAAAGATAATTTGTGATAAAATTTTAATCAGAATATCATTTCCCACGGCAAATTCCCCGAGGGAAAACTTCTCAAAGTGTTCCCAAGGGTCGGTCGTATTCCACCCACTGCAGAATGGTTCTCCATAATTTTCACCTGGCCTAATTTAAATGCTCCGAAACAGGAAAAAAAAGTCCGTTCGCTTTCCGAGCTCCGGAAGGGATCCGCTAGGATGCATATTCCGGGGGTCATTAAATTGTGGGAACTGTAAATTGAAACGATTATCCCGGGTGTTTCTCACGATGTCGGCGGCGTCTGCGTCGGCTCAATGGTGGTTGATTCAATTCTGGGTCAATGTTTCGAAAGTAATCGCATTAACGAGTTTCTTTTCTGGGTTTTGGAGGAGGAAAATATTGAGGGGGAAGGTAGCCACCGTTTGCGTCTTGAATGTAAATATTTGATAATCTTCCGGAGCACTTCGAGCCCAAAATTAAGGTGATTTAAAATTGCAGGTAAGCGATAGAAAAATAACTCATCTCAATCTCTTTGGTGCTGTAAGTAAGGATTTTCGGTCTGGTTTTACAGTTTTTTAATACTGACTCCCGTGAAGGGAAATATTCTATCGTCTGTGTGAATTTATTATTTATATTAATTTTTTATACTGATAAAAACAGAAGCATAATACTAAGGTTCAATGAAATCAGAACCTCTAAAATCAAGAAAATCAAGAATCTATCAACATAGTCAATAAAATTAAAATAATCGAGAAATTAAGAAAAACAAACATTTAAAAAAAATTTATAAATTTAAGACAATAACGACAATAAAAAATCGAGAAAATCAACAAAACCAAGAAAATAGAAAAAAAAAATTAAGAGAATCAACAAAATTTAAAAAAAAAACAGGAAAATTAGGAAAATCAACAAAATAAGGAAAATAAAGCAGATGATCAAGAAAATAAAAAATTAATAATGTAAGGAATCAAGACAATCAACAGTATGAAACAAGTTGAAGCTCTCAAAATTCAAAAAAAATAATCGTAAAACAGTGCCAATTGTTCAACAATAAATTCCTTCTTTTACTCTCCTTTTTTCCTTCTTACAGGTGGGCGGAAAATTCATCCGCAAGTGTGGCCCCGGCACCGAACTGGTAGACTGGCTGATGAACTTGTCCCCGATTGTGCACACCCGCCCTCAGGCCGCCGGCATGTGGCAAGCCCTGGTCGAGGAGGGCGTCCTCAGTCACGGTAATACTTAGTTTTATTTCTCGCGGTTGTGGTTTTTTGTCCTGTTCTAGATATCTACCTATTTATCAGCTGCAGGTTTGCTTGTTCATTTCTCATCATCCTGCTCGTCGCCAGCCAGATGATAGATTGAACTGATTGCAATCCCGAACTGATGAAGATACCAAATTTGAAAAAAAGTGCAGAAAAGCTACTTTTAATTAATTCTTTTTAAGGTTGGAACTTCCTTCAGCTCGGGATGTGCCCTTGCCCACATTAATTATGGAGTAGCAACTTTGTTATGGACGACGCTTCAGTATGCAGGGCAAAAGAAAAGGACAAGAGAAGTGCGTTCTTAGGTGGTTTTGAATAATGCAAACTGCTAGCGCGAAAACCTAGATGGATGGACAAAGAATGCATCTATTAGACGACGGGGAAAATCTCCGGTATTAAATTATAAATTGTAGTGTCTATTTTCCCACAGGCAGTCCTGTAGTTTTTTTTTCCTTTATGTCTTTCGTTATTCAGTAGCAAGTAGGAAGAGAAAATCTACAGCTCAATACAGGAGTTGTTGAAATTTTCATAACTGTAGCGAGGTTTTCTTTTTATTTTTCTTTACTACAGTGGCCAAGGAGCAGCCCTTCAAGGACAAGTGCTTCCTGTATCGGTTCAAGGTGGACGAAGACGGCACGGCAGGATCTATTTCCTCGGACGACGTCAGCCACGCGAATGATCACATCCGAGAGGCGTTGCCATCGTTGCTGCACCGAGGTCCGGACGCAACCCTCAGGATGATTCTCCGGAAACCGTAAGTTTGTTTCCTATCATTCCACGACGGCAGTGTAGAAAAATTTTCTTCTGGTGCTGGCGTTGTCCTTGTCGGCCGTGGTCGGTCAGGCACTGATTCTCCGTTCCGTTCCGTTGGCATTGGTTGTGATTTACAAGTTTAATGGGAATTTCAACGTGACCCACAGGCATGGCAAGCGAAACGAAAGCCGTCGTTCTTTGTTACTAAATCCTTGTATAATTCTTCCATTTTGAACTAACAAGCGATGAAGGATTTTGTCAGAGGGGCTTGTATGTTTTTTAGAACGGTTTGCTTAACCATGGGAGTCAATTTTATTTGCTGTCATGATTGTAATGATTATTTATATGATTTAAGCTTCGAAACAGCAATTTTTGAACAAATAAAAGTCAAAGTAAAAACTTACTCTCTGGAGCCACTTATTATGATTATGATGTAGCATTGAAAAAAATTTAAATTGTAGAGATGTGTTCTATACGGGTTGAATAGAACTGCATGGGTCTGATTCAAAGTTACACAAGCAAATACTGATATTTTTCTTCTATTTATGTGGAATAATTCTAGGCTCCACCATTTTGATGAGCTCTGTGATGAAAATTTCGCTGGCACGCATTAACTTTTGAGACATTTTATACCAAAAATAAGAAATAAGGTTTTGTATTCGACTAGTTTAGGTATTCTGAACTCGTTTATACTTGACAACATCATTGATCATATAAAAAAAAGCCAAACATGACATATTTGCTGAACTGGGGACCATTCGTTTTGGTTTAAAAACATTTTAATTGTGCTATACCAGTAGAAGAAAACTGTACAGAACGCATCAGTTAAGCATACACGTTATTCACAGCTTTAACAAGCATTTAAGAACCAAATTTATCGTTCAAGACGATTAAGAATCAGATCCCTGTCTTACTTAAAAGAAAAATAATGATAAAAAGTCGATTTTTATAATATTTTTGTATAAAAAATTTAACCAGCTAGAAAACACACCGTGGTTTAAAACGCCAAAACAAGTGGACAGAAAACACCATTTTGAAAGGGTGGTAGGAAATAGAATAATGATTATATGTAATATTATTATTGTAACGCCAAATGTTTAGTAACATGTTCATCGCATTTTTTGTAAACTAAGCGAACTTTGGCAAAAGGTCATTTGTTATGTATTGCTAACCTTATCGAAAATTTTGCTTTTTAAAAATACACTTTTTGATATCCTTATAGAAAAAACGCCTTCAAGGAGGCAACGAAATTTATTTTTTTTGGCTGAAATCGCGACAAATATGGCGGCAGATGATTTTTTCTAATCGAATATTTGTGCATCGTGCATTTGTGTCGATTTTAAATTCAATGTCAAAGATCTTTGAAATTCTTATGCACGAGCGAATATATGCCGCTGTTAAACCTTTGATCTCGGAATATCAACATGGTTTCGTCAAGAAAAGGTCAACAGTTACAAATTTGATGTGCTACGTAAGTTCACTGAATAAAAGCATGGAGAAAGGTTGCCAGGTGGATTCAGTCTATATTGACTTTGCCAAAGCTTTCGACCGTGTGCCGCACAAAATACTGGTTGCAAAGTTGAATCGGCTAGGATTCCCGGCTTGGGCACTCGAGAGGATTGCGTCATATCTAACCGACCGCCAGGCTTTCACCAGAATACGAAACACGCGCTCACGAATGTTTGCCACACCGTCTGGAGTTCCCCAGGGGAGCCACCTCGGACCTCTGCTATTTATAATCTTCGTGAATGACCTGTGCTCAACACTTCAGTCCGATACACTCTTCTACGCCGATGATCTGAAGATTTTCCGGAAGATTCATAACACTGTTGACTGTTTGGCCCTTCAAGCTGACATCGCTAGACTAGATGAGTGGTGCCGCTTAAACGGAATGCTAGCAAACGCGAAGAAGTGCAAGGTTATAAACTTTTGTCGTGCAAGAAGAACGATCCTTTTTGACTACCAACTAACCGGAGTAAGGCTGGAGAGCGTGAAGTCTATTTTCGACCTCGGAGTGAAGATCGACAACAGGCTCACATTTGCTGAACATGTCGCGCTTACTTCTGCAAAAGGATTCGCTGCTCTAGGATTCCTGCGTCGCAACACCAAGGATTAAGATGACGTTTACGCATTGAAAGCCATATACTGTGCATCGGTACGTAGCATCATGGAGTACGCCGTCCAGGTGTGGGCTCCAGCTCAGAGGACACAATGCCACCGTCTTGAACGAGTTCAACGCTGTTTCTTAAGATACGCTCTACGGCGTCTTCCCTGGAACGACCCAATCCAACTACCGCCGTATGAGGAAAGGTGTGCACTGATATGCCTAACCTCACTCGAAAAGCGTCGCATCGAGCTGCAGCAAGGTTTTATATTCGACACATTGACCAACCGTATTGAGGGGCCGTTCACTAATTACGTAAGCACATAGGGGGGGTGGGGGGGTTTCACATTTGCTTACGATCTCTTACTAGGGGGGTTTCCAAAAATCGGTGCTGTGTGGCAGCGGCCTAAAGAATACTGCCACTGGGATACTGGTCCATGTCGTACGAGGCGACTTATCCAGTACTTCCCAGATACGTTTATCTCATATTCCTGTTTATTGGAAATCAATGAGGCTGTATCTGGGCGGGGGAGAAAATAGGTCAAGGTCAATTATTGCATGCAGAGTTCAGAAGTTTTTCAAGTTCAAAACATTGGAAGAAAATGTTTTGAATCTGAATCAGTTTTAAATTCTTGCTTGTATTTTTTAACCTTTGTACGTATTTTCTCTCGAGAAGGGTATGCCAATAGTGCATATGTAGTACATGCATTTGCACAAGCTGTATTCTTCCATATTTTCTCGTTTTACCAATTTGGAATATGATTTTTCATTTAACTAATCTCTTTGCTCTCCTAGTAACTCCGTTCAATAAAATCTCTTCACAAGTGTTCAAATGTGAATCGCAAACGCTTCGCTTACGGTCCCATTGCTTTTGGCTATCTGTTAATATTAACCTCCTTATAATGGACAAGTATTCATTATCTTCTATCTTTGGATCGGTAACAGAATTTTGTGGAGGTAAATGTCCGTTCATATAAAGATATTTAATTGTTAAAATTGCGACATGGTTATTCAATCATTGAAGCCGTACAAATATCGTTTCCGTGGAAAAAAAAAATTTCAAAAAAAAAAAATATATTTTTTTTTTTAGGTTGCCAAAAGGCTTCAATATTCTTTCTTAAATCAAAATTTTGATCAAAACTTGTATCGCATGTCGACAGTCATATCTGTTTCACCTAATATATGTCACTTCTCTTGTATTGACACATGTTCCCTTAGCTTTAGAATGGTTATAGTGTTAAGAAGAGTCAAAGCTCCTTTAATATCGTACTCTGATATTTCGTATCATACGTCAATCCTGGTGCTGGAATCCACTGCTACAGCTTCGTGCAGTGTTAATATCGCTTGTTTCAAATTTGGCGTCACAGAAGCTCATTGTAGTCGTCTAACCAGAGCGCTGACTGGTCATTTAAATAAATATATATAAAATCAAGACTTTGTGCTCTGAATCTCCTGTATGGTTAAGCTATGATTCAGAGGTACTATTGTACCTATATTTACCTTCCACTTAGTGTGTACATTCCCTGTTTTGCCCGACTTCATTTTTTCAATGTATGTCAGAATTTAACCAAGAAAGTTAAAAAAAAGTTCTTATTTCCAATATAATGATTGGAAAAAAAGCTTCATTGCTTAAAAATCCCTGTGTGGATAGGCTAAATGCCAACTTTGCCATTATAGAATCGTTTATTTGCCCTCATTGTAGCATCCTGGTTAGAACATTTTCTAATCATTGTAAACTCAAATCTCCTGAATTTTGTAGTTGTGAATCAATAATGTGTGAATCTTTTTAGCTCATATATGCCTGTTTTTCGTTTGCTAGAAAGCTTTTATGTACTCTCGCCTATCCTGTTATAAGCGTATCTAATTCTAAGAATTTAAACTAAAATAACAATCTGTCATTTTTCACCCAATGTGGTTATAAGCTTCAATGCATCAAAATCCCTACGTGGATCGGCTTTATGCCCTAAATATTTATTTATTTTCTAATCCTTTTATGGTTTTCAGGTTTCTCAGGTATATGATGAAATCTGTAAAAAAAAAGGCTAGGCACAATTTTCCCGTTTGTTTGGATAACGTGCCGCTATCAAGCCTACCCCTTTTCTGATACCTGATACCTGATCATGGAGTACGCCGTCCAGGTGTGGGCTCCAGCTCAGAGGACACAATGCCACCGTCTTGAACGAGTTCAACGCTGTTTCTTAAGATACGCTCTACGGCGTCTTCCCTGGAACGACCCAATCCAACTACCGCCGTATGAGGAAAGGTGTGCACTGATATGCCTAACCTCACTCGAAAAGCGTCGCATCGAGCTGCAGCAAGGTTTTATATTCGACACATTGACCAACCGTATTGAGGGGCCGTTCACTAATTACGTAAGCACATAGGGGGGGTGGGGGGGTTTCACATTTGCTTACGATCTCTTACTAGGGGGGTTTCCAAAAATCTTACGTAAGAAATGTTACATTGATAATTCGTCACAGCCATACGAAACCATATT
The DNA here is from genome assembly GCF_029784155.1 of Uranotaenia lowii. NCBI lineage: Eukaryota > Metazoa > Arthropoda > Insecta > Diptera > Culicidae > Uranotaenia > Uranotaenia lowii. Next base: position 9,585,369 of record NC_073693.1, read on the forward strand.
ACTCAGGTTTTATTTTTATTTCTCACTGCCTATTTGTTGGTGATTTTTGATGTTATGTTAAAAATCTGTTTTAATTAATAAAAAAAAAGTTGCTGGTTCTATAAAATTAATAGAGAACCAATTCAAACAACATGTCACCAGAAACACTGAATCACATTATTTTAAAAGATCGTCGCTATTCGCTTTTCATAATAACAATCTTTTTAATTGAGAAATTTCTAGAAAAAAAGAGTGAAATGGTGCGGCCTGAAACCACGATTTGAAAACATTTTATTTCGAAAATGACTTCATCAAGTAGAAGTTTTTAAAAATCGATATGGGGGCTTTTAGATATTTAATTTCTAGACAGTTTTTTCAGTGATACTAATCAAGCCACTACCAAATCTAATGTTTACAAATATTTACCAAAAAAAATCGTAAAACATTATCGCTTATCTCTGAAGTGAATCTCAGCTTTTAGGTTAATCAACAACAGTAATTGTCGTTAAACATTTTCGCACCAATTCTAGTTGGATAGAATAATATTTTTTTTAGATTTTTATAATTTTTTATTTAAAAAAAACAAAACATTTTTATGGTACGTTGTGCTAACCTGATCTCTCACTTGTTTTTTAATTGGAATTTAGATTTTATATTGTTTATTCGATTGTGGAAACTTATTGAAGATTATTGAAACCCCGAACATGCTATGTCATTAAAATTTAATGTTTTGTATAATCGTTTAAGACATTTCATCTTTTGTTTTGTATAAATTATGCTATTCAAATGCAATTATTAAGTTTTATTTAAAAAGTGCTCTGCTTTGAAGCATGGATGACATATTTTAAATATTTTCAAGCTGGTTTTTGAAAAAACGTGTCAATCTATCTATATATATAAAAAGTAATTTCCGTTTGTTTGTTCGTTTGTATGTTTGTCTTCAATAGGCTCAGCTGCCTTAAGAGCTAGAGAGCTGAAATTTGGCATGGGTGCTCATTAGGACTAGGAATGATGAAAAATGTTTTTAGATTTTCGGATGACCCCTTTTGAAGGCGGTCGTCCATGCAACAACGGTTTTATTCCCCCGAACCAAAAGTCATGGCACCCATTTTGTAAACCGACTTTCGTTTCCGTTCGTTTCGTTGGCGGGATTATTTTCACCATCACCATGGGCAGGCTATTAGAAACGACCATCCAAAGCTCACATGACTCACATGCACTGGATAGCAAATCGAAGCTTGCTGAGCATTAAAAATTTGAAAGTGAAAATTTTGGCGGGTGTTTTTTGTACCTTCTACTGTTCAAAGCACATGCTACCGGTACGAGATAATTGGATACAATTTTGATTGAAAAATACAACTAGCCTGTTAGGAATATATTGACTAGAATAGTAGTGGCTTTCTAAATGCTCTTTACCGCCGCTGGGGGATTTTAAGGGTCAATTATTTTTATATTTATTAGATCCAGAGTTTATGCAATTGAAAACATGCAAAGTGAGTTTTCAACATGCTCAACAAAATCATCCATATTGAAAAGTGGGATAATCTTCAACAGATATTTTCATTAGATAAGGGATGGAAAAGATAAAAAAGCAGTTAAAACTTTTGAAGATAAAACTATTAGGCCAAATCTATTCAAGCTTCCTGAGAAATGATGTTTGTCAATATTAAGTTTTCAATATCTTAGTCATTTTGCCGTTTTTATACAACGGATCGGGTTGAAAATTGGCACATAGGGGTTATTTGGGACAAAAAATTGAATTCACTTATCCAAATTAAAGTCAGGGGTCGGCCTAAGGGGTCGTCCATATTAACTATTCACGGTCTATTTAGATGAAAATTGGTACACAAGAGTTTTGAGGGACGATCAATCGATTTCAGGTATTGAATTCAGCGTAAGGGGCCGGCAATGGGGTCGTCCATATTAACCTTACAATAATTTTGAAATATCGTCGTTATTATACATCGGATTTGGGATGAAAATTTGCACACGGTAGTTTTCAGAGACGGACAATTGACTTAAGATATCAAAGATTGTATAAGAGGCCACCAGAAGGAGTTTAACTTTTTGGCAATAATTGCGTTGTTATGCGACGATCGACTCGAAATTTTTACACGGGGTTTTTTTTGGCACGGACAATCAATTCCTGATTTCAAATGAAGTAGCAGACGACAGAAGAGGTGTTCGTTCAATATTTTTGCAATTATAACTTAACAATTAATTCGGAAATGCATCTGGAAAATATTTGGCTATTGACTTTCATACTAACTGTTCATAACATATTCCAAGTTGAAAGCGAAACGGAGTTCGTATGGGGACAGCTAGTTTCTTATAGAATTCAAAACGTAAGATCTTACTAGGGGGGGAGGGGGGGTTTCGAAAAATCTTACTTTGTCTTACCAGGGGGGGAGGGAGGGTTGAAAATTTCCAAAATCGTGCTTACGTAATTAGTGAACGGCCCCTGACTGTGCTTACATTCTACAACTTGTTAATATTTATGTACCAACGAGAACACTTCGACAACGTCAGTTTCTTTCAATACCTCACCACCGTACTGCTTATGGTCAAAACCATCCTATTGACAAGTGTTGTGAACTTTTTAATTTAGTGTATCATTTGTTTAATTTTAATATGTGCAAACGTCGTTTTAAATTAGGTTTAAGCAGAATTTAGTAGTTTTTAAGTTATAAGTCTGTACGGTAATTTAAACCAAAGACGAAATAAAATTAAAAAAAAAAAAAGTTATAATTATGCATTCATATCGTAATTTGGGAGTCAGCAAATACAAAGAATGAAATAAAGTTTGGATATTTGGCTTTTTTTCCAAAGTAATCATCATTCAAAATTTGAGGGTAAAACACGTGGCCTTAAGCGCCTTCTAATACAATTTCGATATGATTGTTTTTAGTTAGAATTTGTGAATACTTATACTTATAGTCATCCAGAAAATTAAAAAACTACAGTTTAATCAGACTGTGCAGGCTGGTTTACCATGAAACTCTTTTGTTTTCAAGAATTAAAGTCGTTTTAGTGAATTTTTCACTTAAAAAAAGGATAGAAAAGATTGTTTTCCACAATTTAAATGAATAAAAACATCACTAGAAACCATAGACTAGAAATCTAAAAATATTTTATGTGTGTGCTACGGTTTTACCACAACATCCAGTTTGTTAAAAATGTATTCGAGCTTATTGAACGCTCTGTAAATTTAAATAAAAATATTTAAAAAAAACTGCTAGAAACTGCTAGACTTTAGCATAAACCCACTTTAAAAAGTTTAACTTACAAACACCTTGAAAAACAATAACGAATGCATAAAAATATTTCAATGATATTTCCCAACGTGACGTGACGTCTTTCTGACAGGTTTTTTGACTGAAATAGTCAATCCTTCAAATCCCAATTACACCACGGTGAAAGTAATTGTATCTTTATCGAGAAATTTATGATATATGTATACGGGATATGTTCTTTCTTTCTTTGATATCTCATGTTTCTCTAATACTTCTCATCACCTTTGAAAATGTGTAGACTAGTCTATTAATGTATAAATCCCAAAATATGTCATTCGAATATTCGTCAAATATTCGGCTTAACTGTTTTTCGGTAGTATTCAGCACACCAAATACTCGGTACATCTCTACTAAGTATGTATGTTTAAATTATATGTGCGTTAGAGTGCCCTAAATGACCCGACTTTTGAAAAAGTTATACGCTGCTGGCTAAAATTGATCCTAGGAATAGTTCAAGATCCCATGCCAAATTTAAGCCAGACTATGACAAATATTTTAGATAAAGACTTTTTTTCGATTAGAGCCAAGATAATTATTTCAATTTAATTTATTTTATTCGAGAGGCTTGCTTGGTATTATAGCCCATTTTTAAAGCTATTTTTTTTTTGTTTTCTTTTGTTTTTTTCTTGTTTTTTTTTAGCCAGGTTTCAAAAATGGGCTATCATTTCAAAGGGTGGCAGAAATCAACGTTAATGAGGCGTCAAAATGTTCGACCGGCTCGACCGAATCTCTCAAATTAAAATGCATGTCACTTGGTCAAATAATGACAATTTTGAACCATTTAGGTTGCATTAGATTGCAAAATTATTAGATTTTTTAAATATTTGGTTGAGGATAGTTTTCCCATGATAGTTCCCATGAGTAGTTCAGGCGAAATTGTAGAGGAGAGTTGGATTACTTGATCTCCGTTCCCTTTTTTCACGATAACTTTTAGGAAAAGGAAATCCTCTAAAACCCCATTTTTCCTTTGAAAATTCAAAGAAGTTAAGTTTTAAGATTATGAAAATGTTCTGTTGAACGAGAAACTTTAACGATGAGGAAATTTTTTTGACAATTTTTAAAAAACTGCATAGCCATGAGTGCTAAAGAATATGACTTTCACTAGTTTTTCGATTGTAGTTACTACTCACTTTCAAACTTTTTTCCCATATTTGGAAATATCATGAAACTTACTCACAGCTACATTTTTATGCAATTATTGTCAAAATAGTTTCACAAATAACTGCGATTTTTTTATATCGAAGCTTGCTCGGTAGCAGAATAATCGAATCCAAAATTCCATTAAAACGTGTTAAATTTATTGAATGGGCAATTTCAAACTCGAACACAATACACTTCAACTCAAATAAAACACATTGTTCAAATTCACAAACAGTTATTCTTCATTCTCGATTAAAAAGAGAAAGCTAGAGCTACGAGAATCTTAAAAAGGCGAGAAAGCTGGAGATGGGCTTTTTTTCGAAAAATTACCATTTTTAAAGATATCTTGATGATGATCACAAAGTTTGGCAATTTCTTCAAATTGTATGTTAAGAGAAAAATGAATGTACATACCTTTCTCGTGAAATAACGACACAAAAAAACGGCAGATGTACATTAGACCGCTGCAAAAAATGACTTTTGGCTCCCATATGATTTTTCGATGCCTTTTGGGTCACCAAACGTCAATGTAAAATTTGAGATGAATTAGTTGATTCCTGAGTTAGCGCAACGCGTTTCAATTTTGTATGGAAATTTGTATGGAAGAAGAAATTTTTGCATATTTAATCATCCAGAAAATTTGAATAAGCTGTAAATGAAGTCGGTCTTTAATTTTTGGTTTTGACTATTCTTAAGCTTCATTTTTTGCTAACATGATAAGCAGCTAAGAATTTCATGAAAAAAGTTATAATAATTTCAAAATAAAAAATCTGAATCCATTGAAAAGTATTCAAAAATAGCAGACTTTGCTTGCTAGAGCTTTTAATAATTACATGGAATGTTTTTGCAAATGTTATACAAATCAATAAATTTCCTGGCTATGCAAAGCAGTTTTTTGAGATTTTTTGTTCTCATTCTACGGTTACACGGCTTTCAAATAAGCAGTCAAAAACGCTTTAATTTAAAAAATTAATTTTGAAAACAAAAATTTTGTATAACATCGAGTATCTTTCCTGGGGTAACACTTAGGTTTGTGGATTGTTCACATGAACTGTACTGTAAGAATCAAGAAATAATTTTCATTCAAAGTTATATTTTTTTAAACTTTCAGTACAGCTCTGGCTTTTTTTGGATGAAAAATTTTGATTTCTCATACAAATTTCCATACAAAATTAAAACTCGTTGCGCTAATTCAGGACTGGATTGATCGCTTCCAAAATTTTTATTGCTATTTCTGGCAGCAAAAACAACAAAAAAAAATATGGCAGGTGTAAATATTTAAGAATTTGAAATTTTCATACAAAGCTTGCAGCGGTCTAATAAACATCTATTAAAGTACAAAACTGCGTTTAAAAAATTTGAATATGGGTGTAGGGATGAGATGAAGAATATACAGAAAATAAATCAAATTTAATTAGGAATAAAATAAAATAATAGTTGTATTCGGCAACACTGTAGATGAATAAAACAAAATAAATTTCGATGAGAACATTTGCTATTTTGGCAGCACTTGACAAACAAACAAAACAAAGTCAGTCATTGATCTATTCTTGCGAGCGACAGACGTGTTTAGGTGAATCTTTGAATTGAGATTCGTAAAATCACGACAATGGCGTGGTTGGTAGAATAAGCACAAATAGCGCAGATATTTAAGGCTGCTGCTGCTGCTGATTGTTTTGATTTGGCCTTCCGGTGGAAATAAGACGGAATTGCCCCTGAAAACCGCAGATATTTAAGGCTGCTGCTGCTGATTGTTTTGATTTGGCCTTCCGGTGGAAATAAGACGGAATTGCCCTTGAAAAGCACAGATATTTAAGGCTGCTGCTGCTGATTGTTTTGATTTGGCCTTCCGGTGGAAATAAGACGGAATTGCCCCTGAAAAGCGCAGATATTTAAGGCTGCTGCTGCTGATTGTTTTGATCTGGCCTTCCGTTGGAAATAAGACGGAATTGCCGTTAAAAGAGCAGATATTTAAGGCTGCTGCTGCTGATTGTTTTGATTTGGCCTTCCGGTGGAAATAAGACGGAATTGTCACTGAAAAGCGCAGATATTTAAGGCTGCTGCTGCTGATTGTTTTGATCTGGCCTTCCGGTGGAAATAAGACGAAATTGCCCCTGAAAAGCGCAGATATTTAAGGCTGCTGCTGCTGATTGTTAAGATTTGGCCTTCCGGTGGAAATAAGACGGAATTGCCCCTGAAAAGCGCAGATATTTAAGGCTGCTGCTGCTGATTGTTTTGATTTGGCTTTCCGGTAGAAATAAGACGGAATTGTCCCTGAAAAGCGCAGATATTTAAGGCTGCTGCTGCTGATTGTTTTGATCTGGCCTTCCGGTGGATATAAGACGGAATTGCCCCTGAAATGCGCAGATATTTAAGGCTGCTGCTGCTGATTGTTTTGATTTGGTCTTCCGGTGGAAATAAGACGGAATTTCCACTGAAAAGCGCAGAAATTTAAGGCTGCTGTTGATGATTGTTTTGATCTGGCCTTCCGGTGGAAATAAGAAGGAATTGCCGTTAAAAGAGCAGATATTTAAGGCTGCTGCTGCTGATTGTTTTGATTTGGCCTTCCGGTGGAAATAAGAAGGAATTGCCCCTGAAAAGCGCAGATATTTAAGGCTGCTGCTGCTGATTGTTTTGATTTGGCCGCCCGGTGGAAATAAGACGGAATTGCCGTTAGAAGCGCAGATATTTAAGGCTGGTGCTGCTGATTATTTTGATTTGGCCTTCCGGTGGAAATAAGACGGAATTGCCCCTGAAAAGCGCAGATATTTAAGGCTGCTGCTGCTGATTGTTTTGATTTGGCCTTCCGGTGGAAATAAGACGAAATTGCCCCTGAAAAGCGCAGATATTTAAGGCTGCTGCTGCTGATTGTTTTGATTTGGCTTTCCGGTAGAAATAAGACGGAATTGCCCCTGAAAAGCGCAGATATTTAAGGCTGCTGCTGCTGATTGTTTTGATCTGGCCTTCCGGTGGATATAAGACGGAATTGCCCCTGAAAAGCGCAGATATTTAAGGCTGCTGCTGCTGATTGTTTTGATTTGGTCTTCCGGTGGAAATAAGACGGAATTTCCACTGAAAAGCGCAGAAATTTAAGGCTGCTGTTGATGATTGTTTTGATCTGGCCTTCCGGTGGAAATAAGACGGAATTGCCGTTAAAAGAGCAGATATTTAAGGCTGCTGCTGCTGATTGTTTTGATTTGGCCTTCCGGTGGAAAAAAGAAGGAATTGCCCCTGAAAAGCGCAGATAATTAAGGCTGCTGCTGCTGATTGTTTTGATTTGGCCGCCCGGTGGAAATAAGACGGAATTGCCGTTAGAAGCGCAGATATTTAAGGCTGGTGCTGCTGATTATTTTGATTTGGCCTTCCGGTGGAAATAAGACGGAATTGCCCCTGAAAAGCGCAGATATTTAAGGCTGCTGGTGCTGATTGTTTTGATTTGGCCTTCCGGTGGAAATAAGACGGAATTGCCCCTGAAAAGCGCAGATATTTAAGGCTGCTTTCCGATGGAAATAAGACGGAATTGCCGTTAAAAGCGCAGATATTTAAGGCTGCTGCTGATTGTTTGTTTTGAATAAGCCTTCTGGTTGGGCAGGCTGTTTCTTAGAATACTATCTAATTATTCCGGCTCTTGTAAACAGAGACAGAGTAACAAGGAAAGCACAGTTTGAGAAAGCTGTTGCTAAGAATGTTTTTTTTTTTTGCGGATTGTTCCGGCTCTGGTAAATAAAAGCAGAGCGACAGAGAAAGCACAAATTGGGAAGGCTTTTGTGAAGAATATTTTCGGTTGAAATGAAGAATATGCCAAAAAAAAAGATTTGAAAAGCTTTTGGAGAGAATGGAATGTAGAATTGAGATGAGGGATATTTGGGATATAAAATATTTTATTTAAAAAAAAAACAAAAGTCGGTAAATTAAAGATTCTATTGAGAATAGAGTTGAGAAGGAATGTAGAAATGTGATGAAGGATAAGCAGAAATTAAATAAAATTTGTAGGATGGAGAATAAAGATGTGGAATATGGAATAAAAATTGAGGATATTTGGTAAATAAAATTTTGCACTAAAGAAAAAAAAAACAAATGTTGATGTGTGAAAAGTTTTAATTAAGAATAGAGGTGAGAAGGAATGTAGGGATGAGATGAAGAATATACAGAAAATAAATCAAATTTAATTAGGAATAAAATAAAATAATAGTTGTATTCGGCAACACTGTAGATGAATAAAACAAAATAAATTTCGATGAGAACATTTGCTATTTTGGCAGCACTTGACAAACAAACAAAACAAAGTCAGTCATTGATCTATTCTTGCGAGCAACAGACGTGTTTAGGTGAATCTTTGAATTGAGATTCGTAAAATCACGACAATAGGTACGTCTTGTACTCATTCACTTGTATGTAAATATTGAACTACCTTCCTCAGTGTACTCAAACTATTGTGCATTGTTTCCTTCTTGAACAATTCTTGAAAAGTTTAGGCCACAGCCAGGAGATTAGAACCCCGATCTTCCGATTGAGAGGGGCACACTGCCACAAAGCCATGTCCAATGTATGAAATGAGAGCTTCAAAATTCAAATAAATGTTGAAGAAGGCAAATTGAGACAAAAAAAACGACTGTTTGTATCAAAGGAGTTATAATCTTGTTTTTTTGGAAACAATTAAAACGAAGATTTTGATATTGAACTATATTTGAATAAAATATCTCGTTGAGATCGTGTGACTTGTTTTACGAATGAAGCTCTAAGCACCATATGATACATCTTAAAAAAATATATTGTATTTCGATCAGCATCATGACCAGAACAAAATTAAAAAAAAAAAATTGTTGAAAAATATTTTGAATTTTCCCACATGAGATACATTTGTAAAAAATGTTCCTGGTTTTTACTGTTATTGAAGGTTACTACAAGGCTTTGATTCTAGTTTTTGAAAATGTCATGTATGAAAATGTCATGTTATTAGTTATGATTAATTAATGAATGAAACTGTTTCAAAGTTTCTTGCTTGTATCGATTTCACAACGTTTGTATTTGGCCTTAAGTCTAGAAAGTAATGTTGACCGCAACCACGTAATTTTCAAGTTTACGTTATAAAAAATCACCCAAAGCCTCATTACCTTCACTCGACTTTTACTCGGTTAACTTTTCTTTGCGGTTAAAAAAAGGACAATTTGCCGGTTAGGGTCATATAGACCCGGATTACTATTTTGGCTGTATCTTCAAAACTACTGAACCGATTTCGATAAATTATACCATTTTGGAATTGTCCACATGTTCACTGTCTAGAAAAGAAAAAACTTCATTATAATTTTAATAGTGGCTGAAAATTGAGCCGAAAGACAAAATGGCCTAAAAATATGGCATTTTTGAACAAAGTTCGTGACCATCCCGGTTCGAATAATGAAATTGCTTTATGTCGGCTAAATTGGGGCTAATTTCAAGATTCATTTAAAGAAATAAATGTTTTTGGTATCTTATGCAATATGTCATGAACGAAAACATAAGGAAAAGTAATATATCATTGACTTTCTCCTTGAAAACCATTGTATTTTTTACTGAATAATTAGCTTATATTTATAAAACTTATTTTTATCACTTTAAGAACCGTGAACAACATACAACGAGAGATTCCAAAAATTCGCTGAGCCGTATTTCAACAGAAAATGGAGTAAATGTGCCGATTGCAAATTCTTGAGTTAACTGAAGTGTCAGATTTGATTTCTTAAAATATTACATATTTAAACATAAACTTAACATTTCAGAATAAAGGGTGATACGGTCAAAATATGGTCAAGGGAAAACGCGTGTATATCTGTAAAATCGTTTATTTAAAAAATCAAATTAAATTTCTTTTTCAAGTTTAATTAGTATGAAATTCAGGAAAAACATTCAGTTAGGTTTCCGCTTTTCCGAATTGCCGGGTCTTACGCTTAACCCCTGCCATCAGATTTTGTACAGCCCCCTTGTCCACCTTCTTCGCCGCAGAAAGCCAGTTTGCCTTGAACTGCTGCTCGTCCTTAGCAGTTTTTTTGGTCTTCTTTAGGTTCCGCTTGACAATAGCCTAGTATTTTTGAATTCTGCGGAGCTCTGGCGTGTTGGGAGGGTTCTTGTCCTTGGGAACCACCTGCACGTTGTTGGCAGCGTACCACTCCATGGCCTTTTTACTGTAATGGCAAGATGACAAATCCGGCCAAAACAGTACGGAATAATTGTGTTACTACAGAAAAGGCAGCAGACGTTTATTCAAACACTCTTTCACGTAAATTTCTTGGTTGATCCCCGGAAGCTATGAAAATGCTGCTTTTCAAGCCACAGGTACATATGGTTTTCCAAACCAGATATTTCTTCGCGATCTTTGACAGTTTCATGTGCTTGAAAATATCTGCTACCTTTTCCCTTCCTTTTGCCGTATAAAACTCCTGTCCCGGAAGCTGCTTGTAGTCGGCTTTGACGTAGGTTTCGTCGTCCATTACCACGCAGTCAAACTTCGTCAGCATCGTCGTGTACAGCCTCCGGGATCGCGCTTTGGCCGTCGTATTTTGTTCATCATCGCGATTTGGAGTCACAACCTTCTTGTAAGTCGATAGTCCGGCTCGTTTTTTGGCTCGATGCACGGTTGTCGACGATACACCTAGCTTATTTGCGGCATCTCGGAGAGAGAGAGGTTAGGGTTTCGCTTGAAACTACCGGCAACTCTCTTTGTCGTCTCAGCGGCTTCCGATTTTCGATTTCCACCCGATCCAGACTTCCTGGCTGTCGACAAACGTTTCCCAAACACTTTAATTACATTTGTAACGCTTGATTTGGCAACTTTTAGCGATTTTGCCAGCTTTGCGTGCGAGTAGCTCGGATTTTCGCGAGCAAAATTTTGATACGCTGCTCTTCTTCCTTGGATGGCATTTTGAAAACTGAAGAGTGAATTCCAAAATCAAAATAGGAGCAACATTCTACACCCACACACACCTTCAAAATGAGGGGTGTTCAGGTTTTTTAAATGCAAAATTGAAAGAAATTCGTCAAGTTGATATTGACCAAATTTTGACCGTATCACCCTTTAAATACGGCTTTGTAACTCTTTGTCATCTAACATTGTGATTATAGCTCACATAAAAAACGATGTTTTTCAGGTGAAAACGAAATCTTCCTCAAGAAATTTTCAGTCAAACTGAGTCTTTCAAAGTATCGCGATTTCCACCGTCATGCTTAGAACCCAGAAAACTCTCACCAGACGTCCACCAGGTCACGGTTCGCAAGATCTATGGAACCTTTCAGAAGTACAAATTAATAGCAAATATTTAACTCTTGCTTCTGCTATGCTATCGCGTTAAACTTCTTTTACCGCGCCCCGGGCCCAGTGACAGATTGCCTCCAATTCTCCCCCCAGAAGCCGAAACGTTCTCTCGATTAATTGATTACATCGAACGCTTTCCCTACAAGGGACCCAAGAATACGCGAGACGAAACGAATCTGTCTTCTGCCGGTTCCATCGTTGATCGTTAATGTTGGAAGCAAAAAATATTCGCCTTCAACCTACTCAATCACTTCAGCTTATTATGCGAGGGGAGGGGCCGAAGAAAAAGTTGGACCCCGCGAGCTACACCCCGTTAACAAAAACGAGCAACGACCAAGGGGAACCATTTTTCATTAATCACAATCTCCCTCAACACGGAGGTTGATAATTTTACAACCCGCCAACCTGTTTGGTTTAACTGTAATTTATGTAGTTGTCTGCCGTGCACACCTTCACTTTTTTGCAAGACTAATTCTTAATTATGATACAATTTTTTTTTTTTTATTATATTTGAAATTCTTTTTTTTTAAATTGAGTCGAATGAAAAGGAACTGAAATTTTTATTTAATGATATATTTTAAATTTGAACCATTCTATTCCACCCCTAATCTAAAGGAAGGCTATCGATAAACATTTGACGACAAAATTGCTACAAGGTGATTAAAGAAAGTTTTTCGCTTTCTAATTAATTGTCGCGATTGTCGTTGACAGCAAGGTCAATGGCGAAGACTTACCTGGAAGTATTCAGGAGATCAGATGATGACGTTATAATATGATTTCGATTGACATCTTAGAAGTTTTCCCTTGAATGTTGACAGCGAGGTAAAATAAACAAACAACGCCATCGGTTCAAACATTGAGAGACTTTTAGAAAAGATGTCCGTGCTAGTGAAAAATAAAAACAATCCAATTGGTTCAAATTGCAGAAAGCCAAGAATCTTTGTAGCAAAGGTGATTTTCAATGCACTTTTATCGTGAATTCGAGATGATTTCACCTCATTAATCTCAATTAAATGCTGAAAGTAACTTATTGCAAAAAACGAGGGATATCCGATGCTTTCTTCCGAGAAAGAACCAAACGGATGCTGTTGACGATGACAACAACAGCCCGCTAGTATCGAAAAACCCGGACCCCAGCCCGGAGAGCTCTAGAACAAACAACTAGCTAACTAACTAACGGAAAAGGCAAATAGTGGCGGCATCTTGGCAAAGTTTCGGTGTTTTAACTTTGTAGTTGAACAAGTCTGTTTGATGAAGGGTGTTAATTGCGAGCCCGATTCTTCTGACAGAAATAAATAAGAAGACGGTCTCGGAGCAACAAGTGCAATCAACGGCTCTCAGTTTCTTCGGAAAATTTCAGTCCCTAGATTTGCAACTCAAACGAACCTTGCTAGTTTCCTAGAAGTTTATTTCCAGCACCAAATGCTGATAGAGTTGTTTTCCTTTTTTTAAAAAAAAAGTCCAAAGCAATTAAGATACCCTTTTAACCCTTAATTTATTTACATATCTCTTAAAGCAAAATACAAACTACCTTTCAATAAAGTTTCACCCTGCAAACTCAACTAAGACACCTTCACCGATGGTACTTTCCCGTGTTACACAAATATTGAAATTCAGAGAGAATGAACCAAATAACACGTTCCACACATGTAGGTACTGTTCCATTCGAGGGATATTTAATTATCATTTTCCTAGCTTAAAACGCCTGAATGTATGCCATTTCATTACTCACCGGAACAAAACACGGAACGGTGAAAAGCGCACCGTCCACCGCCGACCACCCCCTTGATAATGATTTGCAATGCAAATTTCTCATCCCCCCGGGGGGCTTTGTCTTGTTTTCTCCCATGCAGATCCCACGAGCGAACCCACGAAGAGCTGGAACTGGTCTACGAAGAGTTGCTGCACATTGCCGCCCTTTCGCATCTGTCGACGTCCATCAAGCGGGAGCTGGCGTCGATCATTGTTTTCGAGGCGCACGCCCATGCCGGAACTGTCTGTGAGTGAATCTTTCGAAAATCTATTTCCAGCATAGATCTTGTTTGATTCGAAAATCTAAATTGTAGATCAATCCCAAAAAACAATAATCTTTCGATTCAGTTTAATCATTCAAATGATTTTCATGATTTTCTTAGTTCTCTTGATTTTTGTTGTTTTTTATTTTCTTGATATTCTTGATTTATACTTTCTTGGTTTCCTTGATTTTCTTGATTTTCTTTACTTCTTGACTTTCTTGATTTCCTTGATTTTCTTAATTTTCTTAACTTCTAGATTTTGATTTTCTTCATTTTCTTGATTTACATGATTTTCTTGACTTTATTGATTTTATTGATTTTCTTAATTTTTCTTAATTTTCTTGATTTTCTTGATTTTCTTGGTTTTCTTGATTTTCTTGATTTGCTTGATTTTTTTGATTTTCTTGATTTTCTTGATTTTCTTGATTTTCTTAATTTTCTTGATTTTCTTGATTTTCTTGATTTTCTTGATTTTCTTGAATATATTGATTTTCTTGATTTTCTTGATTTTCTCGATTTTCTTGGTTTTCTTGATTTTCTTGATTTTCTTAGTTATCTTGATATTCATTTATTTTCTTGATTTTCTTGATTTTCTTGATTTTCTTGATTTTTTTTATTTCCTTGATTTTCTTGGTTTTTTTTACTTTCTTGATTTTCTTGATTTTCTTGATTTTCTGTTTTTTTTCTCGATTTTCTTGATTTTCTTGACTTTTTTGATTTGTTCGATTTTCTGGATTTTCTGGATTATCTGGATTTTCTTGATTTTCTTGATTTTCATGATTTTCTGGATTTCCTGGATTATCTTGATTTTCTTGATTTTCTTGATTTTCTTGATTTTCTTGATTTTCTTGATTTTCTTGATTTTCTTGATTTTCTTGATTTTCTTGATTTTCTTGATTTTCTTGATTTTCTTGATTTTCTTGATTTTCTTGACTTTCTTGATTTGCTCAATTTTCTTGAATTTCATGATTTTCTAGATTTTCTAGACTATGACATTCTTTATTTTTTTATTTTCTATATTTTCTTGATTTTTTTTGATTTTCTGGATTTTCTTTATTTTCTTGATATTCTAAATTTGCTCGATTTTCTAGAATTTCATGATATTCTTGACTTTTTGAACTATCTTGATTTCTTGACATTCTTGATTTTTTTTATTTTCCTAATTCTTTTGATTTTCTTGATTTATTTGATTTTCTCGATTTTCTTGATTTTTTTTTGATTGACTTGATTTTCTTGATTTTCTTGATTTTCTTGATTTTCTTGATTTTCTTGATTTTCTTGATATTTTTGACTTCCATGACTTTTTTGATTTTATGATTGTCTTCAATTTCTTGATTTTCTTGATTTCCTTGACTTTTTTAATTTTATAATTGTCTTGATTTTCTAAATTTTTCTGTTTTTTTTATTCTTTTGATATTTTTAATTTCTTTGATTCTCTTGAAAATCAAGAATTTTTTTCATGATTTTCTATCCATCTTGAATTAATTTACATTCTTGAATGGATTCTCTTTTTTACCATTTTAATATCTTGATTTTCTTAGTTTTTGTCATTTTCTAAACATTGAGGCGTTTTTTTAACTTTCCGAATTCACGTAATTTTATTTCTATTTCCTCAGTTTCTTCACTCTCCTGACTTTCGTGACTCCACTAGCTACTTCTTGAATATTTTTTTTTTAAGATTTCAAGAACTAATTGCATTCAAGAAGCCATGTTCACCAAAACACTTGAAATAAAATTGCTTCGCTCACATTTGTTTTTGTTTATCCACCAGCCATAAATTCACCCGCGCCAGTTGCAAATAATCGATGTTTGTTTGTTTCATTTAAATATGAGCGCAGAAAATCAAATTAAAACGTTTCTAGAAGATACTTATTGCTAGAGCCAAGTTTTATCTCGCCCATTTCGGCGCTCCGAAATAAAGTTGTCGAAAAGATAATTACCATCACAAATTTACGGACCAGCAAACCAGAATGAGCTCTTTCCCCATTGCTTCACAGATTCCCGTCCTCCGAAAGCTGTTTTCCCGTTTGCCGGGGAAAAGCCGATTTAGGAGAGGAAATCATTTTTGCTGGCAGCCAAACCGACAACTTTTTCCTTCCAGATCAATTAACTCCAAATGGTGGTGGCTCAACTTTTTCCCAAATGTTTATTTGCTGGTTCGGGTTTTTTCCCTTTTACTGAATATGCGCTCAAATAATTCGTTCTAGGAAGTTAATCAATAATGACTGACTGGTTTTTCACGAATGAAAACGCAACAAAATGGTTTAAACATATAGATTTTTTTTAATTCAAATATCAGAATAAAATATTAAATTCAGTTTTGCATCTGACTAAAGATTTCGAATGTTTTCTTTATTTCTTAATTTTCTTGACTTTCATGACTTTTGTTTTTCTTGATTTTTTTGATTTTTTTTTTAATTGTTTTCGATTATCTTAATTTTCTTATTTTCTCGATTTTTTTGACTTTTTTTTTATTTTCTTGATTTTTTGGTTTTTATTTTATTTTCTTGTTTTTTAAGTTTGCTTGGTTTTCTTATTTTTTCTGATTTTCTTGATTTCCTTAATATTTTTTTTCGTGATTTTTTTTATTTTCTTGATATTTTTTATTTTCTTGTGTTTTGTTATTTTCTTGATTAAGTTTAATTTCTTGATTTTTTTTATTATCTTGATTTTCTTGATTTGCCTTGATTCTCTTGACTTTCTTGACTTTTTCAAGTTTCTTGACTTTCTTGACTTTTTCAAGTTTCTTGACTTTCTTGACTTTCTTGACTTTCTTGACTTTCTTGACTTTCTTGACTTTCTTGACTTTCTTGACTTTCTTGACTTTCTTGACATTCTTGACTTTCTTGACTTTCTTGACTTTCTTGACTTTCTTGACTTTCTAGACTTGACTTTCTTGACTTTCTTGACTTTCTTGACTTTCTTGACTTTCTTGACTTTCTTGACTTTCTTGACTTTCTTGACTTTCTTGACTTTCTTGACTTTCTTGACTTTCTTGACTTTCTTGACTTTCTTGACAGTGAAGAAAGTCAGGAAATTCCAGAAAGACAAGAAAGTTAAGAAAGTCAAGAACGTCAAGAAAGTCAAGAAAGTCAAGAAAGTCAAGAAGGTCAAGTCTAGAAAGTCTAGAAAGTCAAGAAAGTGAAGAAAGTCAGGAAATTCCAGAAAGTCAAGAAAGTTAAGAAAGTCAAGAACGTCAAGAAAGTCAAGAAAGTCAAGAAAGTCAAGAAAGTCAAGACTTTCTTGACTTTCTTGACTTTCTTGACGTTCTTGACTTTCTTAACTTTCTTGACTTTCTGGAATTTCCTGACTTTCTTCACTTTCTTGACTTTCTAGACTTTCTAGACTTGACCTTCTTGACTTTCTTGACTTTCTTGACTTTCTTGACGTTCTTGACTTTCTTAACTTTCTTGTCTTTCTGGAATTTCCTGACTTTCTTCACTGTCTTGACTTTCTTGACTTTATTGACTTTCTTGACTTTCTTGACTTTCTTGACTTTCTTGACTTTCTTAAATTTCTTGACTTTCTGGAATTTCCTGACTTTCTTGACTTTCTGGAATTTCCTGACTTTCTTCACTTTCTTGACTTTTTAGAATTTTTTGACTGTCTTGACTTTCTTGACTCTCTTGACTTTCTTGACTTTCTTGAAGTTCTTGAATTTCTTAACTTTCTTGACTTTCTGGAATTTCCTGACTTTCTTCACTTTCTGGACTTTCTGGACTTTCTTGATTTTCTTGACTTTCCCGATTTTTTGATTTTATTGACTTTTTTTATTTTCTTGACTTTCTTGACTTTCTTGACTTTCTTGACTTTCTTAACTTTCGCAACTGTCTTGATTTTCTTGACTTTCTTGATTTTCTTGCTTTTTTGACTTTCTTGACTTTCCTGACTTTCCTGATTTTTTTGATATTCTTGACTATTTTTTATTTTCTTGACTTTCTTGGCTTTCTTGACTTTCTTGACTTTCTTGACTTTCTTAACTTTCTCAACTGTATTGACTTTCTTGACTTTCTTGACTTTCTTGATTTTCTTGACCTTCTTGACTTTCATGACTTTCTTGACTTTCATGACTTTCTTGACTTTCTTGACTTTCTTCATTTTCTTGACTTTCTTGACATTCTTAACTTTCTTGACTTTCTTGACTGTCTTGAATTTCCTGACTTTCTTGACTTTCCTGACTTTCTTGACTTCTTTAACTTTCTTGACTTTCGTGACTTTCTTGGCTTTTTTGACTTTTTTGACTTTTTTGACTGTCTTGACTTTCTTGACTTTCTTGACTTTCTTCACTTTTTTAACTTTCTTGATTTTTTTTATTTTCTTGATTTTCTGGACATAACATTCTTTCCAAATTCTTTTAAAATTTTAAGACTTTCTCGACATTTCTAGATTTTTATTTCTTGTTTATTTTGACATCCTTAACTTTCTTGAAAGTCAGGAAACTTTTTTAACATTAACATTTAAATGAGAACCTTTGTTTGAACTTTTGTATGGGTTTTTCGTTTAATAAATTCTAAAACAGCGTCCAATAAAAAGAAAAATTTAACAAAATTTTAACTCTGCCACTTTCAGTGTTCAACCAGGGCGACGAGGGCCGATCGTGGTACATCTTGCTCAAGGGTTCGGTCGACGTCGTCATCCACGGCAAGGGCACCGTCGCGACGCTCAAGGAGGGTGATGATTTTGGCAAATTGGCACTCATCAACGATGCGCCCAGGTAAGAATGGTGGGGATGGTTTTCGTTTTTGCCGAAGGTTTTAGACTTTTTCTTGTCCCAAAAAGGGTCCCTAGATTCTACCGATAAACAGAAAAAACACGCAAAGATGAAATTAATGACCGCGAAAAGGGGACCTCTTTTTTGCTAGGATATTTTTTTCAGGCCATGGGTCACATTTGTCACGTGCTTTTTCCGGTTGTTCTTAAACTAGTTAAGCTTCTAATATTGCTAATTAGGTTCCGGGAAGGAGCAAACCCATTTCAATGGGTTCCTACAAGGTGGCTTAAACTTTGAATTTTTTTTTAAACAATTTTTGCAATAATTAACGAGATACTTTTAATTACTCTACTAATACAAGCACTAAACAAACCACCTTGTATCCGTTTTTTCTGCCCTCACTGCGAACAAATCGAAACTAATCCGCGGCTCGCGCTTCCCAGGGCTGCCACAATTGTGCTCAAGGAGAACAACAGCCACCTGCTGCGGGTGGACAAGGAGCACTTTAACCGGATCCTGCGGGACGTTGAGGCCAACACGCTACGGTTACAGGAACACGGCAAGGACGTACTAATCCTGGAACGGGTCGCCAAACAACGAGGACACTCGGCTTTCAAGTATGCTTCAAGGATTCCTCCCACTCTGATTCTTCCCCTGTGTAGTTTTCTTAGTAGTTGTTGGCTTATTTTGTCCCCTCAGAATTACCACAGGAATTCTGCGAATTCATTAGAAATCATGCATTTTTCAGTTGGTATTCTGAAGGAACGATTCCACGTTTCCGCTAACATGCATGACGTTCTTTTATGTTCTTTCCTGTAGCTGTCAAGTTTCGCTCCTACATTTTACGTTTAAAAACAGCTAGATTGCCTGCAGTATTCGTTTTCACACTCAAGCTTTACATAATACCTATATTAGACCTTCTTGTTATTGAATTATTCTATACAAAAATGATCATAATCTCAAATTTCAAATTAATTTATCCCTCTTCCTGAAAACGATCCCTCCAAAAATCATCCTAGAGACCAATTACGCCATCAATGTCTTCTTTAGTGATAAATTTCGTTCCACGTACTTTCCCAATCTACTGAAAATTCAATTTTCCAGCAATTCCTCTTATCGAATTGGGACTTAATCCAGGCAGGGTGTTGAACACTTCATTGCTAACTCAATAACAATCTCCTCCCATACTTCCATTCAAATTTTCATTTTTTTTTCACCCCAAAAAAACTGCAGTCGAGTATCGTTTACACCTCTCAAAGGCCAGTAAAAATTTGCACGTTACGAGCTTATTCCGGAGTGTTGCTTCCCCCATCCAATACAGCAAAAAGCTCCCGTAGCATCAGCCCGAGAGGTTGTTTTCATATCATTAGAATTAATCATAATCGTTTTTCCCGCCTTCCGCCCATTATGAGCATAACATTATCATTTGTTTCGCACTTTGCTTCTACACTTTTCCACTCCTCTACTAGACTTGAATCCTGATAGTATTGCTTTCGACTCATCTATGTGGGTATATATTTTTTTACACTTCTGTTGGTTGGGTTCATCGTTTTGGAAAATGAACTAACACTTTGAGCTTCGTGGTCCCCCGGAAATAAATAAGGGGTATATGAATAATTTGTGCGATATGAATACTAGATAACTACTAGGTAGGTACTAACCAAACAATTGAAAGCAAATTTACAGACTTAATTGTGGAGCTTACTCAATGGGTTGAATTATATTTAAAAGCGGTTTGTTATTCTCATAGCGAAAAAGGTAATTTCATAATTATGGTAATTTAGAGCCAATCTATTTAAAAAAAAAAGATTTTCAGAATTTTTCACTAACCAAAGAAACTGTTCCTATGGTTTAAAATCCTTAGGAGCAGGAAAGCAGGAAAAAAGGTACACTGTAAACCGAAATTGAAGAGATTCAGAAGTCTTTACTCATAAGTTGGATACGCATTTGTGTTGGTTCAAATTTTTGATTTTACGCCGTTTCGGGCTTAAAAACTGTCATACCAGTTGGAAAATATGTTGATTTTAATTGCAACAAGTGGTCGACAACCTGCGGTGAAACCTGAAGACAAGAACCGTTTCTAATAAAGATTTACAAAAAAAAAACCTGCGGCTTGCGAGTCACTTTCAACTTTTTGGATGGAAAGCTGCGGCACAAAAAAAATATTTTGTTGAAACAAATTCTAAAATGTCGTGCCGATATTTGAGCCTTACGAACTAAATCCTATTTCTAAACCTCGATTTGTATTATAAATCCAGAAGAAAACCTTTTAGGATTGACATGGCTTTAAGGAATATATTCGAAAGAAATGCAACCCTTTGTTTTGTTAATAACTTTTGAAGACATGAATGGAAATTGATGAAATTGCCTAGTAATTAGTGGTATGAATAAAGTTTAGCAATTGCTTCGGTAGCTTTTACTTAGCTCGAAATCAATCGAAGCAAAAGTCCAAAGCATTTGCTTAGTTTGGTATGAATAAACATTTGCTTAGCGGATGTGTACTAAAGTCTTAGAACATAGCTTTTGCTTCGAAAAATAGAGCTATCCAACCAGCAGAATCTGAAGTTTTCTAAAGTAAAATGAAAGAAAACGATCATAAAATTGAAAAGTACGGCTAAAGTAGCCTTAAAGTCGACGAAGCGGGTGGTGCGTGTAAGAACGACCGGATTTTTTTGTTAATGCGTGTTCGTTTGTTGATGTTTGAAGAAAAATGAATACATATTCGAATATTGTCAAACAAAAAATGGCCTAACTTTGATATTTATCATAAGCTCTCCCACATGTATTCGGATCGGGATAATCCGATGTATAAAAAAAACTGGCAATAAGCGCGCATTTTAATTCAGATTTTTTTTTTTAATCTTAGGATTATAAAAAATTATATAAAAATGAGAGATCTGTATTATGTTTTAAATTATTACAATTTATTTCTTACTTTGAGCCAATTGGGAATTCTTCCACTATAGCCGGGTTTTTTTTAATTTGAAATATTTACTAACTGATTTGTTTATTGTCATCTTAGACGAATGATTTTATACAACGACAGGAATATGAAAAAAGTTGGGTTATCACTTCGACTTTTCTTTATCCATGTTGAAAATACCTTTTTGAATTGTTTTGAAGTGAAATATTGCTAATTTGA
Source organism: Uranotaenia lowii (assembly GCF_029784155.1). Classification (NCBI taxonomy): domain Eukaryota; kingdom Metazoa; phylum Arthropoda; class Insecta; order Diptera; family Culicidae; genus Uranotaenia; species Uranotaenia lowii. Next base: position 9,606,937 of record NC_073693.1, read on the forward strand.
TAAGTTCATGACGTTATTAAAGAATTTTTTATTGGAAAAGTCTGCTACTGAGCATACTTAGAAAATAAAGCAATTGCTATGAGATTTGTCGAGCATTTGCTTCAGATTTGAGCTTTATTCATACCAAACTAGCTTGTTCTAAAAGTAAAAGCTCCTGACTGAGAAAACAGCTGTCAAGAAAAACTTTATTCATAACAACCGAAGCAATTGCTTTAAGCGACTGCTCGACTGCTCGATTCAGTTTAGCAAAAGCAATTACTAAGTTTTTTTCATACCACCCAATGTTATGTTTACATATGCAAATTTTTGTGACGTTCTGATTAGTGGTTTTTGAGATAGCGTCCTCCTATGAAGAAGTTTTTCGACTTTTATTTTTGGGCACCATGTGCTCCATCTATAAAGTATAGTTTGAACTGACCTTTTTTTTAAATGAAGGTTTTTTTTTATTAGGTTGTATGTTTCCTGAAGCCTTCAAAAATACTCAAAATTTTTAATTTGTTCGAAGTTATGACAAATTTTGACGATTATCCTCCCTTGTCACAAATACAACGTATTTGACTTTTTATCACTCCACAACCGTTTTCGCGTAATGACCCGATTCCAGATCCAATCAAAATAGAAAGTCTACTTTGAAGGACCAATTAAAGTACTATGCAGGTGAAATGGTTGCATTTTAGGGCAACCCATTCAGCGTGTCAATCGTTATGAAACACTGACTGATTTCCAGATTCCGTCAGCCTCCTCAAGTAGTAGATATCAAATTTTTCTCCTTGTTAATCTCCAAAAACTACAAGCGAGACTTGTCAACAATACAGTTTCTTACTGGAAACCTGCCTGGTGCTCGCTGAATAGTTCGTTTTGCTGTCCATTACGAAATTTTTCAAAATATCTCCCCACTAGCGGCCCAAATATTTCGCGCACAACTTGACCACCGTATTTTATTTATTTTACCAGTGGGCAGCTTTTCTATCTAGTGAAAATGAAGTCAGTCATGTAAATTAGTCAGCTAGACGAACCACTCAGAAAAATTCACCTTTTTTATCACTTCCCCTATTAAAAATATCGGATTCAGTTTGAACCTCTCATATTCCTTAACTTTATGGATAAAAACATCTACACTTTTATTCTAATTTTAGCTCACTGTTAGATCCTCCACGACTCCTTAAACGATTTACCATATGAATTTTGGTCAAATAGTTGATTTTCAGATATTTTTGGGTCTCTCACTGGGACTTTCCTGGATTTTTCTCGATCCTGCCCAAAACATTTTGCCAATGAGCTTCTGTAGTGGACACTATATCAAAAACCTCTTGACTGATTGTAGCCAAATATTGCATTCAAACACTTTACATTACTAGGTAAGTTCACTAAAAATTTCTTCGATTTTCATCCAAGCATTCAAGAGTTATTAGCAAAACAGAGTGATGCATTTTTTTTTTAAACCTTACAAATATCAAATATCTTAGATTTTATAGAAGCTGAATTGAATCTTTGACGCTGTTTTGGAAGATTGGACTACAGCTGAAGATTTATGACTTCAGTTTTCATCAACTCATAAATGCATAAAACTGTTTTAAAACAACACCAAATAAAATCAAACTATCTCCGAAATTCGTGGGTATATAACTCCTCTTGAACCAAGTTTTGAAATATTAAGCAATAAAAGACAACGATTCACTCTTTGATAAATGTTTTGTAAAAAAATTAAATATTATTTTCGTGAACATCAATGATTTAGATTCTTTTTTCAACTTTGAAGCGGAATAACTTAAAAAAAGGAAAATAAATATGTAAAGAGCTGGCGTTGTTTGAAATAAAAAAAAATGAGTTGAGCTCGGATTTTGCCCCGACTTATTCACTTTATTTGGCAAATCAATCAGTATATAAAACAAATTGTAGAGTAATTTCAGTGTTTTGACAAAATTAGCCAGAGTATTGCCCGGATTTTCTGACGTCCATTTTGTAATCAAATTTCCGGATTTTTCCAGGTTTTCATATGAAATTTCCCGGAATTTTCCAGCCTTGATACGTGCTGAAAAAATTTTGGCAATCTTATGCTAGCCATCATATCCTTGGAAGATGTTGGCTTAGAGTAGGGTTACCATCCGTTCCGCAAATGTGGGACATATCTCATTGTTTTGTTGAATGGCCCGCCGTTTCGCTTTTTCCTCAAAATGTCCCGCTTTTTTTCATGGAAAACTTTCACAAAGTTTACTGACTGACAATTTAAATTCATTAGTTCTGCACAGAAAATCTTTCAAATACGCATTTCATAGTTTTCATAGTTTATATAAGACAATACTGAATAACTCTAATTTTCTTAGCATTATAGTAAGATTCTGATTCAGTTAACCGTTTTTGGAGCACGTGCAACCAATTCAATGTAAACAACGTCGATATGAAGAAAATATTATTTAAAAAGCTTCCAAAGATTATGGTTCACTCAGTTCAGTTGTTCAAAGTGTACAATAATGGAAGTTTTCTTGAGTTTTCAAATTTTTAAAACAAATTTGAAATATATTTGTCATTACACAACGGTTTCATACGTGGTAATTCACGAGAACCGTGAAAAATAAACGTGCTTATGTCAAACAATCCGTCAATCAATCTGCGTAAAAAAAAGTTTGTGTACTTACTATGAGGAATTTTGGCCGATGGCAGGGCCGTAGGAAAAACCGGCTCATGGTTAAGGCTCAAGATTCTGGTTATTTGAGGCCTTTGATTTGAGCAAAAGAAAGTTTTTTAGAAAGCCTTCAACTTCTTTGAAAAAAAAAACTTATTCTATGCTCATACAAAATTGCTAAATACACCAATCTCAACAATAGAGTGTTTTAACAAATTGAAACATTTCAATCAACTATGAAAATAAATAAATTTTCAAAAAGAAAAAGTGAGAGATGAAACTTTTGCGGTCCAAAGTTGATTCTAGCAAATTTGATTAAAGTTTAAGATTTCATGTTTCATTAACAGCAATATTTTAAAAATCAATTCCATAAATAAAATCCTGTGAATGGTGTTATTTAAAAAATATCAAATATTTTTGAAAAACACCTGAGATGTGAATACCAACATGGCATGAATTTATGAAATTTAATCAACGATCAAAATTATAAATCTGCTATATTTTTTATTTGAATTCCTCAACGAAATAATCATCTTGATTTTTATTGTCTTAAATGCATAACTCATTTACGAGCCAATCAGAATCTAGTTTTTGAATTATAATTCTTAATCTGAATATTCAAGTTCAAAATTTGGATCTGTTTTCGAATTTCAATGTTGTTTCTAAATCTAAATTTCAGTTCAGGATTTAAAAATGAACTAAGTAGTGAAATTTGTTTCCAAAATCCACTCAATTATGAATAAGCATTTCGTTTGTCTAAATTTATGTAGGCTTGCCAAGTTTTTCAATGACATTTTCGAGACAAGTCCGATCCGTCCCGAATGTCGGGATATTGGAGAAAGCTGTTTGGCTTTTGCCCGGTTTAATTCACATTCATTGGTTAATAAAACAAGAATCTCAAATTCAGTTTTAATTTGTACGTCCATAAAAGTATTTTTTCAAAGTTTATTCACCCAAATAAACTAAAATTATTTGTCGGATGCCTCAAACGAATTGAACACCTCTAATGTGCTAATTAATTTTTAAATTTCTAGCGTAACATTTCAAAAGGGCGAGACTAGCAGTTTGCTCGAAACGAGAAAAATGCGTTTGAAAATTCGGAACACCTATTCAAATCCTATTTAAAAAATTGACCACTTTTTGTTCAACAACATTAAAAAATGTGCATTATTTTCCCTTATTGTTCGATGGTTTTCAAGAACTTTAACTTTTTTTCGCTTAATTTCAGAGATTTTCGAGTTTCACCCTTTTATGGTTTTCGATTCCAGTTACGCTTGCAAGTTTCGCCCAATTGATCGGCCGTTTTTGTTTTGGTTTTGAAGTTTCTCCCTTTCGTCCTACACGCAAAAACTAATTAGGCCGTTTTGTCACACACGGTCAACTCAGTTACGCCTATTGGCCCTACACGAATAGAAAAATTCACTCCATTTTGAATAGGCGTAACTTCACGTTCCAACGAAAATGCATCAACAGGAAGTTTCGTCCAATTGAATTTTATCAATTTTTTGAAAGTTTTAAGTAATTTTATAATGAAACCGCGTTTAATAAGTAAAGGTCAACCGCGTGCATCCGGAATGACCGTTAACTCGATTTGTTTACATTTGGCAGTTTCGCCCTTTTTAAATGTTACGCTAGATTTTACCTAGAATTTTCCGGCCTGCCAAAATAATTCTGGATTGCCATTTTAAAATGGCTTTGTATTGTATGATCTCTGCAAAAGAAAATGAAAATGCATATGAGTTTCAAAAATAATAAATTCAAATTTGAAATTTGAAAACAATTTTTCATTCTATTTTTCTAATTATGAATCGAACTGAAAATCAAGAATCCGAATTTGGATACAGTATCCTTCAGCGGATACAGTATAAAACGGGCCATAGACTGTACCACATTTTGGCAAATGCGATGAAATTCGATGAAGTTCTGGCGCTTTGAATGCTATTTGCATGGTGTATGGCACTGCTTGAATGAGCGCGCATATGGTTTAAGTAAAATCGGTCGGGATCAAAATTTTTTGCACAAGCAACCCTCTGCGGCATGGTGTATGGTACTGTTTGTACAAAATTCAGGCCATTTACTCAGCCCCAGCCGGGGTGGAGAGGGTTTTTGTTGTTGCTTTTGCTGTTTTTGCCAGCAATCGTTTGTGTTCGCGCGGAATATGTTTGTATCGTGTGTGGTCGAGCATAGATCAAACAATCCTCGTGGAATCATCGAATTTGCACATGCCGTTTGTGTAGTCTATGGCCCGCTTAAGTTTGGCTTTGCAATTAAGCTTTTTCTAAGAGTTTCTCAAATCTCCCGCTTTTCCGGCTGTGTCCCGTTTTTTTTTCGTGTAATGTCCCGCTAAGAGTGGAGTTAAAAAAAGAACTTTTTTGAGGAACATCAAGTTTTATTGGAATCCTGTTGTGTTCGTCTAATGAAATGGCTAGAACCAGAAGGCGAAAAATTGTTTAAGCGTCTGCCTATGAAACGCATCTCCTTTTTTCAATTTCTTTTTAATAAAAGTAGGGGAGATAAGGGTATAATAGCCACCTTAATGAAAACGCTTATTTAACCATAGAAAATAGTTTAATATGGAGGTTACATTATTGTTTCATGTTCAGAAACTTGAAAAAACGTTAAAAAATGCATTTTAAAAAATTTTGACAAAAGCTGAAAACCAGCCACTGCAGGGGCATAATGAGAACTCCCCCCCTGGGGCAGTATAAGCACCATTAATCAGGGCAAGATGAGCGTTTTCTGCCGGGGAATTTAGCAGCGAATTCAACTCAAGGAAGTCAGGTGAGTCGTAGATTCATCAAACAAAGCAATATCAAAATAATCTAGGCCTGTTTGTAGAATACAAACAATTCACACACGCTCATACATTATGTTTCAGGTGCTTTGTTTGGCGAATGATGCTACTAGCCGTTCAATGTAACAATCAAAAAAATTGATCATGAATTGTAAATGGAAAAATCACCTCGAACAGAAAACGAACTCCAGTCTTTTAATTACCTCTCCGACACCTTACCAATAGGCTAAATCGTCGGAAGTAAACTAGTCAAGTTGTGGCTCTATAAATCAATTTTAATTCACTGCTAGATTCTACGGCAGAAAATGCTCATCGTGCCTCGATCAGTGGTGCTCTACATGCCTCAAGTCAACAAATTGTAATCAAAACGTGTTTTAAAACTGATAAGAGTGAAAAATCAAAAATTTTATGATGGTAAAAATTGAGAAACAATGTGTACATCATGTTGCAGTGCGTACATTATAGATCAAGGTTATTTTAAGATCATAAGAGCTTATTTCGTGATGCTCAAAAATTATAACATTTTCGTTACTCGAGAACCTAGCTGTTTTTTTTTTTTTAAATCTCGGTAAAGATAATAAGGAGATTCCTGTTTTTGTAAAAATTAATGCTACCGGAAGTACGAAACAAATCCTCATGAAAATTTATTTAAGAAAATACGTATTTTTGTAGAAAAGATTAGTGTGCTCGTTATGCCCTTATCTCCCCTTCATCTTATTGATTGATTGAATTGTAAAAACTCTAAATTTTGTGCCAGATGGAGATGAAATTATTTATGTAAAAATCACTTTTTATGCTTAAATATTAAACCTAGCTCAAAAATAATACACATACATACCTATATTCCACAAATTTGTCTGCAAAACAAATCAAAATACCAAAAAAAAAAAGTAAACCGGAGATTTAGAGACCGTTTTCAACAACAAAAGTTGAATCGCAAAATAAAAATTATTAAAGTATTTTAAAGTTTGTGATATTGTGATAAATTTGAGACCCTGAAAAATTATTTAAAATAAGTTATGTGATTTGCCAGAAAACTTCAAATTAAGCAACACTTTTTCAATCCAAAATTGATTTTTTGCCTTATTTAACTAGCAGAAATCTTTCTCATTTGAAGGAATATCTCTTCAAAAAAAATACATAGCTTCAATGCATATAATTATCAAATTTTCAGCCATCTGTTATTATGTGTTCATTAATAACACCCTCTCAGCCGGCAACTGCTGAAAAGAGTAATTTTAATTAGAAAAATTTGTTTACCTTATCCTTTGTATCTCGACAAATCCCTTTTCTCTATTCTTGGTCATTAATCCATTTCCTTCCGGGAGACAACGTGGTTTGTGTTCAACTTACCAGCTAGCATGAAGAAGAGTTTTACCAGCTACCTTTTTCCTGCATCCCATAATCTGTTGACTTTAGTGTAGTACACCGTTTCCGTCCTTTTTTTTCTCGAGTGAGGGATAGAACACTTAATTAATGCTACCTTCTTCTTGTTGTTTGCTTCCACGCGCTGGGTTGTGAATCAGTTGTTGTAAAGAGAAAAAAACTCACCTCTTTTACTCTCCCATCCATTCTTCATCCCTTCGTTCCATTCAGATACACTGTGATGTCCGGCACGCCACAGAAGATGCTGGAACACCTGCTGGAGACTAGACTGAGCGGTCAGATGGGACCAAACGATCCGTTTTTGGACGATTTTCTCCTGACCCACATCGTGTTTATGCCAACGCCAATCCTGATCGACGAGCTGGCCAGCCACTATCATGCCGATGAGGAGATCGACCTGAGGACGGCCAGCGAGGAAGATCGGGAGTACTTCATGACCTGCAAGCGGCGTGTGGTGCACTTCATCGCCCGGTGGGTCAACGTGGTGCGGCACGCCGTCTTCGACGATCCGCTGGCCGTCGAGTTCATTGAGGTGAGTTTTGGATTTGATTCACAAAAATAATCGATCAACACCTATTTGAAGTACTCAAACTTGGTAAACTTCCAAAGATGAGTCCAATTATCGTGGGTAACTTGTCATAAATGGAAATAATGTAGTCAAAAAGCTTCAATGACCAGTTTTAAAAATAACATCCATTCGTTTTTCGTTAGGATTCCCTATAAAACAAATGATAGAAACGTATGCTTCAAATTTCCATCGTTTAGCAGCATAGAGAAAATCCAATTTCTCACAATCCTCCATAAATAACCAACACGTATCGGGACATTTGCATTCGGTGAATCCAGAACTTTCCCCGTATGCTATAAACGGGTCTGGATCGATTGCTGATAATAAAAAAAAAATCGGGATGATTCGGAAGCTTGAATGAACACCAATCCCAGTGCATCAATATTTCACTAACTGCACCTGATGCACACCCACGCTTATCAAAAAAAACCAAATATAGCCAACGTAATATGGAAAACACCACCGCTGCCAGAGAAATCCTGAGTGGGAAACCTCTTTCTGTCTCAACTATTCAGGATTTTCATATCCTGGAACGGATGTGCTCGGAAGCTCTTCTATCTCGAGTTGTTTATTTTTACGAAAATGGTCTTAGCTTATGAGTTTCTCAAATTTAAACCGCACTGAAGCAGAAAAAAGTTCTCAGTTAAGATATTCGTCTCACATTCCCACAAAAATGTCCAAGGCAGGTTCAAGTCACGTTTTTCCGAGATTATAAATCATCATCCCTCGGGAATCGTTTTCTGAATTTTCAATTAGAATCAAAGAAGCGAAGCTGTCAAAAGTGGCACCAATAGTCATAACATAACCCATCACAGCATTAACTTACTTGGCCCTGTCCCCGAAAAACGCGGGCGCGGATTTACGGGAAATTGGAATCGATTTTCTCATCCATAATACACAGACACATATACACATGCTTGTCAGGAGCAATTTGAGGTTTTTCCCGAAGAATGAAATGCAATTTCATTTCGGGAGGTATGACATGGCGCTGCCAATAAATGGAAGTAGTCGTTCGACGGAAATTGTGCTGCGATGTGATGTGGTTATTATAATCTCGGTAGTGAAACTTTATTCAATCCAGGCCAACCACAATTCGAAATGAACGTCTGGGCAGTTGTTTTTTTATCGATTTGACTTAATTTACTCGAAAGTATCTTCATGCATTTGAAATCATTCACGTTTGGTAAGGGAACAAAATATTGCATTGTGATTTTGAATATCTCGATTTTGACTCAGGATGCAGATGAAAATTTCAAATTCTAAACTATATATTACAAAAATTACAAAAATAAATATAATAAAAAAAATACAAATAACAAAAACTATAAAAATTACAAAAATGTAAAAATGACTAAAATGACAAAAATGACAAAACGGGCAAAAAGGACAAAAATGGCAAAACGACAAAAATTACAGAAACGAAAAAAAATTACTGAAATTAAAATAAAATCAAAAAGGACCAAAATGACAAAAATGGCAAAAATGACAAAAAATTACAATGACGAGAAAAGACAAAAACGAAAAAAAAAAACAGAAATTTAAAAAAAAACAAAAACGACAAAAATGACAAATATTTAAAAAATGACAAAAATTACAAAATTGACTAAAGTGACAAGAGTCAAAAAAAATATCGAAAATGGCAAAAATGGCACAAATGAAAAAAAAATTGTCATGACAAAAATTACAGAAATTATAAAAATGAAAAAATTAAAAAAAACATGACAAAAATTACAAAAATCACAAAAATTACAAAAATGACAAAATTGAAAATATGCCAAAAATGACAAAAACGACAAAAATGACAAAAATGACAAAAATTACAAAAATGACAAAATGACAAAAATGACAAAATGACAAAAATGACAAAATGACAAAAATGACAAAATGACAAAAATGACAAAATGACAAAAATGACAAAATGACAAAATGACAAAAATGCCAAAAATTACAAAAATGACAAAAATAACACAAAATTACAAAATTGGTAATTATTCCAAAATTTACACACATGACAAAAATTACAAAATTTACACACATGACAAAAATTACAAAATTTACAATAATTACAAAGATTACAAAAGTAACAAAAATTACAAAAATGACAGAACAACAGAAATGACAAAAAAAACAAAAATCACAAAAATAAATTCAGTTATTAGAATGCTTGTTAATGCCGATCCGCATTTGAAATTATTCACGTTTGGTAAGGGAACAAAAATTGCATTGCGATTTTAAATATCTCGATTTTAACTCAGGATGCAGATGAGAATTTCAAATTCTAAACAAGGTACATATTGCAAATATAACAAAAATCATAAACTTGGTAATGATAAAACAAATTACAAAGATTTAAAAAATGAAAAAAATAAACAAAAATGCCAAATTGACAAAAATACAAAAAATGACAAAAAGGACAAAACTGACATAAATGGCAAAAACAAAAACGAAAAAAAATACAGATATTAAAAAGATTCAAAAATGACAAAAATGACAAAAACAAAAAAAATGAAAAAAAAAGAAAAAATTACAAAAATTTAAAAAAAAATAAAAAACGACAAAAATTACCAAAATTTACCAAATAAAAAAATGACAAATATTTTAAAATGGCATTAAAGGCCAAAATGACAAAAAAGAAACAAAAAGAAAAGGCAAACATAACAAAAATAACAAAAATAACAAAAATGACAAAAAAAAAAGGGCAAAAATAACAAAAATGGCAAAATTTACAAAATTAAAAAAAATTACGAAAATGAAAAAAAAAATGACAAAAGTGACAAATATATCAAAAATGGCAAAAATGAAAAAAATGACAAAAATAATAAAAATGAAAAAACATGACAAATATGGCAAAAATTATAAAAATGCCAAAAATGACATAAATAACAAAAATGATAAAAAAGACAAAACTGATGAAAATGACAAAAATGACAAAAATGACAAAAAATACAAAAATGCCAAAAATGACTAAAATTACAAGAATAACAAAATGACAAAAATTACAAAAATTACAAAAATAACAAAAATGACAAAAATGACAAAAATTAAAGAAATGAAAAAAAATGACAAAAATGACCAAAGTGACAAAAATGACCAAAGTGACAAAAATGACCAAAGTGACAAAAATGAGCATAAACACAAAATTGACAATAGTGACGAAAATGACAAAAAATACAAAAATTCCAAGAATAACAAAAATGAAAAAAATGACCAAATTGACAAAAATGACAAAAATGACAAAAATAACAAAAATGACAAAATTGACAAAACTGACGAAAGCAACCAAATTCAAAAAAACGACAACGATAAAAAAAATTACAAAAGTGACAAAAAAGACAAAAATGGTAAAAAATAACAAAAATTACAAATTTGGCAAAAATAACAAAAATGACAAAAAGTTGCAAAAAAAAAAGGAAAAATGACAAAAATTATTTAAATCAATAAAAATGACAAATTTCAAAAATTTTAAAATGACCAAAATGACAAAAATAACAAAAATGACAAAAATTTCAAAAAAGGCAAAAAAACAAAAAATGACAAAAATTATAAAAATGACAAATATTACAAAAAAGACAAAAATGACAAAAATGAAAAAAATGAAAAAAATAACAAGAACGGAAAAAATAACTAAACTGACAAAAGTTACAAAAATGACCAAATTGACAAAAATGACCGAAATGACAAAAATGACAAAAATCACAAAAATGACAAAAATCACAAAAACGACAAAAATGATAAAAATAACAAAAACTGACAAAAATGACAAAAATGACAAAAATGACAAAAATGACAAAAATGACAAAAATGACAAAAATGACAAAAATGACAAAACTTACAAAAAATACAAAAATGACAAAAATTACCGATATGCAAAAATGATGAAAATAACAAAAATGACAAAAATTACAAAAAATGACAAAAATCACAGAATGGACAAAAATGACAAAAATGACAAAAAAAAACAAAACATGACAAAAATGACAAAAATGACAAAAAAGACAAAAATAACAAAAATTTTAAAAAAAAATTGAAAATGACATAAAATTAAAAATAACAAAAATGACCATAATGACAAAAATAACTTACTTACTTACTTAATGATCCCGCGCCGATCCTCCGGTGCATAGGGCCGTGGTAAAAGACCTCCACTGTTGACGATCCGGAGCCAGCGTCTTCACCTGGTCCCAGTCAAGATTTTCGTCGACAGTTCGGATTTCAGCGGCTAGGCTTCGCCGCCACGAGTTTCTGGGCCTGCCTCTTCTTCGATGACCTTCTGGATTCCAATCTAGCGCCTCTCTGCAAATCTCGTTTTCATCTCTTCGCAGCGTGTGCCCAATCCATCTCCACTTACGTTCCCGAATCTCGATTTCTAGCGCCCTTTGATGACACCGGCGATGTAGTTCCTCATTCGAGATCCAGTTGCCAGGCCACCAAGCGCGGATGATGTTCCGCAGGCAGCGGTTTACAAATACTTGCAGTTTTCGCGTCGTCACCGCATATGTGCACCAAGTTTCGCACCCGTACAGCAATACGGATTTGACGTTTGAGTTGAAGATTCGGATTTTTGTTCGTAGAGAGATCTGGCGTGACCGCCAGATGTTTCGGAGACTCGCAAACGCAAATCGGGCTTTTCTGATCCGGGTTTCGATGTCTTTCCTGGTACCACCATCAGGCGTTATCTGGCTACCAAGATACTGGAAGCACTCCACTTTCTCAACCTGTTGCCCAGCTACCATGAAACTGGAGGGATTTCCTGTGTTGATCTCCATCGACTTGGTCTTTCCGACATTGACTTTGAGACCTGCTGCCTTGGAACTTTCGGTGAGGTCGTCGAGTTTGCTCTGCATGTCCGGTTGTGTTTGGGCGAGCAAAACAATATCGTCAGCCAGGTCAAGGTCGTTCAGTTGCTCCATTGTTAAAGGATTCCACGGCAATCCTCGGTTCGGTGCACAGTCGATCGATCCAGTCAGAATCTCATCCATTACGATGAGGAAAAGTAGCGGTGATAAGATACATCCTTGTCTCACTCCAGCAGTTACCGGGATTGGTTCGGACAAGACACCATCGTGCAAGACCTTGCACGAAAATGCCTCGTATTGTGCTTCGATGAGATGGACTAGTTTCTCTGGGACCCCTCGTCGCCTTAGAGCCGCCCAGATGTTTTCATGATTAAGTCGGTCGAATGCTTTTTCGAAATCAACGAACACCAGCAGAAGAGAGTCCTGGAATTCGTTGATTTGTTCCAGTATGATTCGTAGCGTTGTGATGTGGTCCACACATGATCGTCCGGATCGGAATCCAGCTTGTTGCCGTCGGAGTGTAGCGTCTATTTTCTCCTGGATCCTGTTCAGAATCACTTTGCAGAGTACTTTGAGGGTTGTACAGATCAACGTTATGCCTCGCCAGTTACCGCACTCTGTCAGGTCTCCTTTCTTCGGGACCTTTACGAGGATACCCTGCATCCAGTCGGCCGGGAATGTTGCAGTATCCCAGATGTCAGCGAAAAGACGGTGCAACATTTGTGCTGACAGGGCAGGGTCGGCTTTCAGCATTTCAGCAGGGATGCAATCGATCCCAGGTGCTTTGTTGGATTTCATGTTTTTGATTGCCGCTTCTATTTCAGCCAGCGAGGGCGCTTCCGAGTTGACGCCATTTATGCGACTTACTGTTGGCGCTTCAAGCTGCGGGTTCTGTTGGCCATCGCTATTCGTGACTCGGAGGACAAAAATAACAACAATGACAAAAATGGCAAAAATGACAAAAATAACAAAAATAACAAAAATGAAAAAAATGACAAAAATGACAAAAATGACAAAAATGACAAAAATGACAAAAATGACAAAAATGACAAAAATGACAAAAATGACAAAAATGACAAAAATGACAAAAATGACAAAAATGACAAAAATGACAAAAATGACAAAAATGACAAAAATGACAAAAATGACAAAAATGACAAAAATGACAAAAATGACAAAAATGACAAAAATGACAAAAATGACAAAAATGACAAAAATGACAAAAAAAAACTAAAATGACAAAAATGACAAAAATGACAAAAATGACAAAAATGACAAAAATGACAAAAATGACAAAAATGACAAAAATGACAAAAATGACAAAAATGACAAAAATGACAAAAATGAAGAAAATGACAAAAATGACAAAAATGACAAAAATGACAAAAATGACAAAAATGACAAAAATGACAAAAATGACAAAAATGACAAAAATGACAAAAATGACAAAAATGACAAAAATGACAAAAATGACAAAAATGACAAAAATGACAAAAATGACAAAAATGACAAAAATGACAAAAATGACAAAAATGACAAAAATGACAAAAATGACAAAAATGACAAAAATGACAAAAATGACAAAAATGACAAAAATGACAAAAATGACAAAAATGACAAAAATGACAAAAATGACAAAAATGACAAAAATGACAAAAATGACAAAAATGACAAAAATGACAAAAATGACAAAAATGACAAAAATGACAAAAATGACAAAAATGACAAAAATGACAAAAATGACAAAAATGACAAAAATGACAAAAATGACAAAAATGACAAAAATGACAAAAATGACAAAAATGACAAAAATGACAAAAATGACAAAAATGACAAAAATGACAAAAATGACAAAAATGACAAAAATGACAAAAATGACAAAAATGACAAAAATGACAAAAATGACAAAAATCACAAAAATCACAAAAATGACAAAAATGACAAAAATGACAAAAATGACAAAAATGACAAAAATGACAAAAATGACAAAAATGACAAAAATGACAAAAATGACAAAAATGACAAAAAAAGGCAAAAATGATAAAAATGCCAAAAATGACAAAAATGACAGAAATGATAAAAATGACAAAATTGACAACAATGACAAAACTGACAAAAATGATAAAAATGACAAAAATGACAAAAATAACAAAAATGACAAAAATGATAAAAATGACAAAAATGACAAAAATGACAAAAATGACAAAAATGACAAAAATGACAAAAATGACAAAAATGACAAAAATGACAAAAATGACAAAAATGACAAAAATGACAAAAATGACAAAAATGACAAAAATGACAAAAATGACAAAAATGACAAAAATGACAAAAATGACAAAAATGACAAAAATGACAAAAATGACAAAAATGACAAAAATGACAAAAATGACGAAAATGACAAAAAATGACAAAAATGGCAAAAATGACAAAAATGATAAAAATGACAAAAATGACAAAAATGACAAAAATGACAAAAATGACAAAAATGACAAAAATGACAAAAATGACAAAAAAGATAAAAATGACAAAAATGACAAAAATGACAAAAATGACAAAAATGACAAAAATGACAAACATGACAAAAAAGACAAAAATGACAAAAATGACAAAAATGACAAAATAAATAAAAATGACATAAAATTGAACAAATGACAAAAACGGCAAAAATTACAAAAATTGCAAAAAATATAAAAATTATACAAATGACAAAAATGACGAAATTGACAAAAATGAAAAAAAAGACGAAAATGACAAAAACGACAAAAATGACAAAAATGACCAAAATGACCAAAATGACCAAAAAATTTGAAAAATGACAAAAGGGACAAAAAGACACCAAAATGACAAAAATTACAAAAATTACAAAACCGACAAAAATGCCAAAAATGACAAAAATGGCAAAAATGACAAAAATGATAAATATGACAAAAATGTCTAAAAAGACAAAAATGACAAAAATGACAAAAATGACACAAATGACACAAATGACGAAAATGACAAAAATGACAAAAGTGACAAAAATGACAATAATGACAAAAATTTAAAAAAAATTAAAAATGACAAAAATGACAAAAATGAAAAAAAATGACAAAAAAGACAAAAATTACAAAAATGACATAATTGACAGAAAATGACAAAATAGACAAAAATGATAAAAATGTTAAAACTGACAAATGGCAAAAAAAAGTGCGAAAACGACAAAAATGACAAAAATGACAAAATGAGAAATTGACAAAATGACAAAAATGTCAAAAATGACAAAAATGACTTAAATGGTTAAAATGACAAAACTGACGAAAATGACAAAACGGACAAAATTGACAAAAATTTCAAAAACGACAAAACTGACAAAAATGACATAAAATGATAAAAATGACAAAAATTTCAAAAATGACAAAAATGACAAAAATTACGAAAATGACAAAAATGACAAAAATGACAAAAATGAAAAAAAAATGACAAAAATAAAATGAGAAATGTTTTGTTTAATTTGTTTCAGACATATTTAATGCGATTGCGCTGGGAAGACAATGCAAGTTATTAGAAAGCTCATTAATGCCAGTCTGGCATAGAATCTTATACCGATAATTCCAACTCCTAGAAAGTGCATTACTGGAGTAAAGCCTGATTTGTGGGTGTATAATTCTGTAATACAATCTTCCTCTATGCAATTCATAGGATTCGTTATATAAATTCTGTTAACAATCAAATTCCTTCAAGTTTTGAAATCATCACTTGTATTCTTTTCATGTAGTTTAATTGAATATCAACTAACAAAGTTATTTTGTTTAGATTATATCTTAAATGTTTCTCACTTCTTGGTCTTCTTGTGACAACCATCTAAAATAGAAACCAGAACACATCTTCCATTAGAAGTAAATTTGATTTTCAACATTCCATAAGATCCCAATGGATGATTCCTGAAATGGAATGCAAATATTTGAACGTATGCATTCCATTTCAAGATATGTAAGTAAACACACACATCCAATAACAGAAAGCTAAACATCGATGATAACCGGATCCATCCAACTGGGCGCTTTAATACCGGAAGATCGATTTAACATCCCTCCGAAGGCTAGTTTACTTTCAGCAGCATATTCATAGCCATAAAAGCGCCCATCTTCACATAAGCCTTCAATTTGCTCAGGCCGTTTTCCCCCAGCTGAGCTTATCTATGCTGAGACGCAGAACGACAACGAAGGACGATGACGACGACGACGAGGACAAAACTTTCCAACAATTTTTTATCGCTTCCACCCAGCACCTTCCAACCTACAACTCTCTCAAACGACAGGAATTCCTCCTCGGCTTCCAGCTTCCGGGCGTCGCGACGCCTCCTTCAACATTCACATCCACTTCCACTAGTGGTCGTTCAAAGTGACGATCTAAAACGGATTATGTTCTCATCGATAAGGATCAAATCGCTGATAAGTGCTATTGCCTTCGAGTTCGCGCTAAGTTTATTGGATTACACATCGAAAGAGTGACCTATCTGCGCCGGAGATTGGAAAATCAAAGAGATAATCTGTGATTGCAAAAAAAAAATCTCAACACATCGTTTGCCAATATTAAACCACATAACTTCCCGTCGAATATCAAATTATTTTTGGTGGTCGATAAAATTGAATGTTGTGTCACTTTTTCAATCATCTAAGCTGCGTCCCACCAGAAGAGTTGGTCCACAAAGACCTACCCAGGGCCCGGGAAAACTCTCTTACTCATCGATTCGGACGGTTTTTGCCGGATGGAGATTACCTTGTCTTTCGTGTTCATATCACTTCTTTGATGCCATCCAAGAAAAGTGCGGCTGCTGATGCTGCCATATAACGTTGAAGGTATAGACTAGAGAGGAGACAGACTTGCAAAGAAGAAACCCCTCGACAGCATCCAACAGGTTACCTGACGACCTAATACTTACCTCCTACAACAGGTGGCAAGATTTTAATCACGTTCCTCTAGAGACAAGCTGGAGTATCATCGAGATTGGAAAAATGTGTATTTGTTCGTCGATGTTGAAGGATATATGTATGTGTTTGTGTAGTGTACGCACCGAAGGAAGTTATTTGATACATGTACGTTCACTCACTTTATGGGGATTATGTACCGTCATCAATCTGGAGCTGTGGTGATTTTCGAAGATTAGAAAAATATACGGGATATAATCCTCAAAGGATTAAATCTTTTTCCTGGTTCGTTTGTAGTTGGAAACCATTTTGAAACAGTTTTCGATCCTTTCGGAGAGAACTACTACTCAAAAAAATAAAGTTCAAATCTGATTCGATAAGATTCTCTGCAGCTTCTCCAATCCTTTGCTTTCGAAGTAACTTTTTTTTTCTTTATATGAATGGCAAAAAAACGACAAAAATCCACGTAATTTTAAAGTTAATTTAACGGCTACTAATTTTACCTATTTTAACCTGCCTACACCAAAGGGTTCGGCACCGACTGTCAAAGATCTCCACTGCAGGCGATCCGGAGCCAGCGTCTTCAATTGCTGCCAGCCAAGGTTTTCATCAACTGGTATATACATTTTCAGCATAACTTTGTTCTGTACAACTCTCAAAGTACTCTGCAAAGTGATCCTAAATAGGATCCCGGAGATGATTGACGCGACACTCCGAGGGCAGCAAGCTGGATTCCGATCCGGACGATCATGTGTGGACCACATCACAACGCAACGAATAATACTGAACAAATCAACGGGCATTTCACCGACTGAACCATGAACACACCTGGGCGACTCTAAGGCGACGAGGAGTCCCAGAGAAACTAGTCCACCTCATCGAAGCACAGTACGAGGCATTTTTGTGCAAGGTCCTGCACGACGGTGTCTTGTCTAATCCAATCCCGGGAACTGCTGGAGTTAGACAAAGATGTATCTTATCACCGCTACTATTTCTCATTGTAATAGATAGCTGGCTCGATTGACTGTAGACCAAACCGAGAATTGCCGTGGAATACTTCGACAATGGAGCAACTGAACGACCTTGATTTGGCAGACGATATTGTTTTACTCGCCCAAATACAACAAGACATGCAGAGCAAACTCGACGACCTCATCGAAAGCTCCAAGGCAGCAGGTCTCAAAGTCAATGTCGGAAAGACCAAATCGATGGAAATCAACACGTTCCAATTTCGAGGTAGCTGGGTACCATGTTGAGAAAGTGGAGTGCTTCCAGTATCTTGGTAGCCAGATAACGATGGTGGTACCAAGAAGCAATTGGCCCTCACGACAGATCTCTCTACGATCAAAAATCCGAATCTTCAACTGAAACGTCAAATCCGAAAGGTTGTACGAATGCAAAACTTGGTGCAAATATGCGATGACGACGCTGCCTGCGGAATATTATCCGCGCTTAAATCCGATCTCAAGCGTGAAACTACACGAGGACTGAGATAAAGAGAGAAGTTACGTCAATTCAATGATCACACAAATTGTGCAATGATTAAAATTGTGGTAATGTGTGGCCAATTGTGCGGGAAAATGTGTAAATTTGAGTTAAAATGAGAGAAACCTAAGAGAGTGCTCAGAGAGAGAAAATGTGCGAATTTTTGCAAATTGTGAAGCAGTTGTGTAATTTTTATCATTACTATACCATGCTAAGAATTCTATCTCTATTTCATTTCCCCGGAAAAACGTTCGGGAACGTGAGTGGAGATGGATTGGGCACATGTTGTGAAGAAATGGAAACGAGATTGTCAGATAGGCGCTTGATTGGAATCCAGATGGGCAGCGAAGAAGAGGCAGACCTAGAAGCTCGAGGCGGCGTAATGCCGTTGAATTCCGCCCAGTCGACGAAAATGGAATTAATTTAACGGTTTTATCAATTCTTCTATTTTTATTGATTACTAGCTGATCCCGTACGAACTTCGTTTCGCTTTAAATCATTGGTACGTCAAAATGAGTTTAGAAAATGAATTCGAAACATTCTTTCAACAATTTTGGGGAAAAAATTCAACAGTGTATAAAGTCGCTATTATTACTATTACTTGAAATTCAAATTAATCGGTTGATTGGATTTTTATTAAAATTTATGTGAGAGTGTTTTCTTTTCGATCGGTTGCAAAATCTAGACATTATGGCAGAAACATGTCCTATTTGTTTATGTGCACGACTCTTTTTCTTAACCTTTACACTTAAATTGGTATCAATTAACTGCCTCGAACAGTTCTTTCTCAGCCTCCAGCAAGACCAGTCGATTCTTCGATCTCGGTGCTTGCTGAAAATAAAGGCTAAAATTTATTTTCAAATGCTTATTAAAGTTCAGTGGTGTTTTACACAATGAGTCCGTCACCCGGTGATAAGCCGGAACGTACTCTTCCGGAATGGCTGGACCCAACCAACATGCATGGGAAGCTGTACTACATATTTTTGCGTGCTGCAGATGGACACAATCTACCAAATAATCCATTTCTGATTGGAAGATCTATCGAAAAACAAGTGGGAAAAATTGAAGGAGCATTCTACGACCGCAACAAGAAATGGTACGTCTTGAAGATCAGGAATAAAGACCAAGGTAGGCATTTACTGCTACTAAAAAAGTTAGAAGATGGTACTCCCATCGAATTTGGAAGACATCCTACATTAAATAGCAGAAAATTTGTTGTGCGATGTGACGAGGTTAATGGTATGACAGATGAAGAGCTACTTTCCGAATTGTCGAACCAAAAAATAACACACGTTCGCCGCATTACGAAAAAAACACCAGATGGTATTGTTGGTACACCAACTTTGGTGCAAACGATGAATTCGACAATCATACCGGAATTTGTGCAGTTCGGATTGCTTCGAGTGCGCACTCGGGTTTACATACCACAACCACTGCTTTGTAAACTTTGTTACCGTTACAATCACACCAAAAAACGTTGCACATTCGAAAAAGCATACAGCATATGTTGTAGCACAAAGCATGACTCAACTGGATGCCCTGGTATTAAATACTGCCAAACATGCCAATCATCGGATCACTCACCCACAGAGAAAAGCTGTAGGAAATGGAAAGAAGAAGAAGCAGTTTTGAGGATGAGCGAAGAAAAAAATGTAACCATTGCAGAAGCCCGTCGCACAATTTGCACCAACTCTAACTCGACCAGCTACGCATCTATTACTCGATCTGGAATAGCACAAAAGAACTCAAATCACCCGCAGCAGAATCAAACCGAACAGCAACAAATGAAACGTGTTCACCAAACAGTAGAACCTGGACCGAAAGCACTAACTGTCGAAAGCCCTCCTCGCAAGCGATCGCCTTGCCCTCGCCAAGCACATGGTGTGCCTACCGAAAGCGATGATCCCCTCAACGAGACCAACAAATCATCTTCCTCTGCCGTGAAGCAATACGGCAAACCAAACTCTCCTCTTTCAACCCCCCCTCCTAATCCTAATCCTTTCCAACCCCCTCTTCCTAATAGTGTAAAGATGAAATTAAATAAGCCCCCCGGCACATAAATACTTTTGTAAAGTAATATGTCTAATAAAACTTAATTTAGAATTTAAAAAAAAAAAAAAAAAAAACTGCCTCGAACAAAATTATTGCACAAAACACTGAACTTTCAATGAAACCCTCTTTTTCTGTCCCGTGGCCCGAAATTCGATAATTAAAACCAATTTTACGTTCCTCTCAACTCCCTTGTGCAATTTTTTTTCAAATTATGTGTAAAATATCGTCAGGAACTTGGAAACAGTGAACAGTGAATATAGACACCCCTTTCGCCGATCCTTGACACGGAACATGCTACCTGGAGTCAATTGCTCATAGTTTATAACCCTCATCTGAACATTTTCATCTCAATCCGATGCATGATCACGACAATATCGCGAAAACAGTGAGCAACTAACATGGACGGCCTTTTTTTACCACGATTCAAAACTTGACTCCTGAAATCAGTTATCATTTCTGTTAAACTCCCATGTGTCAATTTTCATTTCAATTCTTTGCTCAATCAAGAGAATATCGTCAAAACAGTGAACAGATAATAACCCCTTTTGCGACCCCTGAGTCAAGATTTGAAACCTGAAAGCAAATAAGCGTCCCTCAAAACTCCTATGCGGAAATTTTCATCTCAATCCAATGTAGAATAACGTCAAAATCGCAAAAACATTAAAGTTGGGTATGGACGACTCCTTCAGCCGACTTCTGATCCGCAATTCGAAACTTGAAATCGATTGCTCGTCCCTCAAAACACTCATGTGCACAGTAAACGAAAATTACCGAGTTCGGTAATTTTTTTACCGAAATCCTAACATGTGGAAATCGTTAAACTGTTCGGTAATTTTTTCATCGCGGAGAAGTGACAGCTGTCAAATATTACAGATCTTTTTCGGTAAAAAATTATCGAAACTCGGCTGATTATATCTAAGATCATCTGTCAAATTATTGACAGTTGTCAACGTGACAGCTCGTTATATTACCGAACAACGGTGTTGTACAACCGAAATGCCTGTAATTATTACCGAAAGGCCGGTAATGTTTAACCGGAAAACTATAAAAGCTCGGTAGCATGTACCGAACAACCGGTAAGATTTACAGAAATTCCTTAATAAATTACCGAAAACCTGAAAATATTACCGAATTACCTGTAATTATTACCGAATTATCTAAAACTATTACCGAAATACCGTTATTTTTTTACCGAAAAGCTGTAAAAGTCCGGTATTTTTCACCGACCGACCGGTAGAATTTACCGAAACACCTGTAACAATTACCGAAATGCCGGTAAATCTTCTCAAAATGCCGATAAATATTACCGGTATTTCGGTAACTATTACAGAAATATCGGGAACTTTTACCAAAAAAAACGGTAATTTTCACCGAAATTTCTGTAATTATTACCGAAATACCGGTAATATTTACCGAAAACTGTTAAATTTTCGGTAATTTTTACCGAAACCCTTAAAACTTTCGGTAATTTCAGCTTATAATGCACAGCACATTACGCGAGATGATCCGAGTCTTCAGAAAACACTTCAATTGAGAAATTTCAATTCTGAAGAACATATATAAACCAGGCTCCGTCAAATCGATGTTTTCGCCTAAAACGAAAGTGTCTTCTTGAAATTTTTGACTCGTGTCATTTCACGTCGAGCTTCATGGCGTCTGACAAGAAATAATACAAGTCGATAATTTCGTTTCAGAAGACATCTCCGCTTTATGCGAAAACATGAATTTGACATAGTCTCTAAGGTCCTAAGGTATGTTCTTCAGAAGTGAAATTTTCTCGCTTGAACTTCTGGAGACTCGAGTCATTTCATGTTATGCGATGCCCATCCTTAGCTGAAATTACTGAACGTTTTCCAGGGTTCGGTAAACATTACCGAAAATTTTAAATTTAGTTAACCTCATAGTTTTTTTTGTCATTCAGGATCCCGTCTTTCCTGTCGGGAGAAATGCCAGATAATAGTACAAACATGAGGATGATAAAAACCTTGGAAGAGTCAAAAACGACGACGACGACATAATTTCACGAAAACATAAATAGTTTTAGATCATTCTTGAAGTAAATATATTTCCATCCAGCTAGGCAGTGATCTCATTTTGGAATTTAAGCATATATTTAAACGAGGTTATTCCCCGAATATGGATTTTGGAGTATTTTTTCCTTTTGTCGGACATAGTTTTACTAGCTCCTCCGGCTTTGAAGGAATCAATACTATTTACATTTACATAGTAGCGAACGCTGCAACATTAACCAAAGATTAAATTTTCTTAAATCAAACATTGAGACTTCGAGCTTCTGAAACGTAACTTAAGACAAGTTCTAGAAACCATAGCCAAATTTACATCAAATTTGGCCCTTATTCTGCGCCGCGAGTGACGTGACAGTTGGCGAGTCACCCCACTCTTGTCACCTTATTCCGACAGTCGGTTTAAGTGAGGTGACAGCAAGTGACAGATACTCATTCCGAGCTGAGTGACTGGATGAACCCATCTAGAAAAATGGAGAAATTTGTTCTGATTGTGTTGTGCCGGTGTTTACGATTCGGTTTTTGAAAATTGAATTTAAAATAAACGAGTGAAAATTGTGCCAGGTCCTGGACAATTATCGGATTGTACGGTGTTAGCAAGCTGGTCAATTGGAAAAAAAAGGACGAATTTGGCTACAAAAGAGGAAATTTCAGCCCAGCCCGGATTTCAGACACAGCATCAAACTGGAGCAACAAAAACTCGAACAACATGCCAGGGGCGACTGCTGTCTCACAAACCGCGGTGCGCAAAAAGGCTTCCGAGTATCTGCGACAACCTTAGCTGCTATTACAAATAAGTTGCTTCTTTTAATCTCACCATTTCTAACTTCTGTCTACCTATTTTAGGTTTAGGTGTTGCGGCCAGCTTGGGGCGAAAATCAGCGAGGACAAGGGCTGATGGAATAAATCGACGCGGTCCTAGAGTCGGTGGTGTCGATTATCGTTTCCAATCCTCTGGAACGGGACGAAGCAATGCGACCAGGTAAAGGAAGTCTTCCGCGGAGTCGATCAACTAAAGGCTAATTTACAAGCTGTACCGTCTGTTGCACGACGTCCTCCAGGATACAAACAGTGAGCTGCTCTGAACGTACACGGACGAAAATACCAGCTACGCCCGGGAGGATGCCATGAAGTGTATCGTGATGGCCCTCGCCGATCCGAACACATTCCTGCTGGATCCGTTTCTGTCGCTGAAGCCGGTCCGGTTCCTGGAGCCGATTCAAAATCTGCTATCGGCGTTTGTGTTCGAGAAGCTATTTACAGTTTCTTCTAAATTTTTGTTTTATTTTACACCAAATTCAAAAAAGTTTTGAGATACGTGTTAAAAAGTTACGGCTACTAAATAAAAAGATTAAAAAGCGGGGTATCGACTTTTCGAAAGTGTTCACAATTTCGAATTATTCAAAGTTTATCAATTGTATACAAAATCATGAAAACTAATAAATTTATTTTTCCCTAAAGATTTTTCAAAATTTTAATCTCAATTTTCCTACTTTTTTGTAATTAATCCGGGCCCGGATGGACCTGAAAACTCGCACCGTGTACATCTCCTCCTGCCCTCAGTGGCAACAGTTAAGATTGCATGACAAGGAAGATTTGGTAGCAAAAATCCCTTAAATAAAACCAACTCCTTCAAACTCCAACCCTTCTCGTAAAAAGAAATCATCGTTGTGTTTACAAATTTATTAATAATTTAAGCTAAAAACATGCTAGGTAAAATATTTTGATTGAATTTTAACAACTAACAACTCCGCCTTCTGTAATTTTTCATTCCATTTTAATCTCGTCACCACCTGAAAAGGTACCGACAATTGTCACCTAAAATCGTCACCCGAATGCGACGATTCTCACCCACGGTGATTACGAGAATAGGGTAAGAACTCACAAAGTTCATCCGAAGTGACGTTCCTCACCTAAACCGACTGCTGGAATAGAGTGACTTGGGTGACTCTACTATCGTCACGTCACTCGAGGCGCAGAATAAGGGCCTTTGTGTGTGTGTGTGTGTGTGTGTGTGTGTGTGTGTGTGTGTGTGTGTGTGTATGTGTGTGTGTGTGTGTGTGTGTTTATGTGTACAGAGAACAGCGTTTCAATAACAATATCGTTCGTCACGGCCATGCGCCAGGAAAAGTATGTATCTTCGTTCAGGTTTTAGTAATGACACTCTTTAAGTTACACGTTCGGGAGCCCTACACCTACACTTACTTCCGGGACTCATATTATGTACATTGTTATATAACAATAACTACCCAAGTAACCGTTAGGCCGTAAAAAATGGCCCTTGGTCAGCCTTATAGTCGAATATAGAGCCTGCTTACAAAGCCTGAAAGCTCTATATTCAACTATAGGGCTGCCCAAAGGCCACTTTTGGCGTGTATTTCGGCCGATATACTGCTTGTCAAAATATTTTTCCAGTGGGTACAACCCACTGGTAGAAAAAAAAAACAAAAAAATCAGAAGTGTATGTTTTTGTCTTTTTTCTCGAAGCTATTTGTCTCTCCATCTTCCTCGCTCCTTCTTTTCCCAGCTATTGATTTTTTTTTGTCTATCGGAATTTGATTGCATAAACTGGAATCGAACTCTCGACACAGCGGAGCTTAACATTCATCGCCGCCCCTGTCCCTTCAACCATTTCAGCGATGAACCAATCGTGGTAAATTTGGCATACTTAAATAAAAAAATTGTTTAAATATCCTTCTGATATGATTTCTGCTTATTTTATTGAAATTGATTTATAAACATGTTTTAGCTCGATGTTAACAAAAGAAGAAAGAAAACTTACAAAATTATTTGTAAATAAATAATGTATTTCTATAAGTCTGTTGTTTGCTAAATATATTTAAATATTTTCCCCCCGATTCTCTCAATATTTCACAAAACACAATCAGCAGCAAAAAAAAAAGTTACATATTGAGGAGAAAAAATCGACTTGAAAATCCATCAGTTCGTCTTCTTAGTTTCTCCAGGGTCAATCGGTAGCACGCTTTGGAGAAGGGTCAGCCACAATCTAGGTTTCCAGCGGCATAGTTTTGTTAAAAAAATCCTTCCACTTGATATAACGCAAACAATTTTGAACTGCGAGGTTGCTTCACGGTTCGCACGGATTTTTATCTGCTTCGTGGGATCCATCGGCGCCATCGGCTGATCGAAGGTTGAGCAGCTTGGTCGTAAGATTCCTGAACTGCTTGACCTGCTATTTTTATTTTTTATTTCCGATAAAAATTCGTGAGTAGATGAGCAGCTGGACCGGAGATTGATACGATTGTTGTTGTTTTTAATATAACCCACTGTTTGTTTTTTCAAATGTCATCCTACCAAGCCGGTTACAGGCTTTAATATAATTCACTAGGCTTATGTTGGGCTAAAGTGCCAATTGAAGGTCACAGGGCTTGATGGCATTTGTAAATACAATATACAGCCAATATGGCACTGAAATGCTATTGTATGGCTTTTAAGCGGCTTAGAACAGTGCTTAATGGTTTGCTGGGTATCAGCTTCGATACCGACTCCAGGTGCTCTCGCTTGTTGGTTGGCCAACGATTCCTTTGTGTCAAGTTTACTACATCGGGTTCTAAAAATATCAATCACCAATTAAAGTTAGCAATTGGATCCGCAAAGAAAATAACTTACTTCTACCGCCTAACATTATCGACTCGCAATTCTACTCCAATTCAAGCAAACTCAGACCAACAGGATTCGGTGATATCCCATCAACTTGATGCTGTTTAGAGAATGAATAAAATGAAGTTTTAAATTTGAAATAAAAATTCTCTTTTTGGTTTGACCGTTAATAAAATAAGTTGTGTTTCTATTACATCCGACATGGTCCACCCAAACAAAATTATTTATCGTATTTTTTTACGTAACCCTACATATATTCAATATGAGATAATTTAAATGGTGTAATAAGGTTTACACTGAAGAAAATTAATTCTTTATTTTGCGTTTCCTGCTCTTAGGAAAAAAATTCAGCAACAAAGTGTAGGTACGTATTTGTTCACATTCATATCTGTTGGAAAGGCAAGCCTTCAATATTTTTCGTAAGACTAGACTCAAGCCCATCTCAAGAATCTAGATAAAAATGAAGAAGGCTAATCTTAATCAAAGGCCGTACGTCATTATTTCGAAAAGAATGCTTTTCTGTTTATATTGGGAATTTAACAAGCAGTGTCATTCTTCCCTGCAACAAAGGCTTCTTATTTCATTAATGACTGGTTTGTGATAACGTTCTGCATAACGTATCTGCATTTCTTCAATCTTTTGACACCTGCATGGACTAACTTTTTAAAATAATCAAAATTTGGCTAGTTGAGATTGATTGAAGTACAAGCATTTGAAATTTATGAACCGACTTAACGTAGTGTTATTTTTATGTTCACTATAATTAATAGGTTCTAATTTAAAAGTCTTAACAAAGTGCATGGTAGCATGTTATAATTTTTGACCAAGTTATTGTAATATTTACACTGCGCAAAACCCTTAAGTCCGCCAAAAGGGAGGACAATTAGTTGAACCAAAACCGGCTGCCGCACACTTACCTCACAGTATTGGAAGATACAGGGAACACATGTCGATGAGATTTCCGTCGATGATCAGCTTTGCTTGATTTATTGCCTATACAACATCAATGCGACGGATGAGCACGGAGTCCAGTGGTCAGTCAGTCATCGCTCGCTAGAAAAATTCTACCACGTAGCTGGGATCTAAAAAATAAATAAATTAGGGAAACTTACTTTGTTATGAAATTTACAATTTCATACGATGGAACCTACTAACAACATTTACATCTTCAGCTCTAGTAAATAATTAACCAAATGTCAAAATGGATAAACAAGCCCTGTTCTTTAGGACCAGAAACGACCAGATAATTTTTTTCTGTTGACCTTTTTTTGAACGATGGTTCCTTCCTCACAAGCAGGTGTTTAAATCCGTCGGGTGGCTCCGGATAAGAGGAATATTCTTAGCACTCTGTCATAGGTGTTGTCCCTGACTATTTTTCGGCGGATTCTGTCTGTGACGAATAAACTCACGGTCACACTTGTAGCCTTGATTGCATTGGTTGAGGAATTATTTACATTCGTTGCCTCCGTTGTCTATTATCGGAAGCCGCCTATCCCCAGGGAGATGTTTGACTTCTCACTCGATTCAAAATAGATTTTCGTCTGATGTAAGTCAAAAATTGCATGAACGTATACCTGAAATAAAAGAAATTTATTGTCAGTTGTCTATACCGCTTTTTAATTATGAACTTTATAAACAAATTCCTCACATGATCACCGATTGTAGATGTTTTGTTCTCTTCGTATCCACCAGTAACACAGATAACGTTTCCATCTCCGACTTTGTTAGAAACCATACTTCTGTATTATTCTGCTGCTGCTTCCTAAATCTGTTCTTATCAGGGCACGCTGGTTTTCTGCAGGGTCGCGACAGCATTGAACTAGAATCGGAAAAATCTCTCGCCTCTCGACGTATAGAAATTATCTAACGGATAGGTAAATCGGTGGACCTGTGTCACGTAGATTTCTTATAGGGCGGATACTATTCCGGGCAGCTTTGGCGGTGAACGGCTCATGTAAGATTGCTTTTCAGGTGGATTCACAGGCCTGTTTTTAGTATACGAGACGCTTTACGAACAGCAACTAACTCCAATTTTAAACCAAGAACAGCGCCGGAACAAAACAACAACAAACCGACTGCCACTTCGGATAATTCCTGTATCGGCGGTATACGTTTCGCCCTAAAAAGCAGATATGCACAAGAATTTTAGTTGATGCTGGCGGAATTCAGCTGCTGTGCATTTTTGCAACAGCTGGATGAATGCTTTTACCGCTAGTGCGACGACTTTTGATAATTTTGGTGTGGGTGATTATACCGATTAACTATTTTTAACATATTTTTTACTTACCACGTTACCAGCTAAATTCATTTATTTACACCAAAACAAAACTTGCAAGCCACACAATTTCACACGCGAACACGAAAATGGCGACGATTGTGTGGTTATAAATGGAGCACACGAGAGACGATTGAACACGGATGTATGAGCGAGAAAGGAGGCGCAAGCGAGATGCCTTTACATTAAAGGTACCAGAAAGAGACAGTTTTGACGCTTGGTTTGACAGCGGCACATGGCGGCAGAATTATTTTACAGTTTGTTCGGCGTTTTTTACCGAACAGTTGATGACAACCGATTTGTTTACATAGATCTAGACGAGCCTCGGTAAATCAAGAATCGATCAACGAAGTTCTGTAGAAAATAGACGTCAAAATCATAAATTACCGATTTTTTCCAAATTACAGAACTGGTTCGGTAAAATAAATTACCGAACTCGGTAATTTTCGTTTACTGTGTGCTAATTTTCATCACAATACGATCTATAAAAACGCCAATATCGCAAAAACATTAATCAGTGGATATGGACGACCCCTTTTGCCGACCCCTGACCCTAAATTTGATAACTGTAATCTATTGCTCGTCTCTTAAAACACTCATGTGCAAATTTTCATCACAATCCAATGTAAAATAAAGCCAATATCGCAAAAAAATTAATCAGTGGATATGGACGACCCCTTTTGCCGACCCCTAACCCTAAATTTGATAACTGTAATGGATTGCTCGTCTCTCAAAACACTCATGTGCAAATTTTCATCACAATCCGATGTATAATAACGTCAATATCGCAAAAACATTAATCAGTGAATATGGACGACCCCTTTGGCCGACCCCTGACCCTAAATTTGATAACTGTAATCGGTTGCTCGTCTCTCAAAACACTCATGTGCAAATTTTCATCACAATCCGACGGTAAATAACGTCAATATCGTGAAAACAATATTTGTCTTGTATGGATGACCCCCTTCAGAAGGGGTCGTCCAAAAATCTAAAAACATTTTTCATCAAACCTGGTCCTAATGAGCATCCATGCCAAATTTCAGATCTCTAGCTCTTAAGGCGGCTGAGTCTATAGAGGACAAACAAACAAACATACAGATAATTGCTTTTTATATATATATAGATACTAGCTGACCCGGTGTGCTTTGCTACACCTTCAAAAATTTTTGAAACTTGTGGTACCTAGTTATTTAACTTGTTATTTATTTGCACAAAATTTTAAGTTCAATTTCAATATCATTAAATTTTTTTTTCAAAATGAATTTGCAAATTTTTTATTTTGAAATCTTAATTATTTTTTTAAAATCCGTGTTTTAATCCTTTTTATGACTCTGAATTTCTTTGCTTAAAAAGTTTATAACTTATGCCAAAATATTTTTTTTATAAATATGAAACTTTGTCAAACTATCATGTGAGAATTTTCAGTAACAAAATAACATCATGGTAGATTTATTATACCTATTCGTTCTCGAATTATCATACGAATTACCCCCATTCCTATATCCCTAATTGAAAGAAGGTGGGTCTCATAACATCAGAAAAACACTTCTTGTATACAAATACGATCCCACGTCATATATGGCCCCATTCTCGATAAGTTCTCGAGTTATTCAAAAAATTGGTGTCCCTCTTCCTACTGTATATCTCCCCTCTGGCAAGAGAAGGGGTTCTCAAACCATCGAAGAAACATTGCTTGTACACAAATTTGCTCCCATGATAATTTAATTCTATTTTCTCGATAAGTTTTAGAAATATTAAACAAATTTTATCAATGCCCTCTTTTCCCTCTATATCGTTCCACTGATTTGTGGTAGTGATGCTAAACTATCGGAAAAAAACATATCTTGAGCTCGAATACCCTCTCATGCCAAATTTGGTTTCGATTGATTTATAAGTTGTCAAGTTATGCTATAAAATTTGTATCGGAGCCGCTCTTCCTACCTATCCCCTACCTGGAAGAACAGGATCAAGATTGAACATTCCGTGTATTCAAATACACTCCTACGCCAAATTCTTCCCTAGTTGCTAAATTGAATGATTGTTCCATTTGTTAGATAAGTTTTTGGTTTATGCAAAACAATCATACATACATATATGAGCTTCCGTCTTTCCTAACTGCATTCTCAATTGAAGGAGAAAGAAGTCTCAAATAAGCTAATAACCATTTTACGTATTCATGCCAAAGTTGTTTTCATTTGCTTGATTAGTTCTCGAGTAATGCGAATAATTGTAAAGTTCTCGAGTAATGCGAATAATTGTAAAGGAGCCCCCCCCCCCCCCTCCCCCTCTCCCTCATATCACCCCACTGGAAGGAGGCAGTAGTACCAAATATTCACATAAACCTTCCCTGTGCTCAAATACCCTCTCAACCCAAATTTCATTCCATATGCTTAGTAAGTTCTCGAGGGATGTAAAAATTATATGGGAGGACCCTCCCCCCTTAAGATTTTCCGACTTGAAGGACGAAAGGTTCTCAAAATATCATAGAAACATTTATCGTAATCATATACCTTCCCACGTCAAATTGGGTGCCATTTGCTTGATTATTTATCCAGTTATGCTAAAAATTGTAAAGGAGCACCCTCCCCCCCTTTCTATATCCTCACTGGAAGGAGGGAGGGGTACCAAATATTCATAGAACTGTTTATCGTACCCATATACCCTTTCTAGCCAAATTTGGTTTCATTTGCTCGAATAGTTTTCAAGCTATGCAATAAAAAAGTGGTTAAAGGCCCCCCCCCCTTCTTCCTGTATCTCTAATGGAAGGAGGGAGGGGTTTGAAATAATCATAGAATCATTTTTCGTATTCCACTACCCTCCTATGCCAAATTTTGTTCCATTAGCTTGATTAGTTTTCGAGTTATATGAAAAATTGTAAAGTAGCCCCCCTCCCCCCTTCCTGTCATCCCATTGAGAAGAGGGAGGGGTACCAAATATTCATAGAAATATTCCTGGTTCCCAAATATCACCCCATGCCAAATTTGATACCTTTTGCTTGATGGGTTCTCGACTTATGCAAAAAATTGTCTTTTGTTTGGGAGGCCCCTCCCTCCCTTCATGAGAGAGGGAGGGGTCTCAAACCATAATAGGAACCTTCCCCTGCCTCCAATACTCCTACCTGCCAAGTTTCACGCAAATCGGTTCAGTAGTTTCCGAGTCTATAGGGAACAGACAGACAGACAGACAGACAGACAGACAGACAGACAGAAATTCATTTTTATATATATAGATAGATTTATTCTTTTCATCGATTTTAACGACACTAGGTTTTGCCGCGTAAAGCGCGCTTTCCAAAGCGCCCAAAACCTTGCACCACGTGGTGCCAAAACAGGAATGACATTTGTCGCTTTTTTCTTCCACACACGCTTACAATTTCTTAACTCATGAACACTGTAGTTATAAACCATTTAGCACTTAAGGCTAGTCCACATTAGAAAACGGTTGGTCTCGAGACGTACTCGGTGTTTTCATTTCATTCAGGAAACACTGAGGCCCTTATTCTGCGCCGCGCGTGACGTGATGAAAGTCACCTCACTTCGAGTCACCGTGAGATTTGTCACCTTATTCCCGGAGTCGAAGCGGGTAAGGTGACAGATGTGTTCATTCTAGGTGAGTGACCGAATGAACACATCTGTCAAAATGGTCGAAATTGTTCAGTGCTGTTTTGATTTCGTCAGACTTCGGATTTTTAAAAATTTATTTCAAAATTCTTAGTTCGAATTTTGGTCAAAGAAAGTCGGCAATCGGGTTTTATAGTGCCAGCAAGCTACTCAAGGAAAAAAAGGGTCAATTTTTACGTCCTAGGATAAAATTTCGGCGATCACAACTGAGCATAACAAGCTCCAAATTGGATGGAACAAAGCACCGCTAATACCGAATTGTATGAAAAAAAACGAATGCAGAAATCATCGGCTATTTACCACCGGTTGGCAGGAGGATTTAAGTTCAGAACATTTTTACCAACTCTAGCAGCTTTTTTTGGGTGAGTAATATGCGGAAGCGGCAGAGGAAGAACAAAAAATGTAAATCAAAATATAATTTTAGAATAACGCTGCTGGAAGGAACCTATCAACCAAATTCCAGTTCCTGAATAGGAAAATCTTGATCGCCTAAGCCCATCGTCAAATTGTCTACGTGCGGTTTGAAAAAGCTGCTGCAAAAGAAAAACAGGTTTGTGCATCGAACCGTGGATTGTGGTTTCCAGGTCTGAGACTTTTGTGCTAGCCAAAAGGACAAAAGTTTTTTGGATTTTGATGGACGATTCCCGTTAATTATACGGATATGCTAAAGTTGATAAGATGCGGCAATCCCTTTGGTCCTGGAGGAAAGAAGAGTCCGGTTTTCAGAGAAAATTAAATTTTAAAAATTAATATCTGTGGGTATTTTCAATGTAAAAATAATATTAAAATATATTCGAAATCATGTTTATTTCAATTCCCAATTTCTAATAAAATAAGAAGTTTTATTTTTAAAATTTTAATCTGTTAAGCATCTAGTCTTGTTACATTTTGTTTCCAAAACTAACATTCATCAGTATAATTAACTATTTAGAGCTCAACATTCTGATTTACATAAATTTTCGATTAAATTCCTATCTCGTCACCACCTCAAAAGGTACCGACAATTCTCACCTAAAATCGTCACTTGAATGCGACGATTCTCACCCACGGTGACTACGAGAATAGGTTAAGAACTCACAAAGTTCATCCGAAGTGACGTTCCGCACCTAAACCGACTACTGGAATAGAGTGACTTGGGTCACTCGACTATCATCACGTCACGCGCGGCGCAGAATAAGGGCCTGAGTCTCTCTCATATTTTCAACAACAGCAAAGTTCATCTTGCAACAAAATTATAGTTCAAGTTACCTTCTATGGACTACACGCTCCATTTTCGTAATCGTAATTAAGTTTGAGCGGAGTGAGCGGAGTTGAACACATAGTTTGATTCTACACAGCAAGAAAAATTCGTGTAATTTTAGATCGAAATCGATGCACGAAAACCACGAAGGAAGCTGTTGTGTAAAAATACACAGGCATGTACATTTCAAGCCTTTTAATATTATAAAAAATTATTTGAAAAAAATCAGGTTTACGGCGTTGCTATTCTATTTGAAAGGAAAAAAATATGGGATCTAATTTTAATGTGGTACATATTTACAAAATTACACTTAACAAAAAAAGGTTGCTGATAATAATCGCTGGATGATAATTGCTGGAAACTCTTGATTGGCCTACAATTACATCTGAAGGAGTTGAAAATTATATCTATCCTTTTTTAATTACACTTGTAAAAAAATAGATTGCTCGTGTTTTAGATTCGGTATACTTTTAAAATTTTTTTGCTGTGTATGGACTCAAATTTGGTTCTCGCGATAGTTCAAACCGTTTTGAACCGTTCGAACTGCGAACTCAGAGATCAGGGCTGCACCTAAAGTGCTGTTTTGAACCAATACAACTTAATCTTGAGTTTGACGAAATGCTTTAGTTCTTAGTACGGTAAAAATAATAAACTCAACAGTAACTTTTTTGTACGCATCTCGGACAAAAAGTGCAGGGACTGATTGTTACGTACACAGCAAAAATTATTTCCTGTAAAATTACACATATTCCTGTAACAAAATGGAGCAAGACATTTGCCGTAATTTTACAGGTCGAAAAACAAACAACGGGACATTTAATTTTTAGTGTACAACTTTTTTACAGGACATTTGCTTTAATAATAATTGAATCTTCGTTAACTTTTAAGGAAAACAATTTAAAATTACAGGTATTGTTAGTTACAAGTTGATTTATTTTCAAGGTTGCAGTTTCAGTGACACGTAATAGTCAAAAAAAATTCTGTGTATAATGCATTCAACTCAACTTTAACTTTAGTGTATTTAACTAACTGGTAGGATAATTTAGTGCACCTTCACAAAAAAATTTACCATGTTTTTTCGCCGTTGCCTAGAATTGAATAAAACTTGCTTCATTTAGAATTGGAACAAAATAATGTAAGCATTTTTTTCATACTTTAAAGAAAAGATACGGATAAACTTATTTTTCTCGGTTTCGAAAGCATTCTTGAGTTTTCCTATAACATTAGGCGGCGTTCATCGTTTTAGCTAGCTTCATCTGATTGATGTTTTTGAGAACCTTTGCCTTGAGTTTTCTCTTCATAATTGCCCAGCGTTTCTCAATCAGGCGGAACTGGGGGCAGTTGGGAAGGTTTTCCGGAACAAACTGGACCCCTTTCTCTGCATATCATTCTTGAATGTTTTTGCTGTAATGACAGCTAGGTAAATCTGGCCAATACATCACTGGACGGTCGTGGGATCGAATGATCGGCATTTTTTAGCCTTAGCTGCCCTGCCAAATCATAAATTTTCGTGAAAATTTGTGAGCAAAAGTAAATTTAAATTTGCTGG
Organism: Uranotaenia lowii; assembly: GCF_029784155.1. Lineage (NCBI taxonomy): Eukaryota > Metazoa > Arthropoda > Insecta > Diptera > Culicidae > Uranotaenia > Uranotaenia lowii. The sequence continues at coordinate 9,641,880 of NC_073693.1, forward strand.
AACATTTCCCCGAGCCGTTGCCAAGTAAAATTTTTGACCTGGGATTTGCCCGAAGTCAGCCTTGACATAGGTTTCATCGGCCATCAGAAGACACCCGTCGAACTTGGTCAGCACCTGTTCGTATAGCTTCCGAGCATTTTGGATTTTGGATTTTAGGATTTAGTTTTATGGTCCGATTTGGCTGTTTTCTAGCTCGATACGATTTGATACCTTCCCGGAGTTGAACTCTCCTCACGGCACTATGGACAGCACCGGATTTTCTGGCCATACCATGCTCCGACAGATTGGAATTCCTCTTAATCGTCTTCAAAATCTAACTGCGCAGTTTCCGGTCGACAGTTCCACTCCATGGATTGGCTTGAGGCTTCCGAATCGTCGTCAATGTTTCCTTATACCGTTTGATAACGCGCCATACGGTATTTCTGGGCAATTTCAGCTGTTTAGCTAGCCTAGATGCAGACCACAATAGATTTTCCAAAAAACTGGGCAGATTTTATTACTTTCTTCGGCTTACGTGAAGCTGAAAAAAATTACCAACACGTGGGTGCCAGGAACTTCCAAATTCGTCCACCAGGTGCGCCACAATAGGAGAAAAAGTTTGTTCCAATCTTTAATGAAGCATGCTTTTATTATACAAAATAGGAATTCAATTCGAATATTAAATAGGAAACATAAAGCAGGCATTCTATTCAAATCGCTTTCCGGCAACCGATTTGCCTATTCAGTGGAAACACTCACACTACAAAAACTGTTATACGACCGGATGATGATAGTAAGTTGCCCTAACTTGATGCAACTAATCCGGACGTCTGGGTTCTGCTCCGAACGAAAAAAAACCCGAAAAAAAATGTCATCTCAGAATTTCCATATCGTCTAATGGCTTTGGCGTATTTAAAATTATTTTATAATTTTTGAAATTGTGAAAAATAATTCTTTCTAATCATTTATAAAAATCTAGGATCACATAGAAGTTTCAACCACTAGCCTGGGTTTCCTGAAAAAAAAAACTTCTATTTTTAAATTTTAGCTTTGGAGCGTTGTATTATTCAAAGTTGAACCGATATTTTAAATTAAAATTTGAGTTTTATTGTGGTAGCTTGAACATTACTTTCACTGAATACACATGGTATCTCAAATATTCCTGGTATTCGTAATATGAGAATGAAAACAACCAAAACTACATAATTCTTGTACCCGACTGTAAGGATGCGCACATTTTTGATTTTATTATTGTGATTTCTTAAAAATTTGCATCAAAACTTTTTGTATACCCATTGATAAATTAAAATCTCGACAATCGATTGATATACTTTATGAGGTTTTTGAAACATTTTTAGCAACGATTTTCAATTTTACTAAAAGATATTGAAATTCGACCAGATTTTCAAACGATTTGTAGTAAGCCTCACGCAACCAATAACCTCTCGGGCGAACTTAAATCGAACTAAATCCATGGCTCTGCCGGTTGTGCTCTCGAATCGCCCGCAAAGCGAGGTAGGGTGGCTTGTGCTGATACGTAAGAATATTTTTACGTGATTCAGAGCTATGTTATTGTCTTCAACATTTTGAATGTTTTTCTGCTTTTAAAAATTACAGAGACCTAGTTCCTCATTTTCTAAATAAAATCGGTGACATCTTCTTTGATTTTTACTACAACATAAATTTGACATAGGTAATAGGTACATACATTTCAATTTTAGATAAAGATCTAGCTACATCGACTGTCTAAGTTTGAACAAATCATTAGGTCTTCTAATCAATCCAGTCAAAACAAAACAACTCATATGATGAAATAAGAACATCCACTCCGAATCAATAACACATCGCAAACACACAACAACTTCCAGATCTAAAATTATAGTTAGCAAACAACCGTCTCATGTCTTGACTCCCATTTTCTTCCAGGACACTGCAACGTACGTCGAAGCGGAACCTCTGCTACAGGAAGAAGCCAGCATCATACACAACGTGCTGACGCAATTATCTCGCTATCAGGTAGGAGCATCTTCCAGTGTTATTTTTACACTTCCTGGAAACCAACCTGAAAGAACCCAACACGAAAGATCTCTGTTCGTTCTGGTTTGGTCCCGGAATGGGAGGATATTTTTGTCTGACTTGTCCGATTTTTTCTCCTTCTTGCATGAAATTCTATTTCTATTCTTGGCCCCTGGTTCCGGTTGATTTCATCATTGACAGGACGATCGGCAGATGACTGCTAGCCAGAAGTGGAAATTGCCACCAAACGGACAACCGATTTGCCTATTCAGTGGAAACACTCACTCTACAAAGACTGTTATACGACCGGATGATGATAGTAAGTAGCCCTAACAGCTTTGTCGAATGTCAGTTAAGCGAAAGTAGGACCTTGTGTATTAGGGTGGCAATGCATGTACGGAAAAAATGCGTAATCAAATTTAATACATTTTGTTTATTGACCCATAACTATGACCTCACACAATTTAAGCTCACAAGGGTACATGAAATCGGGAAAGTCGATTTGTTTTGGATGGAAAATGACTTCAAAAATTAAGACCAAATGACAAACAATGACAAAAACCAACAAAACGACATACAGTATTGTTCCGATTTTGTCAGCCCCATCTTGAATTTAGGGCTGACAAAACAGGGTACCTGACAAAATCGGGGAAAAAATTTTTCTTGAAAATAATTTCAATTTTGATTTGATAATTGTCCGTTTACTTGTTACTTCGATATTTTATGTCAATACCGTGATAAAGGGTGACATTGAACCCTTTTCTTTATTTTTTACTTACTTCTTACTTTACTTCTTACAAATAGGGTATACATACATGTCGCTTGATAAACCAACTTTCGATCCGAGGCCCGGAGGGCCATGTGTCATATACTATTCGACTCAGTTCGTCGCGATCGGAAAATGTCTGTATGTGTGTGTATGTATGTGTCAACTTTTTACAGGACATTTGCTGTAATAGTAAATGAATCTTCGTTAACTTTCAAGGAAAGCAAGTTAAAATTACAGGTTTTGTTAATTACAGGTTGATTTATTTTAAAGGTTGCAGATTCGGTGACACGTAATAGTCAAAAAAATTTGAATATATGAAAAGATAACAAATGACAAACAAATAAAAGCGTAAATATTTAAAAAAAATCTAAAATAACAAACGAAACATTAAAAGTGACATGAAAAAAAACAGTAACAAAAATAATAAAAAACTAAAATAAATAAATAGAAATGACAAAAACGATTGATGTATCCAAAAATTACAAAGACGACACAATTGACCAAAAAGACAAATGTGGCCAAAATAACAAAAATGAAACCAATGGACAAAAGCAAAAAAAAAACAAACAACAGAAAAAAACCGAATAAAAAAAAACTTAAATAACGAAAATGACATGAAAAAAAATAAAAAAAAAATCAACATAAAAAAAATGACCAAAAATAAACGAAAATTTTACCAAAATAACATAAATGACAAAAAAAAAACATGACAAAAATGACGAAAATGACAACAATGACTAAAATGACATAGGAAACCGAAAATGACAAAAATCACAAAAATGAAAAAAATGACAAAAATAAAAAAAAGCAAAAATGACAAAAATGACAAAAAAAACAAAAATGACAAAAATGAATGAAATCACAAAAGTGAAAAATATGACAAACATGAAAAATATGACAAAACTGACAAATATGACAAAAATGGCAAAAATGACAAAAATGATCAAAATGACAATAATAACAAAAATGACAATAATGACAATAATAAAAAAAATGAAAAAAAAATGACATATATGCCAAAAATGGCAATAGAGAGGAAAATAACAAAAATGACAAAATGACGAAAATGACAAAAATGACAAAAATGACAAAAATGACAAAAATGACAAAAATGACAAAAATGACAAAAATGACAAAAATGACAAAAATGACAAAAATGACAAAAATGACAAAAATGACAAAAATGACAAAAATGACAAAAATGACTAAAATAACAAAAATGACAAAAATGACAAAAATGACAAAAATGACAAAAATGACAAAAATGACAAAAATGACAAAAATAACAAAAATGACAAAAATGACAAAAATGACAAAAATGACAAAAATGACAAAAATGACAAAATTGAAAAAAAATGACAAAAATGACAAAAATGACAAAAATGACAAAAAGACAATACTGACAATACTGACAAAAATAACAAAAATCACAAAATTGAGAAAAATGACAAAAATGACAAAATTGAAAAAAATTACAAAAATGACGAAAATGACCAAAATGAGAAAAATGACAAAAATGACAAAATTGGGAAAAATGACAAAAATGACAAAAAAAAAAATTGAGAAAAATGACAAAAAAGACAAAAATGATAAAAATGACAAAAATGACAAAAATGACAAAAATGACTAAAATGACAAAAATGACAAAAATGACAAAAATGACAAAAATGACAAAAATGACAAAAATGACAAAAATGACAAAAATGACAAAAATGACAAAAATGACAAAAATGACAAAAATGACAAAAATGACAAAAATGACAAAAATGACAAAAATGACAAAAATGACAAAAATGACAAAAATGACAAAAATGACAAAAATGACAAAAATGACAAAAATGACAAAAATGACAAAAATGACAAAAATTACAAAAATGACAAAAATGACAAAAATGACAAAAATGACAAAAATGACAAAAATGACAAAAATGACAAAAATGACAAAAATGACAAAAATGACAAAAATGACAAAAGTGACAAAAATGACAAAAATGACAAAAATGACAAAAATGACAAAAATGACAAAAATGACAAAAATGACAAAAATGACAAAAATGACAAAAATGACAAAAATGACAAAAATGACAAAAATGACAAAAATGACAAAAATGACAAAAATGACAAAAATGACAAAAATGACAAAAATGACAAAAATGACAAAAATGACAAAAATGACAAAAATGACAAAAATGACAAAAATGACAAAAATGACAAAAATGACAAAAATGACAAAAATGACAAAAAATGTCAAAAATGACAAAAATGACAAAAATGACAAAAATGACAAAAATGACAAAAATGACAAAAATGACAAAAATGACAAAAATGACAAAAATGACAAAAATGACAAAAATGACAAAAAAAAACAAAATTGACAAAAATGACAAAAATGACAAAAATGACAAAAATGACAAAAATGAAAAAAATTACAAAAATGACAAAAATGACAAAAATGACAAAAATGACAAAAATGACAAAAATGACAAAAATGACAAAAATGACAAAAATGACAAAAATGACAAAAATGACAAAAATGACAAAAATGACAAAAATGACAAAAATGACAAAAATGACAAAAATGACAAAAATGACAAAAATGACAAAAATGACAAAAATGACAAAAATGACAAAAATGACAAAAATGACAAAAATGACAAAAATGACAAAAATGACAAAAATGACAAAAATGACAAAAATGACAAAAATGACAAAAATGACAAAAATGACAAAAAGACAAATTTATGTCTCATTTGTCATTTTCACAAAAAATGATAAAACTGACAAAAATGACAAAAATAACAAAAATCACAAAAATCACAAAAATCACAAAAATCACAAAAATCACAGAAATCACAAAAATCACAAAAATCACAAAAATCACAAAAATCACAAAAATGACAAAAATGACAAAAATGACAAAAATGACAAAAATGACAAAAATGACAAAAATGACAAAAATGACAAATATGACAAAAATCACAAAAATGGCAAAAATGACATAACTGACGGCAATGACAAAAAAGAAAAAAAATTTAAAAAAAAACATAAATGTCAAAGATAATGTAAAAAACTAAAGATTGCTAAACTAACGAAAATTGACAGAATTTTGTCATTTTGGTCAATTTTTCATTAATGTCATTTTTGTCAATTTTGTCATTTTTGTCATTTTTGTCATTTTTGTCATTTTTGTCATTTTTGTCATTTTTGTCATTTTTGTCATTTTTGTCATTTTTGTCATTTTTGTCATTTTTGTCATTTTTGTAATTTTTTTCATTTTTGTCATTTTTGTCATTTTTGTCATTTTTGTCAATTTTGTTTTTTTTGTCATTTTTGTCATTTTTGTCATTTTTGTCATTTTTGTCATTTTTGTCATTTTTGTCATTTTTGTCATTTTTGTCATTTTTGTAATTTTTGTAATTTTTTTTCATTTTTGTCATTTTTGTCATTTTTGTCATTTTTGTCATTTTTGTCAATTTTGTTTTTTTTGTCATTTTTGTCATTTTTGTCATTTTTGTCATTTTTGTCATTTTTGTCATTTTTGTCATTTTTGTCATTTTTGTCATTTTTGTCATTTTTGTCATTTTTGTCATTTTTGTCATTTTTGACATTTTTTGTCATTTTTGTCATTTTTGTCATTTTTGTCATTTTTGTCATTTGTCATTTTTGTCATTTTTGTCATTTTTGTCATTTTTGTCATTTTTGTCATTTTTGTCATTTTTGTCATTTTTGTCATTTTTGTCATTTTTGTCATTTTTGTCATTTTTGTCATTTTTGTCATTTTTGTCATTTTTGTCATTTTTGTCATTTTTGTCTTTTTTGTCATTTTTGTCATTTTTGTCATTTTTGTCATTTTTATCATTTTTGTCTTTTTTGTCATTTTTCTCAATTTTTTTTTTGTCATTTTTGTCATTTTTCCCTATTTTGTCATTTTTGTCATTTTTCTCATTTTGGTCATTTTCGTCATTTTTGTAATTTTTTTCAATTTTGTCATTTTTGTCATTTTTCTCAATTTTGTGATTTTTGTTATTTTTGTCAGTATTGTCAGTATTGTCTTTTTGTCATTTTTGTTATTATTGCAATTATTGTCATTTTTGTCATTTTTGTCATTGTTGTTATTTTTGTCATTTTTGTCATTTTTGTCATTTTTGTCATTTTTGTCATTTTTGTCATTTTTGTCATTTTTGTCATTTTTGTCATTTTTGTCATTTTTGTCATTTTTGTCATTTTTGTCATTTTTGTCATTTTTGTCATTTTTGTCATTTTTGTCATTTTTGTCATTTTTGTCATTTTTGTCATTTTTGTCATTTTTGTCATTTTTGTCATTTTTGTCATTTTTGTCATTTTTTTCATTTTTGTCATTTTTGTCATTTTTGTCATTTTTGTCATTTTTGTCATTTTTGTCATTTTTGTCATTTTTGTCATTTTTGTCATTTTTGTCATTTTTGTCTTTTTTTGTCATTTTTGTCATTTTTGTCATTTTTGTCATTTTTGTCATTTTTGTCATTTTTGTCATTTTTGTCATTTTTGTCATTTTTGTCATTTTTGTCATTTTTGTCATTTTTGTCATTTTTGTCATTTTTGTCATTTTTGTCATTTTTGTCATTTTTGTCATTTTTGTCATTTTTGTCATTTTTGTCATTTTTGTCATTTTTGTCATTTTTGTCATTTTTGTCATTTTTGTCATTTTTGTCATTTTTGTCATTTTTGTCATTTTTGTCATTTTTGTCATTTTTGTCATTTTTGTCATTTTTGTCATTTTTGTCATTTTTGTCATTTTTGTCATTTTTGTCATTTTTGTCATTTTTGTCATTTTTGTCATTTTTGTCATTTTTGTCATTTTTGTCATTTTTGTCATTTTTGTCATTTTTGTCATTTTTGTCATTTTTGTCATTTTTGTCATTTTTGTCATTTTTGTCATTTTTGTCATTTTTGTCATTTTTGTCATTTTTGTCATTTTTGTCATTTTTGTCATTTTTGTCATTTTTGTCATTTTTGTCATTTTTGTCATTTTTGTCATTTTTGTCATTTTTGTCATTTTTGTCATTTTTGTAATTTTTGTAATTTTTGTCATTTTTGTCATTTTTGTCATTTTTGTCATTTTTGTCATTTTTGTCATTTTTGTCATTTTTGTCATTTTTGTCATTTTTGTCATTTTTGTCATTTTTGTCATTTTTGTCATTTTTGTCATTTTTGTCATTTTTGTCATTTTTGTCATTTTTGTCATTTTTGTCATTTTTGTCATTTTTGTCATTTTTGTCATTTTTGTCATTTTTGTCATTTTTGTCATTTTTGTCATTTTTTTCGTTTTTGTCATTTTTGTCATTTTTGTCATTTTTGTCATTTTTGTCATTTTTGTCATTTTTGTCATTTTTGTCATTTTTGTCATTTTTGTCATTTTTGTCATTTTTGTCATTTTTGTCATTTTTGTCATTTTTGTCATTTTTGTCATTTTTGTCATTTTTGTCATTTTTGTCATTTTTGTCATTTTTGTCATTTTTGTCATTTTTGTCATTTTTGTCATTTTTGTCATTTTTGTCATTTTGTCATTTTTGTCATTTTTGTCATTTTTGTCATTTTTGTCATTTTTGTCATTTTTGTCATTTTTGTCATTTTTGTCATTTTTGTCTTTTTTGTCATTTTTGTCATTTTTGTCATTTTTGTCATTTTTGTCATTTTTGTCATTTTTGTCATTTTGTCATTTTTGTCATTTTTGTCATTTTTGTCATTTTTGTCATTTTTGTCATTTTTGTCATTTTTGTCATTTTTGTCATTTTTGTCATTTTTGTCATTTTTGTCATTTTTGTCATTTTTGTCATTTTTGTCATTTTTGTCATTTTTGTCATTTTTGTCATTTTTGTCATTTTTGTCATTTTTGTCATTTTTGTCATTTTTGTCATTTTTGTCATTTTTGTCATTTTTGTCATTTTTGTCATTTTTGTCATTTTTGTCATTTTTGTCATTTTTGTCATTTTTGTCATTTTTGTCATTTTTGTCATTTTTGTCATTTTTGTCATTTTTGTCATTTTTGTCATTTTTGTCATTTTTGTCATTTTTGTCATTTTTGTCATTTTGTCATTTTTGTCATTTTTGTCATTTTTGTCATTTTTGTCATTTTTGTCATTTTTGTCATTTTTGTAATTTTTGTAATTTTTGTAATTTTTGTAATTTTTGTCATTTTTGTCATTTTTGTCATTTTTGTCATTTTTGTCATTTTTGTCATTGTTGTTATTTTTGTCATTTTTGTCATTTTTGTCATTTTTGTCATTTTTGTCATTTTTGTCATTTTTGTCATTTTTGTCATTTTTGTCATTTTTGTCATTTTTGTCATTTTTGTCATTTTTGTCATTTTTGTCATTTTTGTCATTTTTGTCATTTTTGTCATTTTTGTCATTTTTGTCATTTTTGTCATTTTTGTCATTTTTGTCATTTTTGTCATTTTTGTCATTTTTGTCATTTTTGTCATTTTTGTCATTTTTGTCATTTTTGTCATTTTTGTCATTTTTGTCATTTTTGTCATTTTTGTCATTTTTTGTCATTTTTGTCATTTTTGTCATTTTTGTCATTTTTGTCATTTTTGTCATTTTTGTCATTTTTGTCATTTTTGTCATTTTTGTCATTTTTGTCATTTTTGTCATTTTTGTCATTTTTGTCATTTTTGTCATTTTTGTCATTTTTGTCATTTTTGTCATTTTTGTCATTTTTGTCATTTTTGTCATTTTTGTCATTTTTGTCATTTTTGTCATTTTTGTCATTTTTGTCATTTTTGTCATTTTTGTCATTTTTGTCATTTTTGTCATTTTTGTCATTTTTGTCATTTTTGTCATTTTTGTCATTTTTGTCATTTTTGTCATTTTTGTCATTTTTGTCATTTTTGTCATTTTTGTCATTTTTGTCATTTTTGTCATTTTTGTCATTTTTGTCATTTTTGTCATTTTTGTCATTTTTGTCATTTTTGTCATTTTTGTCATTTTTGTCATTTTTGTCATTTTTGTCATTTTTGTCATTTTTGTCATTTTTGTCATTTTTGTCATTTTTGTCATTTTTGTCATTTTTGTCATTTTCGTCATTTTTGTCATTTTTGTCATTTTTGTCATTTTTGTCATTTTTGTCATTTTTGTCATTTTTGTCATTTTTGTCATTTTTGTCATTTTTGTCATTTTTGTCATTTTTGTCATTTTTGTCATTTTTGTCATTTTTGTCATTTTTGTCATTTTTGTCATTTTTGTCATTTTTGTCATTTTTGTCATTTTTGTCATTTTTGTCATTTTTGTCATTTTTGTCATTTTTGTCATTTTTGTCATTTTTGTCATTTTTGTCATTTTTGTCATTTCTGTCATTTTTGTCATTTTTGTAATTTTTTGTTTTTTTTTGTCATTTTTTTTTTTGTCATTGTTGTTATTTTTGTCATTTTTGTCATTTTTGTAATTTTTGTAAATTTTGTCATTTTTGTCATTTTTGTCATTTTTGTCATTTTTGTCATTTTTGTCATTTTTGTCATTTTTGTCATTTTTGTCATTTTTGTCATTTTTGTCATTTTTGTCATTTTTGTCATTTTTGTCATTTTTGTCATTTTTGTCATTTTTGTCATTTTTGTCATTTTTGTCATTTTTGTCATTTTTGTCATTTTTGTCATTTTTGTCATTTTTGTCATTTTTGTCATTTTTGTCATTTTTGTCATTTTTGTCATTTTTGTCATTTTTGTCATTTTTGTCATTTTTGTCATTTTTGTCATTTTTGTCATTTTTGTCATTTTTGTCATTTTTGTCATTTTTGTCATTTTTGTCATTTTTGTCATTTTTGTCATTTTTGTCATTTTTGTCATTTTTGTCATTTTTGTCATTTTTGTCATTTTTGTCATTTTTGTCATTTTTGTCATTTTTGTCATTTTTGTCATTTTTGTCATTTTTGTCATTTTTGTCATTTTTGTCATTTTTGTCATTTTTGTCATTTTTGTCATTTTTGTCATTTTTGTCATTTTTGTCATTTTTGTCATTTTTGTCATTTTTGTCATTTTTGTCATTTTTGTCATTTTTGTCATTTTTGTCATTTTTGTCATTTTTGTCATTTTTGTCAATTTTGTCATTTTTGTCATTTTTGTCATTTTTGTCATTTTTGTCATTTTTGTCATTTTTGTCATTTTTGTCATTTTTGTCATTTTTGTCATTTTTGTCATTTTTGTCATTTTTGTCATTTTTGTCATTTTTGTCATTTTTGTCATTTTTGTCATTTTTGTCATTTTTGTCATTTTTGTCATTTTTGTCATTTTTGTCATTTTTGTCATTTTTGTCATTTTTGTCATTTTTGTCATTTTTGTCATTTTTGTCATTTTTGTCATTTTTGTCATTTTTGTCATTTTTGTCATTTTTGTCATTTTTGTCATTTTTGTCATTTTTGTCATTTTTGTCATTTTTGTCATTTTTGTCATTTTTGTCATTTTTGTCATTTTTGTCATTTTTGTCATTTTTGTCATTTTTGTCATTTTTGTCATTTTTGTCATTTTTGTCATTTTTGTCATTTTTGTCATTTTTGTCATTTTTGTCATTTTTGTCATTTTTGTCATTTTTGTCATTTTTGTCATTTTTGTCATTTTTGTCATTTTTGTCATTTTTGTCATTTTTGTCATTTTTGTCATTTTTGTCATTTTTGTCATTTTTGTCATTTTTGTCATTTTTGTCATTTTTGTCATTTTTGTCATTTTTGTCATTTTTGTCATTTTTGTCATTTTTGTCATTTTTGTCATTTTTGTCATTTTTGTCATTTTTGTCATTTTTGTCATTTTTGTCATTTTTGTCATTTTTGTCATTTTTGTCATTTTTGTCATTTTTGTCATTTTTGTCATTTTTGTCATTTTTGTCATTTTTGTCATTTTTGTCATTTTTGTCATTTTTGTCATTTTTGTCATTTTTGTCATTTTTGTCATTTTTGTCATTTTTGTCATTTTTGTCATTTTTGTCATTTTTGTCATTTTTGTCATTTTTGTCATTTTTGTCATTTTTGTCATTTTTGTCATTTTTGTCATTTTTATCATTTTTGTCATTTTTGTCATTTTTGTCATTTTTGTCATTTTTGTCGTTTTTGTCATTTTTGTCATTTTTGTCATTTTTGTCATTTTTGTCATTTTTGTCATTTTTGTCATTTTTGTCATTTTTGTCATTTTTGTCAATTTTGTCATTTTGGTCATTTTTGTCATTTTTGTCATTTTTGTCATTTTTGTCATTTTTGTCATTTTTGTCATTTTTGTCATTTTTGTCATTTTTGTCATTTTTGTCATTTTTGTCATTTTTGTCATTTTTGTCATTTTTGTCATTTTTGTCATTTTTGTCATTTTTGTCATTTTTGTCATTTTTGTCATTTTTGTCATTTTTGTCATTTTTGTCATTTTTGTCATTTTTGTCATTTTTGTCATTTTTGACATTTTTGTCATTTTTGTCATTTTTGTCATTTTTGTCATTTTTGTCATTTTTGTCATTTTTGTCATTTTTGTCATTTTTGTCATTTTTGTCATTTTTGTCATTTTTGTCATTTTTGTCATTTTTGTCATTTTTGTCATTTTTGTCATTTTTGTCATTTTTGTCATTTTTGTCATTTTTGTCATTTTTGTCATTTTTGTCATTTTTGTCATTTTTGTCATTTTTGTCATTTTTGTCATTTTGTCATTTTTGTCATTTTTGTCATTTTTGTCATTTTTGTCATTTTTGTCATTTTTGTCATTTTTGTCATTTTTGTCATTTTTGTCATTTTTGTCATTTTTGTCATTTTTGTCATTTTTGTCATTTTTGTCATTTTTGTCATTTTTGTCATTTTTGTCATTTTTGTCATTTTTGTCATTTTTTTGTCATTTTTGTCATTTTTGTCATTTTTGTCATTTTTGTCATTTTTGTCATTTTTGTCATTTTTGTCATTTTTGTCATTTTTGTCATTTTTGTCATTTTTGTCATTTTTGTCATTTTTGTCATTTTTGTCATTTTTGTCATTTTTGTCATTTTTGTCATTTTTGTCATTTTTGTCATTTTTGTCATTTTTGTCATTTTTGTCATTTTTGTCATTTTTGTCATTTTTGTCATTTTTGTCATTTTTGTCATTTTTGTCATTTTTGTCATTTTTGTCATTTTTGTCATTTTTGTCATTTTTGTCATTTTTGTCATTTTTGTCATTTTTGTCATTTTTGTCATTTTTGTCATTTTTGTCATTTTTGTCATTTTTGTCATTTTTGTCATTTTTGTCATTTTTGTCATTTTTGTCATTTTTGTCATTTTTGTCATTTTTTCCAGTTTTGGTATTTTTGGTATTTTTGGCATTTTTGTCATATTTGTCATATTTGTCATATTTGTTATTTTTGTCATTTTTGAAAACTTTGGATTATTTTTTCGTGTTTGTCATTTTTGTAATTTTTTTTTATTTGTTTTGTCATTTGCATAAAAAAAATCAAAATGGAATATTTTTTTTTTTATAATATCTTTATTTGAAACGGCTCATACCGTTAAGTTTTAAGGAGCCAAATCCGTTTTTAGTTTTTTTTACAATGGTCTGCTTAGCTTAACACTTTTTCAGAAGAAAGAAGAATGATAGGAATGCGAAATATGAAAATAAAAAGAGTTATAGACGAAGATCGATAGCTTTTAGAAAAAGGTAGATTTCGAACATGTAGTCCAAGTCTTTCACAGCGAGCACGTCCCTCACTGGAACGTTGGGTGGTTTTCCTCGGGCCCGAAGGGAGTCTATTAAATTCGTTCTGGCGACAAGATGGACCTCACACGACCAAACAATATGCTCGATGTCATGGTAACCTTGGCCGCAACTACACAAATTGCTGCCAGCAATATCAAAACGATAGAGTACCGCGTTTAAGGAATAATGATTGGACATGAGACGGGAAAATATACGAATAAAATCCCGACTCAGATCCAACCTATTAAACCAGGGTTTAAGGCTTAGGGCTAGGTGGGGTAATTATGAACAAAATTTCTTCATTTGGCACACTCACAGCAACCATATGTTTACTTCTTATCATAAATTCTGAAAACCTGCCAATATTGAATGTTTCCGTGCTCTTCATCATTCTGTAGAGCAACTTTTTTTTCTTGGTCGCAACCCACGTCTTTGAGACGTCTGTTCATAATTACCCCGTCTGTTCATATTTACCCCCCTGTCTAGGGGGTAATTATGAACACGAATTACGAACTTGGTATAAAATTTTTGAAAAGTAACTGTTTTTATACGTTACATTTACCCAAAGTAAGCAGTGTATGGTGATTTTTTACTTAAAAAATTATGTTCATAATTACCCCAAAACCTGTTCAAAATTACCCCGAACGCTGTTCATATTTACCCCAAGACTTGTCCAATATGATTCATATGGTGTCAGAAAATCTCAATTCAACACCAAATAATGAAAATAATTAGCAGTAATAAGAAAATAGGTTGTTTTATAAAAACTCAATTCAATTCATGTATAAAACTTATAAAATAAACAAATGTAATCAAAATTTAGGGGTAAAACAACGCAAAAATAGCTTTTTAGTGTTCTTTTGTATTGATTTTTTCTATCTTTTGTTTCGGTAGTTAAATTTTGTGTTGCATCTTTTACTTTTTGGTTGGTTTCTTTTTCTTTCGTGTATTTATGTCGCTGCAGATCATTTTTATTTGATATAACCTCTCCATACGTGTGAAATTTTGGGCAAGTTAGGCTACTCGATAGTTTTTACATCCGTTTTAAATGTCCTGCGCAGCAAACATCAAGTTTTCACCTAAATGTCGTAGGTTAGGCTTTTCACGTACGTGCGAGATATCATGAAATTGAAGCCTATACATATACAGAAAATTCTAATTTTTGTTGTTTCACAAAAACACTCATAACAATCTTCTTGGATCAGTGAACAGTCATATTTTGCAAGGCTTGCCAATTCCATATGACCGACTGTTTTGAAAAATATTTACACTAAATAATTTTTTTTATCACCTGTACGAAATTTCACATTAGTAGCTCTGTTTTCTCAAATCAAAATTATTACTGCAGAAGTTTTCATCACCAAACTGAAAGGAAAAAAACTTCAACCAAAAGATTTTCATTTTGTACTAAATTTTTTAAAATGTATTCGAACAAATAAAGATTGAAAAAAGTAATTTAGTTTAAAAATAAGACTGCAAGAAAATTGATTTTTGATCTTTGTTATCCAAATGTAACTCAAAAACAATTATTCTTTGCTGTAATTCTAATGCTCTCAATAGTAGCACGTTGTCCAAACATACAAGCAAATTTATCTTTTGATCTTTGTTTTGTGGACTTTTTCATCTTTTAAATTTATCATGGTTTATCATATATTTTACTGTTGACCAAAGAGATTAAAAGTTTATAATAATGTTATATTTCACGCGGCAATGAATGAAAACTCGAGCAGCAAACCTTTTGTTAAAAAATGGTGAATTTTATTTTTAGTAAAATTGAAAATTTTTTCAAGTCTAATTTATAACCTTGTTATTTATCAATACAAAAAAAAACTGGTTTTAGAAAGACGTAAAGCCTTTATTCGGTGTTAGAAAACTATTCCTGGGATACAGGTTATCGGTTTTGGTATTACCGGTAAAACTATCCGTATGCACCACTCACTAAACCTGAGAAAACATTTGACTGATTTTTTTTCTATCAACAAAAAGCAAGCTCTTATCACTATTTTTTTTAAACAAAATTAAGACTCGTTTAAATCTTGATTTAGCTTTTTTTCAAAATTGCTGTTTTATAAATTTATTCACTCTTGAAGTTTTATTAAGTTTGATAAAATTGTGTTTAAAACTTTTTTCAAAGACCAAAAAGAACTGGCATAGCTTTTTTTCTAAATCCGAATCTCATGTTTTGAACAAGAAAAATCAATTTCTCAAAAATTCAAGACTTAACACATTGCGGATTTAATTTCATTATGATATTTATAAAATTTGGTCTACTAAGTTCCTGGGATATAGAATGCCGAGTGTTGATGTTTCCTGGCAAAGATTTCTTCACGGTCCTGTGTTAAGTTCATACAGATGGGGGGAGGGGGGTATTTTTGTGAGAAATTTCTTACAAGGGGAGGAGGGGGAAGGGGGCTGGAAATGCTTGGGTAATAAATGAATGGCCCCCTAAGTTGATGAATAATACATTTGATCATCAAAAAGCCAAAGAAATGTCAGGAAATGTGTGTTCATAATTACCCCATAGGACGAAAACTATGGGGTAAATATGAACACTCATCTGTGAATCAGTGCGAATAAAATTTTTCAAAATTTCTTCAAAATCCAGACAAAGCATCATAAACTGGATGTAAAACAGGTGATAAGAACATTCCAGCTGGATTTCTTATGATCAGATATTCAAAACATTGAACATTGTCGAAAACGATTTCCGTTTCACGGGGTAATGGTTTTTTAAAACATCTGAAATGATATCATTAGGATTTGAAAACAGATAGGAAACAGCTTAAAGCTATCAATCGGATGTTAAACTACCACTTTTGGAACTTTTTGTGTTCATTCATCCCCCACAGCAGCGCGTATGGCACTTGTTCGGAATTACCCCGTGTTCATAATTACCCCACTTGACCCTACCTTTGGGATAATCGAGTGGAGCCACCGACCCAACTCATCCTCGTCCCATCTGCGCTGCCAGTTGACAATAGAGTTTCTTCGCGCCAAGAAGTAGAATTCGTTGAAGACGATTTCACGCTGGTAAATGTTGCCTTCCATCGCACCCACCTTTGCAAGGGAATCTGCCCTCTCATTGCCTAATATCGAGCAATGTGAGGGGACCCAGGCAAAGGTGATGGAAAAGCAACGTCTTGATAAAGTGGTCAGAATATCTCGAATCTTTCCGAGGAAATACGGTGAGTTCTTTCCTGGTCTTATCGAACGGATTGCTTCAACAGAGCTGAGACTATCCGTGACAATATAGTAGTGTTCGACCGGTTGTGAGGCTACGCTGTCAAGAGCCCAATGGATAGCCGCCAACTCAGCGATATACACCGAGCATGGAGCTTGAAGACTGTACGAGGCACTATAAATTTGGTTGAACACTCCAAACCCTGTACAATCATCGATGAGGGAACCATCAGTGAAGTAAATTTTATCAGCATTGACGTGTCTATATTTCGCATCAAAAATCCGAGGAACAATGAGTGTACGATGTTGTTCCGGGATTCCATGAATTTCCTGCTGCATAGACAAATCAAACTGGACAGAAGAATTGTCGTAGTCCGGGTTACAAACACGAGTTGGAGAATACGAAGAAGGGTTTACCTGCATTGACATGAAGATATGGTATATAGACATAAATCTGGTTTGAAGATTTTGCTCAAGTAGCCTTTCGAAATTTGCAATCACCAATGGGTTCATGACCTCACACCTGATGAGGAACCGAAGAGATAGTAAACTTAATCGATCTTTTAGAGGGAGTATTCCTGCCAAAACTTCGAGACTCATATTATGCGTTGATGGCATACAACCCAAAGCGATGCGAAGACAACGGTATTGGATTCGCTTGAGTTTTATGAGGTGTGTTTTGGCAGCCGATTGAAAACAGAAGCCACCATATTCCATCACTGAGAGAATAGTTGTTCGATACAATTTGATAAGATCTTCTGGATGGGCTCCCCACCAGGTGCCAGTGATTGATCGGAGAAAATTCATTCTTTGTTGGCATTTTCCTTTCAGATACTCAACGTGAGCTCTCCAGGTACATTTGGAATCAAACCAAACCCCAAGATACTTAAAACACCTCGATTGTGTGATAGTTCTACCAAGGAGTTGAAGCTGAGGTTGAGCAGGTCTATGTTTTCTAGAGAAAACAACCATCTCTGTTTTCTGTGGAGAAAACTCAATCCCAAGCCCCAAAGCCCAGGAAGACAATCTGTCTAAAGTATCTTGTAAAGGCCCTTGCAGATGAGACTCAGTAGATCCTGTGACAGACACCACGCCGTCATCTGCAAGTTGTCTTAGAGTGCAGCCTTCAGAGATACAACTGTCGATGTCGCTTACATAAAAGTTATACAAAAGTGGACTCAAACATGAACCCTGCGGGAGGCCCATGTAAGAGGACCTTCTAACAGTAAGATCCCCGTGAGCAAAGTTCAAATGTTTCTCACAAAGCAAGCTGTATAAGATGTTGTTCAAAAGAGGAGGCAGACCCCGGGAGTGCAACTTGTCTGACAACACCTCTATTGACACTGCATCAAAAGCTCCCTTTATGTCTAGAAACACTGAAGTCACGTTTTGCGTACGCCATTTGTATCTCACTTTGCTGAAGACAGCAAAGCAAGGCAATCGTTTGTCCCCTTGCCCCTTCGAAACCCAAATTAAGTATCTGAAAGGAGACCATTTGTTTCCACCCATTTATCCAATCGGAACAAAATCATTTTTTCCATCAATTTCCGAATGCAAGACAACATCGCTATTGGACGGTACAAATTAAAATCGGACGCAGGTTTCCCAGGCTTTTGGATAGCAATAACTCTCACTTGTCTCCAATCTTCGGGAACAATGTTGTGCTCCAAGAATTGGTTGAATAAATTCAACAAGCGAAATTTGGCGGCATCCGGAAGGTTTTTCAACAAGTTGAATTTGATTCTATCAACTCCCGGAGCTGAATTGTTACAAGAGAGGAGAGCAAGTGAGAATTCCATCATTGAAAAGCTGGAATCCAGATCGCATCTGTTCGGAGGCACACTTCGCATGATTTTTTGCACAGGTGTTGAATCTGGACAGATTTTCCGTGCGAAATCAAAAATCCATTTATGCGAATGCTCTTCATTTTCGTTCGTAGAAGAACGATTACGCATGCTTCGTGCCACATTCCACAAAGTGCTTAAAGATGTTTCCCGCGACAAACCTCCCACAAAGTTACGCCAATGCGCTCGTTTTTTCCCCTTGATCAGGCTTTTAAATTGCTGCTCAAGAGAAAAATACGCGTTGAAGTTATCCAGGGTTCCGTGTTTCCGAAAAACTTTAACACTAGAAAGACCGCACCAGTCAAAATGACTGGTTGGACACTTTGTTTGTTGAATATCTTTTGAACACTACGCTCTAAAAATTCGCAAAAAATACGACTTTTCATGAATTTTGAATCTCTACAAAACTGTGTATTTTTTATTTTTCTAGCTCTTTTAATAAGCGAGAAAAATTTCGCCATGGACACTCGGACCGTGACCAGTCAAAATGACTGGTAAAATTCACAAACTTATAACTCAAACAAGATAATTTTTTTTCGCTTGCTTTTGGTTTTATTTGCAATCTACATTCAAGACAAAGAGCCTTAGTTGATTTATGGTGGGCAGGAGTGTGTCATTAGCTATGAAATTATTGATCTTCGATGCGAAGTCATGGAAATTTGTAGAAAAAGTTCTCGGATCGACCGCTGTGTGGCGTTTCAAGCACTAGACTCCCAATTTTTTTAGTCTGTTTTGTTGCTCAACTATAATCGAACTTTCTGTCAAAATTTGGCGAAATTTCATCAAGATTTGTAAAAGTTATGTAAGTTTTAATACATGTCCATTCGAGTAATCGAGTAATTTTAGGTGATAAATATGTTTTATACTGAACTAGTATGAGTAAAATAATTATGAATTGTGTACATATTTATTCAAATTGAAGACCTTATGTCTATGAAACTGAACAATTTAAATGATTTAGTTTTATATTTGATTATTCTTCATACGTTGGTTATCCACCATGGGTGCACGGATTCACGGCAGTTTCTGCCCAAGTATGTATTCACATGCATTCTTAGATTATTAGGTTCGACAAATTTCCAATTCAAGTTCCTTTACAAGTATTCCGGCACCCGTGTATAAAGCTGGCAACTGATTGAAAATTCTTATTATAAGAGGAAACACATCTTACCTGTCGGCAACTTACGGGGTTTGAACCCTAGAGTTTTCTTGCCGATACCGGGAATCGAACCCAGTACATCTGGCATACCTAGACTAGACTCACGCCAGTCTATCTGATAGACCACATTGGCGCTAAGATTTTTCAACATGGGTGCACGGAATGGCTGTAAATTCGCCGTTGTTAATTACATAGAAATAAATAGTTTTCAACTTGCTTCAGAACACAAAATATTTTTGAGTTAGATATGATAGGCATTTGAAATGCAACATTAGTCAATCGAAAAACTTTTAAGGAAAAACAAATCAATTTGACATTTGACATTTGACCATGTTGATTCATTATTTTTATTTCCACTGTTTTCCATCGCACGACATAACTTGATGCATATAATTCCTAAAATTCACTCGATCCATGATAACCGTTTTCCAATTTCTTGGATGTTGATCAGATCTTATCAGATAAATATACGATGGCAAAAACCTGTTTTTTAATAATAAATAAATAATTTTATTATTTCAAGATATAATTGAAATATTTCTTTTCCAGGAATGAAAAAACGGAGCTTAAAATAAAAATCGTTATTTAAATAATTATGTCTCAACATGAAAGACATGATTTCGACTTTGGTTTAGTTAAGATTTGTAATAATGCTTTTTAAAAAATTGCAAAAAGTCCAATATTTGATTAAAACGCGGTGAATCCGTGCACCCATAGTGGAAAACCATGTATATAACACAAATTTTCATTTGAATCTTTAAAAGTCTGTTTTCTTTACCTTTAACATGCAAAAAAATTGATTTTGGATGAATGGCGGTGAATCCGTGCACCCATGGTAAATTGCTCTACTTATATAAATAATATGTTTCAAAACCTACAATATGAGGTATAATTTATAGGCATCGGGTTGAAAAACTTCAGAGCTATGGATGCTAGAAAACATCTACTGAAACGAAACTGAAGTGAAACCGTGCACCCATGGTCAATAACCATAGCCATCTAACATGTTTTTATTATTAGATTGATAATGTGTTTCAATTTTTTGATAATTATTTGACATATTCATTTTATGACATACACGCATTCGTCAACTATACCAAACTGAGGTGATTCCGGGCACCCATGGTGAAAAAATATTTCAATTTTATAACAAAAATGTTATCGAATTAGTAACAAAATAATTTCAAAAGAAAAAAATTAAAAATATTTTGATAGAAAAAATTTCCCCTTTACCAGTCATTTTGACTGGTCACGGTCCGAATAGGTATATTCAATTTGCCGGTCCTTCTAGTGTTAAAAGCGTTAGATTTGTCCACGTAAAGTTTAGTACACTGACTGTCCCACCATGGATTGGGGCGCCTTCGACGGACAGATGGATCTGGGATGGGTTTCGTTTGAGATTGC
Organism: Uranotaenia lowii; assembly: GCF_029784155.1. NCBI lineage: Eukaryota > Metazoa > Arthropoda > Insecta > Diptera > Culicidae > Uranotaenia > Uranotaenia lowii. The sequence goes on from NC_073693.1 coordinate 9,662,899, forward strand.
ACTGCACTATCATAAATCAAGCGAGCGAGAAATGTGTATTCCTCCAAAGGATGTAACACATTCGTTGAATGGACGGCTGAAACAATTGCGTCCGAGTACTTTTTCCAGTCGATGTGTCTTGTAAGGTCATATGCCATATTTGTTGAATTTGAAGTGTTGACCCCATTGGTGATTGTAATTTTGATTGGCAAGTGATCACTACCATTGGGATCAGGAATTACCTTCCACTGGCAATCCAATGATAGTGAGTTTGAGCAGAGTGAGAGGTCAATTGCACTTGGTCTTGCAGGAGGTTTAGGTACTCGTGTTTTTTCACCCGTGTTCAAAACTGTTAATTTGAAACTGTCACAAATGCCATAAATAAGATTAGAACGTCTATCGTCAACTTGTTCTCCCCAGACAGTTCCATGCGAATTGAAATCACCCAGGATCAACCTTGGCTCAGGCAAAACTGAGCAAAGGTTCTCTAGGTGACTTCGATCCACTGTTACTCTCTGAGGCCAGTATAAACTGACAACGCATAAGTCCCTACCTCTTATAGTTGTATGACATGCAACAGCTTCAATTCCACCTGACGAAGGAAGGTGGATTCTATAAAATGAGTGGCGCTTATTGATCCCTAAAAGCACCCCTCCATAAGAATCGTCACGGTCCATGCGGATAATATTAAAATCGTGGAAAGAGATATCATTTTGAGAAGAAAGCCAAGTTTCGGACAAAGCAAAAATATCACAATTAGTTTCATGCAGAAGAAATTTGAACGGATCCAGTTTGGGGATTAGACTACGGCAATTCCACTGTAATACAGTGATATCTCCGACCTCTCGGCTTAAATTAGGCATCAAGAGAGATAAACATTGAAATGAGGGGCCAAGTTTGCATCAATTGCTTCAAAAAAGTCTTCACTACAGGAAGCATTGCGTTAACAACACCTCTTATTGATTCAGATACGTTGAAGAATGAAAAAATGCCATTCAAAATGTCAGATAATTTAAAAATTCCTGGTTGGATAGCAGGTTCTGAAAAATTAACATTAATATTATTTGTTTGCGAAGTCCCCTCATCGATGGAATTATTATTTGGAGATAAATTCCCGCGGAAACCAGGAGGTGTTATTTTTTCTTTTACCGTAGCTGATTGATTTTTGCCTACACTGTTTGAGGAAATAACCATTGGAATTTTTTTCGGTACCTTGGGAGAAGATTGTCTTGTACGCTTCCGAGTGTTTCCTACAAAGAAGACCGGTTGCACATCATCCGCCGAGTCTGAGTCTTCGCTATCAACTGGCAGCACTGAGAGCACTGAGAGCACTGAGTTACTGGATTGAGGTTGGGTTGGTGGAGAAGCGCTCTTCAATATGGCGGCATAAGAACGTTTTGAACGTTCTTTCAAAGAGCGCTTCTGTTTATCCCAGCGGCTCTTGAATGCCTCGCACAGGGAGATATCATGGGGTGAGCCCCCGCAATAGACACATTTCTGCTCTATTGCAGAGCACGCTCCTTCCCCATGAGTCTCCCCACAGTTGGGACAACGCGTCTTGTTGCAGCAGTGGGACGCTGTGTGTCCCAATTTTATGCAATTTTTACATTGCATCGGTCGAGGCACAAAGAGCCGCACAGGAAGCCTCAAAACTCCGTCAATCAAGACGTAATGAGGGAGGGCGGTACCGGCAAAGGTCACACGAATCGAAGCTGAAGGAGTATACTTTTTAACTCCATCAACGACAGTGGCAGAATTGAGTTGACGACAATCCAAGATTTCGACCGAAGTCGAATCTAGGCTCTTAAACCTGCCAACGCCGTGAGACTTAACATATTCAGCCTCCAGACTCGATTCGGTAATCACGCCCTCGATCTCTACGTCTCGAGACGGAATATAAACTTGGTATTCTAAGTTTAAAATATTACTGACAAGAATTTCGTTTGCGGCTTTCCGGTTGGCCACAACAACACGCATTTTGTTCGGTCTTACCTTTACAATAGAGGTTACGGAGGACCACCTCGCCAGATCTTTGGTGATCTGTACCACGTTTAAACTTTTACCATTTGTTTTGGGCCGGACGAAAATCACCCACGGTCCAGAAGAGGTTGAGCCCTCTGGATAAAAACGGAGTCGAGTTGTTTTACTCTCAGCCGAAGATAGTGAAGAACCAGCATTAGAAGGACCAGCTTCACCTGTATCCTTCAGATGCTCCACATCATTAGAGATGATGTTTTCATCATCAACAACTGGAGGATATAACCTCCCGCCTTCGCTCATTTTTAAAAACGGGGACACGAATGCCCTCCGTTTTGAAAATATAAGCGAAGCTCACTTTTGCCGAAATCAAATAAAGGGAAAAAGATAGAGGAGCAAAAGATAAATAAGAATAAAAAGAACTCACAAGCTTTTAGCACTGTATGGATTTATTCACTCCAGCCACGTGGTCCTTCGTCAATGGTGACGTCCAAACGCTCAACCTTCCTGTGCTCACTCGGATACAGCAAACAAAACCGGATCCCCGAGTCAGTACCCCGATGGTGTCCAAATTCCAGATTCCAGGGCAAACAGGAAAACGTCCTATGAAGATGACCTTGGCTGATGGTGATGGTGGTGACAATTTTGTGCTGCAGATTGCCTTCGTAGCGGCTTCGTAGGTTGCCTTGGTGCTGATGTTTGTGGCAAAAATCGATCCGATAGATGCTTTTCGGCAATTGACGACCGAACCAGCAAAGCAGAAAACCACTCCCGGTGGAAAAAATGCGATTTTCAATTTTCTTCTAGCCGAAAAAGTACTTCCGAACAGTAGCGAAAAAAACACGTCCGCATACGTCGGACTACTATGATCGAATGAAAATGGAATATTTCAAAATGTAATATTAATAACTGCAATTTCAAAATAGTTTTTAAATTTTTTTGTGTAAATCAAAATTGCTAATGACCGATTTAATTTCAATCCACCCCATCCCCAGTAATCTTCCGGGTGTACTGTGCGGACCACACGTACTGCACCCTGCGCTTCCCGATGGCGACCAATGCGGACATCATCAAGGCCTGTGCCGCGGACAAACTGCAGCTTTGTCGGAACCCCGAGGATTTGCTCCTGGTGGAAGTGAAATCGAACGGCGAACGGATGGTATTCAAGGACAATGACGTCAGCATACCGACTGCGCTGAGCCTAAACGGACGAATATTCGTTTCGTCCAAGGACCACCTGGATGCACTGGTAAGAATGCAGATCAGATTTCGGTGGTAGCTTCCAGGAATTTCATTCTGTTGGGTCATTTGCTCTCTATCCTTTCCTCCCAAAGACAACCCTACCGGAACAGGAACTTCCGACCGAGGCGCTCGATATGGACTTTGAGGCGCTGCCGACCAAGGATGTGGCCTATCACATAACGCTGTTCGATTGGGACCTATTTTGGGCGGTTCACGAGTACGAGCTGCTGTACCACACCTTCGGAAGGCATCACTTCAATAAGGTGAGTATGAGAGGACTTATACTGTGTCCCATATTTAGGCATATGGTTTGATGAGAATGGGCATGTGACTGACAATTCAGTTCACGTTAAGTGTCATCTTAGCTGTCTACAATATCTATTTGAAACATATTGGGAACTTATAGGTAGGCCTATATAATTCTTAACGTACAGAGATCTCTAGTAGTGGCTCCAGAGAGTAACGCTTTGTACCAGCTTTGTTATTCCCTCATTTGCTCGACAGGAACAGCTAGCAATTTTTATGAGTTTTCATGGTATTGTTGGAAAATTGGCTCCTACTAACAAGCAGCAGTAAGTATAATGTAACAAACAGTTATCCGACTCTTTTATTTAACGGGAAATTAATCTGTGTGTGCCTGTGAAAACACACCCGAAGAACACTCACTCGAACAGTCCTCCAAGGATCAACAATGCGCGCATAAAAATAGCTTTAAAAATAACAAAAGTCTGTCAGCCATTGTGCCAGTCAACGCTTTCCATCCGGTTCCGGGAGATCCGCCCGAAGTTATGTGGACGTTCTCTGATTCTGGAAAAAACCAAAAATAAGAAAGTATAGAAACACTTCTACAATATCTTCGTTGGCTGTGATGTAAGAAAAAAAAACCAGACGCCAAAGAATGCGGAAACTTAAGCCAAGCCAAAAGAATAGAAGTTCTGGGAGGAGAAAAAGAGGAAAGTTGCACCTCCGGAAAAGAAAGCTTGTGTTCCGAAAGTGCATTTTCTGCTTGGAGCAGCTCGCCCTCTGCAGGCACATGGCCCAGCCATGATGATGGCACACGTTTTGCAGCGAAAGCGAACTTTCGTTTTTCACTCTTCTCTCAATTCACTGCTGCCTGAAGCATTTGGTTTGCCAAAAATAGCAAGGTACATACCCGGATAGGAATGACTTTCGAGTCCTTCTTGTTGCGGTTGTGGTGGCCAGATTGTGTCAATATCACGTTCCTGGAGCTTTGCCATCGTCGGTTGGTTGGAATTCAGTTTTTTTTGCCACTAATGCGCCGGGAGAAAAGAGCGCGAAAACAGTTTAATAGAATTTAAACTTTTGCAGCGGAAGTTTGGGGAAAATACTTTTAAAATTATGCATTGGACGTGACCAAAGTTCGTAGTGATGGAAAAAATCTGAAATGTCAAAGTGAAACAAAATTAACGCTTTCTGTATATAGTTAAAAGAGTTCTGTTGCCCATTTAAACTAGAATAACGGTTAAATGGATTCGGGAATTTTTCACGTCAATGCCGGCGTGTTACAAAGTAGAAAGGTAATGGAAAGTTCAAATCCGCCATTTATCGAAAGTTGTTATAAGTTTGAATATCCATTTCAACAGTTCACTCTACCAAGTAACGAATGTCTTACCAAGCAATTAGTATCTTACTCACTATGAGCACAAGGAGTTTAAAGTCAAAATTACCAAGAATCAACTCCGTGAAAAACTATCTCTCAAATATATTTTTTCGGAAAAAAACAAAACACCGTCTAGAACAGTGGTTTTCAAACTTTTTTCACACGCTGCCCCCTTTTTCAAAATTTTGAAGCTCAACGCCCCCCTGAGCTAATTTTTTGAAAATCTTTTCAAAAAATTATAATCTGGATTGCTGAAAAACCGTAAGCTTTGGGCTTTCTGTTGTTGAAAGACTTAACACAAAATTCATTCAAATTTATATGAGATCCTTAGAGCCAAAGGGGTAGAAGATATTATAAGTGTAAAAATGGTCGATTTTGATTTAAAAATGACTGACGATTCTTAATATTTCAAGATATATTCCGTGATTTTTCTGATTTTTAAAATTTTTATAACACATTTTTTTGTTCGAAGGAAAAATTTTCAATTTTTTTTGGAAATTTACAAACTTTAAACCGTGTTTGTCAAAATGATTTTCTTTGCACTTATAACCTTTTGGCTCCAAGGGCCTCATATTTCTAAAACCTCCAGTAAACACTTAATTCTATGTGAAGTTTCCTGAACAAATAATTAAACTTATTGATTAGTTTGTTTTATATCAAATGATATCTATCATTGCTATCTAATCAAATCATGAAATTTGGTAAACAAAATTCAATATTCACCATGAAATTTCATTATTGAATACAAATTAATTGCCGCAAGCCGGTAAAATAACGTAAAAATTGTATTAGTTCTTGTAATCAGAATTTGAGTCCTGTTCAAAGCATCCACGGGACTTAAAATTTAAATATGATTCTAATAACTGAATTCCGGCAATGTTAGTGATAACCAAGTACTTTAAAAGCAAATGGTAAAATAGATTTTTTGAATCGATTGAAATAAAGATAAACAAATAAGAACTTAACATAAAATATCACTTGGGCTTGTGATATAGCTCAGTTGGCAAGTCTGTTGTCTTCTGAGCCGATGTCCGCGAGTTCGAGCCCAAGAGTAAACATCGAACACAGTTGTACCGGATAAGTTTTTCAATAACGATCCGCCAACTGTAACGTTGATAAAGTCGCGAATGCCATAAAGATGGTAAAACGACTATAATCGAAACAAAAAAAAAAAATAAAATAAAATATCACTTGCTTCAAAAATTATTTCATATTTTCTTTCCAGCAAATCTATAACTAAATCACAGATTACGCTTTTTACACAGATTTTTTTAAGGTTTTTTCTGTTCAGCAGATTTTTTGAGACAATACTTTTTGAAGATTATCAAGAATTACCTTCAAAAATCAATCTTTTACAGTAGAATCTAAATTAATCTCATAAAACAATATCAATATGCAAAAACACAAAATCTGTGCTAATTTAAAAAAAAATCTTTTAAATAGATAAATTTTTAGGATTTTTTTTTTAAATTCTGAAACAAAAATTAGCTTGCAGCTTAGTGAAATTATAGTTTTTTCAGCCTTAAACCTGATTTTTAACGTGATTTCATTGCTTGCATCGAATCTGCTCGCTGTTATTTCAAATCAACGTTGTTTCGTGATTTGTGAAAATGTAAATTACGACCTCACCGCCCCCCTGAGCCCTCCCAACTTTTAAAATGGAGCTCACCGCCCCCCTGGAAGCTCTCAACGCCCCCAAGGGGGCGGTAGGGACCACTTTGAAAACCACTGGTCTAGAACCTTTATTTGAAAGTCAATTCTAACTAGGAAACAAAAATACAGCTCGAAGTTTCCGGCAAAATAAGTAAGAAAATAGAAACGAAGCCATTGTGCAGCGTAATGCAGTGATGAGTGGAAAATGCAAACGTTTCCAGGAGGAAAATGGCTTTCAGCAGAAAACTTAAGACGGGAAAACCACTTCTAGCTCGGAAGCTGAGTAACGTAACGTTTCGCTCGGTTCTCTAATTTATGGCCGCACATTTGTACGCCAGCTTCTTTCGCAAACATTAAGCTCCCCGTCGGAGATCTACTTAGAAAGCGGTGAGATCTCCTTCAAGTGCCAGCATCACAACTTCTGGCAAAAACTGTCTTATAAAATCTCATTTCGCCCCTCAACCAAACCTTTTGCGAGTCGCTTGCTCTCTGTTTGAAGATTGCTTCCAGAAGACGGTTAGATTTATGGGATTGACTTGCTGCTCGGATTTTTGGCGCAGAGTGTAATTTCGTATCATGAGATCACCTAATGTTGCTCTCCAGCTAGATGAATGGCGATATCATCTGTTGAATTATGACCGATTTTACATATTCATTACTTGAAGTTTTTATTTCACAAAGGTTTAATTTTGATTAACCAACAGCTCAAGTAAAATATCCCTCGTTTAATGAAAGTGTTTTTGTTCCACCACTTGTTGATTGCCAGCAGAGCGAGAGTAAAATTAAATAAACCATGGGGCAGCCACTAAGCCGCAGAAAGTAGATACTAAGTCCAGATGAGCTTCGTTCGACAAAACAGATCGAGATTCTTGCCAATGGCAATGACGGTAGCAGAAAGTTTTTCCTTGATTTGTGGTGCATTCTCAGAGTGGGGCAACAAGAAGTGAACTGAAAATAAACAAACATAAAGCTGCAAAAAAAACCGGCAAAGCCGGAACTAGTTTTTCCACATCGGTTCACATTGCTGGATGAGTTCAAAATAGAGCACCCCCTGCCTGAAGAAGAAGTACTAATTGCGAAACCTTTTTTTCCTCTTCTTCCGATGTAGGAGAGCAACTTTCAGATGAATCCAATTAGTAAATGAAAACTAGCTAGCTGGCTCTAGCTGCTATGCTTCAGTTTTTCGGTTGAAAATGTTCTTCTTTGGAATGTTTTTTGACCAATAGCGGAAGCCAACAAACATTGGAAGTTTGAAAACAACATTCAAAGAAAATTGACATTGATTTTTTTAAACCTATTTTAAGTAACATTCTGAATTCAAATTAAACAACTGAAAGATTTATTTTGAACTCACCCATACTTATCCATGTGCTTGTCGATTCTCATGGTGGCTCCAGAGAGTGATTTTTTAAATATTTTTTCTCAGGGATTTCCAGAAAGTGATGCCTCAACTTCAATGGACATTGTTTTCTATTCGCTTCCTCAATCGGAACTCTTTACAATTTTGCTAAACTTATTTTAGGTAAAAACTTGGAACTGGAACAAACAATTGAAAAATTTCTTCTCATCCATACTTATGGTCGGGATTTAACTAGACCGAAATGAATGCAACCGACAGTTTTTTAAACACTTGCCTACATCTTGCCTTGCACCTACAAATATTTTTCTCTTGGAGACGAAATCTTTTAAATTTATGAACCAGGATCGGAAGTATTGAATTAACCCCTTCCAACTAATTATATTTTATTTGAAGGCTTAGAATATTAATTGTACGAGCTTCAATTTTCGTTGTTCGTTGCTTTAAAAGAGCAATTACTTGGTCGCTAGGAATGCTACATCATGAATTCACTACTGATGCCTAAAATAAATTTAAACCTTGATCTAAAACTTTCCTTGGTACTCAGTTTGATCTGGTCGAAACCGGGCCCTATTTAGAGCCCCAATGGTGGCTCCAGAGAGTAATGCTTCAACTAAATTTAACTCTGTTAATTTTCTACGCGAATTCAGCCAGTCTAATGAAGACGCTGTCTGCGAATCGTCATATGAAAGACTACCATTCCCCTCGCAAATGTGATCATTTCTGATTTAAACCTGTTATCAGTGATTTGACATAAGGACATTTAATTGTGTTCAGCTTATCTCAATCTCATAAATCCAGCATATGAATAACAATGTTTGAACTCTGATTGAACAGGATCCATTTTTCACCAAAATATTCCGAGAAAATCCAGTCCAAAGCCAGACAAGATTTTTCACTCCCGAGCGCCCAGTCGTCCGTGTGTAATGCAAATTTCAAAACGCTGTCATCGTGACTGCTAAGCGACTGTGAAAAACAAAAACCACTAAAGCTCTCCCGCGCCGCACCGTCCGATCTTTATCATTCCACTTCGCACCGACATAAACAGAAACAGCCATTTTCACTTTGCTTTTTTAATCCTGCCGCAGCATCATTCGTCGCCATCTACAACTTTCATCTTGTGGTCAGCGAGAGATTTTGTCTGGGGCAACGTGACTGTTACGAATGAGAAAAAAAAAGTGGGATGCAGGAAAAACGGTGACAGGAGAAAAGAAAATCTTTTTTGATGTTTCGATTGTCAGCATAGCGTAAAATTAAAAATCGAGAACCAACGCTCACCGCCGGTGGATCGCCCTTTCTCCTCGAAAAAACGGAAGACCGGAGTATCAGGATTTTTTTTTCGTTTTGTCACTCGTCGCTCCCAGCACGCAAACTAATTTTCCAGTCGTTAAAATCATCCCGTCTTAGCTGTTGAAACTTTTCCGGTTTTGTTTTCCACAAATTTACCAACTTTATTAGAGCCCTTACTTTCTACGTTTACCGACTGGTGTAGGACGAAGCTTTTGATGTTGACGGTTGCTGATGGGAAACCAAGCGTTGGTCGGTTTGAATCTTTGAATGGTAAACTTTAAATTGAATGTCCATTTGATGATAATTTACTTTTCGTAAAAAAAAACATTGAAAAAGTCAGATTCTTGACAATAATTAAGGGTTTAAAATAAAACTTTTTACAAAAGTAAAAATATATCGACTGGTTGGGTTATTGATTTTCGGCGATTTCTGTCAAGAAAAGTCTTAAAATGATTTTTATTTCTTCATCCGACGTTTTGGCATAAATGATGCCTTTTTTAAGGAGTCAATTAATGATACATAATTGAATAATGTGTTTGAAAAAGGTGTAACAATTTTAACTGAATCGGGAAATGTAAGTCCAGTTGTCTGTGGTGTATAACCCAAATATTTATTTTTTTTTCTTCTTGCATGCAATCTTCCTTGGAATCTGTTCTACTTACTATTCATCTGATTAAGATGGATATAACACTTTTAAAAGTTTTGAAAAGTGAAAACAAAGTGTTGGTTTTCAAAACAACAAATCAAACAAACGTGCGATTGCCAAACTGTTTGAGATCCAATGCAAATTCATTTTTCTTGTGTTGCGAATTTTATTTATCTAACACGAAAACCAACCTGTATGTAAAGGTAAAGGTAAACCACAAAATAGCCATAGTCAAACTAGATCGTATCGATATTTGTGGCTCTTTACTGGAATGGTTCCCTAGCTACCTGGTAGAATGGAAACTTATTGTACGAACAGGTGAATCATTTTCCAATCAGTTCCCTACCTCTTCTGGTGCACCTCAAGGGAGCCACCTAGGACCCATAATATTCCTGATCTACTTCAACGACGTGCTGTTGCTTCTCGATGGACCAACACTGGCGCATGTCGACGATTTTAAATTGTTTCAACCCGTCGACAGCCCCCGAAGATGTCAACGTCTTGCAAAGCCAGTTTAACATCTTGGCCGTCTGGTGTGATGTCAATTGTCTTTCCTTGAATCGCAACAAGTGCACGGTAATTTCGTTTTCACGCAAGCGGCTCCCACTATCGGCTGATTATTTTCTTGTTGTGATCCTGGACAAACGACTGGATTTCAAGATCCACACAAACTACATTGTTGATAAAGCTTCCAGATGCCTGGGTCTTCTATTCCGCATGACAAAAGCCTTTAAGGATATTTATTGTCTCAAGGGTCTTTACTGCTGCTTGCTTCAATCGTCCCTCAAATATGCCTCGACAGTTTGATGCACTGTAAGGGCACTCCAACTCAGCGTACGATCTCGAGGCTTGAGGAATCGTCATCTTCGGCTCTTTGCTCCTCTCCGACAGAACAACTACGGAGCTGACACAGGGACGTTGAGGGAATTATTCCTAAGAAGAATCCTTAGTGCTTAAGTAAAGGCTAGGATAAATTCCAGGTAATTGTAGTTTGTCTTGAATTTTTATCCTATCAATTAGATCAATATGTAATCTGTTGATAAACAATAAACAAACAAACATTGTAACTACGGTTAGCTCAATCTTTCGCTAACTCAGGGTCGTCTTCGCTTGCTGTACAGTGGACAAACGACCTGAGGGGACTAGCAAACGGATGGAACTAGATGCAAAATGCACAGGGCTGTTTCGGACGTGTTACTCACAACGACTCGTACGACTTGGCGGCGTACGATGACGGGATCCCAAGTGGTTTCGGTGACCATTTCTATAAAAATGCCTGACTCATGGAAGACGTGGTGATACCTGCGCCACGAGTGGGTCCTTTCCAATACCGAACTACAAGCGCTTTCTGCTTTCCCAATCGGTAATGTACTGCCGGATCTATCAAGATTCTAGGGTAGTTCCTCCTCCCGATGGCTCGGTTAGAGGCACGCCAAGCTTACCTCCACAGTGAACAGGGCTGGAACTTGGGCATAATGATAGAACGGACCTTCAGAGTGACGACTGGTGTAGTCGCGGGGTCCTTGAATATTGGACCAGATGGGGCCGTTAGATGGCTGAACCCGTTGGTGATCTGTTCCGGAGACGTCTTTGGAGACCGGACTGGTCTGGAGAAGGAGCCTTTGTTGGATGTCGGGCTGCTGACACGATTAGCGACTAGTGCCTTTTCCGAACCACGTGGTTTTACCGGAATTTGCAGCCGAACGAATTTGCACGTCCGTACAGATCAGCGATCACAACTTGAATGACCTTTTTCTATCGGCGCCTCTTTCCTTTGCTCCGGAAATGACATCGAAGAAGGGTTGCCAGTATTTCGCTCGAACGATGATGTTGTTGTGGATTTTTGACAGAAGAGGGATAGGGGACATTGTTTAGGACGAGGGACCTGAGAATTTGTACTTAAACAATTAAAAATCCAAGGCCATTGCACATAAAGGTTCACGTTCACATTTTTTTGTCACGATTAGTCCGTAACACTTTCAACGGACATTAGTCATTTATAAAAAGAACAAACAACAAGGGACCAAGGTGACTTCCTTGAGGTACAGCTGAAAATATCTAAAAAGCATCAGAAACATCGATGTTTTCCGTATCAGGTATCAGGTATCAGAATGGGGGTAGGCTTAATAGCGGCACGTTATCCAAACATACGGGAAAATTGTGCCAAGCTTTTTTTGCTCCAAGATTTCATCATTTACCTGAGAAACCTGAAAAACCTATAAAAGGAAGAAATAAATTCAATCTATTTAAGATGGCATAAAGCCTTTCCACTAGGGATTATTAGCATTAAAGCTCTTTTCTACATTTGGTAAAGAATGATAGAATGTTTTTTAAGTTTAATTTCTTAAACTCAGATTCGCTTAAAGCGTAAGATCCCAGAGTACGAAAACGTAGTCTGGCAAATGAGGGACAGTTACATATAAGATGGAAGGGATCTTCCACATCTGATTCACAACTACCACATACTGGAGATTCAGCACGCTGAATGTTGTGCATGTGATTGTTGAGTTTACAATGACCGGAGAGTGTTCTGATCAAGATGCTGCAATGAGATTTATTTAAAGTTAATAAGTAACTCGATATGATTGGAGATGGTTTTTCTAAATATAATTTAGTTTGACGACAAGTGTCCAACTCTTCCCAGTATCGTTCATGCTGGTTAGAGGGCCAAGTTTGAATTTGGTTTCTGAACCAACATGGTGATATTGGGACAGCCGGCTCTGGTCCGTAAAATTCCTTTTCCGACCCAGCTCTAGCGAGTTCGTCAGCGCATTCGTTTCCAAAAATTTCCTTATGTCCGGGTACCCATAGAAGGTTTAATCCATTGCCTTCAGCAAGTTCTTCGATTGCTTTCCGGCATGCGATTACCAGTTTTGATCTAGAACTGGAAGCACTGAGTGATTTGATAGCTGCTTGGCTATCTGAACAGAAATAAATTGTTCTGAACATAATCTTCTTTTGAAGTGCAATTTGCACTCCATACATAATAGCATATAGCTCAGCCTGAAAGACTGTACAATATTTTCCTAGAGGTTGAGCATATTCTATGTTCAACTCGTGACAGAAAATTCCTGCACCTACACGGCCGTTTGATAATGAACCGTAAGTATAGAATACAATATGAGAGGACATTTGGTCCTCTACGAAACCTGATAACCATTCTTGAGGAGAAGGAAATTTGACTTTAAACCCCATGTAGGGAAAACTACTCGAGAGTGTTAAATCGTTTGGCGCTAGATTGTACTTGTTTAATCTAACTAATTCAGGCCACACATTTGTATGACTCGATGATCCATCGATATTTCCTGACAGCCAGAGACCAACTGCCTGTAGACGAAAAGCACATGAGAAGGCTTCCTGTTTTAGGAACAAGTGTAGAGGTTTGATAGAAAACAGAGCCTCTAGTGCTGCAGTAGGAGTTGTAGTGAACGATCCGGACATCCCCAAAAGACACATTCTTTGAAGGAGATTTAGTTTAGTCCGAACTGTTGCAACTTCACTGCAGTCAAGAATGACACCCAAATATTTAACTTGATTAGACACGGTGATTTCGGAACCATAAAACAGCAGAGGGCGCACCCCGCGGGTGATACGTTTTTTAGTAAATAAAACAATATTAGTTTTTAGAGGATTAACTGAAAGTTCTACATGAGAACACCATCGTTCAACAGAGCGCAGAGCTTGTTGCATTATATCAAATAATGTGCTTATGCACAAACCTCTTACCAGCAGAAGATAATCATCTGCGAATCCATAGGTTGGTATTCCACGGTCATTGAGTTTTCTCAACAAGCCGTCTGCAACTAGGTTCCACAAAAGAGGTGATAGTACACCTCCCTGTGGGCAACCACGTGTGCTAACTTTTTTTATTGAAGCTTGTCTTAAAGACGAATGAAGATTTCTGTTACTTAGCATTGCGCTAATCCATTTAGTTATAACACTAGGCACTCCATGAAGTAGTGCCGCATCCATTATTGATGTAAACGAGACATTATCAAGTGCTCCTTCTATGTCTAGAAATGCTCCTAGACATGATTCTTTCTGTGAAAAACTATTTTCAATATTTTTTTTTTGTTTCGATTATAGTCGTTTTACCATCTTTATGGCATTCGCGACTTTATCAACGTTACAGTTGGCGGATCGTTATTGAAAAACTTATCCGGTACAACTGTGTTCGATGTTTACTCTTGGGCTCGAACTCGCGGACATCGGCTCAGAAGACAACAGACTTGCCAACTGAGCTATATCACAAGCCCATTTTCAATATTATGTACTACGTTGTGCAGAAGAGTTAATGTTGATTTTCCTGTTTGGTATGCATGTTGTGTCGCATTAAGCGGATGTTGGACAAGACATTCTTGCCTGATATGATGATCAATTAAACGTTCAAGTGCTTTTAATAGAAATGAACTTAGACTAATAGGACGAAAGCTTTTGGCTTCGTCGTATGATGATCGTCCCCCTTTAGGGATGAATTTCACGGCTATCTGCCGCCAAAGTTTAGGAATATATCCATGAGAAAAACTGCTTATCATTATTTTTCTTAATATGTGTTTGAAATGATCGAAACCTTTTTGAAGCAAAACTGGAAATAAACCGTCACTTCCAGGAGATTTGTATTGAGCAAAACCATCGATTGCCCATTTGATCGATTCTGTAGTAACTATTTTCCGAGCAAAATGCAAGGAATCTAGACTTCCAGAAAAGAACTCAGGCTCTATCGATGAATCTTGATCAACACATCCTGGAAAGTGAGTATTGAATAGACAACTTAATGTTTCTTCGTCGTTTGATGTATAATCACCACTAGGGGTTTTAAGGTATGAAACCTGATAATCTTTTGATTTGGCTAAGACTTTATTTAACCTACTTGCTTCGTGCAAGCTTGAAATGTTTGTGCAGTAGTTCTGCCAACTTGAGCGTTCGGCAGCTCTTGTTGCTTTCCGGTAAACTCTGCGAGCCAACTTGAAGGCATCAAAACCTTCCGTGCGCCTTCGGTTCCAAGAGCGTCTGCAGTTTTTTCGTAATTTACTGAGATTTGAGTTCCACCATGGTGTACTGTTTTTGTTGAATTTCAACGTTCGTAAGGGACACGCTTCTTCATAAGAATTCAAAATAATTTCGGTGGTTTTTGCAACCACTTCATCCAACTCAAGAGGAGTAGTAATTTCAGGTGTATATCCATGAAATTTAGTAGCAAGATGCTCCAAATATAGGTCCCAATTAGTTGTTCTTGGGTTTCTGAATGTAATTGTTTCTAAAAACTCACCTGAGTGTTCAAAATAGATAAACCTGTGGTCAGAAATCGATTCTTCGTTAGGCACATGCCAATTTGAAATTTCCTGAGAAATTGTTCTTGAACAAAGTGTGATGTCAATCACCTCTTCTCTGTCACACCTAACAAAAGTTGGTTTATTTCCTACATTTAGAATTTCTAAATCAGTGCTGCTTAAATATTCCATTAAATTTAAGCCTCTCAGATTGATATCTGAGCTACCCCATACAAAATGATGGGCATTGGCATCACAGCCAATTACAAGAGGTATATTTTGTGATTCACAGAATGAAATGACATTTTTTAGATCATCCGTAGGGGATGATTGTTCATATGGTGAGTATGCTGAACAGTAGACGTATTTTATATCAGGCAGCGAAACCTGAACGACGCAAATATCTCTTGTTGTTAGATTGGGTATAAATGTTGCATTTAAAGAATTGTTTATCAATATACATGCACGAGGCATTATTCGGGCATTAGTCATTCCAATTACACTGAACACAGTAAAGTTTGGTTTGAGCAAATTCCCTAAGTAAAAAGTTCCATTTCGGAAATAGGGTTCTTGGACCAAGGCGATTGATGCAGTTCCATTAAGGATTAAACGACATAAGTTAAGTGTAGCGGTTCTTTTGTGCTGCAGATTTATCTGTGCAACCTTAATAGAAAGCATTTCTATCAAAGAATTCCACACATATTTCCATCACACACAAGAACCTCTGCACCTTCATATCGACGCATGAAGCGGGGTATCCCATACAGGATGAAAATTTTAAAATCGTGTGTATAATCTGAATCCCACGAGTTGCCAGGAAAAATACGGCCCTTTGCACCAGTGCCTGGCTATAGTGCAGACCTTAACAACGTTCTGCTTAAGATAGGATTATTATACACCCTCCTACCCCCACTTTGGGGCCCGCAGGCACAGAACCACCTTGAAGCGGGTGTTTACAAAATTTAGGAGAATACAACTCGTGCATGCGCATTAATAGCAATAAGCACAATTGGTGAATCCTCTCTGAAGAAACTTGGCTTGGAACCAAGCCAAGGTTCCCCCCTCCCAATGTGATAGTCGCATTTGAAGAATGACTAACGCATATGGGAAGTACTGGATAAGTCGCCTTTTACGACGTGGACCAGTATCCCAGTGGTAGTATTCTATAAGCCGCCACCACACAGCATCGTTGTTTTCCGTACGTCAACAGTTCTGTGCGTTGAATATGAACCTAGCAATGTTAGAAGCCAACTTGGAAGTCTCATAGTTCTTAATTATTTTATCAACAGTACATGTGGTACTCTATGTGAGGCCGTCGTGAACTCGATGTACACTACATCAACTTGTTGCCATTCCTCAATTTTGCTTATCAACATTGACAAAAAGGACATCGGATTACTCAGAAGGGATCGTTTTTTGACAAAGTTTCAGTTTGGGAATTCAACTTAATATTTATAGTCATAAGCACGTGATGTGGTATGTGACATGAGTTGTAACGTTTAGGCGACCATGTGTGACATAATGTTACCATTAGACCGCAGCAAACTTGGTATGAAGTGTACTATGTGTTTCTTCTACCCAAAGCGCTCTAGCTTTGACCTATCCACCTATCAATTTTCATTTCTGTGTTAATTACTCTCTAATTAGAATTATAATTTGCCGATATGCCATAAACTCAACATAAGGGTATATCCCAGGGGCGATCAAAATAAGATAACAATAAATTTGTATGGGATAAACGCAAATTCATTCAAAATCGTCTGAGATTTACTGAAAGTTCTACAAAAAATTTCTTAGATTTTTAATATTCCTTGATTCTTGCAGTACATTTCATGTACACAAACCTTAAACCTAACTTTTTCGCCATTTTATATTTTCACTTTTTGAAGGCCTTTCAACTGGGTCAGCTATTCTAGCAACAAACTCATTCGAATTTTGAAAAATCGTTTTTAAAATTATAATATTTATTTCCTACAAAAAAGTGAGGGATTAAATCTTCGATTTAGTAGTACGATACAGGTAATATTATAGTATAATCCTTTAAATGATGGTTTTCAAAAATCAATTAGAAAGCTTGACTAAATTTTAGGAGATTGTGCTGATAATAGCATCTTTAATTTTAATCAATGTATAATTCTGTTTATCATGACATAGTCTAGCATGTACTTTAGAGAGCCCCAAATGACCAGACTATTGAAAAAGTTATGCGCTGCAGGCTTAAGTTGATCCTAGGCCTAGTACAAGATTTCATGCCAAATTCATGCCGGATCACGGGAAGGGGTCGCTCATCGAGTCTGAAGTTTGTATGGAATTTTGAGAAATTATGTTCGGGAGAAACATCAGAAACCAGTTTTTCATCAATAAATGAGGCTTCGATATGTTCGAACGCTCCGATTTATTAACAGTGGTGAAAACCATCCTTTAAAAAGTGAGTTCATTTTAGAAGCCTTATTATAATTTTTTTGTCTTGAATTTTATCGAAATGCCGTCTTGAGAAAAAATATTTGTCATAATTTGGGCTTTAAGGAAAATCATATTCAAAATAAATCGGCCGAAAGGAATCAAACTTATTGATGAAAAACTGGTTTTTCCTGTCTCAAAATCTCATACAAACTTAAGGCTCGTTGAGCGATTCCTTCCCGTCATCCGATCTGACCCAAATTTGGCATGAGATCTACAACTTTAGCTTATTATACAAAACTCGAAACTCTGGTAGCTTAATGTTTCAAAATAATTTTTTGTTTAATTCGAATAAAAAAGGTAAACAAAAAAGGAAACAACGACAATATTTAATTCCCACGATTTGCAAAGCTGACTCAAAACAATATAAAAACCATTTGTCATTTACTTGATTACACTTAAAATCAATATATAACAATGATATTTGTTGTCCAAAAAATCATTTTTGGTCCAATTTAGTAAAGAAGTTAGTATTTAGTTGAGATTTTACCAGATAACTTTTCAAAATTCAAAATATCAATACAGTTTTTAAGCATTTTTTTTCTCTGTGTGTCCTTAATCGTATGAAATTTCCATAGTAAATTTTTAAGGTTTAAAAGTAAAATTAAATCTCAAATCAATTGTTTTAAATCCATTTTTCGGTAGCAACTAAGGAAAGGTGCGCTAAGAAACTAGTTCCCTTTTCAACAAATTTTCAATCGATAGCAGTTGTTTAGAAGGATGTTACGGATGATGATAGGTAAACGCGCGAGAAGAAATGTCACTCGAATTTCTTTATCCCTTCTGAGATCCCTTAGATTTGAAAGGATACAAAATTCTTAGCTTATGAAGAAATACATTTTCCGTAAATTCATAGATATTTTTAAATGTCAAAGCTTCTTTATCTTCTTCCGGAGGTTTTCAGAAATCCGACACGTCTGAACTGATCGATAACAGGTTGCTAGTGATGCGCATTGAATTCTACACTATCTATCATTTATTTTCACAATTTTTATATCAGAACACATTAAATAATTTTTTAGCGTTTAAGAAGGAAAAACAATTTTCGCTGCTTAGCGCACCAAGACCTACCTCACTCCTCTTTTCTGGATGATTTAATACGCAAACATTTCTTCTTCCATACAAAATTATAACGTGTTGCGCTAATCCACGAATCAACTGACAAAAATGACAAAAATGACATAAATCATCTCCAATTTCACACTGATCATCCGATCATGCAACATAAGGTTTCCATTTTAATATAACCTGACCACGAAACATAATCTGACCCTGTGCCGACTATGCAATATAATCCGACCATGTAACATTGCAAGTGGAACTGAAATATAGCTTTAACATAAATATGCGCATTTAGCCCGTCCTGATTCGGAAATCGGCTATTTTGACTACATTTGTTATAAAATCATTTTCTCAAAAACTGTATGAGATTATATAAAAAAAAATGCTCTAACGTATATAAATAAAACAGATGCCTCGATCTTAGGCCAAATTTTTGTCAGTCATCGATGGAGGTTCGGTAAGAGTTTCCTGTTCCTCTTCCGGATGCTTGCCGATAAACTTCAACTGGTTCGCAATTTCGACCTCGCCCGGCTGGTTTCCGTTCTTGTGTCGTGGCCTGATTAGGGAAATTTCGGTTGGTTGGTCGGTCGTTTGGGGATGGAAAGGAAGTAAGCCGCACTCTTCAGAGATACCTTCCAAAATATTCTTCCTGATTCGGCCTTGATGTTAACCAGTTGATGTGCTCGACTCCGGGAATAAGGTGACAAAAGTCACGGTGACTCCGAGGTGAGGTGACAATCATCTAAACATGATTTTTTTCAGTCGGCCCCATACAAAAGTTTGTTCTCCACATCCTAATCTACCATTTGGAGGGTGAGACCCCAGATTCCCAGACATAATGCAATTTTGGGACACCCTAATGTAGATGTCCTTTTATGAAGCTATTTTCGTGTCGCGAGATTCGTTCGCGAATTTCGATTTGCCTCCTGTCGCAGTATGACTTAATGCTACGTCACAAAAAAGGAAAAAAAAATCTCATTTAACGACATACCCATTTTGCTTGCCCTGGTTACACCACGAAGAAATAACTCTCTTTACAGTCCAATTAGGAGTCCCTAGTATTGATAACGGAAACAAGAATTAGATTTTTAAATTTTAAATTCAGCTCAATTGAATTAACAATTGTATGCTCATGACAACTTTTCACAGTTCGGCACCCATTTAGTAGAAATCCAAACAATACATATGGACTGTTTGCAACCATTCATCACAGTATATAAAAGGTGCTCAAAAACAACACAAATCACATTCAAACAGGAACCGAACATATTGTTCCAGTGAATTTGCCACCCAAATAACCATCGACATTTACACCTTATCGGTACATTTAATCCCCAGTCACAGTCAGTCGTTGTGCCATCTGCTGTGCAGCAATATTGAGGACCCTTCACACGAACGGAAGGGCTCGTAAGCAGAGGGTGGTATTTATTGGTTCAGGTCGGATTCGAACCCCGATAAATGCAATATGGGCCCTTCAATCACTTCCGGCGGACACAATGAAAGGTCACACGTGGCTGGGTTATTTTATTGAATTTTTTTCGAAGTAAACCATTTTGTACCCTTCCAACTTGTCATCTACTGTTAAATGAACAATTTCCGGTAAATTTTTATTGGAATGTCAACTTTTTTTCAAAATGAAATTTTGTGGGTTTAAAACCAGCAATTTAAAATTACTTTGACAGGTTGCGATCGGGGTGAGAAAAAAATAACCTCTGGAACATTAGCGCTTGATGCACATTTGACTGAAGCCTGTTCATCAACTTCGACGCTCTGATGCTGTGTCCCTCAATGATGGTGATTATCGCACAAGCGACGCGACGCCATCAACTCATATACTTATTTAGTGCCAAGCCTCCGATGGAAAGTAGGTACCTAGTTGGTATGTGTGATTAAACCGTTCATGTTTAATTAGAATTAACGTGGCGCGGCACCATGCAGCAGCTTCAGCAAAACGGAAACAGTAATGAAACGAGAGTTTTCCGCCCATTTTGTGCCGCCCGCGGAACAAAAGCGCGGAAAACGATGGAGGACGCTAACTATATGAGAGCATGAGTCTACTCTTTATTGCGCTGCAATTCACGTTTGCATTTTTGCGCTGCTTCCGGGAGTCGTCCTTGACCAATGTAACTAAAAACTAAAAAATAAGTAATTATTAACAATTGATAGTCAACAATTCTACAGTAAAAATAAATATGATTTTTGAGGAATATCGTTCTATGAAATTTCGTTTCGTGATCTAAGGTTTTTCCATAAAAAAAATGAGTTTACAGTAACTTGCCTTGAGTTAACTAGTTTAACTTTCTGATTAGAGTTGCAATTAAATTAAATTAAGCGCTTTTAAAAGCGCCAACAGCAACGTTCTTTAAATCCAGCCGATTTGTCAACGCTTTAACGTTTCATCTAATCCATGGCTTGAATGTTCTCTCATGTTGTTTCTTGCAGATTACATCGAACCTGGACGTTTTCATCAGGCGCTTCAACGAGATCCAGTACTGGGTGGTGACGGAAATCGTGTCCACCGCCAATCTGACGAAGCGAATGTCCCTAGTCAAGAAGTTTATCAAACTGGCTGCATTGTAAGTAGCGATTGTTATTGCATTTATAGTTTGATATTTTTCTGTTTTTTCGTTCATTTTTACGTACTTATTTTGCCTTTAACTTTGGCTCCCTTCTTCCGTATTTTGGCCTCAATTTCCTGCTGTCTTCCCTCTGTCAGAAGGCTAATTAACATCCTTGGATCTTCTCACTAGTTTATCTTCACGTGTCAGCTGAAAAAATTTCAACCATCAGCCGTCTTAGAAATGTTTACCCGTTACAGTCCCTGGAGTGTTTTTTAACGAATTTTTAAAAGTAGCTGGTATTTGAACTTTATGTCAATTTGCAATTTCTCATGTTTTCTTTCTCTGGGCTTTTAGGGTGGATCCATAAAAAAAGTAATGATGCAAAATTAAAGATTTCGAAAATTCATTGAGGGTCCCAGAAGAAATTGTATGATTTGGTGACACCGAAAAAAATTACAACTCGCCAAACTTGCAATACTGTTATATTGTCACTCTAGGGCGTATCAGGGTTAAACTTGAATCTATTACTGATTCTTTTTTAAAATTTACGCATTTTGCTTGTCTTCTACAATTTTAAAAACTTTGTACAATTTTCAATTTTTCATTTTCGTTCTTATTCTATCCCATTTTTATAGCTTTAAACATCAATCCATTTTTTTGCCAAATTTATTTTTCATTTGAATTTTCTATTCTTGTTTTAGAATTTAATATTATTATTTTTTCATTTAGTTTTGTAATTGTTTTGCTTCAAAACTTCATCTTTTGTATTTTTCCAATTTGTAATTCTCAATAATTATTTTTTTTAATATATGCACAATAAAAAATAAAAAATCTGAATTTTTAATATTTTTTTTTTTTTTTCAAAATTTAAACACTAAACTCGGAAAGCTTCGTTGAATAAATTTAAGACCAGAGCTGAAATAATAAAATTTATGAAACTAATTTGTCATTTTTGTAATTTTTGCCATTTTTTGTCATTTCTGCCATTTTTGTCATTTTTGTCATTTTTGTCATTTTTGTCATTTTTGTCATTTTTGTCATTTTTGTCATTTTTGTCATTTTAGTCATTTTTGTCATTTTTGTCATTTTTGTCATTTTTGTCATTTTTGTCATTTTTGTCATTTTTGTCATTTTTGTCATTTTTGTCATTTTTGTCATTTTTGTCATTTTTGTCATTTTTGTCATTTTTGTCATTTTTGTCATTTTTGTCATTTTTGTCATTTTTGTCATTTTTGTCATTTTTGTCATTTTTGTCATTTTTGTCATTTTTGTCATTTTTGTCATTTTTGTCATTTTTGTCATTTTTGTCATTTTTGTCATTTTTGTCATTTTTGTCATTTTTGTCATTTTTGTCATTTTTGTCATTTTTGTCATTTTTGTCATTTTTGTCATTTTTGTCATTTTTGTCATTTTTGTCATTTTTGTCATTTTTGTCATTTTTGTCATTTTTGTCACTTATGTCATTTTTATCATTTTTGTCATTTTTGTCATTTTTGTCATTTTTGTCATTTTTGTCATTTTTGTCATTTTTGTCATTTTTGTCATTTTTGTCATTTTTGTCATTTTTGTCATTTTTGTCATTTTTGTCATTTTTGTCACTTATGTCATTTTTATCATTTTTGTCATTTTTGTCATTTTTGTCATTTTTGTCATTTTTGTCATTTTTGTCATTTTTGTCATTTTTGTCATTTTTGTCATTTTTGTCATTTTTGTCATTTTTGTCATTTTTGTCATTTTTGTCATTTTTGTCATTTTTGTCATTTTTGTCATTTTTGTCATTTTTGTCATTTTTGTCATTTTTGTCATTTTTGTCATTTTTGTCATTTTTGTCATTTTTGTCATTTTTGTCATTTTTGTCATTTTTGTCATTTTTGTCATTTTTGTCATTTTTGTCATTTTTGTCATTTTTGTCATTTTTGTCATTTTTGTCATTTTTGTCATTTTTGTCATTTTTGTCATTTTTGTCATTTTTGTCATTTTTGTCATTTTTGTCATTTTTGTCATTTTTGTCATTTTTGTCATTTTTGTCATTTTTGTCATTTTTGTCATTTTTGTCATTTTTGTCATTTTTGTCATTTTTGTCATTTTTGTCATTTTTGTCATTTTTGTCATTTTTGTCATTTTTGTCATTTTTGTCATTTTTGTCATTTTTGTCATTTTTGTCATTTTTGTCATTTTTGTCATTTTTGTCATTTTTGTCATTTTTGTCATTTTTGTCATTTTTGTCATTTTTGTCATTTTTGTCATTTTTGTCATTTTTGTCATTTTTGTCATTTTTGTCATTTTTGTCACTTTTGTCATTTTTGTCATTTTTGTCATTTTTGTTATTTTCATTTTTTTTTGTAATTTTTGTTATTTCATCATTTTTGAAGTTTCTGTCATTTTTGTCACTCTTGTCATTTTCGTCATTTTTGTCTTTTTTTCATTTTTGTCTTTTTTTCATTTTTGTCTTTTTTTCATTTTTGTCATTTTTTACCTTTTCGTAATTTCTGTCATTTTTGTCATTCATGTCATTTTTGTAAATTTCTAGTTTTTCTATAGTTTGTAATTTTCGTATTTTTTTGTAATTTTGATAATTTGTGTCAGTTTTAAATATTTTGGTATTTTTTTTTATTTTTGTCATTTTCGTCATTTTTTTCCACTTTTTTGTACTTTTTTCAATTTTGTCATTTTTTTATCATTTTGATTTTTATAATTTTTTTCATAATTATGACGGTTGTTCTCTTTGGTAATTTTTCCACTTTTTGTGTTAAATGATTATCATTTCAATTATTTTGGCCATTTGATTCTGATCATTCTCTCAAATGTGTTTTTTTTTATACTTTTTCTGTCTTTACAGCTGCAAAGAGTTCCAAAACCTGAACGCATTCTTCGCCGTGGTGATGGGTCTCTCGAATATGGCCGTCAGTCGGCTAACGTACACCTGGGACAAACTACCGTCCAAGTTCCGGAAGCTGTTTGCCGAGTACGAAGCCCTGATTGATCCCAGCCGGAACCATCGGGCTTATAGGTAGGTGATGGTACCCCACATGATTTATGTTTTCCATTTTCCACCTCGCCCTTTTTACGTCGTTCAGCCGGATCAAATCGTTTCAATCTTGATTGAAGTCCACTCAAAATGAACCGATAAAAGGGTTTTCAGGAAAACCATTACCGAAACCATTCAAACGTTTGGCCCATGGCCCCTGGTCCTGATCTGGAAGGGGTAATGTACCGTATGTCAAACGTGTGTCATCCCCCCTTACTTACTTACAACAGTGATTGAAAAACGATGGATGACAGACTTTCCCATTTTTATCGGTCGAAATCTCTACTATCTCTAGCTCTGGGATGGTGGGATTTTACCATCGGTAAAGAGCCAGATAGAGTTCATTTTCGCACATCAAAGTGTCTCTTGACCACTTCTCGAAACACCTCTCTACTATACCCTTCGATTATTGAGTTTCCAGAAAAGAACGAAGAAGTAGAAAGATAAATCAACTCCACGAGTTCTTATTTCGAGAGTTTCGTAGTAGGGCGTTTCAGGAAATTATATTAGAAATTCGAGTAAGATACATCAATCATTTAAAGTTTGAAAAATTCAAAATAATATTTCAGTTTTCTTTCACCTCCGAAAGCAAATTAAAAAATTTTGATTAACCAAAGTAGTGGTTTCAAAATTGATCCGGTCTCCAGTTCAACCCATAAAAGTTGGTCTATACGAAAATTGGGAGTCCATTTCTTTCCTTCGTTGTCTTCGTCGTCTTGCCATGTTGATTCGAAATTCTCTTTGAAATATGATCATCCCGAAGATGCTTCACCGCATCCAATCACCTGGTGAGTAAGCAAAATCACCCAGCAGTAAATTGAAATAAGGACCAGAAGGGAAACCACTCGAGGGCTGCTGACAAAGTTCAAGAATAGCTCAACAGGTGGGTGGATGGAAAATCCAAGTCAATTTTTTAACTTTTTTTCCTTTGGGAAAAAATGATTGCTTTTTAAATTACTGTAAAAGGTTTTGGACAAAAGTCTATTTGAGGAAAGGAAAGTATTTTTCATAGTTACACTAATCATGCAAGTGAAATTAATTTCCAGATGGATTTTGGCTTACGGTGTTCAATTTGTTTTCAATGTGAAAACATACAAAAGGCATGAAGAATTTTCAAGCGAGAATGAAGTTAAGAAAATGTACCTTATTTTATCAGTTGAGCCCCTTTTTTCCTCCAAGCAAAACGCAAAACCTAGGCTGGTACGTCTTTCAATTTGGCAACGCAAAAGAAGATGATTTTTTCCTGCATCTTTCGTGCTTGAAAAGAAAAAGTTCGATACACCTCACAGAAAGGCCCTTGTCTGTTGCTTCCAAAAAAAGAAGAAAAAGTCAATTCAATTTGATTTTTAATCTGATTTTTCCCTGTTGCTTCCTGGAATTTTTACACCAGCGTCAAATCACGAAAGTCAATCAAAAGTTTTCACTTCATTGTTTGGATTGAAAATCAATCAAGGGATTGGAAAATGTTCGTATTATGGTGACATAAAATGTTAACTAATAATATCTTTTTTTCAGAATGTCCGTTGGAAAGTTGCAACCGCCGGTGATTCCGTTTATGCCGCTGCTGCTGAAGGATATGACGTTTGCCCACGAGGGTAACAAAACTAGCCTGGAGGGACTGGTGAACTTCGAGAAGATGCACATGATGGCCCAGACGATGCGAACGGTGCGGTACTGTAGATCCAGACACCTCGGTAAGTTTGGTTTCAGTTATAATTGTATTTTATTTCATGCCAGCCGAACCGGAGCAGGAAAAGCAATTCCTAAAATTTTTATTCTGGGCCGGTTTCAAAATCAATAAGGAACTACCCAAAGGTTTTATAGAAGCTTTTTTGTAGAATTAATGTTTACAGAAAAAAAAACAGCGAATGAGCTTGTCAATGAACGATTTATTATCGCATCTTTAAACAGTGATTTTTCATTCTCGAGGGATTTGAGGCGTCGTTATTGCTTATTCATCCCGAAGGTATAAACAGTGAATCTCTTGTAGTCAAATTGGTCAAATTTCCTGTTATATTGGAAAACTCGGGATATTTTGATGTTTCTATGTTTCACTGACAGTTAACGGGTTAACACATCAAATTGCATCACGAAAAAAACGCTGTAGAAATTCGCCCAGTAGACCGATCCTTTTGAAAATTTTAGACAGTAAAATAAAAACTATTAAACAACTTTTGGTATTTTCTTTTTATTCATACTTCGAGCCCAAGCCCCAAGCTCACACCTTCCTCTTTACCCCTTCCATAAGGTTTTGTACATCGTCAGGTTGTAATTTTTTTTTAAACAGAAATCCATTTTTCTTTTAAACAGAAATCCATTTTTTCTTGAAGTCCGTCTCCGATTTGACAACTTTTGGGTTCTTCCGGAGGGCCTGCTTCATAATCGCCCAATATTTCTCTATTGGGCGGGTTCATTTCCGTCGGCATAAAGATTACCCCGTTGGCTTCGTACCACTCCAACATGTCCTTTGAATAGTGGCACGAAGCGAGATTCGTTCAGAAGATGGTCGAGCCCTCGTGCTGCTTCAATAGTGGTAATAAGAGCTTCTATAGGCACTCCTTAGGGTTAACCTGCCCGTTTACCGTGCCGGTCGTCACGAAGGGGGCGCTCCGCTTTCCGCAAAAGCAGATCGCTTACCACACCATGAACTTTTTGGCAAACTTGGATAGTTTCTGCTTGCGAATTTTGCAACATTTTTCAAAATTTACGAAAAATTGACAGTGAAGCATGGCCAAGACTCTTATTTGATCATAAGCGAAGGCTGAAGATATAATTCCTGAAAATTTAGTTTCTACAGCTTTTTTTCCGTGATGCAATTTGATGTGACACGCCCTTTAGACTAAGTAAAGTCAATTTTGAATTTCCTTAGAGTAAGAACACTGGGGAGTCCGGATCCGGAGAAAGTTGTATTGATTGTAGAAAAAAAAATCTGTGACGCAAAAGCTGATAACGTGGGGTGGGACGTACAATATGACCGTTAGACGTAAATAAAACGTAAAACGTGAAATTTAAGGCTTGAAACGTACAAAACATAACTGGAAGTGACACGGAAGAAGTGATGAGACATTGAAAGTAGTAAGAAATGAGAAGAAGAACGTACGACGTGAGAAAGTGAGACATCAGACGTTGATCGTAAGACGTGAGATGAGAAACGTCAGACGTCAGACGCGAGTTGTTGTGAGGAGTATGTGATACGTGAGACTTTGGACATGGTGTCAGAGGTGAGAAGATGAGACCTCAAACAAAATATCAGACGCTAGGCGTTAGGAGGCAGAGACTTCAAATGTAAGAAGTGAAACGTGACAAAATGAGACGTGAGACGTGAAACGTGAGATATAGGAAACAAAATACAAGGGTTGAGAAGGTGAAACGATATGAGATGTGAAATGTCTTCGATGAGATGAGATCTTTGACATGAGATTGGCGTGAAATGTAAGATGTCTAAAGTGACATGTTACAATTAAGTCTGATTCACATAGAATCTGGTCGGATAAAACAGATCATTTCTCCACAAAGAAATAACGTACAACAAAATTAAAAATGTCATTTTGTAGGGTTTGCACTTTCAGAAAAAAAATACATTAAAAATCATTCGTCAGCTTTTCGGATGAATTTTCAAACTTTTTTGGTGATACCACCCATCATTTTCTGCACAGTACTGCTGGTAACCTCATTCGCCATCTTGTTCCACCACTTTTCCATTTAAGCGGGTTTTTTCATTTTTATTTTTTTTTTTTGTTTCGATTATAGTCGTTTTACCATCATTATGGCATTCGCGACTTTATCAACGTTGCAGTTGGCGGATCGTTATTGAAAAACTATCCGATACAACTGCGTTCGATGTTTACTCTTGGGCTCGAACTCGCGGACATCGGCTCAGGAGGCAACAGACTTGCCAACTGAGCTATATCACAAGCCCAGGGTTTTTTCATTGTTCTGCCTCATTTCTTCAGTTTGCCCTTAACTATTGCCCAATATTTCTCGATGGGACAAAAATCCGGACAGTTTGGTGGATTGATACTTTTTTCGACAAAATCGATCTTGTTCTCCTTATACCACTCAACGACATCCCGGCTGTAGTGGCAGCTTGCCAGGTCCGGCCATAACTTCACCGGACCTTTGTCGGACCGAATGAATGGCAAAACCCTCTTTTGGAGACATTCTTCTTTGTAAACATTTCCATTCATTGTGTCCCCAGTGATGAAAATCTTAGTTTTCTTCCCACAACTACAGATCCCTTGCCAAATCATCAACTTACGAGCAAATTTATCTGGGAAATCAAACTTGAATCTACCCGCAACATTCCCTTTACGCTTCACAAGGTAAAATTTGTTACCGGGTATTTGTCCAAAATCAATTTTGACGTAAGTTTCGTCGTCCATCAAAATGCATCCGTTGTACTTGGTCAACACTTTCTCGTACAACTTCCTTGCCCTGGTTTTGGCAACCAGGGGCGGGATTATGGAACTCGAAACAATCGAGTTTCGTTCGATTCGACTAACTTTGGCATTACCGATCTCGATTCGAATGGAACATTTCGAGATGATCTACTACCCGATTTACTCGAAATCTAGTACGTGAAAATTTAGAACTCGAACGAGATTCGTAAGACTGATGCTAATTCGATTCGAGTTCAACTCGAAACGGGTAACTCGAATCGAATAGGATTCATAATTCCACCCCAGGTTTTGTTTAAGCGTCCTGTTGGGGTGTTTGCTTGCATGATACGACCACAAGCCTTCTCGCAAACAAATTCGTCGAGCTGTACTGTGGTTCGTCTTGAACTTTTTCGCCAAATCACGCAAGGAGATTCCAGGATTATTGTGAACTGATCGAATTACGTTTGCTCGCAGCTTCCGGTCATATGTTCCACTTTTACGCCTGGTTTGTTTTGCTCGATCCACCGTAAGGGTCTCCCGGTAACGTTGCAGCACCGAATTTACAGTCGATTTTGGATATTTCAGGAATTTCGCGATCTTTACCCCTGACCACGTCGGTTTCTCTCCGTGAGTGTGCAGAATTTTCTCTCGCCTTTCGCGTTCCATCGTCGATAACTTTTGACTGACTGCTTCAATCTTGATGAAATTTTCACCACTAAGTAAACAAACCATCCTGATCAAAACACTGTCAATAGATTTGCGATGTGACGACTAGGGGCGCTGCAGTAAATGAAAAGATGCGACCAGATTCTATGTGAAACAGACTTTAACTTGAGTCAATGTTAGGTCATTTTAGAATTTCTCAAACCCTGGGGTCTAAAAAGCTTCGTGTTTTCAAAACTCTACCATGATTTTTTGCAGTATTTCGAAGTAACGTTTACATGAGTACATTTGAACTTTTTGTTTGTATGGGAAAATTGAATATAATAACATTGTCAAAGATTGTAACTTCGTATCTTATGTTATAGCTGTTTAATCAGGGTTTGAGAAATTCAAAAATGAACCCAAATCGACTCTGTCTAATGTTACAAGTAAGTAAGACATGAGATAGAAAACGCGAGACGTTTTTCGAAATCTTTTTTAAATCATTAGATTTTTTTCCAATTTAGAATTTTATTCTTTAATATTTTTAAACTGCATTTTTTTTTTAATTCCTATATTTTTTTTAAGATTCTTTATTTTCCAGCAGTGATTGAAATCCTCAACCATTTTCTCATCAGAGGCATTCAAAATACACACTTTGAGGCCTCGTATAGTAATACAGGAGACGATACATATACATTCATTCAAACCTCCCCTCATGAGGAGGATCTGCTCCCAGAGACACTATCCGTTCGCTGCTCAGAACGAACTCTCTCAACGTTCGGTCGCTACATGATGCATGATGTAGACGAGGCACACATACTCATTTACGTTATTGAATTTGATGGACTCAAGCCGATAGCTGTCGTTGAGGAGAACATCTTCAACCTCGCCGCAAAGGTTGAGGCAACAACGACAACAACCGAACTTATTGCATTGCATAGGGCCGCAACGTATGGAGCAACGAACGGGGAGGAAAAGAAACGAAAAAACTAGCTGCCTGCGTGCGGTTGCTGTGCAATAATAGCAATAGCAGAAAAACCTCGGGTATTTGATCCAGGCACAAACGAGGAGACTCGGGTTTGCTCTGCCTTTTGAATTCGATTCCCTCAAGAATGTAGGAACAGGAGATGAGTGAGAGCCATTCGTTTGGTTTTTTGGATTCGCTGCCTCGAATGTACCTATATTGCTTCTTGAAGGCGGGCCATGTGAGAGCGTATGCATCATCGGTTTTGTCGTTTTCGCTGCCTCAAAGCAACCTTTGCTTCCGAGTAAAGCGTTGAGCGAGAGATGGTTGATCAATTCATGCTCAGCAAAATTCAATCACTGTTTTCCAGTTAATTTATTTCTATATTTTTTATTATAGGTATTTTTGTAATTTTTTCCTTTATTCTTATTTACCAATTTTTCTCAGTTCAAATCAGAAATCTAGGTTTATTTATGTCTAGATGCCTTGCTTTATGTCTAGATGCCTTGCTGTTGGTCTGGCAAGTTTTTTATCAATTTTTATTATTTCAATAGTAAAACCCCTGTATACAATCCTAAAGAAGGTGAATTAATTGGACGGGTGAGGTGAGACTTGAGACTTAAACCAAAAGACGTGAGATGTGAGACATAAAACATGTGACGTGGGACGCAAGACTTGAAAACGTGAGGTGAGACGATTTTAAACGTAAAGCGTGAGGAGACCTTAGAAAATCGATTTTAGGTGTGAATCGTAAAATCTCTTTTTTTTGGTTTTTCCATTTTTTAGAAGTTTTTTCCTATTTTTCTTCATTTTTATTCGTAAATTTATTTTATTTTTTTTTTTTTAGGCTCTTGAACAATTTTTTTGTTGTTGAATTGCTTCATATTTTGTATTTTTATGTTTTTTTTTTATTTTTGTTTGTTTTTAGTTTTTGTTTGTCTTTGTTTAAATTTTTTTATTTTTGTCGCTTTTCAATTTTTAAACTAAATTTTGTCTTTTCTGGCATTTTTATCAAATATTATGATCTTGTTATTTTAATTTTTGTCATTTTCGTGTTGTCATATTCATCATTTGTCATTTTTGTACATTTGGTTTTTTTTTATCATTCGAAACCCTCAAAGCCAAAGGAGTAAACGATGTTCGACATCAAATTGCGTAGCTTTGCAAGCGCTATGAAAAATCTCTCATTGCGTATTTTTTGCTTAAAAATTTCATAGGGATAGCTGAAATTATTTTGTTTAAGTAGGTATTATGTTTTTTGAAAGTTGAAAAAAAATCACTCTAAGAGAAACGACGCAAATTTTATGTTGCGCAAAATTTAAAAAATACTCCACCATTTTTTGGAAAGTTGTAGTGTAAGGGCATCATTTTTGTTTCTTTGTAATTTTCGCCAGTTTTGTTATTTTTGTCGGTTTTGTCCATTGTGTCATTTTTTCCATTTTTATCAGTTTTTGTCAATATTATCCAAATGAAAAAAAAACAACATTGAAGCTCTGAACATCAAAAATAGCTATTTTTAGTGCCTATTGAAATTTTACATTTCTGCTTTGAAATTTAGTTTTTTTGTTTTCAGTGTTTTAGTTTTTGTTTTGGAAATAAAGTGAAAAAATAAAGCTTTTCTTATCATAAACCCTTAAAATAAATTAAGATTTCTAGGCTATTCGTCACATCTTAAAGTCACTTCTTAATGACTCAAACTTTATCGTAAAAAAGATAAGATTTTTAAAGACTGATTAAGAATATTGGGTATTAAACAAAAAATGATAAATGGAAAAAAAATCACCTTGATCAGGAATCGAACTCGAGTCTACTGATTACCTCTCCGACACCTTACCAATAGGCCAAATTGTCAGATGAAACAAGTCAAGCTGTAGCTCTATTATTCAGTTGACTTCATCGAGTCGAATTCGCTACTAGATTCCCCGGCAGAAAACGCTCATCGTGCCCCGATTACTGGTGATTATACTGCCCCAGGGGAATCCTCATTATGCCCCTACAGTGACTGGTTTTCAGCTTTCGGCAAAAATTTTTAAAATGCATTTTTAAACGTTTTTAACTACTTTTTCAAGTTTCGTCTAATAAAGCAATAGACTATTTGAGTGTCTGAACACGAAATTATGATGTAACTCACATATTATAGCTGTTCTCTATGGTTAAATAAGCGTTTTCCTTAAGGTGGCCATAATGCCCTTATCTCCCTTACATATTTTAGTTGAATCGAAGAATGTGGATATGATTCACAAAAAAAAACTAAAGCAAAATAAGAATTCTTATTTCAGAAAAAACAGCTACCTAATTGATACTTTGACTAACTGAAAATAATGAAGAAGACATCAAAAGCACATCACTTTCCAAGAAAACAAAACCGAAGTGTTGGAAAGAAATTTACAGTATCATTCATAATTGTTTGGGAATTGGAAGCACGCGCGTCTCACTTCGACTTTGAACTTTCATAACTTTTTATTCTGATAACACTTTTGGATCAAATTTCCACACACTATCGCATTATCACTATCACAAAATATGAGCTTTCTAAAGTTTGTCTCTCCTGAAATTTAGTAATTCTACAAAAATCGGACTCTTTGGACTTTTCCCATTCAAACTGCAATATCTTAGAAACTACGCAACAATTTTTATTGAAATTTTGCAGAGTGATTGTTGAAAATAAAGCTAGCATGTCTTAAGTTTTTGAAAAGTTCTATCGATGGGATCAAAAGTTACGCGAGATACAATATTTCTGGCATGAATCTAAAAATTCGATTTCTATAGAATGTTGGACAATTCAAGAGAATAGCGCTTCCATCCACAAATCATTCAGAAAATGTTATGTTCCAACTTCTTTATGTTCCAAAAATCGTCCTGCAAAAACAGAGGGGTTAGATGCAACATTTGTTTACCACAGCACTGATATAATTTTTAATTTTATATAACGTAATCGAGTTAGCCTTCAATGAATACAAAATAATGATGACATAATTTTCCAAATCTTTAGCTAGTATTTTAAAGTTTTTAATTTTCATTCAAAATATAAAAATTCATCAATAAATGTACAAATTTTATCATATTTCGATGCCATAAAAACTTTCCCCATTATGAAGGATTGGCTTAATGATATCACCTACAAACTTTTCACTGGTTAAATCATCCTATTTGGACACTGTTGGTGTATAAATATTCTTCAAGCAATCAACTGTTTTTTTAAATAAATATTTTATAACTCAGTTACGCTTACTGAAATTATCAGCAACTTTCGCTGAAACTGATTGAATACTTAAGCTGCAGTCACTGATCAAAAACAGTAAGTGACAGAAATGCCCAAGCGAAAGACGCTTTCGTAGCTTTCGAGTGAAACAAGTTAGTTCGGGTTTACGACTGAGCTTTCTACTGACTGATAGACACACTCACACAGCTTTCTGTAGGCACGAGGATGACCGAGCAGGTCAGAAGCTTTTATATTTGTTGACTTTTCTATTCCGTTCATTTCAGATGAAGCTTTTTACACTGATAGAAAATCACAGTCAGTATCATTCGTGCTTGAAGATAATTTGCAGCACTGGTTCTCATACATACATACATATACATGTACGGATGCTTGATAACATAGTTGATTGGGCTGATGCTTACATATTTCGATAAATTTATTGAAAAAAAACATGCTTTTTAAAAAAACGAACACAAACACATACAGGATCTCAATGAAACTTGATGTTTCCTCGAAGAGATTCCTTTTTCTTAACTCTAAGCGTACATCTTTCGAAGATATGATGGCTAGCATCTTACAAGTGCTAAAACCACCAACCCACAGAAAGTGTACTATGTATGCCGTGACCGGGATTCGATCTCATACCCGCTGGCTTAGAAAACTTGAAAGCTATCCTCTACGCCACGAGCTGCGGCTCGCTTGTTGATCATATCAATGTAATATTATATCGCTTTTTGTAATTATTTTGAATGTATTTACCAACTTTATTATTGTTAAAATTTGAATAAAAAATCTTGTTCAAAATCGAACATCTTTTCTTTGTTTCATTCGTAAGTCATCTTCACTATCACTATCGATGTCATCATGTATTGCAGTGTTCCATTCGAATGATGTCAATGAACGCGATATCAATTCATAATCAACACAAAAAGATAAGGTTTAAGTTTGAGAATTTTTACAATGAATCAAATATGGCGACAAAATCGAGAAGTAGGCGAGGCTTTTTACGCAACGCACGCGTTTTTTCATTCGTCCGCTAAATTTCTGAATTTTATCAATAAATAAAAGTAAAACCGGTGAAAAAATGTTATTACCGAATAACCGGGATCCAGTGATAATGTGGCCACCAGTTTTCAGACAAAATCAGAAGTTTCGTGTTCTAAAAAAGAGGATGAAATTTGAGGAAAAATGGAAAAAATTGGTTGTTGGAAAAAACACGTGCAGGGGGCAGAAGTTTGAGACTTTCGTTAATTTAAATCTCGTCGTAAACTTCCAACTCGTGAACCAGTAAAGAATCTGTCTATTTATGTGTAATTTGTGTTGAAGGATGCTGTTAAAGAGAGAGGGTTGGAAAGGGATCATTGCGAAATGGGGGAATTGAGGATGATGAGAATATAACTATTTGCCAGCCATTGGGAAATTGATAAATTTTGATTGGCATAGGTGCGCGATGTTTTAAAAAAACTAGCACTAGGCAATCTAATAGAGAATTCGTTTTGACGTGGTGGTGCACCGGGGCACTACCGGTAGTGCACTTTTTGCTGTTTTCATGCTCGTTTTCACGATGAGTAGTCCACTGGTAGTGCACCATAAAGTGGACGGTGGAACACTCTGAAAATATTCGGTGTTGCTTGCGCTCTCACCAATACTATCATGAATTTTGACAGCACGTGCTTCCCGATGTAAACAAATATCAGCTGGTTGGTTTATTTCATTACCGCAAAAATTGGGTTCGAGCTGTTTGTTTTTCTTCATTATCCCGAAGAACGGAAACTTGTTCCGGATTCGATACCAGTGCCGTTTCCAACAGAGGCGGAGAATTTCACCTGGATGGCACGTTCCAAAGCAAACAACGCTCCCAAGAAGAAATGTGCCCAGAAGGCTTGCTGCAATCGGTTCCAGGCGATGCCGAAAAAGAGCAGCAAATCCGAGTGCAAAAAGGCCAACCCAAAGATCTGATGGAATCGCCCAAACCGAAAAGTTTTCTTGATCGGGAGGGTCCTATAAGTTGGTCTCCACAGCAAGAAGCGTTCAGCTGCATCGAAGCTACTCTGCTACAAGCTAGCTTCGAGCTGTGCCTTAGGGTGACGATGCTCGGTTGCGCCAAGTCCCGGATTCCCACCCGTTGCCCTTCAAAAACGGTAGTTCGAGACTACACCCGCATTGGGAGCTTGAATTTCGTTCGTTTCGGTCTGTTAGCAAAATTTTCTCCCCCGACTTCCGCGATCCGAGTTCGCCAATTTGACTTCCAAGAATTTTCCTTTTGTAATCTGAAAACGGAAATAGGTACTCGAACGAAGGTGAGATTTGCGAGGAATAACCGTTCAAAATACCGGAACCTTCAAGCTGAGGTAACTGCAGTCTAGCAGCAGCAAACATAGGCCGCCCAGAATCAGCCGGCATTAAGCGAATCTATATACCAAGCAAAATAAATCTGAAATCTTCACAATTCAACATAATATATAAGTTCATGCTAAAATTTTCATATTATTAAAAGATAATGATCAACTAAAGTAAATTTCATTTCAATTTTCGAAGTCAAACGAAAACAAATACCAGCTGTAATGGATTTTTGACAGCTTGATGTTTTCTGTTGACACTGCCGATTTCACGCACACCAACAAAGATTAGTGCAAAACTCGATTCATGCTCGTTTTCAGCTTGGAAGGTGCAACACTTTCGGGTGGTGAAAACAAATACGATATAAGGTGGTGTAGAAGTGAGAGGGGAAGGAAAATGGTTTTCGGTGAGTAGGGAGTGAAACGTAACAGGTTCGTTTTTACTGGAGACGGAACAAGTGGAAATGGAAATAGAAAAAGGAAGAAAATATTGTCTAGAAAAGTTTAAAAGTGCGGTAACTGAGAGGGAGTGAAAAAGAAAAGTGTTCCTTTGCTGTCTCGGCTGTGCTGATTGCTGGCCGAAAACCCTGGCTGTTGGTTTCGCTCGGATTGCTTCGATTGAATTTCCTGAGATTTCGTGAGCTAAGTATATTTTTTCTGTTTCTAATTCAATTCAATTCATGTTTGAAGTATGACCCTTACCATGGAGGGGCCAGGGCAGTGGTTTTTTTTCTCATTCTGTACCATAGAGACAGATTGGTGTCTTAGC
This sequence comes from Uranotaenia lowii, assembly GCF_029784155.1. NCBI lineage: Eukaryota > Metazoa > Arthropoda > Insecta > Diptera > Culicidae > Uranotaenia > Uranotaenia lowii. The sequence goes on from NC_073693.1 coordinate 9,699,343, forward strand.
TAAACACATTGAGGCACATTTTTCTTCTGTGGCACGTTCTAAAATGCTTCGTTTTGTTGCATCTTTGTCCCGCGATATGGTGCTGCATATGAATGCTCGCTTTTTCACTATTTCGAAGTAATAACGACTTTTAAGCCTAAATTTTCACAGAATCTTCTGAAAGAGTGAGGAAGGGGCAATTATAGTTCAAAGAGTTGTACTATTTGTACTTTGCAGATAGCGAAGTTCAATGCAGGATCAACTAGTGGAATTTCTGCACGTTGTAAGGAAAATTAACACGTTGTAAGGAAAATTTTTAACAAGATCAAACTATGAATAATCAACGTCAACATCTTAACCTTGCACTCATAAAAATAAAGTGCTTATATAAAAATTTATCCTCTGAATATACTTATACTATAGAAATTTTCTCAACAGAATTCCCCTAAATATTATATTGGTAGTTTGAACCGCATTTGACGTTGTATAATGTGCTATTTGTTTTTATCATTAAATTATTGTGAAAGAAGTTTTTTCTGGGAGAAGGGGGTTGGGAACACTAATCATGATTTTTTTGTTCTTCTAATGTTTCTTTTCAAGAGCGAGCAAAGGCGCTATATCCTAGGTCAATGACCAGAAATGACAGTGCATCGAAATCCTAAACTCCGAATTTTTACTATTATATGCTATTCACGATAATATTTTAATTGTAGTTTAAAAATAATTATAGTTAAACGAAAAAAATAAGGAAATTGAAAGAAAATATTACCTTTACAACGGAGTTTTCGATTTCTGTGCAGAAAAACATCATTTCCATCCATAGAAGGACGAATCCAAACGGGCCATCATCAAGGAGCACATAAAATTTAGCATATGTGCTTCCAACGTTATAATCTTAGTTGTTGCCATGGAAACGTATGGTACTGTTGTCCACGTTTCTTCCTCCCTGTGTTCCAGTTGTCTCTGCGTTCAATACTGCACAGTGGGCCCGGCCATGTTAAGATGAGTAGTAAATGTACTTTTACTACTCACCGGGATGCTGACAAGATCTGGCTGTGTATGTATCATAAGCATAAGCATAAGCATAAGCATAAATATTTTATAACTCAGTTACCTGCCTGGGGTAATATGCAAAAAAATACAAATCAAAGAGACACCTTTTAAATCTCGTTTCCATATGCTCGAATATGATTGTATTGTATCACGCATTAGTCAACATTGAAATTTCATTCGCCCAAAGATTTATTTTTATGATTTCAGCCTGTAGAATATTTTGTAGTATTGTTTTACCCCTAAATATATGCAATATCCTTACGTTCACAAAAAAAAATTAAATTAGTTTAAACAGAACCAGAAATTACTGCAATTGGTGTTATTATGCGTAATGGCTTTTATGGCATCAAAAATATATCAAAAACTATACATTTTCATACGTTTATTAGATTTTTCATTAAAATCAAAGTTTGTTGAAAGTTACCCCTTTTTCTAAGTATAGTAATAATCGCATGTTTAAAAAACATCAAAATAGCTGCAAAAACCGGCACAATTTTCCCGTATGTTTGGATAACGTGCCGCTATTAAGCCTACTCCCATTCTGATACCATTCTACCTGATGATGTCCCATCAACCTTAAAACTTTTGATGCATAAAGGGTATGATTATCTGTGGACGTGAGTTTTTTAGAAGCCATTAAAGTTGAAAAGTGTTGCATGTTGCCCCAGTTGACGGTATTGAAGTTTCAATGGTGAAAGGCCAAAAAAGTCCGATTTTCATAGAATTACTGTATCTCAGGCCACACGAACTTTAGAAATCTCAAATTTTGTGATATAATAGTGTTATAGTTGATCTATCTTATGCAGAAAAGTTGATAAAAAAAATATCATCAGAGTAGAAGGTTATGGAAGTTCAAAGACGAAGTGACAGTGCGCTTGCTTCCAATTTCTATACAATTATGAACGGTACTGTAGATGGTGGTAATAAAAGTTTTATGTATAAGTGAAAAGTGAAAAGTTTGAGCATCTCTAAGATAAATTTCTCGATTTCTAGCACGATGTTGAAGTTTTAAAACTAAGGGCAGTAATAAGCACGTGATCAAATTTAAAGAACAAAAGGACCCACAGTTCACACGAAAAATACTAACTACGCCGTGGCAAGTGCAGAGAATGAGGCTTTCTGATGCCAAAAATATCACGAAAAAGATGATCCACTCGACCATTTGATTTTTTAACCATCTTACGGATCGTAGATTTTTGTCAACTTTTCTTGGCTCCAGAGAGCGGTTGTTAAATCAGTTTTTGACGGTCGCCATGTAAGGAAGAGGGTAGAACTCAGCATTCTTTAAAAAGAAAATTATCAATCAACCAAAGTATCAATTCCAACAAGTTTTTGAAAATAGTTTATCTTCACTTATCTTCACACTTATTTAATAAGAACCTTGAGATAAAACTAAGATTTGAAAGATGATCTTTACTTGACACTCATTAACATTCGAAATTTTAAGTGTCATCTGTTACGGCGGTATTAAGATAACAAAGACTGTACAGAATCTGTTCGCTAGTAAAATTGACCTTTGCTAAGTTAAGGCAATCTGCTTTAAAACAAAAAGTCGGAGATTCGGTTAAAACAGAGTGAAACTTGACATTTCCACTATCCTTTTTTCCGTTTCAGTATTGGATCCTCCCTCACCGAAGAACGAAAACGAAATCCGGCAGTACATCAGCTGTTTCCGAACCATCGACAACCAAAGAGTGCTGAACGCCATGTCCCACAAGGTGGAACCGCGACGATCGTAAAAAGACACAAAACCCCAGAAGCAGAAGCAAAACACCGAGTGACTGAAAGAACAGGGTAAAGTGCACCCACCCACGCCACGACCCAGACAAGGTTTTGTCCTGCCAAACTGATTACACACACACCCCTAATGTAACAACTGTTGTTGCTCACCTGTTGCTCCAGCCCAACCCATGGAGGAGTGCTCCTGCCTGATGTCATTATTACTTCCCCACCACCTCCTATGCGAAACTCTCCTCTCGAACAAACAACCAAGTCATTTAACCTTTTCTGAACCTTTCTAGTATTCAAGGTGGTGGGGTTCACAAAGGGGTCAAATAGTGAGTGTGACCCTCTTCCCCTAACCCTAACCTATGATGAGCTGTTGCACACGATTCGAGCATTATCATCTAGCTAGAAAGTGATTTATATTAAAGTACTTTTACCGGATACGTTCTATATGGCACCTTAATCGATGGATGGATTGAGGTGCCGTACACATGTATAGGATTATTTATACAAAGGTATAGAGTTGAGATTCAAGATATTTTATCACCAATCTGGTGAAAGAGAGAAACAAGTAGATTTTGTATTATAGTATTATGTTAAGTTAACTTTTATAAACCATATCAACATCTCAAATCAAAGTTGTACTTAGGCAGTTGATTCAAACACTATTCGTTATCCTATAATCAAATAACAGTTACTAACTGTTTTTGTTAACTTTTTTCAAATGATTTAATTTATGTTACAACACTTTTGTTCCAATTATTTAATACCGTATACGTTTTACATAATAAACTGAACAATTTCCACTACTTTCATTGTTTTTCTTTTTTTCCTGTATGTGTGTGTATGTACGTGTCAAAAAGCTGGACTAAGCTGAAATAAAGAAACCCCCCAAAAAGGATACATCTCTAGCGAGCTCAAGTTCTGATCATTCTGGTTCCTATGATAAACGATCTACTACAAACAAGAAATGACATTAAACGTTTTTTTTATCATCACGACTCATCAAAAATTAATTGGGCCGTTAACAAATAATCTATTCAATCGATCTATAACAGTAACATGTGGAACAACAGCAAACTATACCTACAAAAAAAATGTTACAAATGAAACCTAATTTCTGTCTTTGTAATTTTGTATGTTTTTATTTGTTTATGATTGAACACGTAAAGTGAAACGTGCGAGCCGTATATCTAAGTGTATTAGAATTTTTAGTTCAAGTCCTTTTTAGACCTATTTTTTCAAAGTTCCGATCGGCGTCTCAAATTTAATTGCTTAAAAAACATACACATATTCGTCAATGTAAAACTTCACCCAATCAGTCCAAACCGTGGAACTGGAAAGATACTCGGTGCCGACTTCCATCAACTTGATCTTTCTGACGATGACTTTGACAGCTCATTACCTAGGAGGTCTTCGAGTAAGCTCGCTCCGCACATCTGGATGTATTTGGACGAGCAATAGAATATTGTCAGCCAGATCAAGATCGTTTACCTCTTCTATTTTCGACAATTCGGCTCGATAAAAATACGGTGATAAATAACATCCGTTCAGCAGTTATCGGGATTGGATCAGACAAGACACTATCATGCAAAACCTTGTATCGTGCAGACGATCGAATATATGTAGTCTAGAATTTTGTTGATTCGTCCCAGTTCCGGCTACCTTTAACTCAAAACTTCTAGCTATTACAATAATTTACTTCCAATAGACATTTTAAAAACCTAGACTAGCTTAACATTATTTACTCACGGACCCGTTTCCTACTATAGTTTACAAACTTTACATCCCAAACGCACTACAGTCATATCACAGCTATCGGACGGCACAGGTTTATCACGGGAATATCTGGCAACCCTGTCTCCACGGGCACGCACTGCTCCATGGGCACGAATCACTGCCCGAAGCACCTCCGTAGACTGGGCCGTCTCTCTGCGCAATTTATCGTTCCGACCGTCTGTTGAATGGACTTCTCGGAGGCCACTGGCCTTCGAACTGGGCTCTACAAAGTTGTATACATGACGGAACTGGTTGGCATAGGGATCTATCAAATGGTTTACTCACCCTTTTGTTGTGTTTGCTGTTGCTGAGTGTTTCTTTCCGCCTTCTATTTCTCGCTCTTGACGCTGCGGTTATCCACTGCGAAAGCAACTTGCTTGAAATGGCCATTCAGGAAAATATTTCTGATTTCTGAAGTAAACCGGACCCACTTAGATTTAGTCGTCGCGATTGAACCGTTCACCTTGGCTATCTGTTTTGTAAAAAAAACAATGTTTTTTGCTGTTCCTCAAAAGAATTTCAGCCTGACGAATGGTGGGATGCTTTTGCCGACGAAACAATTGCTAAATGCAATCGCGAACACAACCGCTGAAAACGTTTTAGACGATGATGTTTTCTTTTCGTTTCTCTTTGTTTACGTTGTCGCCGTGCGTTTGCTTTTGACGTTTACACTCTATACTCTAAACACTTATTCTTTGGTACACTGTTACTCTAATGGTAGGACACGCTCAGAACAAAATAGCTACACAGACTTAATTATAATGTTACATGGTGACAGCAGACAATGACAATCCGGCGGCGAATGATCAGCGGAAGTCGTGCCTACTATGGACTCCACAAGCAATTGCGGTCGAGAAGACTCAGCCCTCGCACGAAGTGTAGCCTGTAGGTACATGATGCTCATTAGACCGGTTGGTCTCTACGGAAACAAGACATGGATATTGCTCGAGGATGTAGAAGGCGTTGAATTAATTTAAGATCTAAGTAATCCGTGTCGTAGAATCAGAAAATAAAATTCATTCCACTGTCACACGTTAACCAAACCACACGTGTATTTCAATTGGTTATGGGCCCAGTTACCCAAACCGGAAGTCAGTAAATTTTCTTTGGTCACATCAAGACGAAGCATGACCACTCGAAGCCCTGAACGAACACGGCAAGCGGAAAGGACACATCAAGTCCTAGGAGATGGTCCTCATCAGCAGTCTTCAAGAAATGAAGCACCCGGCGGAAGCGGTACGATCGGAGCAGGAAGCGTTCGAGTCGGCAGGAGTTCCGTTGCGTTGCCCCCCATTGAGAAGCTGCGTGGAAGGGACAATTACACGTCGTGGGCGTTTGCGATGCGGATGATTTTGATCCGCGAGGGTAGCTGGTCTGCTGTGGAAGGAGGTGGTGATGGTGTGCCGGAAGATTTGAAGCTGCAAGCTTTGGCCACCATTTGCATGAGCCTAGAAAGCTACAACTACAGTTGGGTGCAGGACGCGGTTAGTGCCGAGGACGCGTGGGCGAAATTGAAAACTGCTTTCCAAGATACTGGGCTAACAAGGAAGATAGGATTGTTGAGAAAATTCACGTCGGTGCGGCTCGTCAATTGTTCCAGCGTTGAGGCATACGTGGACGAGTTGATAAGCACCAGTCACAAGCTCAGAAAAGTGGGATTCGAGGTGAACGATTCCTGGTTAGCGGCGATTTTGCTGATGGGCCTTCCCGAACAATACGAGCCTATGATAATGGGGCTCGAAGCTTCCGGAACGGCGTTGACATCGGATGCAGTAAAGGCCAAAATCCTCCAAGACGTGAAGCTGGAACGTGGTCCGGTCGGCAGCAGCACGGACGGTGCTCTGTACAGCAAAATGAACCGGAAGAAATCAAGTGAATCAAAGGATAGTGGCAAAAACGATAAACTTTGCTACAATTGCGAGAAGCCGGGACATTTTGCCATCAAGTGTCCACTCAAGAGGACGAAAGGAAGCAAGCCGAAGGGATTCTGCAGCATTTTTGCCATCGGAGACGTCAAAGCGGATGAATGGTATCTGGATTCCGGAGCCACCGTTCACATGGCTCGCGAGGATCAACCATTTGTTGATGTGGTTACTATTGAGCACGATGTTGGGACAGCAAACAACGGCAACATGAAAGCTGTCGCCAAGGGAACGGTTCGCATGGAAACTGGCGAAGGACGAGTTGACGTTGCTAAAGTGTTGAAAATTCCTGACCTAGCAACCAACTTGTTATCCGTGAGCGCCATTTGCAAGAAAGGCCATAAGGTGATTTTCATGGCCAAGAAGTTCGAGATCTGGGACGAGAGCGGCGAGCTAGTCATCACCGGTACCGAAGAAGGTGGTCTGTATCGAGTTAGTCGGCCGCAGAAAGCATTTTTGGCGAACAGCATCGAACTTTGGCTTGAAGAAATTGAAGCGAATGGCCAACGGTATGGAGTTCCAAAATGAAGCGATCATCGATTGTGAGTCGTGTCTCAAAGGGAAGCAGGCACGATTTTCGTTTCCGAGCAGCGAATCAAGAGCCACGGAGCTGTTGGAGTTGGTACACTCCGATCTCATCGAGGTGTCATCGTTTGGAGGCAGCCGTTATTTTGCAACGTTTGTCGACGATGCGAGCAAGAAGGTCGTGGTCTATTTTCTCGAACGCAAAAACCAGGCGCTTGAGGCTTTCCAGAAGTTCAAGGCCAATGCTGAGCGACAAAGTGGCAAGAAATTGAAGATCCTGCGTACCGACAACGGGACGGAGTACGCAAACCGAGGCTTCCGAAAGGTTCTGGAGCGCGAGGGTATCCGGCATCAAACGACTTGTCCATACACGCCGCAGCAAAACGGCGTCGCGGAGAGGATGAACCGTACACTGGTGGAGAAAGCACGGTGCATGCTGAACGATGCGAAGCTTGGTAAGGAGTACTGGGCAGAGGCAGTCGCGACGGCCGCAGTTCGACGGCAGTTCGAGGCGTGGTGTGGCAAGAAACCGAATCTTCGTCACTTGAAAGTGTTTGGTTCAAGAGTGACGACCCACATCCCGAAAGCGAAGCGCAAGAAGTTTGATCCCAAGGCAAAGAACGGCATTTTTGTTGGTTATTGCGAAGATACCAAAGGCTATCGTGTGTATGACCCCGAGCGCAACGAGTTCCAGATCAGCCGAGATGTTGTGATTTTGGCTGAGGGCGAGGCGAACGAACGCACAGCGTGTGATGTGAAACCTGTTGAATTCTTCGAACTGAAATTCGAGGAAGTGATCGAGTCAGGCGTTGGTTGTGCTGGTCCAGACGCACGACAACCGGGCGATGCCGTTATCCTTCCTGGCATCGATAATGCTGGAAATGAAGTTACTGGTGGCGGTGCCGAATCTGCCGAAAATGCGCTCCCACCGCAAATTCAAAGACCAGCTAGTGAGCAAGGGTTGAGGCGCAGCGGTCGGGAGCGCAGGTATCCAGGCAAGTATTCTGATTTCGTTAGCTATGGATCCTTTTCTGGTAAAAGTGTTTCCCCTCAGTTGCCATCCGAGACGGCCGATGATGCGAAGCAGGTGGACGATCCAACTACCTACGACGAGGTTCTGTGTCGGTCCGACAGAGAGCATTGGGTTCGAGCCATGGAAGAAGAGTTGCAGTCGTTGAGCGAAAACGCGACGTGGGTGCTGACCGATCTGCCCGAGGGGCGGAAAGCTATACGGAACAAGTGGGTTTTCAAAACGAAGCGTGGACCCGATGGAGTTGTTCAGCGGTACAAGGCTCGTCTCGTAGTCAAGGGCTGTTCCCAGAGGCCAGGTCTGGATTTCGATGAAGTATATTCCCCCGTCGTGCGGTACGCGACGGTCCGATACCTCATGGCGCTGGCGGTGCGTTATGATCTGGACATCGATCAGATGGACGCCGTGACGGCGTTTCTACAGGGCGAACTGAAGGACGAGGAAATATACATGGTGCAGCCGCAGGGTGTGGAGAACCGGAGCGGCAAGGTTTGCCGGCTGAAGAAGGCACTGTACGGCTTGAAGCAGTCTAGCCGCGTTTGGAATGCTCAGCTGGATGATGTACTGCAGAGGTTCGGACTGAATCGTTCTTCAGTCGATCCTTGCCTGTACTGGATGGTGCGTGAAGAAAAGTTAATGTTCGTCACCATCTATGTTGACGATTTCTTGATCTTCACCAACGACCGGAAATTGAAGCAGAAGCTGAAGGCGTACTTGTGCGAGCAGTTCAAGATGAAGGATCTAGGTGAGGCCAAGTACTGTCTAGGTGTCCGAATTACGAGGGATCGAGAAGAGGGAAAGCTCTGGCTCGATCAGCAAGCGTAGGTCGAGGAGATTATCCAGCGGTTTGGCATGGCAGATGCGAAACCGGTGTCCATTCCAGCAGATCCGAGCGTGAGGTTGGGCAAATCCATGGGTCCCAACGGTCCGGAAGAAGAAGCTGAAATGAAGAAGGTGCCATTCAAAGAAGCGGTGGGATGTCTGTCGTTCACGGCTCAAGTAACTCGCCCGGACATTTCCTATGCGGTCAATGCAGTGAGTCAATTTTGTTCGAATCCAGGACGACAGCACTGGGAAGCAGTCAAGAAAATCATCCGCTACTTGAAGGGTACTACAACGAATAAGCTGGAGTACAGCAAGCGTGGATCATCTGAGCTGGTCGGTTTTAGCGATGCCGATTGGGGAGGAGATCCGGACAACCGAAGGTCGACGACTGGCTACGTGTTCACGATGCAGGGAGGAGCCATTTCGTGGAACGTCAAGAAGCAGCCGACTGTCGCCTTGTCATCTTGTGAGGCGGAGTACATGGCTCTGTCTCGAACCATACAAGAGGCCATGTGGTGGACGAACTTGCGGTCGCAGATTTTCGAGGAGGAACCAGTGCTGATTCATTGCGACAACCAGGGAGCAATCAGCATCGCTGGAAACGGAGCATACAACCCCCGAACGAAGCACGTGAGCATTCGTTACCACTTCGTGCACGAGAGTCTGAAGGAAGGAGCGGTAAAGGTGAAATACATCCCGACGACGGATCAACCAGCTGATGGTTTTACGAAGCCTTTGGCCGTACAGAAGCAGCAGCAGTTTTGTAAACTCGTAGGCGTCACGGATTAGGGAGGAGTGTAGAAGGCGTTGAATTAATTTAAGATCTAAGTAATCCGTGTCGTAGAATCAGAAAATAAAATTCATTCCACTGTCACACGTTAAACAAACCACACGTGTATTTCAATTGAGGAGGACCTGCGTACACTCGAAGTATTCGAGCGACGAGTTTTAAGAACCATCTTTGGTGGTGTGCAGGAGATCGGAGTGTGGAGGCGAAGGATGAACCACGAGCTCGCGCGGCTTTACGGCGAACCCAGAAGGTGGTGAAGGCTGGACGGATACGCTAGGCAGGACATGTTGCAAGAATGCCAGACGACTGTCCTGCAAAACAGGTGTTCGCTGCCAATCCGGTAGGCACGATACAAACAGGGGCGCAACGAGCGAGGCGATTAGACCAAGTGGAGCGTCACCGGCGAATGTGGGATGTCCGAGAAATTGGAGAACGGTTGCCATGGACCGAGTGAATTTTAAGAATTATGTTCAGCAAGTTATATCGTGAGACAGAATTCTATGAAAATAAATAAAATAATATTCTTTCGTTTACCGGTTCCCATCTTTTGAGAGCCGCATGGGCCTGCGAGCTCTACAGGAAGCCAACTCTTCGTTCCCGAGTAGAGTGTTCTCCGCGTATGTCAGAGTAAAGCATGACTTTCCCGGACTGTGTCCTGTGTTTTCCAGGCCAACGGCCTTCACTCAGTACTCATATCTCTAGCTTTAAGCGGCTAGCTTCTCTAGCAAGTTGAGCCAGGCAAGGGTTGAAATCTACCAAGTTTCAAAGTCTCCATCCCGCGATGGGGTTGCCACCTTGGGCTTTGCTAGTGGTAGCCGCATTTCATAAATGTAGCCGCCCGCTGCGAAACCGACGTTGTTTCAGGCAGCTTTCCTGACATGGGGAACAAACGGGTGCGACCTTCTCAGTCTGTATCAAGCTTGCAAAAAATCAACTCAACGAGCAAACAATTTGCTCATACGAACGTGAGTGTGAGACGAAACACTCAAAAAAAACACCCAAGGCTGAGCGAGAGTAAAAAATCAAGATTTCTTTTTGGACCTTACCCACCAAGCGACGCTTACTCACTCGGAAGAAAAAAGAGTTAGGGGGTGAGTACAGTCAACTTAGGTGACTAGAAAATCAGCTCAAGCACAGCAGATGAGATTTTTTTCTTCAGTGGTGAGTTGAGCAAAATTTCAAGGACCTTGATTCTGATGGGAAAAACATTCGTAGAGTAAAAATAAAATCGGCTCATGGATAGGCTGATTTTAAATCCTTGAGGGGGAAAGAGTCTCATGGTTTTGGGTCGCCTGAATATATTTTTTTTTACTCGCTTGAGAATTTTTTTTGTCTCGCTTGAGTATTTTTGTTTTTACTCCGTTTTACTTTTGGCTAGCTTGATTTTTTTTTTGAGATTTTGACTAGAAGTTTTTCTGGCAGTAGCTTGAATATTTTTTTTTATTTTTAATTTATTTTTTTTTTTGACTCGCTTGAGGTTCTTTGGCTTGCTTGAGTATTTTTGTTTTTACTCTATTCCTTTTTTGGCTAGCTTGATTTTTTTAGATTTTGACTCAGGGTTTTTCTGGCTTGTTTGAGTCATTTGATTTTGAGCGGGCTGAGTCGTTTTTTTCTACTCGCTTGAGGAGTATGGAGTTTGAATTCGGCTGTTGTCCATCGTGTGGAGTACACTGGTAGAAATGATTGATTCGTTTTCCTTCGCCTGTATTGTACAGAAATTTCGAATGTTTTTTTGTATTTGTAATTTTGACTCTAGATTCTGCATGCGACCAAAGCATCCATCGGGGTTGGATACCAGATCTCCACTAAGGTAACTCGTACTCCAGCCGGCACCACGGAGAGGTTGTGTTTCGGAGTTGTAGATAATATTATCGCTTCTTAACGATTCTCTTCAAAACAAGTTTCACACCATTTGCGTCTTTTAAAGTCACCAATCGAATAAAATTTCTCTTTTTCATACTGATTCTGAAACGGAAATGACTTACACACATTTGAGTTTATATTTTTAAGGAATTTTCAAACACAACATTCAAAAACATTCGCCTCACGATACAAATGTCAGTTTTTATCTAACTTTTCTGGGCTTGTGATATAGCTCAGTTGGCAAGTCTGTTGTCTCCTGAGCCGATGTCCGCGAGTTCGAGCCCAAGAGTAAACATCGAACACAGTTGTACCGGATAGTTTCTCAATAACGATCCGTCAACTGTTACGTTGATAAAGTCGCGAATGCCATAAAGATGGCAAAACGACTATAATCGAAACAAAAAAAAAAAATCTAACTTTGGTTGGCTCCCTGGAGCATCGGATCCTTAATTGAATGCAAACATGTGCTGAAAAGATTAACATTGTTCGCCTATTTCTATGATAGTTCATACGAAGATCCATGTTCCCGGATGCAGCTCAGAACGACTGCAACAGGAGAAATCCGGCAGATCCCTAACATTACATTCCTAGTTGTGTTATACCAACTTCTCTTTAATTTACTTTTCCCCTAACATGAGGAAGTTCTCGGAAAGAAAAACGCCAATCTTCGGTAATCCTTCATTTAGAGTTGTTGCTCCAATGGCAGAAGGAATCCTTTCCCATTAAACTCTGGCACTGATCGAAATCGGGCTATAAGCTTTATCGGGTTTTCTAGTGATTTTGCACTAAAAGAAAATCCAATACTTTTTACATATGTTCACACAAAATGAAATGTATAGATTTTTGTTCCGATTATCTTTATTAGAAATTTCAATGAATGTAATAGTTTGTGAATTTGATTTCAATTACAGCTCAATGCAGTAAATTAAACCTTTTCGTTTTCTTTTTCATTCAAATAATAAATAGTGATTTCAGTTTCAATTGTTTTTATTTACAATTTATTTAGCTTAGTCGTCTGACTATTTAACTTGAAAACAGTCACCGTTCCTCGTTGATATGCTGGAATCTGCTACTAACCCATCGTTAGTGAGTAAAATTGCCATTTTGTGCACACTATCATTAATCCGGCAGACAATACAACGCCAATATACGTGCCGCCGCGGATGGGTGCAGAGTGCAGATATGTTACCTTAAACAAAAATGAGAAAAATATTTCTACTTTACAAAAATGTATGGTTTGAGATTTTTGAAGATGAATATTGTTTATTCTTACCTGAAGCTCCACGAGAATCTTGCGAATACAAATTAAAGCTCTAACATTGTTGATGTGGTATGATCAATTGGTTTATGGTTTGGGTGAAACGAGTTTGAAGCTCTCTAGGAAAGTCGAATCTTCTCCATTCAATAGATAGATTTTTCCTGTGGAGAAAACAAAAAGAATTATTTTGAAAATTAGAAAAAAATAACATTTTTTTGCTTACGTTACGCGGTTTTTAATCCAATAAACATGGATTTTTGCAACATTTGAGTATCACCATCAGGGCTAGAAGTTGGTCACTTTTTAGTAACTTTGTCACTTTTTTTGAGCTGGTCACTCAAAAGTTACTTTTTTCAAAATTTGGTCACTAAAGTCACTTTTTTCTACAATTTAAATACAAATGACTACATATTACGTTTGAAAACCGTTTTGCAACTTTGCCCGAACTTTGAATACGCGAATGCGCCAACATCACTGTTAAGTGAAAAACGTATTCAAAGTTAGACAGTTTCCAGCAAAAATATAATTTTGTTTTGTTAATTTCTTGAAAACCAAATTTCATTCAGATAACTTTGTGCTATCAAAATGTAGATCTCAAAACGTACTTTTCGACCCAGCTTATAACTTTATTTGTTAACGCATTTGTCCTTTTCTAAATTCACTACCAAATTTCATTTTACAGGTCGAACTCGATTATCAGTTGACGCGAATATCGGTAACTTGATTATTTGTTTTTAAGACAAATTTATCCTTGCATAAAAACGTGGTTTGTCAACGTTTGTGATTCGTTTTATTCTATAAAATTCTATAAAATTTCTTAATATTTTCTTTATTTTTTTTAAATTTTAAAGTGAAGTTTAGCTTTTTTTAGTTTAGGTATTTTTTTTGTTTATGAGCTTTAAAATGTAAAATATAATATTTGAGAATATAAATAGGCACATATTATTCTTTTGGGTTTCAAAATTTTATAGCTTTTATCAATAGTAAATTTTTCCAACAGGTTTTTTAAGTTTTGTGTCTTTTTTTGCTTCTTAAACTAAATTATATTTAAAAAAAGTGTGTATCAACATCTTTATGTCTTCATTATATATCTGATATTTAATTCTCAATTTTAAATTTTCTTATCCTTAATTCAATTCAAAATTTCGACAAGGTTTTTTTTCTGCCTGTCCGTCTGTCTGTCTGTTCCCTTAGACATTCAGCAGAAAATGTCATTTAAAGAATTTATAAATTTGCACAAAAGCGTTAAGACAGCTCGGTTCCACAATAAAAAAGACAGATCATGTTCGTTTTCAGAACAAAATTTTAAATTGTCCCATTCAAACCTAAAACTTTAGATTTACTCATAAAAAAGATAATTTTATAATTCTGCAAGAAAAAATGGAAGAGTTTTAAACCAAAAATCGAAACTTTACAGAAATCAGGACATTTGAAATTTAAAAAAATTATCAAAATTAACTCAGTCTGATGCCATGTGATAAACTGTATTTTCTTCTTTACCATGAGCTTATGAATTCTTATAAATTGCGTCTTAACCCTCTACTGCATGGACTACGAATTCGTTCTGAAAAAAATAATTTCTTCAACGGAAATAACTTTATTGACCTCTTAACATGCAATTCAGAAAAAAAAACAAAATTGTTTTTTCAACATTTCTTTTGTTTAAATTGTGTGGAAACTAAGATAATTTTTAATTTTTTTTAATGTTTTAAAATGTTGATGCATTAAAATCGTTGTAGTTTTTTAAAATTACTGCATTATTCACGAAAAAGCGAAAAAAATAGGGGACATATATGAGCTCGTATGCAGTAAAGGGTTGAAATATGCAGAAAGGCCCTATTGATGTAATTTTTGACTTGATATGGTCACTAATTTTGCCCTAATTTCATTTCAAAGTAACTATTTTGCCCTACTTTTTTGCCTCATGGTCGCTTCTAGCCCTGCACCATATGTTTCTTGTTATAGGTGAGGTATTTTTGCCGATATTTAAAATGACAAATAACATCCATTCCAGTTGGCTTTTTGAGTTTGCCATTTTCGTGTAAGGATATTTTATCTGATTTAAAAAGGTTGAGCCATTCCTTCGTCCGAATTCTGTCGGTCGTTTTAATTACTGCATTTTATCACCCTCAGTGTTTATGTTCCAAAACAGTAGCCACTAGCAACATATTGCACCTGAAATAACAAAATAGTTACAAAATATTTAAGCCTCTTTTTAGTATACCAATTTAAATATACCTGTAAGATATGATCCTTCCAAAACAATTTACAGACTGTTTGGTAAATCTTGTCTGAATACTGGCGAATACTACAGGAACTGGAACCGGTCAAGCGATTCTGAAAATTTCGTTTTAGTTTTTTTTTTTCATTGGCACATCCGTGGAGAAACTATTTTTCCGGTTCATTCACTAAACGGAACCCCAGAAAAAACGTATGCACGAATGTTTCTATTGGACACTACACAGTTCCATTTCTTCCAAAGTATCATTTCATCCTGCCTAGGCACTTTCTGCAATTGAACTAATCGTTTTTGGCCATATCGAAGAAATGACCGCACGGCCGGTGCAATGGGCTGGCTCATACTTCGGCTGCCGGAAGAGCAGAATTTTGAGGAACTTGGAAATCGGAGCCCAAAAAGGTATTTTTCTGCTGCTGATGCCCTTCCGGCCGATTCCCTGCTGCTTCAATGGTGGAATGCTTCTGCTGACTGTTTACCGGATTCTTTCTACGGATCTGTGAGCGAGAATGATGAAAACCGAATTTAAATTTCTCGCCATACAAATAGGTGTTTACCTACCTTTACCGCTAGCGTTGACATCATCCTTCGCAGCTTCCACTTCGACATCCAGTGAACTCGTCCATACATTTTTTTTTTCCTCGAACAGCAGCTGAGCGAGTAAAAAAACGTTTCCGACAACCAAAGATTTAAACAAATCAAAATTTCACAGCCCGACTCGAAAATTTCTTCAGAGAAAAACACACCTATAATATAAAAACTATACCAAATCATATTTAAGAAATTTATTAGATTTTCAGATATATTTCATTTGGTGTAGTATCGCAGAACAAACGTATAAAATTTATAGGAATTTGAAATAGTTGTTACTAGGTAAATAATAGCTAAAAAATCATTGTACAATCTATCGAATTTTATCATTCCGTTTATTGGATTTTCCAATACTTTGTATCAATCTTTTTTAGAATGAAAGCTACTAAATCAATTCAATAAATTTTATAGCCCGATTTGGTTCAGTGTGCCAACCAAACCAACCAACTGGACCGACCACATTGTTGTTAGAAGAACCTATAGGGATGCCCCAGCTACCGGAAGCCATATCTTTCCGTTGGGGATATGCTGGTTTACATTAGTGGGGCTTGAAACCTTAAAAATGTCGATAATGGATAAGTCTTCTACATTTGAATTATTCAATTACAAAATTGAGTTTTGAACTATTAAAATTTAAAAAAAAAATTGAATATTTCGTGTAAATGACTTTGAGGCCACACTAGTTCCTACGTATGCGGAAGAAAAAGAAGCACCCTTTTTCACGTCAAGCGAAATAATCTTCTTTATCTTTCATCATCCCCCCTTCCCTTCTGGGAGAAACTTTACAAAAAGGGCCCTTGCCACCTTTGGTGGCGTCTTCGACTTTAATATTTATTTTCTGCCGAACTTTTTTTCACACACTGAATGCAACAGCAGTTTGCTATCTTCAATTCATGTCAATTTTTCAAAGACCTTTGGAAAGGAACTTTGATTTCACCGGTCCGAGGATCATATCATAATTTGACAAGCATCTGTTAGAGTTCAGCACGAAGATTAGGGGAGGTTTAGTTACACTCTCGTTTTGGTTTTTGTCTACGAATCATACATTTCAAATTGAACATGAATTTCCCTTTTGATTTTTCAAATTTGCGAACACTAAAATACACGAAATAGTAACTGAGCAATAAGTGTATACAATATTTGGTCAGAAGAATACGAGAGTTGCAGACAGAATTTGAAGAGCGAATCAAAATATAAAATAAAGATAAAAAAAACGAACAGCTAACTAGAGGGTATTTTTGGAACGAAATAAATTTTATAGATATATTTTCAAATACAGATTTAATCATCAACACGTAAACGAAAAGTTTAGAATGAAATTTCTTCTATTCAAATTTGGTTCATGTTATGATTTTCGTGATACTGAAAAAAGATTTGGCTGGACCAAAAATAGAGTTTCAATCATTTTAAAAATAATATTAGCAAAACCTTTGTCCAAACTTGTTTATGACTGATAACATGAAATATATTTGAAAAAAAAAGCGCTCACGTGGTTTGAGTTCTACAGCCAAATATCAACCGGAAAACATACATATATCAATGTGATTAGCAGACAATCTTCTCAGTAAAAAATCATAAACCGTTTAAATGAAAAGAAAAAGAAATGTATGCAAATCATACGTGGCAGTGTTTTTTTGTATAATCTGTAGATAAGTAAGACGAGCAATGTCCACCAAAATGAATCCAACCGAACGACACCTAGTAAAATTTAAACCAACCCCATTTTCTACTCAAAACATTTTCCCAAAACTCAAAAGTTAGAATTTGCGCACACAAGTACACTTACTCAAAAGTTTTCTATACCTAACATTTTTCGCCTGTTGAAAGGTTATTCTAGAAATATATCGATAAAAAAAAAACAAACCAAAAAACCAATCTTTCTCGTTCGAATCTTTAGAACTAAAACTTTTGAATGTTCTCGTTTTCAATACCTGTGGAAAGTTTCTTCAAAATAGAGTTTTATCATCAAGTTCTCAGTAGCATCTCTAACGCGAGTTCTGAGGCGAATCAAAACAAAAACAGAACTATATTTATAATGGAACAGTTCTCGTGATAGGAGCCGTAGAATCTCTTTGAACATAATACTGATTGTTACAATGTTAGTGGAAGTAAAATGTTGAGACTAAATCATAAATTGCCCATTAGAGTAGGGAACTTTTTTAGAAGAACTGATGTTAGTGTTATTGGAATAAAACAAAACGTTTATGTGTGAAATACAGAATCTAGAATCAGAGATTGGGATCCTAGTGGCAAATCACCCAAAAAAATACAAGAAATGCATATGTCAATCATCAATCCATACATACATACATAGGTGTATGTGCGTGGAGTATCTAACATCGATCAAATCGATGGAAACTATCCACATACAAAGTTTTGAACTCTTCAATGTTAAAAAGAAAGAAAAACTATTAAAAACCAACAATCATTCCAAGGAATCACTGAAATATCCTACCGAAATCTACCAATCAATGTCTATCAGTGCAAGTACCTTCGTCATAATTTTACAAAAAAAAAAGTCGAACAATTCAAACTACTAATCAATTTAGCCATTATACACGTATGCCTTTTCGAGACAGCTGGCTGTCGATTTCCCGGAAAATTATAAAAATCATTAGTTCGAAACTTTCGACTGTAATCAAAAATACGAATTGACAAAAACACAATCTCTAACCAAACCAAGTAGTATGCAGAAATCTTTTTGATTTGTTCGAAGTATGGGTTCGCTTGATTATGATTTGCATCTTCGAGGAAGCAACTTTTGTTGAAACTTTTAATCGATGCAAAAAAATGAAAACTGTAAGAAAAACTCCAATTGAATCAAATTGAAATTTTTAGAAAACAAATAGAAAACGAGCACACACTCACTGGTGTGTGACCTGTAAAGAAAAGAATATCACAGATTATAGAAAAACCAAGAATGCATACCTATATCACTCTGAACTGATATCGAGATCTAGCTATTGTGTTTAATAAAGAAAACTTCTGCGATGATTTCTGGAACGAAATTTGTTTAATTCAATCGACAATATACGTAGAACCAATCATCATTCTGTACAAAATCACCACCACCATCTCAAGCTCACCACCTTTGGAAGAGAGACAAAAAAGGAAGAATAATCAAACAACTCCAATGTTGCATAACCATTTACAGATTCTAAATTATACATTAAAGGAACAACACACTCTTACCGATTCACAATTTTCGACTCTAACCCTTATATATCCAGCTCGTTACAAAGTACACTGTAATAGGTGCACGAGGACACACGTTTTTAAGGAATGGCAAAACCGATAGAGTTTAAGCATTGTTACATAAGAAAAGATTCTACGATCTACAAAAGCTGAAAACCGATTGTTACCCAACGCTTTGGTATTATTCATTTTAGACGCGTATCAACTATCAGTGGAACTCAGGATTTCATTTACAATTCAACCATCGAAAATAAAACGAATTTCCAAAGAGTTTTTTTTCTCCTCCTTCCTTTTATCTTAATAAATACCAAATCGTTAGTTAACAAATGGGTCGACAAAAACTGAACTGCGCTGTAAACTAAAACTCTAACAACTAATAGAGCTATCTGAGTCTAGGTGAATCAAACAAAAAAGGAAACAACCGTAGGCTTCTAAACATTTCCTTTCCTTTCAATTTACGACAAACAAAACTTTCCCTTTAGCTATGGTATTCGAATGTAAAGCCACAAAAATGGTGAAACGGAGCAATTTTCTCGATGGAAAGAAATCTCTTATCTCGACAAGAACGAAATAAAAACACAAAGAAAACCTATTTTGTCGTTATAGAAATAAAAAGATAAAAAAAACAAATGTAAAACGTGTCAAATAGCTGTGAAAGTAGTTGCTAAAAATAAAAAAGAAAACTCTTCAAACAAAAGAAAAAAAACACAGAAAATCTCAAAACTACAAAATGCTCTAAATTTATAATACATATATCAACAGCCGGGCCCGGGAAGGATAGTTTGTGGATGGACTAAGAAGAAAATACAAAACGAGAATACAGAAATACAGAATGTATCAAATATTTTTCACTTTTCAAAACGAAATGAGCAGTTTTATTTTGCAGAGATCCGAAAATTTCATGTTTGAATCGTTAAAAAAATATTTTTAGGAAAAAAGGGAACGATAAGATAAAACATTAAAATTTTGACACTTTTCCTGGCAAGTTTTTTTTTTTTTAATTTTTAAAACCCTGTGCGAACAGTATTTTCTTGGGTGATGATAGATTACACATGAGTGAAACATGTTTAATGCATAGTTAATGGAAATTTCAAAGCTCACTTCTCTATCATTCTATTCAGACAACAGATTTCAACATATTAAAAAAAATCCCAACCCTTTTTAATAAACGATAAAAGCTAGATAAAAAAACGAACCATTAAAATAAAACCAGTTTCGGTTTTAACAAAACTAATTTACCCATCATCAGTCATCCTTTGCCAGAGGATTTTCCACGACAGATGTCTCAAGCGTCACGTTTTCCATCGAGGACGAACAGCTAGAACTGCAAGAATTCAATTCGAGTCGTTCGTTGTCGCAGCTGTTCAAATTGTCCTTGAATTTTCTGGTGGAAAGTAAAATCAACGGCATTAAACCGGACTCATCGGCACCACATTCTGATGAGTTTTCATCACAAGTGTCTTCGCTCCCAGAGCATTCACAATGCTCCGGCGAAGCTGCGTGAGTGGCCACTAGCTTCCGGTCAAATTCCTCATCCCGTGGATTCTCCGTTTTAGTGGGTTGCTCGCAAATCGCAACGTCACTTGTGGTACCTTCACTAGCAGCCGTATCCTTATCCGTTGGGGATCCGTCCGTGATTTCGGTGGATTTCCCTTTCTTTAACTCTTGCATTTCAATAACCTCAAAAGGACCTTGAAGTTTTGCGGTTTCCGTTTCGAGTGTGGCTTCCAAAACCACCTTGAGGTTTCGCATATCCTCGAATGGCATACGATTATCCCACAAGCCGTGCTCTAGAACGTAAAATTTCTAATAAACTCAATAATCTGTCAAAATAAACTGAACGTACTTTTCAAAAACTGCTCAACGTCTCTTTTTTCCTTCTTGAAAGCTCTTTCCTGCCGCTGTTCCGGAGTTTCAGGTTTGTAAAACAGTAGTAAGCAGCCATCGAACCTGTTTACATTATTATTGTATGATAATTAAAACGTTTTGATTCCAGTTAAATAGATATCGTCAAAAGTATATTCGTTTAACATTTTAAAATAAATAAAAATAAGACCATGTACTCACCAGCTGTTTCCTGTTGCGGGTTCCGGTGGAACGAATTCCAATCTACGGTTATTATTTCCACAAAGACCACACAGCAGGCTGCGGAAGTTCGGAGCCATTTTGCATTTACGTTTATTCAGATATTTTTTCGTCTTGTTCAACCAATCTTTCACATTAACGAATTTCCGGCAAACAGACCAACAATTAACAGATTAGCAACGCGTAAATCTAAAAAATTTGGACAAAATCGAACCTAACTGAACTTGACACGTGATTTTACGCTTTGAAATTTCAAACTCCAACTGGACGTGTTGCCAAAAAATTTACTCATGTTGTCGATGAAAAGGGGAACTCAAATCGATGAAGCGAATTTTTCTCGCATAGTGTAACGAAAGGGCGTAAAATAAATACGATTTCATATTTTTATTTAAAAAAACCAATTACCAAACTTAAAAAATTAAAAAATGTAGACAAAATGGAAAAAATTACCAAATTGACAAAATTTAAAAAAAAGACGAAATTGTCAAAATTGAAAAAGAGACAAAATATACAAAATTTACAAAATTGATTCAATTGACAAAATTAACAAAATTGACAAAATTGACAAAATTTACATAATAGAAAAAATTGACAAAATTGACAAAATTTACATAATAGAAAAAATTGACAAAATTGACAAAATTGACAAAATTGACAAAATTGACAAAATTGACAAAATTGACAAAATTGACAAAATTGACAAAATTGACAAAATTGACAAAATTGACAAAATTGACAAAATTGACAAAATTGACAAAATTGACAAAATTGACAAAATTGACAAAATTGACAAAATTGACAAAATTGACAAAATTGACAAAATTGACAAAATTGACAAAATTGACAAAATTGACAAAATTGACAAAATTGACAAAATTGACAAAATTGACAAAATTGACAAAATTGACAAAATTGACAAAATTGACAAAATTGACAAAATTGACAAAATTGACAAAATTGACAAAATTGACAAAATTGACAAAATTAACAAAATTAACAAAATTGACAAAATTGACAAAATTGACAACATTGACAAAATTGACAAAATTGACAAAATTGACAAAATTGACAAAATTGACAAAATTGACAAAATTAACAAAATTGGCAAAATTGACAAAATTGGCAAAATTGACAAAATTGACAAAATTGACAAAATTGACAAAATTGACAAAATTGACAAAATTGACAAAATTGACAAAATTGAAGAAAATTGACAAAATTGACAAAATTGACAAAATTGACAAAATTGACAAAATTGACAAAATTGACAAAATTGACAAAATTGACAAAATTGACAAAATTGACAAAATTGACAAAATTGACAAAATTGACAAAATTGACAAAATTGACAAAATTGACAAAATTGACAAAATTGACAAAATTGACAAAATTGACAAAATTGACAAAATTGACAAAATTGACAAAATTGACAAAATTGACAAAATTGACAAAATTGACAAAATTGACAAAATTGACAAAATTGACAAAATTGACAAAATTGACAAAATTGACAAAATTGACAAAATTGACAAAATTGACAAAATTAACAAAATTGACAAAATTGACAAAATTGACAAAATTGACAAAATTGACAAAATTGACAAAATTGACAAAATTGACAAAATTGACAAAATTGACAAAATTGACAAAATTGACAAAATTGACAAAATTGACAAAATTGACAAAATTGACAAAATTGACAAAATTGACAAAATTGACAAAATTGACAAAATTGACAAAATTGACAAAATTGACAAAATTGACAAAATTGACAAAATTGACAAAATTGACAAAATTGACAAAATTGACAAAATTGACAAAATTGACAAAATTGACAAAATTGACAAAATTGACAAAATTGACAAAATTGACAAAATTGACAAAATTGACAAAATTGACAAAATTGACAAAATTGACAAAATTGACAAAATTGACAAAATTGACAAAATTGACAAAATTGACAAAATTGACAAAATTGACAAAATTGACAAAATTAACAAAATTAACAAAATTGACAAAATTGACAAAATTGACAAAATTGACAAAATTGACAAAATTGACAAAATTGACAAAATTGACAAAATTGACAAAATTGACAAAATTGACAAAATTGACAAAATTGACAAAATTGACAAAATTGACAAAATTGACAAAATTGACAAAATTGACAAAATTGACAAAATTGACAAAATTGACAAAATTGACAAAATTGACAAAATTGACAAAATTGACAAAATTGACAAAATTGACAAAATTGACAAAATTGACAAAATTGACAAAATTGACAAAATTGATAAAATTGACAAAATTGACAAAATTGACAAAATTGACAAAATTGACAAAATTGACAAAATTGACAAAATTGACAAAATTGACAAAATTGACAAAATTGACAAAATTGACAAAATTGACAAAATTGACAAAATTGACAAAATTGACAAAATTGACAAAATTGACAAAATTGACAAAATTGACAAAATTGACAAAATTGACAAAATTGACAAAATTGACAAAATTGACAAAATTGACAAAATTGACAAAATTGACAAAATTGACAAAATTGACAAAATTGACAAAATTGACAAAATTGACAAAATTGACAAAATTGACAAAATTGACAAAATTGACAAAATTGACAAAATTGACAAAATTGACAAAATTGACAAAATTGACAAAATTGACAAAATTGACAAAATTGACAAAATTGACAAAATTGACAAAATTGACAAAATTGACAAAATTGACAAAATTGACAAAATTGACAAAATTAACAAAATTAACAAAATTAACAAAATTGACAAAATTGACAAAATTGACAAAATTGACAAAATTGACAAAATTGACAAAATTGACAAAATTGACAAAATTGACAAAATTGACAAAATTGACAAAATTGACAAAATTGACAAAATTGAAAAAATTGCCAAATTGACAAAATTGACAAAATTGACAAAATTGACAAAATTGACAAAATTTTCAAAATTTTCAAAATTTTCAAAATTTTCAAAATTTTCAAAATCGTCAAAATCGTCAAAATTGACAAAATTGACAAAATTGACAAAACTGACAAAATTGACAAAATTGACAAAATTGGCAAAATTGACAAAAATGACAAAATTGACAAAATTGACAAAATTGACAAAATTGACAAAATTGACAAAATTGACAAAATTGACAAAATTGACAAAATTGACAAAATTGACAAAATTGACAAAATTGACAAAATTGACAAAATTGACAAAATTGACAAAATTGACAAAATTGACAAAATTGACAAAATTGACAAAATTGATAAAATTGACAAAATTGACAAAATTGACAAAATTGTCAAAATTGACAAAATTGACAAAATTGACAAAATTGACAAAAGTGACAAATTATACAAAATTGTCAAAATTGTCTAAGTAATGAAAATTCTCAATATTGTCAAAATTGTCATAATTGACAAAATTCTCTAAATTGTCAAAATTGTCTTAATTGTCAAAATGGTCAAAATTGTCAAAATTTTCAGAATTGTTAAAATTTTTAAAATTGTCAAAATTGTCTTGAAAAGTAGGTTTGCATTGTAGACCGATATCTAGAATGTTTAGAAAAATTTATGTTTATGTTGTGAATTCAATAAATTTTACCAAATTTGCACAATGAAAAATGTGCTGACTGATTTGACATTGATGTAAAATATGTCAATATCTTCACTTATTACCGCTTTTTAGTAATTTTTTGCAAATATCATGAAGTGCAAAACATTGCTCGAAAAACAACTTTCAATACAACAGAGAATAAAAACAACTAAATTTTACAGCACAGTTTTATTAAAAGTTTTTCTGCAATTTTGTTTTGTTTCCAATGCAAACTGATTTAAAACTTCTAATGTCAATATTATATTTTCAAAGTTAACCACAATTATTATGAATCGATTTGCAATCCACCAAAATTTGTAACTTTTTTTTACGTTGAACAGGCTTCATGTCGATCTCGATTAAATTTTGCTTTTTCCTGAAGGGCGTCAATTGACAGTCGACCACCCGAAGGGGAACTCAGTCGACATGAGCGACGCACGTGCTCACTCGTTGTTTGTTTACAAAACTTTGGTGCACGGTGCGGCTTCAACGCGGGCACGTTAATTTTTCAGTTCAGGTTTTATTCTTTAACACCGTTATTTTAAGGGAAAATGGTAACGAAAACCCAACCCGGGCAGTGTAAACTACACCATGTCCAGTTCTACAATTTGCTCCCGAGAGAAATAAGCGTACTGGCTGTGAATTCGAGCAGTGGCAAACTTGCACTGGCAAGGTTAGTAGGAATACAGTTTTGATCAATGAAACATGGTTCCAAAATTGTGTTTATTTTTTAGGGACGATGGTACTATCGAAATTTGGTCGTTAGCAGCGGCTCCATTCCTGGAGAAATCAATCCCTGGAGGTGGCGAGGTGTCGGTGGAGGGTTTGGCATGGGTTAAAGACAGATTGTTTTCGGTTGGCCTATCCGGATCGTTGGTGGAGTGGGATTTGAAAAAGCATTCAGTCAAAAGCAGTGTGCTTGTTACCGGAAATGCAGCTTGGTGTATGGACGTTAGCAAAAATAACCAGCTCTTGGCGGTTGGAACGGAAGGCGGGTACATCAATATTTACAATGTGCAGGACGATTCAATCAATTATGAGAAAATTTTGGACAAACAAGAAGGGCGAATAGTTTGTCTGAAATTTGATTATAGCGGAGATTTTATAGTTACTGGTTCAGCAGATGCGGTTAGAGTATGGAATGTAAAAAAGGGTCACGCGGTCCATAAAATGACAACTGGTAGAACGCAACGGGATAAGGAGACTATCGTTTGGAATCTTCTAGTGCTGAAGGATTTCACCATTGTTTCTGGAGATTCTAGAGGAAAGATTATGTTCTTCGATGGGCATTTGGGAACTTCTTTCGATAGCATTCCTGCTTCCAAATCTGATGTACTATGTTTGGCCATCAACGACAAGGAAGACATGCTATTTGTTGGAGGGGTTGAGCCGAACATCAAAATCTATCAACGAGTGGAAGTTTCCAAGGGTGGTGAGAAAATCAAAAGTTTCGTACGGTCTCTGACGCGAAAATGTCACACCCACGATGTGAAAGCTATGACGATGTTCGATCAAAAGCTAATATCTGGCGGAACCGAAGGAACTTTAGCCATCAGCTCTTTCCCTCCGCTTGTTGTGGACAAATATATGCCCTATTTGATGACACCATCTGCAGTAATCGCTGAAAACGCCCGAATGATTCTGCTGAAATACGTCAACTATCTGGAAGTTTGGACTCTCAGTTCCGGTCACTCGGAAAGTGTCAAAATTCTTCAGATAAGAAGTAAACTAGACGAGCACATTCTAGCGGCTTCGATTTCATCGGATGGAAAACACATCATCTACAGTTCGGAAGCCACCATTCGATTGTACCGGTTTGAGTATCAGCCGGAAGGACAGACGAATCAAACGCGATTGGTACCCATTCGAACCGTTCCGGAGCAATTCGAGGCTCCCTGCAGCCGAGTTGAATTTTGTCACGATTCCAAGGGGGTGCTTCTGTTCAAGTTGAACGGGCAGATTGAATATTTTACCTTCAACCAGGAGGGAGATTTCGACCACAAGCAGTCCATTGAAACTGGGAAATGTATAAGTTTTCAGTTATTCTCTAAATTTGATTAGTCTAATATATGTATTTTCTCCCAACAGGGTTCACCGATCGAATTCACCTGGTGACATTATCCCATGACGATGCCTATCTGGCTTGTGGAAGCCTGTGCGGTGCCATTGTGGTCCTCAAGAAGGAAAAATTCGGCAAATGGAAGCGTCTAACGAGTCTGCCACGATACAAGTTGCCTCCCACGGCGATAGCCATCCAGCCTAACTCGCCGATTCTGGCAGCGGTGTTTCCGGATCAGAAAATCTTCCAGTACGACTTCAGCGAGTACCGGTTTACGTTCACTTCGTTTCTACAGCTTAATCGCATGGACGCTTCGTTGAATCAACCCATTACCGGAATTTTGTTTGATCCGCGTAACGACGAAATTATGATCCTACAGCATGATACCACCCTTTTGGTGTCCCAATTGGAAGACAGTGAAGCACAAGATGGGCAAAAGCGAAAGAAACTAAATACTTCGAGAAAAAGTGTTGACGATGAAGAAGCTGACGATGCTCCTGCACCGAGCCATCGGTACAGTTTGAAGATTCTGAAGTCCTACCCGAGACTGGTCAGCTCGAGTTGGCTGGGTAACGATGAAATGGTCGTTGTGGAAGCGAATCCCGTTTCGATGGTGGAATATTTGCCACCGGCGTATAGGAAAAAAGTGTTCGGAGCTGCTTAGTTTTCTAATAAACAATGACCGTGAGAATCTTTTTGTTTGTTATAAGCTAGATTCGAAAATCCTTTTAGTTTATAATTTCCATTAAGTATTCAAATTTTTAGAAGTAAACTTTTTTTGAGGAACATACCTAACTTGTCTAGAATTCTTCAAATTCCATACATTACCTGGCGTATGTATAATAATGTATGATAATAATGGCAAACATAAAAGTAATTTAAAAAAAAAGACAAAATCAATTAAATAATCATAAAAAGAAATTAATAAGACAAACAGGGATGAAAAAAGCAAAAACAAAGGACAAAAGTAAATGCACCTTATTTTTGCCTTATTTGTCAAATCGTATGCTTTGAAAACTGAAATTATTGTGGAGTTTATCGTGTATTTTTTATCATTTTGAAATTATAAAAAATCACATTTTTATGGTAAAAACAACCAACTTTTTCAATCAAAACGAAAGTTTTTGAAAATGCCCTCTAAATTAATTTATTAGTCTCAGAAAATCGATTTAAGGCATTTTTTATGAATTGACACCAATTTTCGACGTTATATATTTTGAAGTCATTTTTATGTGTGTTTTGGTAACTTTTCAATATTTCTCAAAAGGGCTTCTTACATATTTTAACGCGAACAAGACTTCTTCTTCTTCTTCTCCTCTTCTTTATGGCCAGCTGTTCTTTCAGCTAAACTGCCAAAGGTTGTCAAGTGTATGGATTGTGTATGCGGGCCTCAATTTGCCTCTTTTCTTCGATTTGACGTTTCGTTGTTCGCGTATTCGCAATAATGGCACCACCCCAGTAGGCGGTGATTGTGTTATTAAAATCGCGTGAAAGAGGATCTCGTGTTTAATTTTACTTAAAGTTTGATACCGTTACATTTTATGAATTCGGCTATTTCTTGATAAGTTTTAATGCACGTTAGTTTAATTAAGTCTTCTACGTTGTTGTTGTTTACTAAACTATTGAATTGGTTTCTGTTAGTGTACTTTGGGCATTGGAATAGGATGTGTTCTATGTCTTCTCTTGAGTCGCAGTGGTCGCATTTGTCGGTCTGTTCTATTTTCCATTGATGGAGTTTGACTTTGTTTAAAGTGTGGAATGTTCTGATTCTTCCGAGTGTGATGATTTCGTGGAGTTCTAGATTCAAATCGTAGAACCAAGGTTTTGTGTACGGTTTATTGGTGAACGAAAAGTATTTTTTCCCTTTTGTTAGGGAAACTGCTTTGTAATGGTTAGTCCAATCTTCAATCGTTTCATTTTTGGCCAAGTTTATCCCGTCCTTAAGTGGAATTTTGCAGTATATTTTATTAGTGCTAGTGCAACCGTTTTTTGAAAGCATATCCGCTTTTTCATTACCTATGATTCCTCTGTGTGCTGGAACCCATTGTAATACAATGGTTTTGTTTGTATTTTCAATTTTTTTCAGTATGTCCGAAACGATGAAGTTATTTTTAAATTTTTTATTAGATATGCTTTCCAAGCCTGCTTTAGAGTCGGAGCAAATCACAAAGCTATTATTATTTTTACTATTGATTATCTCTACTGCAGTTCTTATTGCCATTAGTTCGACGTTCATTATTGAAAGTGATTTGTTTAATTGACAGGAAACCTCTTCTGACTCGTTTTGGAACCAGATCCCTATACCTGTTGCTTCTTCTGTTTTAGAACCGTCTGTAAAAACTCTGTCGAAGGTTTTGTATTTTTCGTCCAAGTAGCTGATCGTTAGGGATCTAGTTACTTGATCATTCATTGTATTTTTATAGCCAGGTATGTGATTGCAAATTTTTGGGCTTTTGATTTTGTATAATTGGTTTATTGTTTGGGTATCAGTAATTGATGTGTTTGTTTGAGCTAATATATAGTGATTTTCAAAAACTGTTTTTTCTAGAAAAGTGTGTGGTTTAGGAAGATTCTGAAGTTCTATGAATTTTGAGATGATTTCTGTTATTGGTTTATTTTGTGCAAACGACTTTAAGATTTCTTTTTTGGCATGGAATTGTGCTCTAAAATTGAGTGGCATTTCTCCTGCTTCGGAGTATAAAATATTTATCGGCGATGATTTCAGTAATCGTAGGCAAGTTCTCAATGATGAATTGAATATCGTGTTTAGTTTTATGAGGTTTGATTTTGCTACCCCTCCGTAGAGAGTGATACCGTAATCTAGTTGTGACCGGATTATAGCTTTGTTGATTTTTAGTGCTGTCTTTGGGTGAGCTCCATTACTTTTTTTGCAAATCATTTTAATAATATTTATGTTTTTCCTAGCTTTTGTTGCTATATGGTTGATATGGGGTTTATGTGACATTTTATTGTCCACTATGTAACCTAAATATCTATGGTTTAATTTTTGTTCTATGGGGACTCTGTTTATGTTGATGTTCATTCTGTCTTCTAATCTTCCGTAAAATAGGATATAGGCTGATTTTTCCGGGTTTAGCTCGATCTCGAGTTTTTGTAACTCAGCTTTGAAATTTAGTAGAACTATATTTGTTGTTAATTCGACTTCTTCTTTTGAATCTGCTATAACTGTAATTGCAAAATCATCTGCAAATTGTAATAGTATAGCTTTATTTGTGGTGATTTTGTGTAGGTTAGAAGTATATAAATTAAATAGGACCGGGGATAAGGGGCAACCTTGCGGTAATTCTTTGTTTGTTTGTTTAGTTATCTTGTTGTTAATTGTTTCTATCGTGACTTTTCTATTGGTTAGGTATAAATGTAGCCATCTTTGGATTTTTGATGGTATTTTCATGCTGTCAAGTATTTTTAACAGTATGTCTGTATTGACCGAATCAAACGCTTTGGTCAGATCTACGAAAGTTGTTGCTACTATTTGTTTGTTTCTTTTTGCCTCAATAATTATAGAATTCATGTGATTAACGCAATCGATGGCCGATGATTGTTCTTTAAAACCATACGACAATTCAGGCAATAGTTTTTTGTCTGTGATAAACAGATTCAATCTGTTTTTTACTTCTATGTTTATAAGTTTTAAATTAACGTTAATTAGTGAAATGGGCCGGTATGAGTTTTCGGAAAGCTTATCTTTGTTTGGTTTTAGGATAGGAACTACCTTTATGTTCGTCCATTGTTCGGGGATCTTTTCAGACATCCAAACGTCATTGTTGATTTTGAATATTTTAGTTATCAAGTCTGGTTTTAGTTGTTTTAACATGAAGTAAGATAACTTATTCTTACCCGCTGCTGACCTATCTTTCCTTTTGTTTAGTGATTTTCTTATGTTTTGTAAGTTTAGTGGTTCTATATATTGTTTTTCCTCTACATTGTAGTTTGTAATAGTTAATTCTCTAGCTTCTTCTTGATTGAAATTTAGGTCTATGAATTTCTTAGTTAAATTTTCATTTGTAAATAGTTCAGTATTCTGTTTGGCTTGAAATTTACCTCCTATGATTTTAATTATATTCCACATTTGGTTTACGTTCGTATCTTCGTTAATCTCATTCAGCATTTTGTTCCTGTAATTGTAAACTTCTTCTTTTATCGCTTTAATAAATATTCTCTCGGCTTTTTTATATTCTAGTTTGTTTTCTAGTGTTAGATTTCTTCTAAATTTTATGTGTTTTCTGTTTTTTTCTTCGTAAAGTTTTTTGATGTTATCGGTCCAGTATGGTTTCGTTTTCTTTTTACTATTAGCATAGATTGTGTACGTCGCTTGGTTTAGTGCCTGATCTATTTCGCGATTTAGATCATCTACTGTTTCTATTGAGTCTGGATCGATTTCATTCAAGTATTTGACTGCTTTAGCTTTGCTAATAATTTGTTTGTTGTATTCGTTGGGAAATTTATTATAGTTCATTAGTTGTATTTCAATCAGCTTGTGATCAGACCCTAAATCGTCGTCTACTACTGTCCATGTTAGGTGCTGGCTAATTGTAGGTGATGCAAGAGTGAGGTCTATCGCTGTTGCATTTTGGTTTATGTCTGGCCACCTCGTTGGTGATCCGTTATTTAATAATATTATATTGCAGTTCGCATAAGAATTCTCCTCTCAAGTTTTCTGATGTAGCTAGACTATCCCAGAGTGGACTTCTCGCGTTCATGTCCCCTCCTAATATTATTCTAATATGATTATTATCCATGTAATTAAACAAATTTTGTAGTGAGCTTTTGATGTC
Source organism: Uranotaenia lowii (assembly GCF_029784155.1). Taxonomy (NCBI): domain Eukaryota; kingdom Metazoa; phylum Arthropoda; class Insecta; order Diptera; family Culicidae; genus Uranotaenia; species Uranotaenia lowii. The sequence continues at coordinate 9,730,674 of NC_073693.1, forward strand.
ACTTAAATTTGAATCCGGTGCTAAATAAAGTGAAATGAATATTATTGGGAACTTAGTGTTATTTATTTTTATCGCTGTTATTTCTAAATTTGTATTTGGGATATGTATCTCTTCATAAATAAGGTTTGGGTGTACCAGAATGCCAGTACCACCATAACCGTCTGGTCTGCAATTTTTAATAAAATTATAGTTGAGAAATTTGAACTGTTCGTCCGATTTAATCCATATTTCTTGTAGTAAAAACACATGTATATTTTTACTAGTCAGGTAAGTTTTAATTGCCTCTCTTTTGTGGAGTGGTCTAATGCTTCGGATGTTTATTTGTGCTATGTTAGGATTTTCAGTAAAAGTTGTCATTTTTGAATCAATTTTTTACTAGTGTCTATTTGAGAGGGGTTAAGTATGTTATTTATAGAGGTGCCTATTTCGATAAGTAGAAGGTCTGAGTCTAATTTATTTAACGTTTGATTTGCGATTTTTTCGATTATGTTTTTTAATTGTGTTTCTAGTATTTCGTTTTTTCGCTGTAGGAGCTTCTCTAGCTCTGAAACTTTATGTGGATTTTCGGTAATTTTTTGGATGGTTTCCGGAATTGGTTCGTCTCTAGGGAAACTTTTTTGTGGGATTGGTAGTCTCATTTGGGATTTAGTCGCTTTTAAAATTTTGCTGTAATTTAGTGGTTTGTTGGATGGAATGTTTACATGTCTGAAGTTAGGATTTCTATTTCTAGTTTCTTCCAGCTCTGGGAATTCTTTCGTGGATTCCAACAGGGCAAATCTGTTTTGTGATCTGGGGTACATTTTTTCCGCTTCCTCGAATGTCATCTTATTAATTGTCATAGCAACATTTATATGTTCTTTTCTTATACGCTCTGGGCAGTTTCGTTCTGTGGGAAGATGATTACCTCCGCAATTTTTACATTTTGGCTCGCTGTTTTCATTACAGTTTTTGTGATCGACATCTTCGTTTTTTCCGCAAATTTTGCAAGTTTTCTTGCCTTTGCAAGCCGCTTCCTTATGACCTAGTCTCCAGCACTTGCTACAAATTCGCACTGGATATATATAAATTTCTGGCTTTAAATTCACTCCGTAAATTTGGATTACTTTCGGTAGCTCTGAGCCCTCAACTGTTATTTTGACAGCCCTAGTTGGAATACGATTCTCATCTGATTCTTTTTTCTTCTCGCGATTAAGTTTCTTTACTCTTTCTACTTTTATGATTTTTTTGTCCGATAGAACGTTTTGCATGATTTCCTTGTCTGTGATCGACAGCGGAATGTTTTTAATAATCCCTATCGTCTCTTTGAGCATTCTCGGAATATAAGCTTTTATATTGTTGTTTTTTAACATCTGTGTTGAATTGAGTATTTTCTCTGTATCTTTCGGTTGTTTGTATGACAATTTATATCTGTATTGACCTGCTTTCTTAATCTCACTAAACTGGTCGAGTTGTGCATCATGCAAAAATTTACCGATTTCCATCGGTTCGAGAAGTCTTTCACCTTCTTTAATTTGTATTGGTTCGATAAAAATGATTGAATATTGGTTGTTTTGAATCCAAAATGGTTTGTCATTTTGGTTTTCGTTCAGCTTTTCTTTTCTTGGTTTATTTTTATTGATATTTGCCAAATTATTTGAGGTTATGTGTGTTGTCTTTGGGTTTGATGATTCAATTTGTGAGGTGATCGTTGAATCCGAATCAGAGTCTGAGTATGAACGTGTAGGTGTGTTATTCGTTGTTTGTGTGTTGATGTTATTTAGTGTCAGTGTAGTGGTGTCATCTTGGGGTTTTTCGCCGTTGATTTTCGTACGTTTTCCTGTTGGTGAGGTGTCTTCGTAACCACGAAAACCCTCCCTTTCAGAAGTGTCCTCGTCAGAAATAAATTTTCCCTTACCTTTATCTGGTGGGTTTCGGTTTCTTTTACGATTTTTGTTTCCGCCCATGCTTGCTAAGCAAGCTTCACTTAACCTAAACTAACCTAATTTTCTCTATTGTCACTTAAACTAACGTGGTTAAAACTTGATAGTTAAAAAGAAAGCAAAATAAAAACTTATCTAAAATTAATAAAATAAAAATTACACTTCCCGAATAGAAAAACATTGTGAAAAGATCATGAATTTCATTTTCACGCAATCATGAATGTTATGGTTGAAACTATGCGAATCATGGTTTATGGAACCTTGAATAAACTGTCAAATTCATAGTTTCCGACAATGAAGTTAATAGTTTTGGCAAAATTTACCATGAAAAAAGGGGGTTGTTAAGCAACTTAACAATGAAAAAATCAACTTTTTTCCATACATTTTGAAACAAAAAACGATGAAGTTAATGATCATTACAGCTTCCAATTTTCTTAAGGAAACTGTGAAAATCGTTGTTTTATGTTGAATTCATATCGTTCTGACGATGGTGAACATCAAGGTTAATTCATAACTTATAATGATTTCTGAACCGTGAAATTTTATGGTTTGAATTATTGTTTTCAGTTGTTTTTCCTATTATGTTTATATTTCAAAATAAAATTTAAAATAACTATTCCGTTTGTTTGCATCATTTTTTATTCAAGTTTTTAATATTTAAAAAAAAGTCTTGTCACTTTTTACCTGCTGTAAAAAACTATCGAACCATTTACATTCTGTATGTTTACACTTCAACCACTGATCATCTTCATCCTTCAACACCGGCGGTTCTTGAGCCTTCTTCTCCACAACCATCCTCTGGGACACGGCTGCTCACCAGTCCACCAGACCACCAATCCGTGCGATACGGGTTTGCGTCGGACGTCTGACCTGCCCACGCCAGCCAAATTGTATGCGGGCCTTACCTAAAGCTGGGGAACTTTGCCGTCGCAGGTTCTGAAATAAAATAAATTTCTATCATCATACAAATCAATGAATACCTATATAATAATAAAAGTTCTTACCATCATCACTGCAGTTGAAGGCATCTCTCCCTATCCGCCCTATTCGAATCCCGCAAGGTTGATTTCGGAACTTTTCCGGATAAGCTGATTTCAGCCGCGAAAATCACGAAAAGATTCTCCGTAAAAAAAAGTTAGAGCGCGAAAAAATTTCTCTACACGGAAAATTGTAAAAGGGCAAAAGAGCAAAAATTTATCAATTTTCGTATGGTTTGGATTTTCATTTTACCTTGAAATACATTGTAACATTAAAAATTACATGAAAAAAACTGTGCAACCATGCTTTTGATAGAAATGTCAACTATGGAAGATTTTGAAATAACAATATACTTAATGGTGACTTTCCAAATTATGGCAGTTTCAAGATTTTTATCGGTTGATAAATATTTAGTTTTTACGATGAAGTTTATTGTTAAATTGAAAATTACTGTTTTGTTATACTAATACCACGGTCTTGGCTATTCGGGTTGTTTCTCTTTTTCGCTATTTACATTTATATTATGTGTATAGCACCAAACCGAAAAGCGACAGTAGGACTAGCAACGAAAAAAACTAGCGAGATTCCTGTCATTCGCAGGTTTGTTTTTCTTTTTTCAGTCCAGTAGGCGATTTCGATATAGTACTCGAACATTGTTTATGTTATTTACTGTACATTTTCCTTAGGCCACCAATCGCATGCTTTAAGTCTCCTAGGAAACTCGCGCTGCGTCGTTATTATTTTCAACGTCGCGACGTATGCGACGTGTCGCTAGTAGGCAAAGCTGCTATGATTATAAGCGCTCATATTTAGGATTTTTTTTGCATGCATAATAATATGTTAAACTGGAGTGAAAACCACCGATTGCGAACTGCCAAAAACAAAATGGCTTCCCCTTTCGGGACGCGACGCGATTTTTTCCTTCACTTGACTTCCTTTGAACAGCTGTATGTCGACCGCTCTCAGCGACAGTTAGAGGAGGAATGAACAAGACTTCGTTTGCGCCTTCCGACGTTAAATGTTAAAAATGTGAGACTCTTGATGATAAATCTTGACGAACCACAGTATTGCTTTGGCTTACAGCACAGCAAGCTAGCAAAAAACGGCCCTGGAATTTTGCATACACAAAGGCTCCCTTTTTTAGAGCGATACTTGTTATGCACGTGTTTCCGCTAAAGCCTAGTCCACACTCTATGTGGTTTATCTATAGGTGGGGACAACCAAAAACTTTAGTATTAGTTCGTTGTATCTATACAGTTGTTTATGAACGATTGTGACGTAACGCGACGCCACCACGGAGTCAAGTATTAGGCGTCCAAGTGTAGCCATAGAAACTTATTAGGAGGAATGTTTGGGACGCAAATAAAGTTGTTTATTATTCAGAAATCATAGCGTCGCCGTACTGGGCGTCAGGAAGAAAAAGGGTAATAATAGGGTACTTTGATGGTGATTTTTTAAATAACATGAAACGTAGCATGTCGTCGATGAATGGCGACTTCAACGTCGAGACGGTGCATGAACGATTGTGACGTAGCAATCAAAACATTGAAAAAACTGATTCTCACACTCGTGCAAGGGTAGTCTTGTCCTCACCTATAGATAAACCACATAGGTCCACACTAGGATACGGTTCGTCTCGAGACGGTCTCAGCGTCTCCCATTTTCTTCGGGAGACACTGAGACCGTCTCAGGTTTCCAACATCAACATCAGACAAAAAAGTTCGTCTCATAACAAAAATCGCAGATCATGTTGCCTAGTGTGGACTAGGGTTAAGAAATCACACTCACGATCAATCTTATAATAAGTAAGTATATGAGTTTGCACATTTTAAGCTTACACACAAAATTTTCGAGGCCGGAATTTAGCAAAATTTTGCTCAAATTTGACCAGCTAGAAACTTAGCAATAAATTTAGCAATATTTTTTAACTAAAATTTTAGCAAACGAGTACAAAAGTTAGCCGCCGCAGTTTTTACTCAAATTTCTAGCAAAAACCGGAGAAAATGATTGCCCGGATCCGTAATTTCATGTTTCTCTATTTTTTCTCTGGAGAATCAGGGGAATGTTTGAATATTGAATAAAATACACAAATTTCATTCACTTATAATTTATTTTTCACATTTTTTATGTTTTTTTCACACTTTTCCTATTCAGGGAACGCACCTACTGGCGAGCGAAATGCCATGCCACCTTCGACAAAGAAAGCACCGGGGTGTTTGCCGGATGCAGCTTGTTGAATTTCCAGTTGTGGTCCTTCTTCATTACCGGCCTGTGGCGCGCTTCATGTTGCAGTTTTATCCTGGTAGAAAAAAAAAACAAACACACAAATTAGAAATTGAGAAATTATAGAATCTGAACACTTTAAGATCAGACCTTACCCTGTAAGCATCCGGTGTCGATTCAGCTACCATTTCGTTGTGGAGTTTGCCACCACAAGAATTATCAGCAACGAACATCCGGAACCGCACTTAATCGCGACAGCTTTTTATTTTTCTCCCTACTGGCGCGGCGGCTGGTGTCTGTGAACAAAGCGGCTGAAAAACCTTCGTTTTACTAAAATCAAGTAAAATGACCTTTTTTATTACTAAAATCAAGTAAATTTAGCTTTTTGCTAACTCATCAGTAAAAAAATATTTTTGCTAACGGGAAGTAACAGCGAAATTTTGCTAAGTGGAGCCCCGAAAGTTTTGTGTGTAAGTACATTTTGGACAACGGTGATATCTCAGAACAAAAGAGCAAAACAACGCATCTTCTATAGACTTTTACATCACTTGTTTGAATTTTATTCTCGACTTTGGTATTTCATAAACCGTATATTCACTTTTAACGACGTTCCCCAGCTCGCTCTGTTACTTGTTTCTTGATTATTTTTTTTTCTTTGTATGTTTCGGTTTGTGTCCACAAAATCATACCCTACGCTCTCTTTCGGTTCAGCTTTGGCTGAAAACTTCATATTTAAATGATTTTCACGCAATGTTGCATATGAATACTACGTCTAGTTCTGATTTTTATCTTCATCTTTCTTCTGTGCAGTTGTCTATAGATATTGTTCGTTTTCTTCTTGAGTCAACATATTCAAGTGCTATTTTTTTGGTGAGTGATTTTGTTCAGCATGTTCCTAGATTACTAGAGTGCGCAAGTGCCTAGACCTGATCTGACTGGTTTTGCGTGTTGTGTATAAATGTTCGATTTGATCTTAGAATTCTAAACAGGACTTTTGATAGTGTTTAAATGCCTATGCTGAACCTTTTATCCGTTTATAGAGACAGAAAAAAACGCTCGCATCCTCTTACAAAACTGTTAACCATTCCGTGTTTTTTTTTTTTTTTTGTTACCCGATTCGCCTGAATCGCTCAGCTTTTGCTAACTTTATAGCTCTTATCGATAAGTAGTAGGTAAGAAGAATATATAGTTCCATTTAGAGAATACAATGGAAAAATTGAACCGGCGCGAAAGCAAGTCAACTTTCGATTGTACCATTTTATCACTGGTAAGATTTACAGACTATGTATAGTCGCTTTCATTTCAGAAACAATCGGAAATATGGGGGCAAATCTAATGCAGTTCTTTTATACTTTTAATTAATTACTTTTTTGATAAATCGGTGTGACTACTCAGAAGCAAAAGTGTGTAGGATTCGTTTTTTGTTTTCAAATGACAGTGTTTGGTTTAATTTGATTTTGATTTGTAATCTTAAACTGAGTTGCTCAATCTGCCGTGTATAGAGGAACACATTTGGTAATCTTTCTTTGTTCTTGTTGTATTATTTTTGAGACAAAAACGTGATCAGTCAAAACCCATATAATTTAAAGCAATTGTTGTTCGATCAAACAAGTTAGTTTTGTTTGCCATGTGCGTCCGTTTCGGTTTCGAATAGAGTGATGATGAGAAAACTCGTTTACGAACATAATCTCAAAATATTTGTTCTATACAACATGCAATTAGCGCTTCGAATAGTGACGTTTATCTCGATCTCGAATATATTATAGGCGATAACAATTTGTGATGACAAAAGTATGATAGGTTTTTTTTACTTGCCCCTTACAATCTATTCTGCTTCAATCGAACTTAGTATGGATTATTTCTTTCCTTTTAGTTTCATGTTTTGATTTACATGTTAGGTTTTTTCTGCCTTCTCTGTCACTTTTTTTGGTTGATTTAGTAAAATGTTTTATTGTATCATTTGTGTTTAACGATTGCGCGTTTTTTTAGCTACTATAGTTAAATTTGTTTGATAATTGAATAAATTTAGTTTAAATATTTTTAACTACGAAAACAAAGAAAAGAAAATATTTCTTCTATTCCGCACAGATTAAAGTTTATTCGTTTTCTCTAAGCTTAATTTAAATTAAATTTCAACTATACGTTCGATTTTTTTTTGTTCTTACATAACTCACCTTAACGCATTTTGTTCGTCGCCTAAATCGTAAATTTAGGCAACCTTGAAAAATATATTATTTTATGGTTGTAATTTTTAAGTTAATTGTCGGCTAGATATAAAAAGAGTAACGAAAAACTAAACTCAAAAAAACCTTACCGTAATGATCGCAATCAGAAAACGGCAAATAAAGGTAAATACGACCTTAAAAACTAAAATCACTAAATTGACATTACACAGTTCGCAATCATAAAAGTAAAGAACGAACGAAGACGAACGGACGATCCACATCCAGCTTATGCCGCCAGCAGATTCCGGATGTTCTTCGGGGTGTTGTCTTCGTTGAGATGTTTCGTTGTGTACCGGAGAGCATTGAGCAGGGGTTCGGCTTTGACGGCGGGTTGAGCTTGAAGTAACCGTACGCATCCCTTGACGTCTACGTGGGCTCCCCGGGCAAAGGCTCCGACCGGGTGGACATGATCGTACAGGATCACTAGGCCTACCATCACCCTCAGCAGCAGCAGGTGGGTTTCCTCGCGCTCGATCTGGGCCAGTAGTTTGCTGTTAACAAGGAAAAGGTTAAACGTTAGTTGATAATAACGTGTAAAGCACGTATTTCAGAGTTTGATACTCGATACTAAATTGTAAATATCTTATACCTTGCCTTTTGATGGGTAATAGAAAGGCAAGGTATAGATACAATTCATCGTTATTAACACGACTGTCCCTATTTATAAAAGAAAATTTTCTTAACGGAGAAGGAAACTAGAATACAAACTGACACCTACAACTAGAGGGAAGAAAACAAGAAAAGTGACTCAACATCTGGAAGAATTCCTATCGATCTCAAGCGGATAAATTAGTCAATTTAGTTCAGCTCATAATTGAATACTCTGACGACTCTGACACAATGTGTTATACCCAAAATTTCATCTTGACAGGCTTAAGAAATTACCGGGATGGATCTCCGGACAATTAAACAACAACAACACTAATTTGGCACAGATGTCTGCAATTATTCCTGTTGTTACTCTCTTGATGAAACATTATTTAAATTCTCGAACAGTTGATTGAAAATTCCCAAATAGTATAGTTCATAAACGCTTGAGGATCTCGAGACGATCATACCCAACGCTAGAGGTTTAGAAACTACAAAAATAGGAACATCGCGCCTATGTACCACATTTATCTCTCAACTTATCAGCGTTTGGTTTCCTCACGAGAGGCTTCAAGACTCATGAAGGGGAAAATTTCAAACCAGTAGAGGGTAACAAGAATGTATCGATGGTGAAGCTGTTTTTACAAATTGTATACTCGCTAATTTTGAAATACTCAGAGCCCGACACCATTTTACTCAGACATCGCCTTTTCTATGGCGCAGCCGTTGCTTGATCTAAAACGACTCAGTTTTTCCGAGTAACGGCTACTCAGACGTCTCGAAAATTGGCACTCAGCGAATTTGAGTGCTTGTAGGCGACAACTGAGTAAAGTTGGATCAGTTTGTGCGAGGCAGTCGACTTTGCGTTTGTTTTCGATAACAAACAATTGGGAAATTGATATGGTAAGTGTACATTTTTAACTATAATCTAATAATAATAACGCGATTTTAATTATTTACAGGGATTACGATGATTTCTTTACGAATCCGAGGTGCATCATGAAACATCCGTCGGGGCAAAAAATGAAATGGTTGAACATAACGATTTTTTTTTAATAAAGATTAATGTGCAATATGTTGACTTGTTTTCTATTGAATCAACAAATCCATCATTCTTTCCAACAATCATACAGGTTTTTACTTTTCCAGCATAAAAAATTCGGTCATAAAACCGCTCCGAAATCATTCGCGCATTCTGAGTAACCCCGACTCAGAAGTCGCGAAAAGGGCAGTTAGTCAGATCTGAGTAAAGGCCGTTTAGTCAGAACTGAGTAAGTGCGGTTTTGGCGACAACTGAGTAGCCGTCACTCTGAACTGAGTAGCTGAAAGTTAGCGAGTAGTACTGAGTCCGGGCCAAGGCGGGTAAAGCTTCAGGTGTGTTCTTATAAGAATGCACGGAATCGTCCATCTTGTGACAGGCAATCGTAATCGTAGGCATGGTAGACGAACAATTCGCTGTCAAAAAACGCTCCGTCTCCACCTCCCACCAATGAGAAACTTTTGGTACCCCTTGCCTACTTTTCCTCAATATGCACCCACCCTACTGACTCACCCTGGTCCGGGCCAACCCCCTGGCAACTTGACAGTTTGGTCGAGTTTCGTGTGTCTGTTTCAAAATCGCAGATGTCGCGTGTGTGCCGCTCGTTTACATACTTTTCGAGTCATGCATATGAAAAGGGCACACTATTAAATGTGGTACGAATCAGGCGAATTCATAACTTTCGAATGAATTAAAAAAAGTTTTAACCGAAATTGTTAATCTTATTCAATATTCTACCGATTTTTATATTGTGTAGGAACAGTTTTTCTATAAAATGGGAATAGCTCTGCTATAATGTGATTTTTTTGTCATTTTAAAATTTTCATATGCATCGCAGCTTATGGCAATCACTTAATGATTGATGCGGTAATGTTGTATTTTACATTTATTGTGCTTGAGTGTGTTCAACAGTTTCAATGGAAGGTAAACTTGTCCCAAGAACTGCCGGATATCAGTAAATTATTTGAAGTAGTCCAGAACTTTTATACCTTATGTAGGACACACAAATTAACGCTCTACTTGTTTTCTTGGACTAAACTTTTGAAAACAGATTCACTTCACATAAAACATAGCAAAAAGTTCCAAATTCAAAACATTTTTTAGTTATTGAATCAGTTACAGAAAACATATTTCAAGATGCGTCCTTCCGACATGTTAATTAGCTCGATTTTCGATTTGACAGAACCAGAGAACCAGAAAAAACTGGCACACGCGATTTGTATGGGAAACGTCAAGTTGCCAGGGGGTTGGTCCGGGCGCCTTTTTTCACAGACATGACTTTTTTTCATCCGAAGAACACGACTGCTGTAGTCTGTAGTATATTGCATTTACACCATACATGTTTCTTCAATGATATTTGGCAACCTTGCATCCAACGATGTAGAATAAAGTCTGCTTCATTTAATATTGGAACAAATTCTTTTGCTCATTGTGGCGCTCCTAGTGGACGGATTTGGAAACTTTTTTCACCCACGTGTCGGGAAATTCATTACCTTTCACCATGTATTTTTGTCATAACACCAAACGATAGCATTTTGTAAACAACCGCCATGGAAGCCGAACGGAGAGATCAAATTGTGCACAGTTTTCTTGAAAATCCATTGTTGTCGGCATCGAAGCTAGCTAAACAGCTTAAAATGCCCAGAAATACCGTATGGCGTGTTATCAAGCAGTACAAGGAAACATTGACGACGGCTCGGAAGACGCATTCGAAGCGTCGGAATGGAACTGTCGACCGGAAACTGCGTGGGAAAGTCATCAAGGCCGTCAAGAGGAATCCCAATCTTTCAGACCGCGATTTGGCCAATAAGTTCCAGGCCGCTCACAGTACGGTGCGACGAATTCGTCTCCAGGAAGGAATAAGGTCATTCCGAGCCAGCAAACAGCCAAATCGGACGCTGAAGCAGAACAATGTGGCCAGAATCCGTGCTCGAAAGCTGTACGACCAAGTGCTGACCAAGTTCGACGGATGTATTCTGATGGACGATGAGACCTACGTGAAGGCGGACTTTGGGCAAATCCCAGGTCAAAAATTTTATTTGGCGACGGCTCGGGGGGATGTACCTGCAAAATTTAAGTTCGTGTTTGCGGATAAATTCGCCCGCAAGTACATGATTTGGCAGGGGATATGCAGTTGTGGACAGAAAACCAAAGTCTTTCTCACTGACAAGACAATGACATCAGAAGTCTACAAAAAAGAGTGCCTACAGAAACGGATTCTGCCGTTTATTCGTGCCCACGACCGTCCAGTAATGTTTTGGCCGGACCTCGCAAGCTGCCATTACAGCAAAACGGTTATGGAATGGTACGCAACGAACGGGGTCAGCGTAATACCGAAGGACCTCAACCTCCCAAACTGCCTCCAGTTCCGGCCGATAGAGAAATACTGGGCAATCACGAAGCGGAGGCTTAAGGCAAAGGGAAAACTTGTTAGGAACATGACTCAAATGAAGAACTGGTGGAATCAAATCGCCAAAACGGTGGACGAAAAGGGTGTGCGCCGCCTAATGTGCCGTATTACGGGAAAAGTACGAGAATTTCTTCGAAACAGCAATGAATAATTTTTTTTATGAAAGAGTAAAGAAAATGCTACATTTGTATGAAAAACAAATTATGAATTCGTTAATAAATGACTGAACTACACGCAATTGTTTGTGTTCCAATATTAAATGAAGCAGACTTTATGGAACTAGACTGGAAGACAGTTTGACAAACGGACACGCGGCGGACACCGACGACTCGATACAACAACCTGGCGATGAGGTTTTTTAATTTGAAATTGAAAGCTTTTCTAAAGACAAAATGGTAAGTTACCCAGTGGAATGAAGTGAAAACTTGGCAAATATGTATGTATGTATGTTGTTTATCCACCATGGGTGCACGGATTCACCGCAGTTTCTGCCTAAGTATGTGCTCACATGCATTCTTAGATTATTAGGTTCGACAAATCTCCAATGCAACGCGTACACCATACCCGGACCCCATGGCTTCGTATGAACTGTTATGGAGTGAATGTATCGTGTTGATGTTGGTGTATTTTGGAAGAACGAGTCAATCAGGTGGGCTAGTTTACTTACAGGTATTCCGGCATCCGTGTATATACCTGACCAGCTGGCAACTGATTGAACATTCTTATTATATAGTCAGTTATATGAGAAAACGCATCTTACCTGTCGGCAACTTTTGGGATTCGAACCCAAAAGTTTTTCTTGCCAATACCGGGAATCGAACCCAGTACGCCTGGCATACCAAAACCAGACCCGCGCCAGCCTATCCACTAGACCACATCGGCGCTATGAAGTGAAAACTTGGCAAATGGCGATAAAAAGAAATGAGAGGAAGATGTGATTTGGGAAAAAAGTGATGTTGTGACTTGAGTACCTCGAACGGAAAAAAATGATAAATGAGAAGGAAAAGGGGCTCTGCATTGGCGGAAACTGCTGGAGTTTCGCTGAATGAGGCAGAAATCTGGAAGATTTTTCCAGAGAGTAATGGCGAAAACTGTTCAGACGGTTCTAGACTCCTCGAACTCAACCGAAATACCAAAGGAAGGTCCATGAAGCACCAAGGTGTATCATGCCTTTTTCTTCGGGTAACGAATCTAATGTTATTGCGTGGGTGATAGGAGGAGTTCCTGTGGAAATGCTGGTCGACTCTAGTGCCGATGCCAATCTGATCAGTGACGAACTTATAAGAGATGTGGCAGAAGATGAGAAGCGAGCAGATAGACGTATTTTCATCGGATCTTGCGTACCTGCAATTGGAGATCAACGCATTAGGGCAGAGTCTTTCGAAGTTGAAGGAGGGCAACAGTGCCTACTGGGTGATAAGACATAAAACTCGAAAAGTAACTCAAATGCGACAATATTGAAGTAAAATGAACTGGGTTTCCCCAACCTGGGTGATTGGAAAATCATACGGGGAACCGCGACTATGCCTCGATTTGCGGAGAGTCAATGAAGCCGTTTTGAGAGAACATCATCCAATGCCATCAGTGGATGACTACTTGGTAGAACCGGGACGTGGCAGATTGTGGAGTAAACTCGATATCAAGGAAGCATTCTTACAGATTGAGTAAGAAGAAGATTCCAGAGACGCGGCTAGCTTCATGACACGGCGAGGACTATATCGTTTCAAACGATTGCCATTTGGATTGATCACTGCTCCGGAGCTTTTTCAGAAAGCGATGGACGATACTTTGCGTGGTTTCGATGGGGTATCCTGGTATCCTGATGACGTGCTCGTTGAAGAAATGAACCTAAGGAGCTTTATGAACGCCTGGATCAGGTAATGGGTTTATTTGTTATGGACGAAATAAGTGAAGAATAATTTTTGAAATAAATTATGATTTCTAATAAAAAAAAATACTTGTTTGATGTTTAGCCACTCTTTTAATGCAACAATGGTAGTTGTTGTTTCATTTGCTTTGCAGGTTCTTACTCGATTGAAAAATCGAGTTATTGAACTTAACTGGAAGAAATGTCAGTTGCGTGTTACAGAGTTAGACTTCTTGGGGCACAAGATAACTGGAAATGGACTAATGCCGGTGAAGAGTAATGTTCAAGCTATTCAATCTTTTCGGGAACTTCAATGCGAAACAGAATTGCGTAGGCCTGAAGCCTTTTTTTTTTTTTGTAAATTATTTATTTGAAACGGCTCATACCTTTAGGCTTTAAGGAGCCAAACTCGTTTTGTTTGATTACAATTGTGTACTTAGATCTAGTTCACTTTTTTTTTTTTTGAAGAAAAAGAAAGATAGAAAGGGAAATATGAAAATAAAGAGAATTATAGTCGAAGATCGATAGCTTTTAGGAAAAGGTATATCTCGAACATATAGTCCAAGTCCATCATACCTAATACATCCCTCACTGGAACGTCGGGTGGTTTTCCTCGGGCCCGAAGGGAATCTATAAAGTTCGCTCTGGCGAATAGGTGGAGCCTGAAGCCTTGCAAATTATCTTTCAAAGTTTGTATCGATGCTAGCTACTGCAGCAGAACCGTTACGAAGCTGCTACATAAAGATAAGAAATTTAAATAGACTGCAGAGCAAGTACAGTTATTTAACGCTATCAAAGATGCTATGGGCCGACTTGAGAATCTGGAATTTTATCGAGTTGAAGATAAGACAGCAATAATTACTGACGCCAGACCACACGGTTTAGGGGCTATTTTGATTCAGATTGATGATGTTGGTAATCACCTTGTGATCCGTTTTGCCTCTAAAGCTCTGACTGACACAGAACGGCGATTTTGCCAAATGGAGAAGGAGGCTCTAGCCATTTTATGTGGCGTGGAGCGCTTCCAATATTATCTGCTGGGGAAAACTGTAAAGCTCTCAGTTTCCTGTTTACCCAGCATTCAGAACCATGTGCGCGTATAGAGAGACGGACATTGCTCCTCCAGGCCTTTGACTACAAAGAAGTATTCATGTCAGGGAAAAAGAATGTGGCAGATATCTTGTCGCGTTTGTCAATTCAAGAGGTTCCATTTGACCTATCAGAAGAAATATTAGTTCACGAGAGCACACAAGCAGCTAACACTTCTGCTTTAGTATGACAAGATACAGTAGAAGCCAGCAAGGCAGACTCAGAGATTCGGGAAGTTCTGGAACTGCTAGAAAAAAGAGAGGATCAAAATCTGCCGCTCAATTAGCGTGTGATTGCTAATGAGCTCTGTGAAATTAAAGGCGTCCTTGTAAGGGGTGATCGCATAATTGTTACACTTTCTCTTCGGGATAAAGCACTCTTGACTCTGTCCACGCAGGTCATCCAGGGATCACAATGATGAAGAATCATCTTCGATCTCATGCTTGGTGGCCAAGATGGACGCGCAGATAGAGAAGTTTGTAAAACGCTGCAAGGGATGTACACATTGGTAGGTGCACCAGAAACTCCGAAGCCTTTACAGCGTAGTAAATTACCTAGTTCTCCGTGGCATACGATAGCACTGGATTTTTGAAAGAATTCTGGGAAGCAAACGGTGGAGAATTCATATTAAGAACGGCATTCATTGTACGGACGCGGACGACTCGATACAACAACTGCCGTCTACATTTCTTCGTCTTTTGGATGTAGAAGCTCTTCACTCACATTGTGTTGAGAATGAAGAAGGACCATTTATGAACTGTCAAATAAATGAGAGGGTTCAAAAGTCGTTGCAGTCATAGTTTAACGTTTTATAACGATGACGGTTCTCAGCAGCTCTGATGCCCAGTCAATGGAAGAAATTTAAACCAACCATTGGAAGTTTCAGCGCGCACCAGGTCACCAACGAAACCTGCCTCAGACTAAAGGTTTTTGTTGAGAATTTTCCAATCGAAGCAATCGATGGGACAAATAACAACATACACATAATTAATAAACAAGTATTCTATGTAACCATATAAACTGTTTAGTATATAAGGTAGCGAAATTAGTATCCGGACAACCGAAGGTCGATGACTGGCTACGTGTTCACGATGCAGGGAGGAGCCATTTCGTGGAACGTCAAGAAGCAGCCGACTGTCGCCCTGTCATCTTGTGAGGCGGAGTACATGGCTCTGTCTCGAACCATACAAAAGGCCATGTGGTGGACGAACTTGCGGTCGCAGATTTTCGAGGAGGAGCCAGTGCTGATTCATTGCGACATTCGTCATGGCGACAAGGTCGTCGGACCGTTAGGCCAGGTGGAGGTTGACAAGCCAGGAAAACGGTGGTCGTCGGACAGGTGCCAAGGAAGGTCGTTGGGCTGAATCCATTGCGTGCTGACCGGAATCCATAAGAAGGTCGGCGAGCCGGGAGCCAGAGGAAGGTCGTCGTGCCATTGGTGAGGCGTCGGGCCAATAGAAGAGCGTCGAGGCGGAACTACACAAGGTCGTCGGGCCAGAGCCACTGGTAGGTCGTCGAACTGGAAACCATGAACGTCATGAAGCCATAGAACGTCGTCAAGTCAGGAACCAGGTGGTGAGCGTCGGGTCAGGAGCTATAGAAGGTCGTCGGACCGGAAAGCCAAGTGAAGGTCGTCGGACTGGAACCACTGGGAGGCGCAGGCCTCAGGAAAGGTATCGAGGCGAAGGAGAAAGCTTCGGGACACAGGAAGAGCGCTGAGACCAGAGCCATGGAAGGTTGTCGGGCCAGAGCCATTGGAAAGTCGTCGTGCAAGATCCCGGTGGAGGTCGTAGAACTGGAGCCATAGAAGGTCATCAAGTTCCAACAGGGGCGAAAGCGTGTTCTGGTGCGTGCATTTAAGAGAAGTAGCCCCATCTTCAGGAGGAGCCGCCGAAGGCAGTTAAAAGACTGCGAATGTGTATGTTGAGGAGGAGTGTTGAGATTGGTCCAATCGAAGCAATCGATGGGACAAATAATAGCATACACATAAGTATTCTATGTAACCATAGAAACTGTTTAGTATATAAGGTAGTGAAATTAGTTAAATAAGGTATTCCAGTTTCTACCCTCAAGTAGTAAAGTCTCTCCTTTCCATTGCCCAAATGCTGCTTCAACAGTTTTACCGCCTCCAAACGAATGGCCTCCCACACAAGTACACCTGGAGAGCATCGAACCAAACGCAATCACAGAACTATTATGTTTTGATAGACAGCCGGCGTTTCTCGGACATCACTATCCAGGTGATGGTTATGTGCCCAAAACTGAAAAACATTTGAAACCGACATCCACCTCGGATAAATATCGCACGAGTCACAACTGAAGCAACTTAATGGCGCAATCGCGCGAAGGAGCGCTGCCGGCTGTCGAAGCCTCTTTCGAGGACTGTTGGTTTGGAATACCATCAATACAGCCATCGTTACCGTGAAAAATCATCTACAGTGTAAGAGACAGCGAGTCTGAATCTTCTAGGAGCAAAAGAACCGCCTGGAGGAGGAAGAGCTGGAGCAGCTGCATCGTCCCAGGATATACAAAAGTTCTACCAGAAGCTCAACGCATCCCACAAAGGCTTCGTGTCGCTAGCCGAAATGTGCCGAAATGAGGTGGAAGGTTGAAAAAGGTGGAAGCAGCACTTCGATGAACACCTGAACGGCGCATATGCAGGAGACCGAGACGGTGGAGGAAGGTACATCGCCGGCGTAGCCAACGACGAAGAGGAACCACTCCCAACGATGAGTGAAGTTAAGGAAGCCATTCGCCACCTGAATAGCAACAAATCGGCTGAGTAGGATGACATCGCAGCTGAACTCATCGAAATGGGCCCGGACAATTTGGCCTGCACCGGTTGATGATACTGATCTGGGACACAGAACAGCTACCAGAGAAGTGCCCCATCGAAAATTCCACCTACAAAGTATTGTCTCGAATCCTACTCCATCGCCTAACACTACAAGCAAATAGATTCGTGGGAAGTCATCAGGCCGGCTTCATGGAGGGACGGGCTACGACTGACCAAATCCGGCTTTTTCAGAAAGGTGACCAGACTGATGAAGGCTGCGATAGATGGAACACAGCGCTGTTTGCGGAAATCGGGTGAATTTGTCGAGTTTAATCTAATCACGAGGAGGGCTTCGACAAGGCTGTGGCAATTCTTATCCTAAGCTGAATTCTTTAAACTATCAATACTCACGGATTCTCCAGCATCCGGAGGCACACTTTGGCCATGGTACCGAGCGTTTCCGTCGTGTTGTCCACATTATCCGAGTTGTCCTGCACGAATTTGGAGGTCGCTTCGCTTAGTACCTTGAGCATCGGGGTCGCGTGGGCATAGAACAGTGACATCCGATTCGCCAGCTCTGTGCTCACGATCAGCTCATTGGTCTGATCTAGCCGCTGCCGACTGGCTATTCTCCGGTAGTAACTGAAATCATTCTGGATGGCGGGTGTTTTCATCTAAAAAAATTTATGGTAGAATTAGAATTTTATATGTTTGGCAAAGATTTTTCTAAGAATAATACCTTGTATTCGTCAAATTTCAGCACAAACTCCAGTATCTCGGCCAGCTGTTTGACGAGGGCTTGCTGTGTCTCGAGGTGCTGGGTGGGATTGAGGCGTCCTCCGACCAGCTGACCCAGCAGCATCGGCACTATCCGTTCCAGCTCCAGCGAGTGTTCGTAGCACCGTTTCAGCTTCTCCACCAGAGGTATCACGATGTTCCACGCCTTTTCCTGGCATTCTGGCGACGGGTCGGCGATGGCTTCGCGGATTTCTTTACCGGCACCCTATGGTAGATTAAAGAGACAAAAAAAAATCGTGAATAAAAATGGAGCACAAAATATATTGGTTTCTAGAACAAAAAAGGAAAAGACCTGTTACTATTTACCGTTTTCGGATACCATATCATCCGTCGGTTGAGTGGCTGGCTTTAATCTATTAATATGAATGGCTGATAGCAGCTGTGTAGATATGTGTTTATTTCCCCTTTGGGTTCCCCGGAATAATTCTACCAAAACATGGCCCCAGTTTAGGCAACGGGCCCATAAAAGGGATAAAGTTCGATAGAATAGAAAAAGCCATCCACCCGCGCACCCAACAAAAGTCCAATTAGAGGATAGGCATGGATGGAACTTTTTTACCCGGTTTGCATATATTTAGAAATACGAAAAGCTGCTGCTGTTAGCTGCTATCGTCTTTTATCGTCGTCGTCGTCAATGCGTGTAGGTTTTATTGTACGGCGAATCGTATTTGGACAGCCAGACTTTGGGTAGGCAGCCTGTGGATTTACTTGAATCTATCTATGAACGAGGAACCATTCCATGCCCCATAATCGTATTGTACAATTTCGGAAGCGAAAGCGGATGTTCCACACTATCGGCGACGACGATGACGCTTTTGTGGACGCGTCTATAGTCTGGTCTGGGGGACGTTTGTTGTCAAAGGTGACGACAAACGAGAACCGATTGATCCACGGTGATGCGATTAAATTTTCGATGTCGATGTCGATGGTTAAGCGGTCTGTTTGATGTTATAGAACATGCTTTATTCTTTCGCGATAGGAGCATGGTTCGTGTTTCAGAAGTGATTTTTACCTTAATTATGTTTTCCAATAAAGGTGAAAATCAAATTACAGGTGATACTAAGATTATTTATCTCAAATTTCAATTATTACATGATGTTAAAAAATTTAACGATAGATAATTAGCCTTACCGCTTGGTGGCGCTACTAATTTGAGATAAATTTATAACTGTATAGAAGTTACTGGTAGTTTTTTATGCGAATTGGTGACGCATAAACATTTTAAACAAGGTCTTTCGCGTCTTTAAATTGGTATTTGTGTTTCAATTTCGCATAATGCTATCATAATGTGAGAGCTTTTTCCAAGTTTGGTGGATTCAATCAATTTGTAACTGTTTTATCGAACACTTCCCTGAAATAATGTGGATTAGGGTTCATATTTTATTCCAATATTGCTTTGTTCCTATTTTTCAATGACAAAATTGGAAAAATTGACAAATTGACAAAAATTGTAGCTACGAACTACCACAGGATGTTTCAAGTTTGCTTTGGTTTAGCATCTTCAAATTTTATAATAAAAAATCACGAAGACAGAAAAAGTTGAATATATTTCTGTTCATTTTTCAATTAAACCAATTTCTTGAAACCGTTTAACTTGAACTGAAAAAACTTTACACGATTTATTTAGAGCGAAAAATGCAACGCTTTGTGTTGTGAATAATTTTTGAGTGCATTATTGGAAATTAATATGCAAATTTTTATAACGTTCTGTCAAGTGATTTTTGAGATAGCATCCAATGAAGAAGTTCATCAATTTTAATTTTTATTTTTCAAAAAAAAGCTATTTCAAATTATATTTTCTGTTTTATGAAGCTTGACCTTCGAAATTACTTAAAACCTTCAATTTAATCGAAGTTACAGCAAATTAAGCTGATTGTCTTCCTTTGTCACAAATACAACATATTTGACTCCACCACAGAGTATCTGGTAACTTTTTGGAATCTATGGAAGCACTTTGCAGGGAATACGGTCGTATTTGGATGCAGTCTCCTTTGTATATTCATCCATTTAATGTGTCAATCTTTATCTAACGCACGCTGATTTGCAACTTCCACAGATCCCCAGCCACCTCAAGTGCTATAGGGGGAAGTCGTCTATGGCCGGACATCGCCTATGGCCGGACAACATAGATTTTTCGAAAACACAATATCCTAATAATGTATTAACACCATAAAAATAAAATAAATAGTAGCCTGATATGGTGTAAGAAATATGGTAATCCAATCTGAAAAGGTAAACCAATTATAGGCATCTAAAGCTTTTGCGTAGAAGTACGGAGAGGATCGCCTAAACTTTGCATTTGTATTGTGGTCAGTTTTTTTGTGGCTTGAAAAATTCGAACTGCACATGAATGACATCGTTGATTGGTTATCTTTCGACTACAGTAGATATAAGATAACAAAACGGAAGTTCAAACGAAATATTAGGAATGCGATTTGTCTATGACCGGACACCAAATTGTTGTCTATGACCGGACAAGAAAATATTCAAAATTCTAGATGATTTCAACTTGAAACTTTTATTTTTTTCATCTCTATAGCACCCTCAAATGGTTAACAGAAGATAAGGATTCAATAACGAAACTATTTTGGTCCTCTGAGAAGGTTTAAGTTTTGCTGTCCGGTCATAGACAAATTTTTTCTAGTTTTTTCGAAACAAATGTTTCATTTTGGTTAGTCATAAAAACTTTTTTGACTGGCTTCATAGAACGTTCTGTATTGGAAAACACATACTCACAAGACCTGTGCAAGTGATTTCAGTCATTTTGCTACGTTTTTGTGCCATTGATGACAACTTAGGTGAAGTAATTCGTAGTGTCCGGCCATAGACAACACTTTTGAAAATGATTAAAAACTAACATGAAATAATTTCTCTTACCACATGAATATGTTGTAAATTTTTTTTTTCTAATATAGGTAAATGATCATAATATTGATACTCTTCAAATCAGTAGAGGAACCAATATTTACAAAAATCTATTTTTGAAGTTATTGCTTAAAAACTTTAAGTGTCTGGTAGTAGACAACTTTACCCTACATCAAACTTTTCATTTTTTATTTCCGGAAAATCCAAGAAAAGACTTTTCAATGAAAATTTTTTGGCTGAAAACCAGCTAGAAAACCGCTGCCGAGTTCATTTTGCTCTCCATTACCATATTTTTTCAAAACATCTCCACGGTCCAAACATTTTGCGCACGATTTGACCACCGTATTTCGTTTATTTTATGGGTGGGCAGGTTTTTTACCTTGTAAAAAAGAAGTCAGCTCCCCAATAGATATTTTCGGATAGCGCTTGATACAACCTCCATCTGCACTAAATTCCTTACTTTAATGGATTCAATCATCTTCACGCTTATTCATATTTAAACTTACTGTTAGATACTCTCTTGAACGATTAACCAAATGAACTTTGGTCAAATAGTAGATTATCAGTCGTTTTTTGGTCTACCACTGGGATTCTTGATCCTGTCCGAAAAATTTGATCAATGAGCTTATGTGTTGGACGCTTGACAGATTGTCATTTTGCACATGTTACATAACAATATTTACTAGGTAGCCTCACTGAAAATTTTATCAATTTCCATGCATGCATTCAAAAGTAATTCACAAAATAATGTATTTTTTTTAATACACTCCTTATCTGGAATATACAAAAATGACTCACAACTCGCTTCAAAGTACATAAAACCATTTTATTATTTATAAGGGATCGCAAGTTTTTTTTTATTAACTGGACTTTTATTAAGGTGGATCGAAGCAAATTGAAAATGATAAGAAATAAAAAAAAACATAAATTTAAGTAGAAAAGCTACAAAAAGCTACGTGACAGGACGAGCAACATTATGTAAACGGATAACGCAAAGAACTATAAACCACTCATTTTGGTGGTTTTGTGCCAACGTAAGAACTTATACTACACATATAATATACGGCGTATTACAGGACACGACACTTAACGTTCTTACTAACATAAAAGGATTTAAAATCCTTTTATGTTAGTAAGAACGTTAAGTGTCGTGTCCTGTAATACGCCGTATATTATATGTGAACTATAAACCAGGTTGATAAAAATAACTCTAAAAATAAGAATGACTAAGATGATGAAAAAAAAACAAAAATGAAACAAAAGCTGAAAATGACGAATAAAACGAAATAACATTCCTATGATAAAAACGAAAACGACGATGAAAAAATAACAAGGTCTTACTAAATTTACAGAAAGAAACAAATAATTACAAAAACAACAGAGATAACAACAATTTAAAAAAAAACCAAAATGGAACAAATAGAAAGCTGGTAATTAATCGCAGGAATGATAAAAATGACAGATGTGGCAAAAATTATAACACATGACATAATTGACAAAAATGAAAAGAACCAAAACGACGAACATTACAAAAATGACAAAATAACCACACAATGACAAGAATAGTACAAATTCCCCCCTTTGCCGAACATCCCGAAGGGAGGGAATAATAATTGGGTTCAAGTGAGGAGTTCAAGGAGAAAGTGAAAATGTTACGCAACTCTTTCATTTTCCGTTCACAGGCACATATAATTGCTCAAAATTCTCACGAGGAATTTGCGGCAAAAACGATTTATTTGCGTCCAAAATCAGCTCGATCATTTTATGTTAGCCTGATTTTCCTGATTTTTATTTTTAAGCTCCCTGAGTTTTGGAAAAAAAAAACTGTTGACTTTTTTGGTCGTCGATCCAGATTTTCATTCAGCAATAGTATCTAATGCAGTTCTTTACAACCGTCTTTCATCACATTCGTAAAAATCAGGCAAAATAGGCTTATTTAAAAAAAAATCAGGGAAATCCTGAAAAATCAGGCACATTTGCATCCATGCGCGCAGTGAACTAGCCTTGTCCAGGATAGCTAGATCATAGGTATACTACTCCGTTGCTTGCATATGTATCAGTAGGCCATCCAAAAATAGTTATAGAAATACCACAAAAATGTATAGAATATTTTTAAAATATTAGTTTTCTAAAAAAACAACTTATTTGAAAATTCATAAAACATATAAAAACGATCACCAAAGTATTTACAATGTATGCGGAAGGAAAACATATTTTTAAAAGTGAATTTTTTATCGAGTTTAAAAAATTGGATTAAGATAGCATTCATTACAAGTTGTAAAAAGTCATTTTTTAGCTTATTTTTACAACTATATTCGAAAAAATCCATTCTGAAATCAAATATTTTGCTGAACTAATGCTAAATTTCCAAATAAAAACTGTCTCGTGGTAAGAATATTGAAAGCTTTTGAACATAAATTTTACTTATTGCTACACAAGATATTTCAAAGAGTGTCGCTGATTACTTATTCGAACAATATGACCTCACATATATATCGGTCGAAATTTCATAAATATTTTTGACCCTGCGTTTACACGGCTCGCTCGATTTAAGTTAAGCGCAATGTTACACCTTTCCTCTACCTATCTTGAGCCGTGCCTGTCAGACTCAGCCGCTCTCGTAGATTTCGGATAACGCACCTCGTTGACGAGAACGGATGGACCATGATGATTCTAGTATGGTGGTCTCACATGCCAAATCACACGTTCAGCCATATTGAAAAAAGTTTGACAGCTGACTGAAGTGTTTACGAAAAAGGGGGTTCAGGGTGTTAGAGATAAAAAATCAGAGAAATTTGAAAAAAAGTCTTCTTATCTTAAATTACAATACACTCCGCACATTTCGGACGCTCCGAAATAGCTGTGTTTAATCGTGATAATAGGAAGGATCTTTAAAGGGTGGATCCTAAACCGAATGTTGCTTGTCCGATCCTTGGCATCAAGGTCGGGCTCAGGGTGTTCACCATCGAAGCGGCAATCATTCAAAAGTGCCAAAAACTTCATCTGGTTTTTCCAAATGATACCCATCAGATCCGGATTACTCGATTGGATCTTCTGGAGCAGCGATGGCAACAGACAGGGGTCCCCCTAAAGCAGCTTCTTCATCTCGATGAAGATCGGATGTTCTTGCAGGAGGGCCAGCCACTCCTCGGACGATGGAATGCCATGCCTCGCCATGTTACCATCCAATTCGATGACTTTCTGCTGCTTCTAGACAGCTCTTGGAAGAAAAAAGTGTTGAATAAGCATAAATTTGTCATAAGTAACGCATAATTAATGTTACTCACCGCTACCGATAAAGCTGGTCATTTATAGGTCCAACGTCTTCCAGCTTTGCTTGCCATCCCGGAGCACAGCCGGAAGATTTTTTTTCGATTCTATGAATTATATTTGCAAAAATCAAGGCGAAATCTTTGTCTTAGCAATATCTTGATGATTGGCAAAACTTCATGTTTTACAAAAAATCAGAGCACCTGGCATCCTAGCCAGCCAGCTGTCAGCCAAACAACCAGCTGTCAAATTTCGGCTGCGTTTCGCCCCCTCCTCCGCATCTAACCCTCGTCTACTTTTTGCCAAGGTGAGACCACCATATCTAGATTCATCATGGGGTGGAAAAGATTGAGCAAGCGTGTTTTTTTTTGAGCGAGAGTGCGTCAACGGCCACAACGCAAACGATGAAGAATTTCGCTCGAGAGAAATGGTTTGCGTATGCCAGCGTGTGCTGGCTATATGAGTGCGTTTTGTTGAGCCCTGACTGTAGAACATCAGAATTGTATCACCTTCCGTAACCGTGATTTTTCATATTTTCGATATCAAATAACTCAATTTTTCAATTTTCATCGATGTAGATTGTATGCTAGTAACGGACTTATTTTGAACCAGAGGACTAGTTTTCTTATAAAACAATTCATCATGAAAAAAGTTAGTGCAATATATTAAGTCCGGGCTTTAACTGTGTTTGTTAAAAAAAAAAAGATGCTTTATAAGCGTGCTAGACACTCGTATATGGTGTTCCGTCTCATGGCATAGCCTGATGAACAATATTCCCCCAATTCACTCGGTTCATGGCAACAGTTCTCCAATTTCTCGGGCATCCCACATTCGTCAGATCACGCTCCACTTGGTCTAAAACGTTTTTGCAGGACAGCCGTCAGGCATTCTAGTAAAATGTCCTACCCAGCGTATCTGTCTAGCCTTCGCCACCTTCTAGATACTGGGTTAGCAGTAGAGGCACGCGAGCTCGTGGTTCATCTTCGCTTCCACACTCGGTTCTCCTGCACACCGCTAAAAATGGTTCTTAACATTCGTCGCTCGAATACTCCGAATGTGAGCAAGTCCTCCTCTAGCAATATCCATGTCTCGTGCTCGTAGACCACCGGTCTAATGAGCGTTGTGGACGGACAGGTTACACTTTGTACGAGGGCTAAGTCTTCTAAGAGAACTAGACAAGGTGGTCCAAAAAAAGTCCCCTGGTTTAAATAAGTCCGTTACCCTAGTGGTACTTATCTTGTTTCCCTCACTGTAGAAGTAGTGCTTGGTCGATCAGGAGGGTAATTTACCCATCCTCATTTTTCCACCGATAAGACAATGAGGACCAGATATTTCATTAGAGTAGTGTTGCCAGCTTCATAATTTATTCCGTAGTTTTGTAAAAAATTGTCATAAATGTTCTAAAGGTCAAGAAGAAGTTAGGCTTATTTTTTCAAATCTACATTTTGTTTGAGGCAATCACTCTTGGGGAGTACATCTTGATTAAGGAAAATTCGTGACAATTATTTTTATTTTAAAAACTTCCGATTATTGAAATGGAGACAGAATGGAGTGCTCTCCGTAACTGTTAATCTAAATATCATGTCAAACATCAAAGCGGCCCAAAGTGTATCAGAACACAACAAACACCTCCGAAGCTAGACAAAGGTCAATTCCATAGACCCTCCCCGGCAAAAGTAGAGCATCGTACTGTCCCATCACACGAACAACGTAGCGAAGAAATTCTACGCCGCAGCGTTATAAATATTTATATCTCTATTTGCGCATCTATTAGTTTAATTCGACTCGACTATGGTTAGTTACGATGGCGGGTTCTTCTCGTGCTAGCCTTTTCGAGATCCACCGAGAGAAACGGGTTAAATTTTCCGCACGTGCCTGATGCTTTTGTTAGAATTTATCCGTTTCGTTTCGTGGCAGGTTCCTACTATTTTGCATAAGTCTGTCTACACAGAAGAACGAGACTCAGCCGTTAGCCTACCAAAGTCCTATAGTTATCGGAGCCCTCCTATTCGGAGAGAATACAAATTCACACTCGACCAATTTCTAATTTTCAACAAGCTTTCAGCGAGTGCATAGGTGTACCGGATGGCCAGAAAAAAAAGCTCAAACAACTGTGAAAATGTTGAGCTCAAAAACCCAAATGCAAACTAATTCCAGGGCTAATTAAACATCGGGGATAGGAAGCGAGAAGAATCAGAGTGGCCAGTTGGAGTTGGTGCAACGGAATCGGAAAAGTGCAAATTGATGAATGTTTGGGTAGGGGAGAGAATGAAGAAGCAAAAAAAAATTGAACACGTGCTTTTTCGACCTTCCATCTCTCGGCACTTAATTTTCTATCGTTCGAGCGTTATAGTTGGTTGAGTTTGGGGGTTTATCAGTCACGCTTTGCTCACCATCTCAAATTAGGATGATACACAGAAGCACTGGAACACCACCTCTGTGTGGTGTGGTTGAACTGTATCCCATCAACTAACTGTGCTTGTTTCTGTTTTAAATTAATTTCTAACTAATATCACTTAAGTTTATCAATTTGATCGATTTATCTTAAAGGGGAATCTTATCAGGCTGTAAAACAATATACCTAATAATAACAATAATAATAAAATTGGCTCTTACCGGGAAAGTAAATTCAAATCGAGAAAGTCTCCTTCGATGCCATAACCTTGAACGAACATCCCACTCATACGGCGTTGACGGAACGTCAATTGGCTTAGAGACACTTAGCACAAATTGAATTCCGATTCCGAGCAGCTGATGCTCGGAGAGGCTCAACAGAAACCAATTTGCGTGAATTGTTGGCAGTAGATCCATAAATTAGCTGCGGTTGTGTTTTGCGGCGGGAGAGGGTACAAAATTAAGAAGATCCACTGAAGTCGGGTCGGTTTGGGTTGGGTTGGGTCAGGGAAGTTTGGTGGAGTCACCATTTACGCTGCTAGATTATGATCGGTACCGGCCATTTACGGACTTTCTTTAACGACCGTACTGACGGCTGCGAACACCCTCGTAAGATGTATGGCGAGTACCGGGTCTGGTGGGCGGCTTTGTTGATCCCCTCGTCTTCGTTGGGGGCGTCTGGTGAACACTTGTGTTTTACTTCTTAACCCTTGTCTGTCGTCCATTTGCGCTTTCTAACGTACATATTTGTATTATTTATATTGGATACGTCACCTTTGCCCATAAGTCTCTATTCAGACATTTTCGACCAGTTAATTTTGATCTTTGTTTATTTTTTTGCAAATCGAAGAAGTAATGTTTTTGTTTAAAGTACACCGGGGTAAGTGTGGACGGTTTTTCGTATAGTTCAACTTTAAAAAATCATTAAAAAATCAGCAGTGGATCAATATTGATAAACTTATGTGAAGAGATGAGCTTGATAGACGCAACGCGTGAAAAGTTATCACGTAAATGGTTATGGACTGCTGGTGTCTTTTTTTGTAAATTCTTTATTTGAAACGACTGCTGGTATCTTCTATTACCTCGGACGGTAGATTTTCCCTTTGGTTTCTCAGGAAATTTTCAACAAACTTGTGTTTTCTTGGTTGAATAAGTTAAATTGCTCGAACCGTACCAAAATTTTGAAAAACGTTCATGGTACTATTAGTAAGGCATCTTTCAATGATTATTGTGTGTAATTTATGTTGCAACACACGGGTCCGATTTTATCGCAAATAATACTTATTTTAGAATAACAAGTACTTTACCCAACTTTTCATGATCCGAATCCAAAATATAGCTAAATTTTATTGGATAAAGGACAGAGAATTGAAAAAATGTGTAAATCAAGGCTGTATAAAGCCGTCCACACTTACCCCAGGCAGGGTTTTTAGACAAAATAGTTTTTTGTAAATAAACCAGGGTGGATTTGATTTAAATCAAAGTGAGAAAAACCGTTAATTGAAAATGGGACCGGGAAAACCGGGAAAACCTGGAATTTCAAATCAAAACCAAGAAAATTATTTATAGATTACTTTTTCCCATATATTAAATTCTAAAATTCATTCATTTCATCATGACGAAACATTTTCTCAGAAACTTTACAATCCACAGTCGTTTGTTTTAGGATTGTAAACCAATATTATTAAAGAGCCGAAAAAAATCGGAAGAATCTTCATAGAAAAATTTCTCGACCATGAACTATTTCTTAGCGCACGCATATTGTGCGTGCACTGTAGTGAATTTTAAAAATGTTTCTACAACTGTAAAGTTTTGATAATATTTTAAGTCTTTGTAGTTAAACTGTTATAACGTTATTTAATCAAAAAAAAAAATTCCGGTGTGCACTTTCTTTACGAATATCTAATGAAAATAGACCTTAAAGACCTCAATGAAGAATTAGGTGAAAAAATTAAAACAAAATCTAAATGCTGCGACTTAAAAGTTCTTATGTAAATTCATACGATGAAATCAGGCAGTTTTCGATTGTATCCACATATCGAAAACTAAAATTAAAGCTTAACATCTATCTGATAACTAGCGTTATTATACACTTGTCCAGAATTTATGATGTTTGAATTAGGGTGGTCGGATTTACCGGTTTTTTTCAATTCCGGTATTTCGGTATTTGTAATTTATAAAACCGATAAAACCGGTAAAACCGGTATTTTTTAAAGTATATCGGATTCATGAAAAGGTTTCGTCTAATTGCAGCAGTAATGGCATAAAATTCTCAGAATTTATAACGCAGTAGATTTAGCAACATTTCCTATGGAAAAAACTGGTATTGTGCCTTTAAAGTATCCCTTTGTCATTATTCTATCATCATCCTCATGATAATCATAATATTTCTCATCTGCGTTTTATTATTATAATTTCGCTGTGATGTTGCGGAAACTCTAGAAACTTCATATTATTTTCTACGAATTTTTGACCTATACTCTGTTAAACAGTATTCATATTTAAGAATAGATTTTACAGATTTAATTAAAGTTTATATAGTCTTTCATGAAAATGATATGAAATTGGTATACAAATAGATTTTTTGTTAAAACAATGACTTAACTTATAAATAAACAAAACTCAAAGCACTGTCACAAAGTTTTTGGTTGACTTACAGAATTGAAGATTATTGTTTTCTAAAATACAGATGTTTTCCCCACAACCTAGGTAGTGATCGCATAAAATCTGCCTTCCCAAAAATAAAACAACAAATAGAAAAAAAATTGTATTAAAACCAGTCAAAATTCAGCAATAGTATAGTTGTTTGGATCTGATCCATACGCTCTTTGTTGCTTTAATACTGTTGCAAATTTATAAAAACTTTGCTACTGCTTTGTCTGGAAAAAGGAAATGCTTCAACAGCGTTAAAAATAAAAATAACAGAGTTCTATCGATGACCTTGAAAATATTGATAAAAAAAAATTAATACAAACAGTTACATATATGATTAAATGCTGACTCTATTGAATGTTTCGTAAGAACTGAAATTAGAATTGATGTTAACATGTGTTTAAATGCTGACTCTATTGAAACATTTTATGTTTTGAAACAAACTAGGAAGTTTCTAATCAGATTTCAATATTTTTCGTTTTAAAATTTCAAATTTGTGAAAGCCCGGCACCGTTTGGAACGATTTTGATAAACATGGCCTGTTCATAGATAAACCATTTTTGCATTATTTTTCAAATTCCAGCTTATCAATGAAAAATTCAGTGATTATAGTGAAGCAATCTTAAATTTCTTTAGCTGTGTCTTTTTCAGTCATTGTACACTTGTACAGTCTTTAAATGTAGTGGTGCGTTAGTTCGATAGCTGAACTGAAATGTGTAAAGTTTCATGATAAAGCTTTAATTCAAAAAGTTACATCGACAAGTTTTAGCAATAATCAAATCTTACATAAACCTTGCAGTAAGGTTTATTGAGTTTGGATTTGGAAGCTGATTGAACAAAATTTGAGTATTTGTACTCATAAATATTTGGTAAAAAAAAAACATTTAGCTGTTTCAATTTTAGAACAATGACAAATAATGATGGGAAATTTACCGGAAATACCGGTTTTTTACCGTCCCATAAGTCGGTATTCCGGTATTGAGAAAATGGACGGTTTTACCGGTTTTACCGGTTTCGGTAAAACCGGTTAGACCACCCTATGTTTGAATCAGCACCACGTGCTCATTTTTTCAAGAAAAAACACGTTATGCTGAAACGAAACTTGAAAAAAAAGAAATCTAACTAACACATTTAAGCTGAGGAGTTATTTTGAAGAGTCCGTCAAAAATATCGATTTTATTTGGTGAAAAACATTTAATGTAAATAGAACGTTAAAAGAAAGATATGAATTTAGTTATTCATCTTTACTCGGTCAATAAATTTTCTGAGAAGCTATTTTTTACAAAGATCTTATGATCAAAGGCTGTTTTTAAATAAATTTAACACTGAGATTTTTTGACATTACTTATTTTCAGCTGTTTTAAATTTAAAATCCTACTGGTTTAAGTGAAAAATGTATGCAAGAATCACACAACCTTCATCAAAATTCAAAAATAATCACAACCATACTTCAAGTTATCAATTGATTGGTAAAATATAAAAAAAATCTAAAAAAATAAAATTTCTTTGTTTGTGTTATAATGTACTGGCCACACTTCAAATTGTCAAAAACTACCAAAACAAAAGTTCAATAATCAAACATCAAATTTATAACAAACGACATAACCTCTAAGTACTTTTCTCATTTGGTTTGGTTTTTGGTTAAGTTCAATTTTAACTTTTGAGAATCGGGAATTGTCGCCATTTGATTTGGTTAATTGATAAACGCACTGAAAGCAGAAGGTGTTACAAGATAACACGTTTTTGTGTGATTCTTGTATACATTTTTCACTTAAACCAATACGATTTTAAATTGAATAATCGAATAAAAACATGAATTTTTGAGATAGGATTGAAAATTCAGACTGATGTTGTAGATAAATTTACCAGTACTTAGCTAAATAGATTCAGGCATCTAGAACTCAGCGCATTTGAATTTTTTTTAAAAATATAAAAAAATGATTTAGTATTCAGAATCGAAATAAAATTTCAGTATGCTTAGCATGAATAATAGACTGCCCCAAATTTGTATGAGAAATTTCAAGCTTGTGAAATTTTATGCGCTGCAGGCTTAAATTGATCCTGACCTAGCACAAGGTCTCATGCCAAATTTGGGCCAGATCGGATCACGGGAAGGGGTCGCTCAACGAGCCTAAAGTTTGTATGGGATTTTGAGATATTTTGTTCGGGAGGAACGTAAAAATTCAGTTTTTCATGAATAACTTTGATCATCTTCGGCCGATTTTTGTTGATAACGGTTTTTCTTAAAGCCTAAACTATGACAAATATTTCACCCGAAGACTGCATTTCGATTCGACTTATGATAAAAAATTTATTAAACTTCGAAAATGGGTTAACTTATTTCAGGGTGATATTCATCACTGTAAATGCTGCGTCAAAATGTTCGAAGCAGTGTCTCTCATTAACAGTGATGAATATCACCCTTAAAAAAGATAACTATTTTTTGAAGCTTAATAAATTTTGTGTCTTAATTTGAATCGAAAAGCAGTCTTCGGATGAAATATTTATCATATTTTAGGTTTTAAGAAAAACCGTTATCAACAAAAATCGGCCGAAGATGATCAAAGTTATTCATGAAAAACTGTCCCAATATCCCATACAAACGTTAGGCTCGTTGAGCGACTCCTTCCAGTGATCCGATCTGGCCCAAATTTGGCATGAGACCTTGTACTAGGCCTAGGACCAATCAATTTAAGCCTGCAGCGCATAATTTTTTCAAATGTTGGGTCATTTGGGGCACTCTAATGAATAATCTTCATCGGAATCTGTTTTAAGAACTTTTGTAGAAAAATGTTAGAATATCAATCAGTGCCAAGCAGATTTCTTTTTCCAAAAATAAAACAAGCCTGGGAAATTAAAATTTGAATAATGAATCCAAACTTGAAATAAAGTTGATTTATGAGTCGGTTATTCAATATGACATTCATCACGCATGATTATTTTTCAAATTTCAGAATTTAGAAGCGAGATTTCAAACATGAAATTTAATATTCAAACTTGAAATTTTAAAAGTATTATATACATGGCAATAATGGCATCATATCAAAACTATAACTTATGAAAATAACAAAACAAAGCTTTTACGTTCAATTTGCATAACAATATTTTAATTTTTGTCCAGAAAACCTAATAAACATATTTATTTGCGCATTTAGAAACAGGGAAA
The DNA here is from genome assembly GCF_029784155.1 of Uranotaenia lowii. Classification (NCBI taxonomy): domain Eukaryota; kingdom Metazoa; phylum Arthropoda; class Insecta; order Diptera; family Culicidae; genus Uranotaenia; species Uranotaenia lowii. The sequence continues at coordinate 9,762,933 of NC_073693.1, forward strand.
ACCATAAAATCTCATTCGAGAAAAACCACAAAAAACCGAGAATTTGAAAATGGAAACTCGCTGGCCACCCTGATTCATCCCCTCGGGAATTTAGAATTGATTTTTTTTCTTGCTCCTCCTGCTAAATACCAACTCGTAGTCCGTCTATAAAAAGTGTTTGGTGAATTTCGACAACATTTTCATTCAATAAAGGAATTGCTCATTTCGTAATGAAATAAACAATTTTAATTTTAAAAAACTTTAAAAAAAATTGTATTCAAACTATAAAATTAGACAAGGACAGTGGAAAACATGCATAACAAAATAGTAAGCTCACGAAGGAATTTAACAAAATTTTCCAAGACAATCGTCAACCGTTTCGAGTCGTTAGATACAAAGTCGAATCGATGTGGATGTAGTTTGAAAAGCATTGATCTTTGATGAATGTTGAAAATCATGAATCATGAATGTTACACTTTATAAAGCTGAGTTAACAACTCAGCTTTATCACATGATGGAAGAACCTTCGAATGCTAGAATATTTCCCTCAAATGCAATTTCAATTCCCTTCAAATTCTATTAAAATAAAAAAAATTCTTTTAATAAAAAAAAATCCGATTTAAATTAAAAAAAAAACCGTTTTTTTTTATTTAAAAAAAATCATTGATTTTTATCCACCCTGAAATAAACTCTTTTTCTTTATTTTTAACCGCCGGTTCGTTTCCTAATTGTTTCTTTCGAATGTAAGGATTGTTTCAATGTAGAGTTTTCTTCAAGAGCCGGCTAGTTAACGAAAATTTGCAATTGATCAAAGATGCACATGAACTCGTCATCTCTAGTTGAAAAAAAAAAATCCCAAAAAGTCGCTGTGAACGTTATTGTCGGAATCGTATCTTTTTACAGTCATTGGATAGATTACAAGTACAAGTGCTCAGAATTGTTTTAATAGCCATTGCCAACACTTACCCCGATGTACCTTATAATTTTGGAGATTTTAGAAAAAGCCGTCAATAATACAGATTTAAAAATATTTTTTATATATGTATTGTATAGCAATCACTGAAGCGATACAATTTCAACTCAAATAATAAAACTGAACAGATTAGATTGAGCTATTTTCAGCTTTAAGGTAGTCATCATTCATCAAAGTTCGTTTTATTTTCTAATGTTCATTTTTCATTTATTTAAAAATTATTATTTAAAAATTTTTCACCGGGTATTCCCTTAACTACATTTTTTTCCGGAGCACAAATCTGATTTTTGCTATTTCTGCATATTTACCTAAACTTCTAACGTGTTAAAAAGACATCTGTGAATACCAATACCGTAAACCAATTTCTTTTAACCTTCTTAACAACTATTGTGAATAAATTGATTTGAAATGTTTTTGTTGTACATAAAGGATTGATTAACGTCCATTTCCAAACCACGAAAAATTGAGTTATTTTTCAAATTTAATATTTTTTACAGTGTGCACAACACAGAAGCTCACTTAGCTCGAGGCAAGTCATTTCTCCGGAAAACCCGATCGCGAAAAAAACATATTTGGCAATAACTTCATAACACTACACTTTTTTTTGGTTTTCTAATTAGGCAGAAAGGTGCATATAATGTAAGGATTAAATTCAAACTTAATTTTGCGATTTATCTTTTTGAACTCAAAAGTTATTCAAACTTTTACGGTATAAACGCAAAATTAAATTGAGGCTGAAATTGGTTTCTTGAAGAATATTTCATATCAGCATAAGAGGGAGTTCAAGTAGGCGTTGACTCGCACGGCTGTCAAAAATTTTCGCTCCGTGAAAAGTCGTTCTAACTGAGGAAGAAAAAAGTTTGAATGAGGAAGAATTAACACCAAATCCAGTTGAAAATAACTGTGCGAAATTGTGAAGGTGCTGTAGAAATATTAAAAATATTGGATGTCGGAAGAAATAAATCAGCTTCAGAAACTTTGGTTTCAGTAGGTATCGATGTCAAGACAGCATCAGCCTGACTTCCACCAACTTTAGACTTACGGTTTCGAATCAGCGAAGAATGTGTTCTGTCGACGATAACCTTTTTGGTAAGATCCAACCTTTTTTTTACGATTTTAGACTTTTGCATTGTATGTTTTTAAGATAAAGTTATTGCATATGAAGCGTTTGGTAGGGAACTCCACGCTTTATTCCTCCCATTGTTCCAGTATCTTTTGCGATATTTATCACATGGTTGGCCTCTGCAATGCATATTTAAATGTAACAGAGGATACGTTGAGAATTAGTCAAGCAAATGGAACCAGATTTGGCATGAGAGGTTTATTGGGATACGAGAAACGCTTCAATGATTATTTGAGTTCCTCACTTCTTCCATTGATGAATTTGCAAGGGGGAGGGATTTTTATTGCAAAATTCGATAACTATTCGACCTAAATGGGCTAGTGATATAGCTCAGTTGGCTAGTCCGTTGCCTCCTGAGCCGATGTCCACGAGTTCGAGCCCAAGAGCAAACATCGAACACAGTTGTACCGGATGAGTTTTTCAATAACTGTCCGCCAACTGCAACGTTGATATAAAGTCGCGAATGCCATTAAGATGGTAAAACGACTAAAATCGAAACAAAAAAAAAAATTCGACCTAATGAAACCAAATTGGCTTGGGAGGAAATTGGGATATGGGAAAAGCCTCTATGGTTGTTTGAAACTCCTCCCGACTTGCATTGTGAGGATAGGAAGAGGGGAGGATGCCCATACAATTTTTGCAATAGTAGATAATTGATCAAGCGAGGGAAATCAAATTTGGTATGCGAGAGAAGTTAGGTGAACGAAATGTTTCCAAGATAAATTGAAGCTCTTCCCACCATTCATTGAAGAAACATAAAGGGGGAGGGGATTTCCATACATTTTTTTTCATTACTGGTGAAATATCCATCGGGAGGATTCATACATTTTTGCATAACTCAATAACATAAACAGTAAGTTGATAATGTGATATATTACAACATCCGTTTAAAGGATGAAACTTCCAGCCTATTCGGAAAATATTCTGGCAGCCATTCGGTATAAAAAGTTAATTCAATTTTGTATTAAAAAAATAGGTTTTTGCAACCTAATTTTCTAATTATTGCCGTATCGAACCACTGTAATTCTAGTATTTCATTTTGAGGAAAATTAACTAAAATTTGATTTTTAAGAACAGAAACTGCCAACTACCAAAAAGGTCAATAAAATGGTGGCGGCGAAATGGGAATGCAATAAGTTATTCCTTTCAACCTTCAATCCCAGTGGCAATTTTTTTCCACATATTGATTGTTTCTTCAGAGCTGCCAAAATTTTTTAGAATTGCTCTCAAATATATTGTTAAAATATAACCAAATTGACAGTTCTGCATAAAAAACCATAAAATGGTTATTTGTTAACCATAAATGATTAATAAAAAATACACACACAAAATAATATACTTTAAAAAAGTCAAAAGCAACTCAAATCAGACTCCTCAAAATTTTGGCATTTTTAAAGGGTCATACTGTACCTGAAGAACTGCAACCGAATTTTCAATAAAAAGTTGTATTAAACATTTCATCAGCAATTAGAAAACAGAACTGTTAAAAAACGAAAAACTCTCGTGCTTCAACTTGGAGTGTTCGCCAAAGAATCTGCTGATCTCGCGAGCCGGGTCCAGATTTACCAGCTGCGCTTTTAAGGCGGCAACGCCTCAAAAAGGCCAGGTGGCCGGCAGCTAGATGATACATATTTGTAAGTTTATCCAACGGAACGATCCGTTATTATTTGGCTATGTTTTGGGGAAGAGGGGCGGCATTAACATCGCTGTTAAATCGCAACCGGTGCGTGTTTGTGGCAGCCGAGACCAGCTGATTTGGCGAATGATCCGTGCTATTTATTGCGACGATTATTGCGTGGCGATTGTTTAAAAGCGATAACTTCTTTTCCGCAACTAAAGATGCAATGACAAATCGTGTTGAGAGTGGATGGCGGCTTTCGGCAGGTTTAGTATCTAGGCTTAAATTGATACAGTTTAATTGTGTACCAGAATTGACACCATTACAGGGGAAAATACGTCACATTCCAGGCATTCAAACATTCGTCATCTAATTGGGCACGCAATTTATCTTGAATTAACTTAGAAAGCTCTTTGAATAGCTCGCATATATGCATAATAAACAATCGAATCGTTGACGCAATAAATTTTGCGATAAAAACTCACGGAAAAACTACTCCCACCCTCCCAGAGAAGGGAAGCTTAACCAAGTGGTGGAAAATCTTAAACTGCCCACGAGATTAGAGAGGCTAATCTTGAAAAGCGTGACTAAATAAAGTTCACTAGCAGCAGCAATTAAGGCAATCGCTTCGCGGCCAGTAGCCCCGCGTTTGGATAGCGCGCCAAACCTACACGGTCAATGGCTAGAAATTAGAACTTGTCGCCACCTTTTCGAATCGGATTTGCCTGCTCCGAGGAAGGGGGAGTTCATTGCTGGTTTTGTTCGAACATTGGGGGCGGATTATGGAGCTGCATGATTGTTGATTTTGTACATAGCGTCGTTCGGCGTTAACTAAAGTGGGTGGATTATGGTGGGTTTTTGTTGTTGACTCGTTTTGGATGAATTGTATTTAGCGTTTTGTTGATTTTTTAGGGTGAAACTTTTCATTTTACATTGACATATACCATAGGTGGTAACTGATGAAATTTTCAGGAAACTACCTTGTATTTTTTTGCACATGAATAAAATTTTGTGACGAACTGTCATTTGGATTTTGAAAAGCGTTCATTGAGCAAAATTCGGAATCGAAAAAATCCAAGAGAAGTTCCGTTGGGAGACCCCAAAACAGCCGGAAATCAACTATTCGATCAAAATTGTACTTGAAAGATGTAGTAATTTACAGTAAATAGTTCAAAGAGTCCTAGAGAATCTAAGTAGGTTTTGGAAATAATTAGCAACTCGTCGTCTTTTGCATTATCTGACAGTGTGTAGTTTCAAGTTTCTATGCACCAAAAATTAGAAAGATACTTGATCCCGTTGATGAGTTAGAAGCATTCCGATGGGACATAGAAATGGTGATATTTTTAAAGGTTAGGGAGACTTGTTCCCTTATTAACGGAGGGCTTTCGGGGCCTTAACCCTTGGAAAAATAAAACAAAATCGAAATATGAAAGGTCCATTGACTATTTTGATCCATATAAATTCTCATTTCATAATTTATAAGTGCCAGGCAAAGAGTATTCTAAAATTGTATCTTCAACCCTATAGGCATTGCATACATAAAGCAAGGTGGCCACTCAATTTCAATTCTTCATTTCCCGCATTTATTCCCGCATGGTCTCACGAAATTCCCGATTTTCAAAAACCATAGACATCAGTATCAAAAGCTCAATTCAACGGTTTTCTTCTTTTAATACGTGATTTAATTTCAACAAAATTTTTAACAAAACCCAAAATCATAGCCTATTTAAGATTTTTTTTACTGTGACCGGCCCTTACTCTGCGCACTTTTATATCTCGCTAAATTTAAAAATCAATAAGAACTTTCAGACAAAGCTTAAGCAAAACGAGGAAATGCATTAAGTTTGAAATTAAATAGAAATGGTACCGATTTGGGTAAATTATGAAATTTTTTAAAAGCCTTTATGATATTAAAGAAAATTAGTAATCTACCATCTGAAACATATTGTTTTTTTTTAGAATGGAGGTATTTAAAACAAAGTGGAATGAATTAGTTTCGTCGCAAATACTGCAATTACTGTATGAATATGATAAAAAGGCTTATAGCTTAGATATAACACAACTAATTTCGTATGAATGATTCAAAACAGCCGCAAATAAGTAAATTCAAGACACAAAGAAGGTACAGGGTCCGGCAATTCAAGTGCTACATTGGAACTAACAAATAATTTGATCAAAACAAAAACTTTTTCTTTCAAATTTAATACGATTTACATCAAAACAGATCATATTTTCAAAATCCATTTGCGCCTTTCGATTTTTGGTCCTTGAGCTTAACCGCTCGCTACAGAAGCTCAAAGCACATATTCTAAAAAAACCGCAGGTGGTTTTTGTGGTATTTTATCCCAGGACTCTACTAGATGGCGCTTCAGAACTTCCAACCCTTCATGTTTTGTGGAATAGACTTCGGGCTTCTGTATACGCTAGACAGCCAAGTCTATAGGGTTCAGGTCCGGCGAACTCCCCGACCACTCTGTACTCGAAATTAACCCTAAAAAAAAAAAATTCCCACACAAAAAATGGGACCTCTTTCCTAGGTAAGCCAATGTGAAGTTCTGCTGAAAAACCACCAACCGAAACCAAAATTGGGACGTGTCCACAGTTCGAGGACATGCTGTAGAACTATTTTCGATACGTAAATTGATTGATCTACACCTCTTCAGGGTGTTCGGTTGATCTTCACCAGGAAAGTACGGGCAATTCCGACCCAGGCCATTAATAAGACAGATTTCTGTCGTCTTGTGGCCTTTAATACGTTTGCATAGGTTCGTGATCTTTCTGGCAACCAAATTCTGTAGTTCTGTTTTTATCACGAACCGCTGAACGGCGATGAATTCATCGGCAGAAAACACGATATTCTCCAATTTTTTCATGCGCGGACCGCGTAAGCTGCGCCTTCGCCGTTTCTACCCGCTCTTGCTTCTGTTCAAACCAGAGGTCTTGAAATCTTAGGATCTTGTAAGGCTAGGCCTAAAGATCATCTTCCAAGATCCGACGGCGATTGTGATCCGGTTTATTAAAATCTATCGCCAATTTAGTGTTACTATGCCAAGAAATTCTCTCAGGGTGCATCTTGATGATCTTCACCATGGTAGGTGTCGCCACTGTAGCTTGACGATCCCCACCATACTATACTTGGGTACTTCTGATCTCCAGGTATCTTCCAAGTGCGAGCCAAAATAAAAAAAAAATACATGCACTCATTGGACAATTTACGAAATATGTCTTTCTACCGTTTCACAGCCTGGAACTAGGCAATCAAAGCACTCCTTAACGTAGTATCCTCCTCCTTCGAGGACTATTTTTACAAAAAAAAAAACAAAAATATCCTCTAACATCTTAGACATAATGTTAACAAGGTGACAAGGTGTCATCTAACTCGGTTTTGTATACTTCGTAATAATCACTCCTAAAATTATGTAGCAGTTCAATTGCCGAACCATGCAGTATCTGTAAAACTCTATGCTTTTTAAGAAAAAAGATTGGTTTTAATGTTGTAAATTCAGCTTAAAATCTGGTTTGATTTCACCGCGTGAATTTAGGTTAGAAATGAATTTATGGTTCCTCATTGATTCTAGCCATACAGTTATAATGGTACCCAAATTTACATTACTTACTCATTAATATTCTGAATATATTTGATGAGTTTATAAACCTCAGAAGCATTTTTTCGAGAAACTCCAGTTGAATGTACAAAGCATTCCTACAAGAGACAAAATTTATGAATAATAAGGACCATCACTAGTAATTTTTAACTAAAGAAACTAATTGTGGTCAATAATTTTTCCTTTTGTGGTTTTGTAAATGAGATTACATTTCTGTTATTTTAAAATTCTCTCAGGACGATGACGCTCAGTTCGGCCTCGTCAAACCGATCCAAATTTTGTTAAACGTTCACTCAATGATCAAAATGTGAAAATCTAGCATAAATTAGAAGATAAACTCCAAAACTCGTAACTATGCTACTGATCAATTGAAAGTTTATACATTTTAAGTTTTTTTTATGAACCGTTTCAATATTCAAAAATTTGTCGATTGAAGAAATCTCTTTAAGGTAAGAAAAAACGAATCTCTGACTACATTTCATATGCAGATATCGACCCGTAATCGGAGTTTCAACTTTAATTACATATGTGTAACTGGTTATTTTAGTTATGTGCTTAGTTAGTTAGTTGATCTTCAGAATTTTAGCTAAGACCTTCCGTTATTTAAACTAAAAAGGAGATGATTCTTAAACGGAAGACGGCATGTTAAAGACCTTGCAGAAATACAAACGGAAAAGTCTCATATTTCTACTAGCTAGTTGTCTGTAACAACTAGACTAAATAATTTTATCATTTTTGCTTGAAATTTCTAGTTGATTTTTTTAAAAGACAAACCATCTTAAGTATGAGTTTCACAATTTTTCAGTTATCTTTCAGCAAAATGCAATATATTCCCATATCAGCTGAGCCGAAAATTCCCGATTTCTTGGAGAAATTCCCGACTTTTCCCGATGGATTTTAAATCCCGACTTTTTCCAATCATCAAAAATCAATTTTTTGAGTATTTTTTACGATGCTATCATCGCTTTCATCAATTAGTAATTCCGCACTTAGCAATTATCACGAGCTATTCAGAAGAAAAATATACCTTTTTAAACTCTAGGGATCAATCGAACCCAAAAACACATTTTAGAAAACTCTTTCTGGATAATAGTTGAGAGTTTACGATTGCTTCAAAAATATGACATTATAAAGTTCATATTATTCTCTGAAAATTGACATATTGTAATGAATATTTTTGTTACAATTTTTTCAGGTGAGAAACATTTTAAATTGATTAATGAAGATCTTCAAGTAATATTTTAAGATATTTTTCCAGTGCCATAAGTCAAAAAGTAAATTTGTTAAATTTCTTTCGAGCTCATAGCATAGTTGTTTTGCTCCATTTGGCACATTTTTCTAGAACATGCCAGTTTTGATATATAGCTACAGGGGTCGGGGAACTTTTTGAATCATTACCCCAAAACATTTTTATTTAAGTTGATATTACCCCAACACTAAGCGAGCTCTCAAAGCGTTATTTGAATGCCTCAGGGGGAAATATTCACTTCTGCATATGCCGTTTAATCCTTTACTTTCGAAATAAAACCAACAAATTAATAAAATTGCAAAATGAAAATATACACTTTTCACTCACAAAATATTCACTGTTACCCCCAAGAATTTCACTTTTACCCCATTTGGGGTAATTTACCCCGGTTCTCCGATCGCAAGGAATAAAGTTTTTCCAGGAATCAAGTCTCAAGCAACCAAAAGTCACATACTTATTTACATGAATGAAGGCTATGAAAGTTACATTTTGGCTGACAAACAGAGTCAACTGCCCAATTGCCTTGAGTGAGCTTTATGTGCTCATTAATGAACTCGGAAGTTACAAAAGTGATTAATATGTACTTTGTATGTGACTTATTTTGCTCAATTCCCATAAGTAAACTATATGTACTCTTTAATGAACTTGAAAGTTGCAAAAGTGATTTATATGTAGGTTGTAAGAGACTTAAGTCACATGAAGGGTACAAAAGTGCTCAAACGGGAGTCACAAAAAGTTCATTGTGCGCTATCACCACTTCGAGTTTTAGTTTCAGTAAGAACAACATCTAGGCGTGGTCTAGTGGTAGCGTTTTCAATTCTGATCACGGAGGTCGGGGTTCGATTTCCAAGTTTTTTTTTTCAATGAGAAATTTGATACTTGAATGACCACTCTGATGCGATATATGTAGGAATTGTAGGAAAGAAGTCGAGTTTGGAATCCGGCGCGTGGCATCATGATGGCACCATGTAGGTACTGAACCTAGTAAATAATCAAGACAAGGTTATATGAACCGAAGCCAATGCTGCAATTGAGATAGAGAGAGAATTTTTTGCTCATTTTACGATTTTTTGGAAGCTGAATTAAAAGGCCATTGGAAGCTGAATAGTGGATCATTAAGAGTTGTTTTGGAACTTGAAAGTATCAATAAGAACTTAAATTTTGAGCTGCATAGAACGTACTGCATATCAATGATGGGGCTGAGTAAGCTTTTTTGTAACTGTTTTATGGGACTTATGGTTGCTTGGGGTATCCTCATTCTCCTCTACTGTGTACCAAAGATGATATGATTTGAAAGGCACTACTGGAATAAAAATTCGAGCTCCCAAGCTAAATTATACATGACCGCTACATTCAAGCGAAACAAGAAAAAATATTTATGGTATTTTTATCCTTTTTGATAATTCATCCCAAAAAATATATAGTGAGAATCGAACTCATTGCAACATCTCATCTCGGCTTACTAGTCCGAAATCTTATCTTAGTGCACCATCTGAGTAAGTAATCAAACGAAACTTTATTGCCATAGTCCTTTTGCCACCGTCGATTACCAAATAAAACGCACTGCATTGGCCGTCTGCCGTTTATTATAAAGCTTATTAATGCCGGTTCGGCATAGAATCTTATACCGATAATTACACCTCCAAGAAAGATCATTATTGGAGTAAAGTCTTTTTTATTGGTTGAATTCTTTGGCATTGCGTTATAAGCGTTTGTGAAATGTTATCCTTCAAATTTTGAAAAAGTGCAATTAGACTCTTCCGAAAAATAAATTAAAAACTGTATGTTTTAAAGGAAAAAAAAAGATATCGAAGTTAGTCTAAACCTGCATTTTTTTCCACTGTGCCAATGAAACTGACCATGTGTCTACGGAAGATCAGACACACAGGCTAGATTAAGTGACGTAGAGACATGACGTGGCCTAGCTAAACATACAACGAACCCTAACTCGGAGAGAAAAAGAAGCTAGCAAGCAGTCAGCAGAAGTCGAGAGGTGGGTGAATCATTTTAGACCAACAACCGACGAACGAACGACGGATTGGTGGACACAAGACAAGTGTGTAATTAATTATGCATGCCGGTATGATGGGCCCAATGCAACGCTCATTAAAAGGCATGTTTACATGAACCGACTGAGGTTGGGGTTGGAGAAGCAACGGAAAGTGCGAAAGGTTCCCCCAAATGCTGTCGGGGAATCTGCAATCCGAAGCCGGCGCGCTTCTTCGGTATGTGATGTGCGATGGGACCACAGATGCCGCTAGCAGTTTTGGAATGAATGATCAGATCTCAGAGTCCGACGCTGGCAGATTCTTTTGGTTGGTTTTTATTTTTTCGGACAAGGAAGTGTGTTTCTGGGTAAAAACTAGAGTCGCCACGACATAAGCATGTGCGAATAGCAAAAATGTGCCGTTAATAGGTGGAAAATTAAATTTAAACCAGTGCTGATTGAGCGAGTACAGAGTGTTACATGTTTGCGCTCTTTGAGGCCTTTGGGAAAAATGTGAATTTTTTCTTAGAAGACTTCTTAGGTGTGGAGATGCAAATTTTTCAATTTTATCTATTAATTGCATTATGATCATAAAAGTCTTGAGAAAACTATTGTCTTAACATCTATTTATCTTAAATATTAGATATTGAATTATTTTTTTTCCTATTATTAACTGAGTTCTCAAATGTTTATAAACTTTCTCATTCAATTGTGTCATTTTTCAACCCTTAAGACTCTAGAAGACTCTCTTGAGTAAAGAACACAATTCCGATATAATTCTTCAATCTTCCAGTGACCAATCAGGGTGATCATCAGTCAGGAATCTCGTTCAAACTTCCATCTTCTGCTAATGGGAGCTCTCAGTCCCTCCCCTCGTCAAGTCAAAAGTGAGAAACCGCATCAAACATTTCACCCTTCAATGCCATATTCAAATGCCTAGTGTCTTTCACTCAGACGCCGAGGCTCATTACATGGAAGAGCGCCGTTGTCTGAGAAGAGTTGGTTTGCGATAATCTAACGACTAGCGATGGTGATGAGTCGCGCGCACATTTTTTTTCCACTCCACCCTTTATAATTCCGATGGAAATGATGATGCCGACGATGATGATCGTGAAGATGATGATTGCGGTGATGAACCGGTGGGTGAACTTACCAATCATAATGTTTATGGAGCCATTTGCGTACAAGGTCGTACGAGGGTGGATTGTTGCACATTTATAGGTCTCTCTTTCCTATAAATACTTGAGTGAGATACGCATGGGCGTTGAGTGCTATTGATAAGGCTTAAATGGATCCCATTCTAGAAATAACATATACTACAAAGTTTCTTGTGTTTATGTGGAAAACACTAACGCACACCAATCACTGTTAATCTCGGAACAAAATAAATTCGTTGTAAATTCGTTACACTAATGCCTATTCCCTACATAATTTGCCTGACCTAATGATCTAGCTAAGCTTAGTTTATATGACTACTCACATCCACCTCAAATCGTTGAACCCGAAATGCTTAAAACTGTGCTAAATGATTAATTTCGATGGTTGCTACACCGTGATTGATCAAGGCCATCAATTTTGCAAAGAGGTTAAAAGAAAGGCGCCAACCAAGGTTTCTCAAAGCGTATTTCAAGAACTTCTTCTGAACTCTCTCTCTAGTCTGTTGTTGTGTATGTTGTAATACGGTCGCCACACAATGCCGGCATATTCAATGACGGTCCTAACTAATACAGTCTAGATTGAGACAATCGTATAGGGATTATCCAGCTCGTGACAGATTCTACTAACCATTCCGAACATAGAATTTGCCTTTGCTACAACTTTTTCGATGTGTTTTGAAAAAGTTAGCTCCGCGTCCAACTCCACTCCCAAGTCTTTCACTGAGTTTTGCCGAGTAATGATGCAATCGTTTTTCAAGTGGTATTCATAAGTGATATAGCTTATTTTCCGAGAAAACGTTATCAAGTTGCATTTCGAGGAATTGATCTTTAGGCCGAATCAACTGCAACACTCTGTGAACCTGTGTATGGCATTTTGCAGAGTCACGCAGTCCTTCGGGTGACGAATAGGCAAAAACATTTTTAAATCATCGGCATAAACCAGCACAAACACATCAGTCAGCACTTCAAGAAATTCGTTCATAACAGTGATGAAAAGAAGGGGTCCCAAGTGACTCCCTTGTGGAGCACCACTATTGACCGAGAAACTACTAGATCTCACGTTCTCCAGTTTGACATATTGCGTTCTTTCGATCAGGTACGAACGAATCCATTGAAGACAGGATCCGGTTATTCCATTCTTGCATAATACCGACAGTAGAGCGTTTATATTGATTAAATATGTCAAAGGCTTTGGACATGTCAGTGTATATTGCGTCAACTTGAAAACCTTGCATCATCCACTGTGAGGTTCTTGATACAAACTCTGTTAGGTTCGTTATGGTTGAGCGTTTCTTGAGAAAACCATGTTGAACGTCCGAAGTTTTCGTTTCAACCCACGGGTAAATCTTATCGTATACAATACTCTCAAAAAGTTTGGGTATTGCAGAGAGAATTGCAACACCACGATAATTTTCCACGGTGAGTCTGGAACCGTTCTTGTGAATCGGTATAACATGCGAGATTTTCCAAAACTTCGGGAATAATCCGGCTCGAATCGATGAAGTGAAGAGAAAGTGTAAGGGCTCTTCGATTCCACTCACACATTTTTTTCAAGAATGAGTTTGGTATTCCATCAGGATCACAACTTTTCGATTCGTCGAGCTCTGAAATATTTCTACGTATATCAGGAACCGTTATTGTGAATTCGGGTAAGATTTCTACTGGTGATTTGCGTTCTTGTCTTACTTCTGCGTTGTTCAAAAGATACACAATGTGGAAGTATTCGACGAAGAGCTCGGATGCGTCTTCCAAAGATTCTGCTTTGTTGTTTTTGTAAGAAACATTTTTTGGTACCAAGTTAGATTTACGTTTCGAGTTGACATATTTCCGAAATCGTTTTGGTTCGGATTGAATATGTTGTTGAAGTTCGTTCAAATAGCTGCATCGTTGGGCTCTAGGCATACTATTGAATAAATTAGCCGCTGTTCGGTATGCTGTTTTGTCATATTCAGATTTACTTCTACGGAATTTGTTGTGTGCGAGACGATTTTATTCTGAGTGCTCTACAGTGGTTGAGTAATATTCCATAAACCACGGTGTAAAACGACAAAACGTAGAAATCCAGGGCACTTCCAATTGCGCGATCATTCTCGCGAATGTTGTCGAAAACTCCTAGGCTAGTCAAGAAATCCAGCATAGATCTTATACTCGAACTAGCAGTTTCGGGTATATCTTCGTTAGGTAGAAAAACCGTATTCCATTCCACTTCCGAAAGAGCTTGAGAAACAGCGTCTACGTCAAAGTTTTTCATATCAATTGTTACTTTGCTTTCCTGAAGTCCTAAGTTAATAAACATTTCAGAAAATTGGTATTGGTTTTTAAGCCTAGATATACCCCCTAGACCTTGGATATTTCATTCTACGACACAACATGACGTTCAAGAATTGAAACTTACTTCCACCTGTCAGTTTCTATCAGCAATTTTACAAGGCTTTCGTACTAAAACTCAAATCTTGACACACAAAAACCTCACCTTGTCTTTAAAATTGGTATTTATAAAGAAGAAGAGTATCTTAAACAAATTTATCCATCAGTTTTTAACTTATCACCTTTTTAACAAAAAAAAATCGTTTAAATCACTACAAATTTTAACCACAATTTTATATTGTATTTCTTGTTCTTCTAAATACTCAACTCCACATTGAAAAAAGTTTCGAAAATTTTTTTTTTTGTTTCGATTATAGTCGTTTTAACATCTTTATGTCATTCGCGACTTATATCAACGATGAAGTTGGCGGACAAGTCATTGAAAAACTTATCCGGTACAACTGTGACGAAGTTTACTCTTGGGCTCGAACTCACGGATATCGGCTCAGAAAGCAACTGACTTGCCAACTGAGCTACATCACAAGCCCGTTCGAAAAGTTACACAAGGCCACGAAATTCACATTTTCCTGAGGTGCGAAGAATTTAAGCGCTTATTTTGATTAATTCTGGGGCCCTAAAACTGTTGAAAATAGGTAAAAATTATATTTAAGAAAATTCCGCTCTTTTCTGACAAAACTTTAAAAATACCTTTCAACACCGCAATTAGTTTTGAATTCTGCGGAAAAAAAACTAGGGATGTTATCAATTTGGTTAATTTTTCCGATTCTGTAAAATAATAGATTTTTTAAGAATTTTTCAGTAAGTATTGACTAAATTAAATTTAAGATATTGTCAAAAGCAAACATCTAATCGATTTGTGGACTTCAAATCTGTCAAATGAAATAAAAGCTTTATTTTAAACTTTCTTCAGTAATGTCAAAAATACTTGTTTTCCGAAACTTTAAAAATAATTAAAGAATTTAACTTGTTTAGGTCATTAATCAGAGTTGCAAGTTTTCAGATAATCATTTTATATTGATACTCACCGTGATGAGTATCAATCAAGCAGCACAATGAATTTCGTTGTGATGCTCCAAGCTTTCGATGTCAAACGAAATTCACTGAACATCACATCTAGAAAAAAATCAGAAATCCAGAATCCCATTAGAGAAATCTTCAGCTATATTCCCCACTTTTTCCCCTACTATTTTTTGACGACAGTTAAATTTGTAACGAATCCATGGAATATTTGAATGTATCATAGATTGTGATTAGCTTTTCACACTAGCGACACGCCAAGTTGAACGACTCCAAACGCTTCGATATAAAAAAAATACGAAAGCGATGATTGGAGTTTATGGAAACTTTTTAATAACGAAAGTGTTAAAGCTCGTGATACCTATGTTTCAAAAAGTGTCTATGTACACAACACACTACCTTATAAATGTTGAGAACAACACTTTAGTTTTATAATATCATTTGCAAATACGGCGCTTTGGTACTAAACAATTTATAACATAATGTCATAGTCAAGACGACTTGAATGAAAAAAAAAAAATTAAATTCAATCGTTGACGCTTTGTTGGTTTTCAAAATTAAAAGCAACAATATAATATATTAAGAGCAATATTTCTAATCGATTTTCTGGCTATTTTGAATCAATTATATAAGCTTGGTTAGCTAAACATAGAATACATTAATAAAAAAAATGATATTTGATTTAATTCTCAAGGGCTGAAATTTTAACAAAGAAAAAGATCAAAACTCAGATTTTTTTAGGGTTTTTTTTTACTGTATTTTATCGGCTGTTGGCATAAAAAAATAACATATGTTGAACTGTATTATGATCAGTCATCAAATCTCATGCGGTCTCTTCTTCAGAGCATGTTTTGTACGAGTGAAGGATAACTAAATTTGGAAATATTAATAAAGATCATGTATTCAAAAAAAATATGCATCTATACATTCAGAATTAAAACCTACTTTTTTATATCAACTAAATGAAAAATTTAATGATTGAAGCCGTGATGTCCGAGATAAGCTGTCCTTTGTTTCAATTTTTTTTAATTCTCTTTTCAAAAGAATTTTTTTTTACGTCCTTGGTCCTTGACATTCCTTCTCTGTTCCAAACTACTCATTGGTGGTGCATTTTTCTGCAGAAGTTTTGACAGTAATAGTCACTGTAAAACTGTAAAAGATCCGGAACAACCGTAGAGAAAACCAATTTTTGAAACCAACCTTAACATTCCCGATTTCACAAAAACCACTTCAAAATGATGTACTAGGCTGTGAATGATCAATAAACAGTCTAAACTAGCCATTTTACTAAAATTGAACAGTGTTTTTTCCAAGGGTTTCACGAGTTTCTTTTAAAGGGCATTTTTAAACGTTCTCAAAAATCTTTTTAAAAAACCAGTTATGATAATTAAAGAACAATTCATTTCTGATGCATGTGTCTTAAAGCTCATAAGATAATAATAAAAAAATTTGAAGTAAGGCCGCTTAACAAAAGAAGCGATTTTTCAATTACTCCAAATGGTAGTAAAAAATATTTGATCAATCTTAATATTCATAGCACATCATATGCTTTTTTCTATTTTGAATTCTATAAATCTTCTGGAAACGCTCTTAATAGAATGAGTATTTTATCGGACATTAGATAGGCTGGTATGAATCATATCCTACTTTTTGGTGCGACGATAATGTTTTCTACATTAGAAATTTCCTACTGGGAATTTCAAACATCACGCGAGTCGAGATAATATTTGAAAAAGATCTGTGAGCCGGCGCAAATAAAACCGGCTTTCGTTCTCTAGATAAAGAAAATCTTTAAAATGCAGAAAAAATCATTAAAATGTCTTTTTTAAATTGTAATAAAAAAGATTAACAATTAGGATAGAAGCTACAAACCGCCGCTTTCATTTGAAAGGGAAAATTCAATTATTTCTTTATTTTTTTTATTTGGTTTATAAATGCTTTTCACATGTGGTCGATTCCAGCCGGTTGCATAAGCTGGGATGCCATGCGTTTTAATTGGAATGGTTTTTTCGTTGGTTACAATCTTTTTTTTTTTATTTTTATATTTTAAAAGTTAATTTGTTTGGAAGAATAAGAAACTATTTTCTTCATTATTAAAACTCTACATAGCTACCTATAAATTTCAACTTTGTTTTTAAGGTTTCCGCTACAAGTTAACGCAAAGCATTGCTCGAATGCTATAAATAAAATCATGAAACTTTTTGCTGCAAAATTGACAAAACACTTTCGGTAATTAAAAGATACTAAATTTGTAAGATTAGGCCCAGTGGATCCTTATAATTTTAATTCTGAATGTCTTTCTCAGCTTAGTTGTCTTTGCGGTACTTTTTGTGTTAATATTTAGCTTTTAAGATTTTACTAATTTTTTATCTAGTTTCTTGTAATGTCCAGGAGATTTGAGATGTTTTTTTCTGGCAAGCAGATTAAGCCATTGGGGGTTTTTTGAAGAAGTTTTGGGGCTTGGGCATTTCAATGTTTGCGATTCTTATCCATTATTGCAAAACTTTGCATTAACGTTTTTAAGAGATTTAAAAGTATATTACTGTAGGAAATACAATGTCTTTAATCGTCTGAATACGAGCGAGACTTATCAACATATTTCAGTGCTAAGTTTGGTCATAAAAACCTTCTGCTCATCCTGTAAAACTTTCATTAACCTAAGACAGAAATCAAATCAAATTCTTACAAGTAATGATAATACATTCTTCAGAAAGATGTTTTAAAATCAAAACTTCATTCACAATCAACGTTAACGTTTCACGCTGAGATTCAAAAAGGGAGAACCTCACTCGATAAAATCTTAATTAAATAGGATTTCGCAACTTTGCTTTAGACAGAAATAAAAAAAACGAATTATTATCATCAACCTGATTAGATTATACTGAGCTTTTAACAGTTTGTTCTCTATAAAAATGTTTAAAAAATGACCTTTAACATTCATCATGTATAACTGACAGTTTTTAAAAAGTTGTGGTATGCTCAGCTTTTTCTGAACTATAAAACTTGTTTCATTGTTTCATTGTTCAAGAGCTTGCACAAATATTATTCCATGGCAACTCTGCCCTCCAAAAAGTAGTTTTTCTGCTCGTGATTCTCAGGCTGAGAAGGCGTTGATATTCAAGACAAAAACCGCTTGTGATACTCACGATGAGATTACCTAACATCACACTGAGATTCAAAAAGGGAAAATCTCACTCAAAAAAATCTCAATCTCATGAGATTTCGCAACCTTGGGTCATTTATCGTCATCATCATCATTATTTCTTAATTGAATAAAGTGTAATAAATAAATTCAAAATCAATTTTACTTTCATGTAGATTTGTTAGAACAGTTTTAACTCTAAACACTTTTTTTATCATTCTGAACCATCTTCTTAGAATCGATCATGATTTTTCAATTACATATTCTATGAAAAGTTCGAATAATGATTCTAAATAGCAACTGCGATAAAAATAATCGACATAACTGAAGAAAGTGTGCGCCGATCGTTGGGTGATACCAAGAATAAAGTAGAAATATTTCTTCCAAAAAACAATAAATAGTTTTTTTTCATATTTTTCCATGAATGATTATAAGATAACCTTCATTTCCATCCCAAACAGTTTTTCGATCAAACGAATGATTTTCAAGATACACGCCTCATAACTGTCCCATTTTTAAATGACTCAATTCTTAGTCCTAGTAGTGTCTTCAAGTCTGTATGTGGTTAAATTCAAGAGAATGTATTGATTACCTTGTCAATAAATATAAGTTTCAAATCAACCAAGAGGTTCTTAAAATTCCGATAATTCGATGAGCCCACTTATAATAAGTTTTATATCTTGAAAAAATCCTAAACCACACCTTTATGTGATTATTCACTTACTTACTCATAAATTTGTATCCGAAACTAAAACAAATGTTACCTGAAAATAGAAGAAAAAAAAGGAACATTAAATTTTATAGAATAAAATCGTTAGAATTTAAAGCGCATTAAATGAGATATCCAGCAAAGGAAAAAAAACTAGTTCAACCGTCTCGTGCGATAAAGGAAACCCCATTACCATTCCTTTTTTTTCTTTCACAGATCATAACCTGTTAGCCGTGCAGAATAGCACCAGATGAAGGTGCATCTATAATTGAGCAGTTTTCGCTGGCTGCTTCAAGGAAGGAAAAACAGGAAAAAAAAACATTTCAATAGATGAAAATGGGAACTGAAAAACCCTTCAGGACTAGTAATCTCTCGCCACTTACAGACTGTTTCCATGCTGTTTACCAGCTGAAGGAACAGACTACCTTGAGCGTTGATGGGAAACTTGTAAAACGGTTGAAAGAATTTCAAGTGTTACGCCAGTTTGGAAAAATCGATCAGCCATAGAAAGTTATGGAACAGAATCAAGAAGGTGTAAAAGTGTAAAGGTTTGTAAAGGTGGTACCTAATTTTTGGTATTGTTTGCGACCCTTTTTGTTGGAAAATTTATTCAATGCTCTAAGGATTGATTTAGATTGACATGCTATGCCAACCATGTCATTTAAACAAATTTTCTTTCATGAAAAATCTGTTTTCGGTTTTTTTGCTGTGTGGTGGCGGCTTATAGAATACTACCACTGGGATACTGGTCCACGTCGTAAAAGGCGACTTATCCAGTACTTCCCATATGCGTTAGTCATTCTTCAAATGCGACTATCACATTGGGAGGGGGGAACCTTGGCTTGGTTCCAAGCCAAGTTTCTTCAGGGAGGATTCACCAATTGTGCTTATTGCTATTAATGCGCATGCACGAGTTGTATTCTCCTAAATTTTGTAAACACCCGCTTCAAGGTGGTTCTGTGCCTGCGGGCCCCAAAGTGGGGGTAGGAGGGTGTATAATAATCCTATCTTAAGCAGAACGTTGTTAAGGTCTGCACTATAGCCAGGCACTGGTGCAAAGGGCCGTATTTTTCCTGGCAACTCGTGGGATTCAGATTATACACACGATTTTAAAATTTTCATCCTGTATGGGATACCCCGCTTCATGCGTCGATATGAAGGTGCAGAGGTTCTTGTGTGTGATGGAAATATGTGTGGAATTCTTTGATAGAAATGCTTTCTATTAAGGTTGCACAGATAAATCTGCAGCACAAAAGAACCGCTACACTGAACTTATGTCGTTTAATCCTTAATGGAACTGCATCAATCGCCTTGGTCCAAGAACCCTATTTCCGAAATGGAACTTTTTACTTAGGGAATTTGCTCAAACCTAACTTTACTGTGTTCAGTGTAATTGGAATGACTAATGCCCGAATGATGCCTCGTGCATGTATATTGATAAACAATTCTTTAAATGCAACACTTATACCCAATCTAACAACAAGAGATATTTGCGTCGTTCAGGTTTCGCTGCCTGATAGAAAATACGTCTACTGTTCAGCATACTCGCCATATGAACAATCATCCCCTACGGATGATTTAAAAAATGTCATTTCATTCTGTGAATCACAAAATATACCTCTTGTAATTGGCTGTGATGCCAATGCCCATCATTTTGTATGGGGTAGCTCAGATATCAATCTGAGAGGCTTAAATTTAATGGAATATTTAAGCAGCACTGATTTAGAAATTCTAAATGTAGGAAATAAACCAACTTTTGTTAGGTGTGACAGAGAAGAGGTGATTGACATCACACTTTGTTCTAGAACAATTTCTCAGGAAATTTCAAATTGGCATGTGCCTAACGAAGAATCGATTTCTGACCACAGGTTTATCTATTTTGAACACTCAGGTGAGTTTTTAGAAACAATAACATTCAGAAACCCAAGAACAACTAATTGGGACCTATATTTGGAGCATATTGCTATTAAATTTCATGGATATACACCTGAAATTACTACTCCTTCTGAGTTGGATGAAGTGGTTGCAAAAACCACCGAAATTATTTTAAATTCTTATGAAGAAGCATGTCCCTTACGAACGTTGAAATTCAACAAAAACAGTACACCATGGTGGAACTCAAATCTCAGTAAATTACGAAAAAACTGCAGACGCTCTTGGAACCGAAGGCGCACGGAAGGTTTTGATGCTTTCAAGTTGGCTCGCAGAGCTTACCGGAAAGCAACACGAGCTGCCGAACGCTCAAGTTGGCAGAACTACTGCACAAACATTTCAAGCTTGCACGAAGCAAGTAGGTTAAATAAAGTCTTAGCCAAATCAAAAGATTATCAGGTTTCATACCTTAAAACCCCTAGTGGTGATTATACATCAAACGACGAAGAAACATTAAGTTGTCTATTCAATACTCACTTTCCAGGATGTGTTGATCAAGATTCATCGATAGAGCCTGAGTTCTTTTCTGGAAGTCTAGATTCCTTGCATTTTGCTCGGAAAATAGTTACTACAGAATCGATCAAATGGGCAATCGATGGTTTTGCTCAATACAAATCTCCTGGAAGTGACGGTTTATTTCCAGTTTTGCTTCAAAAAGGTTTCGATCATTTCAAACACATATTAAGAAAAATAATGATAAGCAGTTTTGCTCATGGATATATTCCTAAACTTTGGCGGCAGATAGCCGTGAAATTCATCCCTAAAGGGGGACGATCATCATACGACGAAGCCAAAAGCTTTCGTCCTATTAGTCTAAGTTCATTTCTATTAAAAGCACTTGAACGTTTAATTGATCATCATATCAGGCAAGAATGCCTTGCCCAACATCCGCTTAATGCGACACAACATGCATACCAAACAGGAAAATCAACATTAACTCTTCTGCACAACGTAGTACATAACATTGAAAATAGTTTTTCACAGAAAGAATCATGTCTAGGAGCATTTCTAGACATAGAAGGAGCATTTGATAATGTCTCGTTTACATCAATAATGGATGCGGCACTACTTCATGGAGTGCCTAGTGTTATAACTAACTGGATTAGCGCAATGCTAAATAACAGGAATCTTCATTCGTCTTTAAGACAGGCTTCAATAACAAAAGTTAGTACACGTGGTTGCCCACAGGGAGGTGTACTATCACCTCTTTTGTGGAACCTAGTTGCAGACGGCTTGTTGAGAAAACTCAATGACCGTGGAATACCAACCTATGGATTCGCAGATGATTATCTTCTGCTGGTAAGAGGTTTGTGCATAAGCACATTATTTGATATAATGCAACAAGCTCTGCGCTCTGTTGAACGATGGTGTTCTCATGTAGAACTTTCAGTTAATCCTCTAAAAACTAATATGGTTTTATTTACTAAAAAACGTATCACCCGCGGGGTGCGCCCTCTGCTGTTTTATGGTTCCGAAATCACCGTGTCTAATCAAGTTAAATATTTGGGTGTCATTCTTGACTCCAAATTAAACTGGTCTGATCACATCGAATTCAGAATCAAAAAAGCATGCATGGCCTTCGGACAATGCCGACGTGCAATCGGAAAAAACTGGGGACTCAAACCCAAACATATTCACTGGATTTATTCCACAATAGTAAGACCAATTCTGGCCTATGGGTGTCTAGTGTGGTGGCAGAAAGGAGAAGTTGCAACAGTTCGGACTAAACTAAATCACCTTCAAAGAATGTGTCTTTTGGGGATGTCCGGATCGTTCACTACAACTCCTACTGCAGCACTAGAGGCTCTGTTTTCTATCAAACCTCTACACTTGTTCCTAAAACAGGAAGCCTTCTCATGTGCTTTTCGTCTACAGGCAGTTGGTCTCTGGCTGTCAGGAAATATCGAAAGATCATCGAGTCATACAAATGTGTGGCCTGAATTAGTTAGATTAAACAAGTTTAATCTAGCGCCAAACGATTTAACACTCTCGAGTAGTTTTCCCTACATGGGGTTTAAAGTCAAATTTCCTTCTCTTCAAGAATGGTTATCAGGTTTCGTAGAGGATCAAATGTCCTCTCATATTGTATTCTATACTGACGGTTCATTATCAAACGGCCGTGCAGGTGCAGGAATTTACTGTCACGAGTTGAACATAGAATATGCTCAACCTCTAGGAAAATATTGTACAGTCTTTCAGGCTGAGCTATATGCTATTATGTATGGAGTGCAAATTGCACTTCAAAAGAAGATTATGTTCAGAACAATTTATTTCTGTTCAGATAGCCAAGCAGCTATCAAATCACTCAGTGCTTCCAGTTCTAGATCAAAACTGGTAATCGCATGCCGGAAAGCAATCGAAGAACTTGCTGAAGGCAATGGATTAAACCTTCTATGGGTACCCGGACATAAGGGAATTTTTGGAAACGAATGCGCCGACGAACTCGCTAGAGCTGGGTCGGAAAAGGAATTTTACGGACCAGAGCCGGCTGTCCCAATATCACCATGTTGGTTCAGAAACCAAATTCAAACTTGGTCCTCTAACCAGCATGAACGATACTGGGAAGAGTTGGACACTTGTCGTCAAACTAAATTATTTTTAGAAAAACCATCTCCAATCATATCGAGTTACTTATTAACTTTAAATAAATCTCATTGCAGCATCTTGATCAGAGCACTCTCCGGTCATTGTAAACTCAACTATCACATGCACAACATTCAGCGTGCTGAATCTCCAGTATGTGTTAGTTGTGAATCAGATGTGGAAGATCCCTTCCATCTTATATGTAACTGTCCCTCATTTGCCAGACTACGTTTTCGTACTCTGGGATCTTACGCTTTAAGCGAATCTGAGTTTAAGAAATTAAACTTAAAAAACATTCTATCATTCCTTACCGAATGTAGAAAAGAGCTTTAATGCTAATAATCCCTAGTGGAAAGGCTTTATGCCATCTTAAATAGATTGAATTTATTTCTTCCTTTTATAGGTTTTTCAGGTTTCTCAGGTAAATGATGAAATCTTGGATAAAAAAAAGGCTAGGCACAATTTTCCCGTATGTTTGGATAACGTGCCGCTATTAAGCCTACCCCCATTCTGATACCTGATACCTGATATGGAACAGAATCAAGAAGGTGTAAAAGTGTAAAGGTTTGTAAAGGTGGTACCTAATTTTTGGTATTGTTTGCGACCCTTTTTGTTGGAAAATTTATTCAATGCTCTAAGGATTGATTTAGATTGACATGCTATGCCAACCATGTCATTTAAACAAATTTTCTTTCATGAAAAATCTGTTTTCGGTAACCACCTAGAATTTGAACAAAAGAGCTTCAACGATAAACTAATCAAATAAAGGTGTCACTGTTGAGTGATGATTTATTTTCTAGACATGCAAGGTTTTTTTGTCAAACGTTGGCTATGTTGACGCTAAACAAATTTCTAATTTCTCCAGAACACAGAAAATAGTTCTTAGAAATTCTATAGTTATCAACGAACAACTGCTGCTTGATCCACAAAAACGTCATGTTTTTGTATCTACGGATCAACTGAACTATAAAGCGAACATCAATAGAGTGAAAAACTTATTCTCCAATGGAATACCACCTTTAAGCTCCCTTGTATTCAGTCCGCCGACTTCCAGCTCAGCCCTCCCACGTAGTTTATTTGCGGAGCAAAAAGGATTTCATGAATGGAGGCGCGAAAAGCTCTACAGAGAAGGAAATCTTCCTAGGAGAGAGAAAAAAATAACTCCACGGAAACACGACTGCACCCGTTGGATTATTACGAGCTGGTCGTTTCGTTTCGTTTCGCGATTTTTTTTCTGCGCCCTGCCGATTAAATTATGCCGCAGCGTTGATTCATATGATTTTTGTTTATACCGCTAAACTAGTTGTTGAAAGACGTCGTACAGTTGGGAAGCTGAATGAAATTAATGAGACAAAGCGAATGGCAACGAGTCAGGGTAGGTTTTTATCACGAAACCATTTGGATGGAATAGTGAGTTTGAAGAACAGAAACAAGAAAAGAAAGCAAACAGTGAAAGCTTGGAACTTTAATATATCACCTCTTAGCAACAAGGTTCATATGAAAAATCACCAAAATAAAAACACTTCTTAAAGTACGGCACTTAACTCCGGCAGAACAGGAAACGGATGACGAAGCGATGATGACGGCTTTAATAATATCTCATTTAAAGTGTGGGAAAGTAGCTGAAAAATCAAATCAGAGTTTGATCAGCACAGCTCGTTTGGGTTGCAAAAAAAACGGAAGGAAGGAACCAGTAACAAGTAAGAAACACATAGTAATTTCATAAGAACGATTCGAGGGAGTATTCAAGGCAAAAAAGTGGGCAAAATCACAAATTTGCCTGAGGCCGTCATCGTCACCATATAGTCTGTATGTCGAAGAATATTTATGGCCCATTGGGGTCAAAATTGGTGTGGCAAAGTGGATGAGAAATATTTTTTTCCTTGCATCTCGCTCCAGTATCAACAAGCACAATTTGCCAAAATGCGATGATGAGGTGAGATGATTTTTTTCGGACTGGTTAACTTCCAAAATTTGTTCGCATGCGTTTTTGGCGTGCTGGATCAGTAACAAGTTGGACTATTTTTCCTTCGACGAATGCTGCGATGTAGTGGAGACGATTACGATGCCAATTGGCGAAAATTTTGCTGGGTGATAGCACTTCATAAAGCATTCAATTCGGAATGAAAATTTTATCCATTTTTTAAGATCAAAATATAACTTTGAAAAAAAGAATGGTCAGTCTTTTGCGAAGTTTTCGATTGAATCTGCAGGCTTCACATGCTTTTTCAAATACGATTTGGTATGAGCCCAAAAAGTTTCAATCGGTCTTGCTTCAGAACAATTTGAGGGATTCAACTCTTTCGGTAGGATCTGAATTTTGTTGGATAGGTACCAAGCCATCGTGTCCTTTGAGCAGTGAACTGATACCAAATCCGGCCAAAACAGTACTGGGTGATGCTTGCGGATCAACAGTTTGACCATCCCGAATAGGTTTCGTCGATGATAACGCATATCGATTGTCCACACAGCAGTTGACCATACAGTTTACGAGTTCTTGGTTTGACGGAAGCAGCTTGTTTTTAACTCTGCTTCGACTTCTACTTCTTCTAGACCCAATCTTACTTTGGCACGATGGACGGTGTGGAGACGGAATCCACTTTTTGGCCACATTCAGAACTGAGGCAGTCTTCTTACGCAAGAATTTCCGGTCCAAAGTTTTGTTCACCGGATTCGGTTTCGGCCTAGATTTTTTTTGTTCACCAAACTGCTTTTCTCTCCATACATTCGAATCGCATTTTGGATCTAAAGCTTACGTTTTTCATTTTCATCTACTGACTTTACGAATTATTGGGGACAGTACACTATTTCTGCACGATATTTTCCCTTTTTCCGGGGAAATGCTTCTCATTTTTTCCAAAATTTTGAATACTGGAGCTCACGATACACAGAGTTTTAAGTTGAACTGTAAACAACAACACGCAATGGAAATCAGCTTTTTAAGCGTCATCCGGAAAGAGAAAGGTTGTATCAAAATATTACTATAGTAGCCAGAAAATGCAGAAACGATAAGGAAACGAATGAAGGTACAAAATAATTTCCTTTTAATTCAACCACAGTTTGATCACGGCAGTGAAATAGTACTTTGTTATTCGTAAAAAAGGAATACTATGAAAAATTCTTGAGTGCTTCAGGCAATTACTGAAATATTCAAAACAATTTATAAAATATTATCCGTATATTCTCCTCAAACGAGGACAGAAAAAAAGCTTGTCAAAGATGTGTGTCAAATTCACCGAGATCTCGAAACTCTCTCTGTTGGCCTTAGCTAGTCACATATAGAGAGATGATGAGCGAAGAGGTTTAAAAATAGCTAACCACCGCCCGTGGCTTTGAGGAGAGCTTTCAGGTCTTCTAAGCTATCGGCCATGAGTCCCGTCCCTGCCATGAGATCGAGTCCCGGTCATGTCATAATACACATTCTGTCGGTTGGCGGTTTTAGCCTTTATAAGAGATGCTAGCCATCATATCCACGAAAAATGTACGATTTTTTTTTTACTTTTATACAAATTTGTTTATTATGATTTTTTTACATTATGCTTTAGATTTTAAAACACTTTAATAGGTATTGCATTCACAAATCACAGTTAAATTTAAAAATTAATTCATCGTCAATATCAGTTCTGTTAGTGTTTAAAGTGTATGTAAGGAAAAGTGTGAAAATGCTTATTGCTCTTTTTTTCTCAGATCTTGACAAAGTGCTCAGCTCAGGGAACATTAAATCTTTGAATCCAAAATTGCGCATTTTTCTTCGATTAATGATCTTGATCTGACTTAAAGTATACCACCAGCAATTTCGTACTAAGGGACACGCCGAAATTTTGTGTTCAATGTCCTCAATAACTTGAGGACAAAAATCGCAAAACATCGATGATCCTGTGCCGAAGCGAAATAGAAGATACCATGAAACGATTAGTGTTGAGTTAATAGAGGTTAATCGAGGTAACATCAAGTTTCATTAGGATCCTATATGTGTTTCTGTTCGTTCAAGGAAAAAAAAAACTAACAACATAATCCACCTAAGTAAACCAAATATAAATCAATCAGACAAATATGGTTGAATCTATTATATTTATAGTTGAATCTAGATGGCCGAGAAGCAACCATTAATATAATTGAGTACAAATGGAATGGCGATCATTCTGTTTGCGGGTAGCATGAGAAGAGAATGAGCGAGTAACAGTCTGGTTCAAAAAAGAGTACTTTGAGAGATTGTACTCTTGCACTAATTGATGTATGGATGAGTAGCCCAAAGCTTGCCTTAAACCAGAAATACATTTGGAGTAGATTACGCGAGGGAAAATTCTGGGTAAATTTACAATTTTCACGTGCCTTATATGATCGCTCGTCTATAAATCCAGTATATGAACTTTGTATAAATCTTTAAAAAAATTTACTTATTTTTCAGTTATGGTCACGAAATCATACTATCAAAATACCAGACAGAAGCCGTCGGAAATAAACTGATTAAGACAAGACAAAAACTGTTGATGATATGCATCAGGGCCGTAGGAAGAACTGACTCATAGGGTGGGAAGGGGGAGTTTGTGTTGTGGAGAGGGCTGGGGACCACTTTTTTCATTGACATTTTTGCTCGAACAGTGCATGAATAAAGACGCATGAATAAAAATATTTTTTTTGAATACAATTTGATTATTTATTTTAAGTTCTTTTACATAAATAGTTTTTCGTGTTAAATAGAAACTTTTGAAAATACATCCTAAAATTTTTCAAATGATGATTAGGATATGTATAAAAAAATCCTTTAGTAACAAAATAACAAACATTCTTTCATCGATGGTTGAAATCTCATAATTTGCATTAAAATCTGGTGAACTTTGCTCAAGATTGCCAAAAGTTCTCCTGCACATATCCGTGCCGGGCGAATCTGGCCCATTTTATTAAATACCTTGCAAAATTCGAGAATTCTATTTCCAAATATTCAAACAAAAATCCGGGCAACATTCGGGAAATTTTTACAAAAATTCAGGAACTATTCACAAAATTCAAGAAAAATAAACATTTGAATAATTATGTTTTCATCGAAAAACATAACCTAAGGTTGCCAGAAGTTTTTCAGCACGTACCCGGGCCGAACAATCCGGGCAATTTTCTATAAAAAAAATCCTGGCAAAATCCGGGCATTTCATTTCTAAATCGACGACCAAAAATCCGGGCAATATCCGGGAAAATTTTGTCAAAAACCCGAAATTACTCAACAAAAATCAAGATAAAATTGAAACAATTGAAAAAAATAATTTTTTCATCAAAATTCAAAAACAAATTTTAAATCGTATTTTAGGTTGCGAAAAACCCTTTCATGATTATTTTTGAAAAATTTGCTCAAAAAATTTTTTTATGGTGGTTTAATAAAAAATTTTACAACACAATTTTATTTTGTTTTGTTTGATTTGCAAAATAAAGTAAAAAAATCCGGGCGAAATCCGGGAATTTTTCAATGTAATCCGGGCGATCGGTCCGGGTCGGACTGTTCCCAAATTTTGTATCAAATATCCAGGCAAACCCGGTTATCCGGGTTATAACCGGGCAATCTGGTAACCTCAACATAACCACATTTTAAAACGTATTTCAGGCTCGTTAATGTTTAATTTATTAAATCCAAATTGAGAATTTAATTTGTGTGCGACAAAATTTATAATTATAATGAAGCAATTTGAATTTTTTGTTTGATTTTCCCAAAAAATGTGAATCAAAATTTAAAAAAAATGTGAACAAAATCAGTAGGGGAGAGTGGGGTATCATGGGCCATGGGGAAACATGGGCCACTTTTAATATCTCAAATGTGCGTTGAAATAAAAATCTCAAAACAACTGTCATCGTCGTCGCTTTGCAGGAGCATATATTCCTATATGTTGTTGACTGAAATACGCATCATTTGCATCTTTTATTTATCAGGCTAAAAAAAGTTTGAAAAATTTACTTACATAATTAAAAAAACACCCGCTAATTTCATCGATGGGGAACCTAAAGTGCATAACAAAAATATGCTCATACGCTTATGATCTTAGTTTTGTCACGATCTTTCACGTAGAAAAGGAATTTTTGATGAAACGTCAATAAGTTACACAAACGCAACAAATTTGAAAATCATAGCTTGTGGGGAATCGTGGGCCACATATCTTGAAGCACTTACCAATTTTTCAAAATTAAAAGTAAAAGATTTAAATTGTTCGGTTCAAATCGGATTTCTACGAAATCCTAGTTAAAGATTTTAGTTTAGTTTGGTTCTTGAAAAAACTGCAATATTAATAATGTTAAACAATACGGCAAAACAAATGGAATTCCGTGCAATTTCTTTGAGAGGAGAAACATTTTTCTTTATTATCAATTACTTTTCATTGAAAATCGATTCCTGTGGATGTTTTTTTTAAATGAATTTTCATAAGAAAGAAACTTGCAAAATGAACTAAAATTCTACAATTTTTTGTCATTTTCAGCTGAATTGTGCAAACGAACTGACTTTGGTTAGATTTTAAAATTAAATTAACAATCAGAATTATAAGTCTGCGAACTCTTGCAATTTAAACTCCTTACTGAAATAGTCATATTGACGAGCTGATTCTGAATTTTGAACCTGAATTACGGATTTTCATTTTTTTCAATCTGTTTCGCAGTTTCAATACCAATACGTTTTCTCAAAAGTTCATGAAATCGTTTTCTGAATTTAAAAATATGAGCCAAGTATTGACATGACTTTCTGAGCCCTCAATCATTAATCCTGAATCCAAAATTTTAATTCGAATGTTTTGGGTTTCAATGATTACTTTTTATTTCAATTATGTATTTCTAATCCGACTTTCAAATCTAAATAAAAATAAAAAATTTGAATGATTTATCGATATCGCCATTTCGAAGCTTTGTTCTGTTTAAATTTTTCATATGATTTCAAAGTATTTTTTTCATATTCGAAAAAATATGACTTAATGAAAAAATGCGCATGAGTTTTGAAAATTATGAATCAAAATTGGAACTTACTTACTTACTTAATGATCCCGCGCCGATCCTCCGGTGCATAGGGCCGTGGTAAAAGACCTCCACTGTTGACGATCCGGAGCCAGCGTCTTCACCTGGTCCCAGTCAAAATTCTCGTCGACAGTTCGGATTTCAGCGACTAGGCTTCGCCGCCACGAATTTCTGGGTCTGCCTCTTCTTCGATGGCCTTCTGGATTCCAATCTAGCGCCTCTCTGCAAATCTCGTTTTCATCTCTTCGCAGCGTGTGCCCAATCCATCTCCACTTACGTTCCCGAATCTCGATTTCTAGCGCCTTTTGATGACACCGGCGATGTAGTTCCTCATTCGAGATCCAGTTGCCAGGCCACCAAGCGCGGATGATATTCCGCAGGCAGCGGTTTACAAATACTTGCAGTTTTCGCGTCGTTACCGCATATGTGCACCAAGTTTCGCAACCGTACAGCAATACGGATTTGACGTTTGAGTTGAAGATTCGGATTTTTGTTCGTAGAGAGATCTGGCGTGACCGCCAGATGTTTCGGAGACTCGCAAACGCAAATCGGGCCTTTCTGATCCGTGTTTCGATGTCTTTTCTGGTACCACCATCAGGCGTAATCTGGCTACCAAGATACTGGAAGCACTCCACTTTCTCAACTTGTTACCCAGCTACCATGAAACTGGAGGGATTTCCTGTGTTGATCTCCATCGACTTGGTCTTTCCGACATTGATTTTGAGACCTGCTGCCTTGGAACTTTCGGTGAGGTCGTCGAGTTTGCTCTGCATGTCTTGTTGTGTTTGGGCGAGCAAAACAATATCGTCAGCCAGGTCAAGGTCGTTCAGTTGCTCCATTGTTGAAGGATTCCACGGCAATCCTCGGTTCGGTGCACAGTCAATCGATCCAATCAGAATCTCATCCATTACGATTAGAAAAAGTAGCGGTGATAGAATACATCCTTGTCTCACTCCAGCAGTTACCGGGATTGGTTCGGACAAGACACCGTCGTGCAAGACCTTGCACGAAAATGCCTCATACTGTGCTTCGATGAGATGGACTAGTTTCTCTGGGACCCCTCGTCGCCTTAGAGCCGCCCAGATGTTTTCATGGTTAAGTCGGTCGAATGCTTTTTCGAAATCAACGAACACCGGCAGAAGAGAGTCCTGGAATTCGTTGATTTGTTCCAGTATGATTCGTAGCGTTGTGATGTGGTCCACACATGATCGTCGAGATCGGAATCCAGCTTGTTGCCGTCGGAGTGTAGCGTCTATTTTCTCCTGGATCCTGTTCAGAATCACTTTGCAGAGTACTTTGAGGGTTGTACAGATCAACGTTATGCCTCGCCAGTTACCGCACTCTGTCAGGTCTCCTTTCTTCGGGACCTTTACGAGGATACCCTGCATCCAGTCGGCCGGGAATGTTGCAGTATCCCAGATGTCAGCGAAAAGACGGTGCAACATTTGTGCTGATAGGGCAGGGCCGGCTTTCAGCATTTCAGCAGGGATGCAATCGATCCCAGGTGCTTTGTTGGATTTCATGTTT
This sequence comes from Uranotaenia lowii, assembly GCF_029784155.1. NCBI lineage: Eukaryota > Metazoa > Arthropoda > Insecta > Diptera > Culicidae > Uranotaenia > Uranotaenia lowii. The sequence goes on from NC_073693.1 coordinate 9,794,846, forward strand.
TTGATTGCCGCTTCTATTTCAGCCAGCGAAAGCGCTTCCGAGTTGACGCCATTTATGCGACTTACTGTTGGCGCTTCGAGCTGCAGATTCTGTTGGCCATCGCTATTCGTAACTCGGAAGAGTTGTTCGAAGTGCTCAGTCCATCGTTTGAGCTGATCTGTTCGATCGGTCAATAACTGACCTGCTCGGTCTTTTAGCGGCATTCTTGCATTAGTCCTTGCACCACTGAGGCGGCGAGAAATGTCATAAAGTAATCGGATATCTCCATTGGCGGCGGCTCTTTCTCCCTCTTCGGCTAGGGAGTTTGTCCAGGCTCTCTTGTCTCGTCTACAAGCTCGTTTAACTGCCTTTTCCAGCTCCGCATATCGTAAGCGGGCGGCTGCTTTGGCTGACCCGGTACATGCCTGCTCAATTCCGACTTTCGCCTTTCTCCGATCATCGACCATCCTCCAAGTTTCATCCGACATCCATTCACTCCTTCTTCCACAAACTTTACCGAGAGTACCATGGCTCGTCGTGATAAAGGCATTCTTGATTCCACACCACTGTTCTTCGACTGTTCCGTCTGTCGGCAGCTCCGAGGCTCGGGATTCTAGCTGTTCAACGTATGCCCTTTTCACCTCTGGATTCTCCAACCGGCGGACGTCGTATCGACACCCGACTTTCTCCTCGCGCCGTTGGACACGTGCAACTCTCAGTCGTATTTCGCCAAGGACGAGGTGATGGTCAGATGCAATGTCTGCGCTTCGCTTGATGAGGACATCAAGAAGGCTCCTTCTCCATTTTCGGCTGATGCAGATGTGGTCAATTTGATTTTCTGTTCGGCCATCTCGGGATACCCAAGTGACCTTATGTGCTGGTCGATGGGGGAAGAGCGATCCACCGATCACCATGTTGTTGTTGCCACAAAATTCTACAAACAGTTCTCCATTTTCGCTCATCTGTCCTAGGCCATGGCGCCCCATGATGCGCTCAAGGTCAGAAAGGTCAGAAAGGTCAGAAAAGAGTAGATTTATTTCATACCATTTTTTTATTTTTCTCAGCGAAGGTTACTCAAAGTTTTAGAAGTTGTGATGAACTCAGCTTTCCTTGAATATATTTTGAGTTATATAGGTTATTTCGAATTGAGTTATATAGGTTATTTTGGCTAGTGAAGTAGACAATGTGCAACTCGAGACCCCATACACCCAACCTTCGGGTAGTGGTCATATCACCTCTTGTCTGCAACTCCGATTCTCTACCTCCCCGTGGTACTAGCTGGGGTGCGAGCAACCTTAGCGGAGATCGGGTACCCAACCCCGGTGGATGCTTTGGTCGCATGCAGAATGAGTTAGGGGGCTTCGTACGCGTCTGTTCTCCATGTTAGGGGCGGCGTGCGGAGTGCAACAACGTCCTGGTGGTGTTCGGGACACAAAACAGCAACATCACGACGGTCCTCCTGCGAGATAGTGGGGTTAGCTGCGGGCCTTGCGAGCCTGTGACTACTAAAAAACATAAGCAACGAATAACAAACAACAAATTTCGGATGGAAATCGGCAAAGACCCACGCGACGAAAAGGGACTAGCGATTGGAAACTTGGAACATGGAACTGCCGATCTCTAAATTTTGTGGGCAGTACCCACGTGCTCTCCAACGAATTGAAGAGCCGCAAATTCGACATCGTAGCGCTGCAGGAGGTATGCTGGAAGGGCTCCACGGTACGAACGTATCCAGATGGTCGTGCCATCTACCAGAGCTGCGGCAACACACACGAGCTTGGAACAGCTTTTATAGTGATGGGAAAGATGCAAAAGCGCGTGATCGGGTGGTGGCCGATCAACTCACGAATGTGCCGGTTGAGAATCAAGGGCCGGTTCTTCAACATCAGCATCATCAACGTGCACAGCCCTCACCTCGGAAGTACCGGTGACGACAAAGACGAATTTTACGCGCAGCTGGAGCGTGAATACGACCGTTGCCCAAAACATGATATCAAGATCGTCATCGGGGATTTCAATGCTCAGGTCGGCCAGGAGGAGGAATTTAAACCGACAATTGGAAGGTTCAGCGCGCACCAGCTGACCAACGAAAACGGCCTAAGACTCATTGATTTCGCCGCCTCCAAACGAATGGCCGTACGTAGTACCTTTTTTCAGCACCGCCTCCCACACAAGTACACCTGGAGATCACCGTACCAAACTCAATCACAGATCGACCACGTTTTGATCGACAGCCGGCACTTCTCGGACATCATCGACGTCAGATCCTGTCGGGGCGCCAACATCGAGTCGGACCATTATCTGGTGATGGTGAAGATGCGCCCAAAACTCTCCGTAGTGAACAACACGCGAAACCGGCGCCCGCCTCGGTTAAATATCGCGCGACTGAAGCAACCTGAGGTCGCGGCAGACTACGCGCAATCGGTCAAAGCAGCGCTGCCGGCAGAGGGCGAGCTTGACGAAGCCCCTCTCGAGGACTGTTGGGATACCATCAAAACAGCCATCAACAGTGCTGCGGAGAACGTCATCGGTTATGTGGAGCGATCTCGACGGAACGACTGGTTCGACGAGGAGTGTAGGAGGGTGATGGACGAAGAGAATGCCGCGCGGGCGGCAGTAGTGCAAAGAGGCACCCGTCGAAATGTGGAAAATCACCGACAGCGGAAGAGGCAGCGAGTTCGACTTTTCCAGGAGAAAAAGCGCCGCCTGGAGGAGGAGGAGCTCGAGGAGCTGGAGCAGCTGCATCGTTCCCAAGAAACACGAAAGTTCTATCAGAAACTCAACGCATCCCGCAAAGGCTTCGTGCCGCAAGCCGAAATGTGCCGGGATAAGGACGGGGGTATCCTGACGGACAATCGTGAGGTGATGAAAAGGTGGAAGCAGCACTTCGATGAACACCTGAACGGCGCACATGCAGGAGATCAAGACGGTGGGGGAAGGTACATCGCCGGCGTAGCCAACGACGAAGAGGAGCCACTCCCAACGACGAGTGAAGTTAAGGAAGCCATTTGCCAGCTGAATAGAAACAAGTCGGCTGGGAAGGATGGCATCGCAGCTGAACTCATCAAAATGGGTCCGGACAGGTTGGCCGATTGCCTACACCGGTTGATAATCCGGATCTGGGACATAGAACAGCTACCGGAGGAGTGGAAGGAAGGGGTAATATGCCCCATCTACAAGAAGGGCGACAAATTGGACTGTGAGAACTACCGAGCGATCACTGTCCTCAATGCCGCCTACAAAGTGTTGTCCCGAATCCTACTCAGCCGCCTCACGCCACAAGCAAACAGATTCGTGGGAAGTCATCAGGCCGGCTTAATGGAGGGACGGTCTACGACGGACCAGATATTCACATTACGGCAAATCCTCCAAAAATGCCGTGAACACCAAGTCCCTACGCATCATCTATTCATCGACTTCAAAGCCGCATACGACACGATCGACCGTAACGAGCTATGGAAAATCATGGACGAGAACGGCTTTTCCGGGAAGCTGATCAGACTGATCAAGGCGACGATGGATGGCACGCAGTGCTGTGTGCGGATTTCGGGTGAATTGTCGAGTTCATTCGAATCGCGCAGGGGGCTTCGACAAGGTGATGGTCTATCCTGCATGATGTTCAACGTGGCGCTAGAAGGTGTTATTCGACGAGCGGTGGGCGAAATGCGGGGCACGATTTTCAACAGATCCAGTCAACTTATCTGTTTTGCCGATGACATTGATATAGTCGGCAGATCATCTGCGGCGGTGGAGGAGATCTACCGCAAACTGAAACGCGAAGCAGGAAGGATTGGGTTGATGATTAATACGTCCAAGACGAAGTACATGCTGGCCTGCGGATCCGAGACCGACCGAACCCGCTTGTCCAGTAATAACAAGGTCACGATCGACGGCGACGAGCTGGAGATAGTCGAAGACTTTGTCTATCTCGGCTCACTGGTGACCGCAGACAATGACACCAGCCGTGAGATCCGGAGGCGAATTATCAGCGGAAGTCGTGCCTACTATGGACTCCACAAGCAACTGCGGTCGAGAAGACTTTGCCCTCGCACGAAGTGTAACCTGTATATGACGCTTATTAGACCGGTTGTTCTCTACGGGCACGAGACATGGATATTGCTCGAGGAGGACCTGCGTACACTCGGGGTATTCGAGCGACGAGTGTTAAGAACCATCTTTGGCGGCGTACAGGAGAACGGAGTGTGGAGGCGAAGGATGAACCACGAGCTCGCGCGACTCTACGGCGAACCCAGTATCCAGAAGGTGGTGAAAGCTGGCCGGATACGCTGGGCGGGACATGTTGCGAGAATGCCGGACGACTGTCCTGCAAAACAGGTGTTCGCTACGAATCCGGTAGGAACAAGACGAGCGGGGGCGCAACGAGCGAGATGGTTAGACCAAGTGGAGCGTGATCTGGCGAACGTGGGGTGCCCGAGAAATTGGAGAACGGTTGCCATGGACCGAGTGAATTTTAGGAATTATGTTCGTCAAGTTATGTCGTGAGACGGTATACTATGTAAATAAAATAAAAAAATAAGGTTATTTCGAATATGGCGAAAATGGAATATAATTGCATTTTTTAAAGGATAAACCGAAAAGTTCGACGAAAATCGTACTAATGATAAAAATCGGTTCAGTTGTTCAAATGCTACAGTTAAAATAGTAAATCCACTTGTTGCAAATTTGTCATGAACCCAGTAGTAAGGTTTAATGCTTATTGCACCTCCAGCATATGAATATTATCAACGCAAAAATACTCAAAATCTATTTGATTACTACTTTTTTGGAGCTGCCCATAGTGTAGTAGATTCTTTTGTGTTTGTCGACCTACTTTTTAGTATTCCACAGTGATTTATGCGTTATAGTTGAAGTAACCTACTTTAAATTCAATTAGGTGTATTCACTTTACTTGAAAGGCCCTATTTCATGACATCAAATAAATCATTCTTTCCGCTATTCTCGCTTTGAAGCAAAACCTCGTTGCGGATTTTTTCAAATATAAGTATGACAAACATTTAAAAATAGGACAGCCTTACTTTCACTCGAGTAACTTTCAATCGTTGTGGTCGGTTTGTCGACATGTGGTGTGTTGTCGACATTTCCGATGCTGCTCAAATGCATGTTTGAGGCTAATAAATAAGGCAAACTTAGGCAGGAGGTCCTCGTTTGTGATTGTTGTTCGATGGCTGCCAGAATGCAATCAAGGCTTCTGGGGCAGCGTTTTTGAAATTTTGCTAATTGCTAATCCAAATTGAAGTAGTACTATACCGCATGTTTCATTTATTATTTAAACAAAATGAGCTAACATACTACTACCTTATCTCTTATCATGCGATTTTCGATCTTGGAGCAATTTTCTTAATTCATAATTATAGAGCTGAGAAACTACCTTTTACTTCAGGCTGATACTATCCTACTGTAGTGCATCTCCCAAGCATGTTCTTGAGAAACACCCCCAAACTTGGCCAAACCGTTGCAGAAAACCCGCCTTTTTCTGGTGCATAGCATCGCAATCCACGGTCCGGAACCTCGGTTGCGGTGATTTACGCTCGCCTTTCTCGGCCACTAGCTTCCTTCCTTCCGGAACAGAACATGCTCGTTTACCCAGTCCAACTTCTTTCTGTTAGAGGTTTTTCATCCGTTTGTCGTTTTTGTAGGTCGGAGCAATGTTCCCGATTTAGAGCTCCTCTGCGGCATAACCAACCACTACTAACTGACGAACTACTCCGGTTGCCGGTAGCTCACCATACTTGGCTATTGTCCGTTCCGGAAGACGGACGCCTCTCATTACACATTGGCCGTTCCACCTGAGCTGGAATTCTTTCTCCTTCGGGAAGCAAGGAAGCAATCCGCATTGGCCATGTCATGGATGGGCGCTATGAGTTCTCTCGCTTCTGGCTGGCCTAACCAATTAGCGGATGGAACGCCACACCGACACGGACTTGAGGCTTACATATGTTTTGTGCCTTTTGGCGCTCCCGATGGTCATTGAACCTGTCTGCTCTGCCGTTGTTTGTTAGCGTCTTTCGACAAGTTACCACCAAATTGTAGGGAATGCCCCCTCGATCGAGGTGCTTTGGCAACATAACACATAGATATGTGTGGTTTCTTACAAACAACCACAGACCGATTCTTGACCAATCAGTTTTCTCTATCAGTCGGTTGCCCTAAAGAAAGACACTTCATTCTGATTGGAACTTTACGATAGGCACATCACAAAATCACGATGACGACCAACAACCTACCCGCTGCTACAGTAAATGAGAGCTTATCGTAGGGCATCTGGTTGGACATTTCGGTTCCGATAATTTATATTCCACTTGTGTTTTTATTTATGGCACAATAAAAATTAGTGACCATCATTTGTGAATGGCGTTCTTTGGGTAGATAACTTTACATCCATTGTGTCATTGTGTCAGCAGGGCCCATATTAATTTGCTTATTTATATTTCTCAATTTTCGTTAATAAGCATTAAAAAAAGACAGATTTGCAGTCATTTTAAGAATCCTTCAATTATTTTGATGTTGTTCGTAGACTACTTTTGGATTAAAAAAAAAATAAATAAAAAAATAACTAAAAAAAATAAAAAAAAATCGAGGAAGAATGACCTTAATGGGTTAAATTCCTATAAAAAAGAAAAAAAAAACACCAACAGTTCACCAACTAGGACTCCTTTGACCTAATTCCTATGATCATTGACGTTGTAGAAAATGAACAAGCGTACGAAACTATGTATATTTCTTCGTATTTGGTGCGAAATGTGCAAAAAATAATGGCGTCCCGACTAAATTTCATCAAAAAGCTAGTCAAAATGGTCGAGTACTGGGCTGGGTCTTATGGGGGAGGGGGGATTTGGTGACGAAATTTGTTCCTATAACATTTTTGCTTGAGCACTTCATCCTAAACAATAGTAAAAATATGTAGGTACAAAGAGTGTCTCTTAATTATGGTTTAAGTGCTTTTACATTAGGGCCGTAGGAAGAACCGACTCATAGAAGAGGTTTTAGTAACTGATTTTTACCTATGATTTTTTTATCAACAATGTATTAAAACAAATTATGTTTGTAACTATTATTCATTTTTAAGAACTTTCACATGAAAATTTTCGTATTAAATCGTAACTTAGAAAATTGGTCCTAAACCTAGAAGGTGAGTTAAATTAGATTTCATCGATGATCAAAATCTTTTAATTCATTTAAGAGTCAAACTTAGTTGATTTGAGCATAAAATAAAGTTTTATAAGGAGAGCCTTCCATTTCTAAAAAAAAAATATTCTGTACTCAAATCAAACAAGCCCAATCTTCCAAACTATTTTGCATATTCAAAATTTTTAACCTTTGATGAAAATAAATCAAATTAAAAAAAAATCATCACATTTTGGATTACATTTGCTCGATGCAAACTTGAGCCAAATTGATGATTTTAGTTTGAACTTTGGCTTAAAAAACTTCAATATTAGGTAACATATGCGAACCAAATACGAGATATCTGTTTTTTTTGCTTGCCGCTAGTATGCTCCATTAAAAAGCATGATTGAAAAGTTATTAATGTAATAATGAAACCTTAGTCTGAAAATTAAACGCAACACTTCCCGTTACTCAAATATATTAAATTTGCATAATTTTGTCTATTCGTTTCTGAAATATAAAATGCCGAATTATGGTGTCCTTTATGAGTTAAAAATGTTAAACAAACACCGAGAAAATATAGATTTTTTGCAGATTTTTTAGGTGAAGATCAGGTAAATGTTTCTTTTACAGCAAATATTTTTCATAAAGAATCAATTCCATAATGAAAATTCTGTGGATGATTTTTTTTCAAATAAAACTTGGGTATTTCGCATGAAACAAAAAACTTAAATTCTACTTTTTATGATTTTCAGCTGAATTGTGTTTACAAATTAATTTTGGTTATAAATTTGAAATCTGAAAATTGAATTGACAAGCAATCATTAGTTAATATTCTCTTGAATTCTTCAACAATTTATGTTGATTGTAAAATACATTTTAAAGCTAAATCTTTTTCTGAATTTTAAATCTGCATTCTGAATCTGAATTCTGAACCTGAATTCAAAAATTGCGCTTCGAATCTGTATTCGAATTTCCATACGATTTCTGAAATGTAAAAAAAATACGATTTACGAATCATATTTCAGATCAGAATATTTTGAGCCAAGTTTTAGAGCCCTCGTTTATGAGTCTATTGTTTTAATTCTATAGTTCAGGTTTAATCTAAATTCACTATTTACATTATTCATTTTTAATCTGTATTGTGAATCAGAATTAAAGTATGAATTTCAAATTATCTTTCAATTTGGAATTGCCATTCCGGAACTTTTATTGTTTGAATTTTGAGTAACAATTAAGTTTAAGAACTTCGAATTTGAATATAAAACTTTTCTTTTCTTTTTTTCATATTCGCAAAACTATTATCAAAATATTGAAAATGCATATGATATCGAATAATATAATTCGAATTTGATATGGACTGCAAAACCAACTCTGAATCAAATTTTCAAAGCAGCTTTTCATTTCTAATTTCTTATGATTATTCGAACTGAAAATCAAGAATCCAGAACTGGATACAGAATCCGAAATATGAAAATAGGAATACAATTCCGGTAATGGGAATTATGGAATCACAATCTCCGAAATGAGTTTAATTTAATTTAAAATTTAATACTCAGAACTGAATTTCTATGAACAAGTGAAAAAATTTGGAAAAATAGCAGCAGAATTTTGAACTTGGGATTGGTTTTTGAGGTTTTGGCATTAGTTTTTAGTCTAAATTGTTACTCTTGACTAACCTTACTCTTTTGTCATAGTTTGGTTTTGAATTCATAGTAGAATACCTCGCTTGCTTTTTTGGATCCTCATGGAGGGGGTTTAACCCCCAAAACCCTCCCCGTTCCTACGGCTATGTTTTACATTATTAGTAATTCATTCGAAATCATAACTTTCGAAAGTAAGTCATTCAAGTTTCCAGTTTTCATAAAGCTTTTAGAAATAAATGAAGGGTCTCGAAGATTTAATTCGAAAGAAAAACTTCTGTGAAAATGTGTCAAAAATTAAAGAATAAAACTAACATATTGCGGATCAAATACGAGATATCTCGTTTTTTCACCTGCCGCGAATGTGCTACATTCAAAAGCATAACTCAAATAAATCTAATTTATTCATGAAAGATACATGAAAAATAGTTTTCTTTTTTCACCCTGAAAAAAGCTACCCCATTTTTTAAGTTTAATAACTTTTTTATCAAAGTCGAATCCAAATGCAGTCTTCGGATGAAATATTTCTCATAGTTTGGACTTTAAAAAAAACCGTTTTCAAAAGAAATCGGCGAAAGGGGACCAAAGCTATTGATGAAAAACTGGATTTTCATGTTCCTCCCGAACAAAATGTCTCAAAATCCCATACAATCTTTAGGCTCGTTGAGCGACCTTTTCGCGTGATCCGATCTGGCCTAAATTTGGCATGAGACCTTGTACTAGGCCTAGGATTCAATTTAAGCCTGCAGCGCATAAAATTTCACAAGCTTGAAATTTCTCATACAAATTTGGGGCAGTCTAATCAACAACCATAATTTTGAAACTGCGATCTCTTGCAATTCTATATCAATCTAATTTTATGAATTGAAATCGAATTCTGAATTTTACTTCCAGATGAAAATTCCCAAAAAATACGAACAAAGCAGCGAATTTTGTATCAGAATCTTTAACTAGAAATCTCTTATACGGCCGGCCTTCAACCAGGCCGAACTGAGCGCCATTAGAAAATTAAAAAACAACAAAAACAAAATCTCGAGTTTTTCATATCCTAAATGGCAAAACCAAATACGATTCCAAATGAACCAAATGAATTCATGGAATTATAAACTATTGATTCTAGCTCATAAACATCAAATATTTTGCCCCAGATGAAAATATTTCCACATAAAGTTCAAGTGTCTCGAAAAATTACTGATGGCGTTTAGTTCGGTCTGGTCGAGTCCCGATCATATAAATTTAAAATTTTGGGTTTTCAATATGAATTCTTTTTCCAATTATTTATTCATTATTCAACTCGTAAATTTGAATAAAAATTCCGAATGAGGAAACTGTTTCTGATATTTCAATTTGGGATCACCACTGTGAAACTTTTTCAAGTTTCAATTCTACATAAGAATCAAGAGTAAAAATTTCATATCCAAACCTTAGGAATGGTTTGTAATTTTGAATATTTTCTTTTCATATTTCGAAACGATGAAATTCGAATATGAAAAGTGAATCTAATTTTAGTTTGAATTGTGAAACCAAAAATCGTTCCAGGATGTTGACCCAATAATGATGATCCGAAATGCAAATTAAGAATTAAAAACTGAGTACAGGATCCAAAATCTGATCACAGGAAAGGAATTTAAATTTTTATTATCAAATTTCAAACCAGAACATCCGAAATGATTCCAGCCTAAGCTAACCAGATATTTTCCGGCACTTATCCGGACCGGGAAAATCTCATCACTGACAGATTGTCACCAAATTTTGAATAAATCATCAGCAAACTTTGCTGATTTCATTAAATTTTACCCGCGCAATTTAAATTTTTCACAATACAATTTGGTGCATGAATTACAGTTTTTAAATATCTACATCTCAACAAGTTAGATAATTTTTCAAAACCTGTAATAGAATTGTTAATCTGGGTTAAGATTTCGAGGTTACTCTTGAACCATTTTAGTAATGCATCATTTGATTAGGAATTTTTAAATTTAGAGTAAAGAAAAGAACATTTTGCTTGACATTTTGGACACTCATGGGGGAGGAGGGGTTTACCCCTAATTTCCCCCGTTCCTACGGCCATAGTATAAAGCCGGTTCACATCAAATAGTATATCATCAAACATCTGTTTCAACATCAAACATGTGCAAAATTGGATTTAGTTTATATTTACCATTTTTTGGTGATTTCCTCTTTTACATGTATTGTTCATTTTCATACGCCATCTCACACTAAAATACAGAATTTTTGACATTTTGGCAAAATAGAAAATTCTTAGACCTACAAATCTGACTATCCTTGATTAATCCTTTCAATCAAACATGTTATCGAAAATAAACAACACCCTGTTTATAAACAGGATGCACAGATAAAAATTTTGACTATTACGTGTCACTGAAAACTGCAACCTCTAAAATAAATCACCTGTAATTAACAAAACCTGTAATTTTGAATTGATTTCCTTGAAAGTTAACGAAGATTAAGTTATTATTACAGCAAATGTCCTGTAAAAAAGTTGTACAAACTAAATGTCACGTAATCATGTTTTCGATCTGTAAAATTACGGTAAATGTCCTGCTCCTTTTTGTTACAGGACATTTTCGTAATTTTACAGAAAATAATTTTTGCTGTGTGGTTAACAATCAATTTTTTCAAATAAATAAATCGTTTTTTTTTTATTTAAATCAGATTTTTTTAAATTCAAATCGAATTGTTTTCTCAATACACTACTTTCCGAGAAAAACATTTTGCCATCGAAAGGTTTTTCCATCATGAGATAAAGCTGAGTTATTTTACTCAGTACACCCAAAATTCCGCCTTTACTCCAACGATGAGTTCTCAATATTTCAACGTCATTGGCATAATATGTGAACGCCAGCAGCGAAGATTCGATTTGAGACCGCTGGCACCTCCTCCCAGCGCAAAGCAGGTGCATTGCGTATGACTGAAGAAAACAAAATGAAAAGATTTTCATGTCCCTTCGAAGTTATTAGAATCAATTGTTGACAAATGATATGCAGAATGTTGACACATGCGATTTTCTTTCATGTTTGTTTTTTTTAATATTTTTTGGGCCTATGTTTGACATGTAAGTCACAAAAATGCATTTTGGCATGCCAAGATAAACAGCATGCTAATTTAAGGCTCACTTTCCCTACATATTAATCATTTTTGTTTTAATTTGTGATTTTGTAAGTTTTGAAATTTTTTGTCAATTTTGTATTTTTTTTTATTTGTATCATTTTTGTCATTTTTATTATTCCGTGAGTTATAATAAACAAGTCATTTTGCAAAATATTTTCATTCTTGTAAATTTTTTCAATTCTGATATTCTTGTAATTTTAACCATTTTTATCATTATTTCATTATTATCTTTTTATCATCAGCTTATTTTTATGGATTTTTGTATTTTTCTCATTTTTGTCATATTGTAATTTGTTTAAATTTTTGTCATTTTAGTCAATTTAGTTATTTTAGTCATTTAAGTAATTTTAATCATTCTAATCCTTTTTGTCAATTTGGTTATTTTTTATTATTTTGGTTATTTTTGTGTTTAAGTCATTTTGTCATTTCAGCCATTTTAGTCAATTTTGTCATTTTTGTCATTTCCGTTTTTGCACATTTCATTAATTTTGTCGTTGTTTTCTTTGTCATTTTGACATTTTAGTCAAAACGACAGTCGAATCATTTTTTGCAATTTTTGTCATTTTACCGTTTACGTTATCAAATTTATTTTGATCATTTAACTCATTTATCTCATTTTAGTAAATGCAATCATTCGTTTCTTTGTCATTTTACTTATTTTAGACATTTTGATCATTAGAGTAATTTTTTTTAACATACTTTATTCGAATATTTGTAGCTAAGCAGTTAACAGTTGAAGCTACCAATTAGGCGCAATTTCTGGAGCTAGTATCCTAAACTAACACAAATTGGCGGTGTTGGGGAAAGTATTCAGTTTTCAAATATACATTCATTTTAATATTTTTTTAACATTTCTAGAATATTTTTTTGTTGTATTTTCGTCATTTCTAATTTTTATATTTTTTGTAATTTTTTTATTTTTGTCAATTAAAAAAAAAGAATTTTCTTGTTTTTTTTTATTGACATTCTGTTGCAATTTGTCATTTTTATTTGTTGTTATTACTACAATTTTGACATTTTCGTTCTTTCTATCTTTTCATCGATATCATCATCAAAAGAAATAAATTGCGTCAGAAAGAGTCAGATATGAAAAAATAAGGGTAATATGAACCCATGAACTCTTAGATGACCTCAGAACGGCAGGATAGCGAGCAAACCACGAACCCATGTATGATTGAGCCTCAAAAAGGTGTTAATGCGGTGATGCCACCTTTCAGGTTACTTGCAAGGCAAGTGGCTTAAATTTCATTTGCCACGAGACTATGCCATGCCACGGAATGCAGCAGACATTATGAGAAATGACTTTGAGCAGCGTCCTTCGAACAAACTAGCTGCCGTGAAACATCTGCACGAACTAACTTACGTTAGAGTTTTACCCCAAAACCCTCCCACTGGCCTAGCCTTTCGCAGTCATTTGTTTGTTGTTGCCAAATGCAATTTTCTCCAGTCAAGTCGGGTCAGGTCTAGCGTTGCATGAACCTCCTACTCCTCTTCGGGTGACCCGCATTTTCATTTGGATTTTCCATCCGCCCATTTTCCACTGCAGATGTACCCTATTTCAGCAACTCCAATAATGCTGCTGCTCAAAAGTGGGTAAAGGTGGAACGCCACTTTCCTTCATGTCGTCCTTAACGTTTTTCATACCCATGTAAGTACCTGTAATTCAACAGCTGCAGTTTGTTTTTGTTCCACATCGAGTTGATATACTACGGTAGCTTGTAATGATGCAATTATCATATAATTGGATCCTTACCAGTTACATATCACACTTATCACATTCATACCACGTTAGGTGATAGAGGCATTACTGATTATTTTATTTAGACAGAATGAAACTATGGTTTTTCACAAAATAGTTATTATAAGATCGTTTACATAGTTCCAAATTCCATATTATTGGTAATCAATTTGAATTTCTCTTTTAGGAGTTTGGAATAAAAAAATTAAAGAACTCTAGATTTTATCATATTTTGTAAATTTTATCATCGATACAAATTTCAATTTAACGTTTAAAGGGAAACCTTCGTTCACAAATGCCAATAGGCAAAGCTGTTCGGAAACGTTATCTCGAGCAAAAATGTCCAATAAACAAAATCAAACACCGATTCACCTGTGGGGAGACCAGAAATCAGACAAAACAAAACACTCCATCCGAAGGTAGAGGGGCGAAAACTGGGGAATGTAAATATCTCTCAAGCCAACAAATAAGAGAAACAACCATTTGAAAGCATAAGGCGACGACAAACAGACTGCGAAATTTGACTCAGCCAGACTGTTTGTTTTTATTTCTTATTCCGTAAAGAAGTGGAGTGAACAAACGAGCAGCCAGCAGAAAAGATGGTTTAATACAAGACAAGTCTTGAAAATAAACAATCTTTCAACTGTTCTTTAACAGCGACCACCTCTCTAATATTTTTCGGTCGTTGTTGTTTTATCGAGAAGAACAGTCGGCTCAAACAGCAGCTAGCAAAGCAAATCTGTGATGATCTACATTTTGTATCCAATTTTTTTGTTTTTGCTTGTACCTACATGTATGGATAGGCGCTCTAATTGTCAATGAGAAGATGGAAAGTTGCAAAGGTAGGTGTCTCATCGTACGGCGAATTCGACATATCTCTCGTTAAAAATCAAGCAAGGTATGATATAGGTATCTCTTATTCGATGTTTGAGTTTTTCGAAAGGAAAATATGAACTCAGCTCGCAGAAGCGAAAGGTGACTATGACTTTTGGCATTTTTCTAATCTTTATCAATTTGTCTATTTTGCCTTTTTGTCATTTCAGTTATTTTTGTCATTTTTATCATTGAATTAGAAACCACTTGTTTGGATATTGTAGAAAATGCAAAGGGATTCAAAGATGCTGTTTTCTATTTTTAATAGAAACACAAAAGCGATACGATCAATTCTATTCCGTCCATCTTAATGCCCCTCATATTTTTGATTCTATTTTTTTCAACCAGATGATATTATCAGATGATGTGTTACAAAATCTTTCTGATTTTCAAAATGTCAACAATAACATCAAATGACATGTTGCTTCTAGGACGTTCATCACCAAAGAGAATGGGTTCCTGTGAAATCTGGGACAAAACACGTCGAAACTGGTGCCAAGCAATTTTAAATTGCTTATTTGATATCGAATTAGATGAAAGTCGAATTTGAGCAAGATATCTTCAAAATAGTTGTTAAAAAGAACGATTATTTTAAACCTTGAGCAAACCATACTTTCAACCACACGGTCGGACGATTTTTTGTAAAATTTGTAAAAATACTACTAATCTACATAGGCCAGATAACATATTTAAATAGACTTTGCTCAGCTTACGCACTTCAAATTCCATGATCACTGGCATTGCTAAGCAGAACAAGTTCTATCTCGTCAATGGTTGCTTCTCCGTGATTGATCGAGGCCATCAGTTTTGTGCAAGGGCCAAAAGAATGGTGCTTGGGACTAGCAGTTCATGCACAATCTACAAAACTCATGCTCTCCCTTTGATCAATAACGGCGCCGGCCACGTCCTAGTAGTCAATGAGGTATGAAGGAAAGATTATTAATAGGATATTTCATAGGATCAATCAACAACCTTCTGTTCCTTTATATTCCAAAATCTTATTTTGAAAAATTCAGAAACAAAGGAAAGTCAATATCATCAACTATTGAAACCGTCTATACGTCTGTGAATCTGTATTTAAATATCCAAGGAAAGGGTTGTGTTAGTAGGGGAAAGGTTAAATCAGGATCCATCTTGATGAATTGTGCGATCGAGTTTTTCTACACCTCCTATGCTCCTAAATTTTTCTTAAGGAAATTCCTATTTCCATGTTTGAAGCAGTGATAGGGAGTTTAATACACTACTGTAAATAAGTATAAAGACAACATAGTTTTTACTGCTCTTACGTTTACAGTGTAAACAACTGTAACCTAATGTTAGTCAATGTAAATGTAGTGGTGAGTAGAATATTATCTGTGTGTCAGAATGGGTTAGAATGCATGTGTGCGAGTCAGAGTACAAATATTTTCGTTTTGCGCCTGAAAAGAAGTATAAAGACAGTTATTTGCTTCTGTTCAATTTTGCTCGCGGAGGATATTTTTTACGCTGAAAGTGAAAAGTTTTGCTCAATACGAAGTGAATTGATGGTGACAAAGAAAGAAAACATCATTGGTCAAGGTTTTCACATTTTATTTGATATTTAGAGGAAAAATGCCAAAATAGCTTTTTGAGCGATTATGAGAAGGGTATAGTAGATACTCTTCGAAAACAATGGCTAACCTTGCGTGAAATCGGCATCAGGATTGGTAGGAGTAAGGACGTGGTGCACAATTATCTGCGACTAGGCGAAAAATATGCCACAAGGAAGCGATGTAGACGTCCATCTTCCCTGACGCCGAGGTGTAAGAGGGAAATGAAACGACTGGCGGTCCACCAAAAGCTGTCTTCTGAGCAAATCAAGGCGAAGATGAAGCTCACAATATCTGGGCGTCGGATTCGGCAGGTTCTCAAAGACGATCCTAATGTTTCTTTCACCAAAACAACGCCTGTACCAAGACTTCTTCCTCGTCACAAAAAAGCCCGTTTTGCTTTTGCCGAAAAGTACCAATTTTGGGACCAAGACTGGTCAAACGTGGTGTTTAGTGACGTGAAGAAGTTCAACCTAGACGGGCCAGACGGTTTTAGCAGCCGCTGGTACGACAAGAGGCAGAAGAGGCAAACGAGAGAGAAACGAAACTTTGGTGGAGGATCTGTCATGATCTGGGCCGGCATAACCATTGCTGGAAGACACCTGTTTGTTTCATCTCTACCCGGATGGACTCACAGATGTATTGCCAGCTATTAGAAGAAGTTCTTGTTCCATTTTCGGAAAATTTTATGGGCGAAAACATGGTTTTTCAGCAAGACAATGCTGCCTGCCGTGCGTCCAGAGCTACGAAAGAGTTCTTGGAACTTCATAACATGTCTCTTTTGGAGTGGCCAGCCTGCAAGCCCGGATCTAAATCCGATCGAAAACGTTTGGGGGCTTCTCTCCCGTAACATTTTCAAGCATGGCCGAAGTTATGAAACAGCTGGACAAATTAAAATGGCGATTCAGAACGAATGGTCTAATCTAGATCCGATCGTTTTGAAAAGCTTCATATCTTCTATGCCACGACGATTGCAAGAAGTCATTGCCAAGAAAGGCGATGCTACACATTATTAAAGTCCTTTGTTTTTGAAAATCAGATCAATAAAAAAATGTTTTTCTAATAAAATAGACTTTGTCTTTATACTTATTTCCAACCCGAAAATCCGTTTTTAGAGCATATTTATTTTAAGATGCATGAATCTTGCGAAACAACTGTATTTCAAGAAATGGCATTCTTCTATGAATCTACCGTGGACAAGTGTTGAATTGAATAATCACAGGAAAGTACAGAATTCCCTATATACAGCTTGTCTTTATACTTATTTCCAGCAGTGTAGTAAAGTAAACAATGTGTTAAAACTTTCTTCAAACTAACTCGTTTTGCTAATTCTTATTTCTGATACACTAATCTGTTTTTTTGCGGCTCTGGCCCCCCTAAAGGTTTTTGAGCGGTAATCGACAATATTCGGTACATTTCTACTTTCAAATTTATCTTTGCAAGAAATATGAAAATTTTTGATTGCTTGTAAACACTTTAATTTTATTTACAATAAAACCTACTTAGTTTAGGAGGTCTCAGATTTAGAAAATTCGATAGTACAAGGTGTAACACAATTTCAGACTGAAAATTACAAAATCAGGCTTTTATTTCGAAATTCTTTTTTGGAAATATCATATCAGAACTACAAAAATACTGGGAAATGTGAGACTTCTCGTTTTTTAGATACATTCCAGCCAGATAGGCGACAGTCAAAATTGACGATGCTTCGTAAACGGGTAAAATTCACTACCTTGCATTAGCCTGCACCCTGTTCAAGCAACACCAGCTTTCAAGCCTAGCGACGACAGCTTGCAGTGCAAGACAGTCTATGCTACTGAAACAAGTTGAGCACCACTGACTCTCAGTGTGTGCTGCACGGCTAACTATAACCCAAAACACAAACACTCAAACCCAAAACTTGTAGCAATTTACATTTTACTTATACGACACATTAAAAACCTAGGCTAGCTTAACATAATTTCTACTCACGGGCCCGTTTCCTACCATAACATCCAAACAATAACAACAATCATATCACAGCTCGGACGGCACAGGTGTATCACAGCTTAATATCTCGGATTTTCTGGCAACCCTGCCTGGTTGCACTGCTCCACGGGCACGCACCACTGCCCGGAGCACTTCCGCTGTCTGCTTCCAGCTGGTTCTGTTGCGACTTGGCCAAACGAGCACTAATAGTGCGTTGAGCTCCCGAACAATGACACTCGGCTCTACAACAACGGCCCTGTAGAAAACAAACATTGTTTCTTCTATTCTCAAAGGTTTCCTTTCCTATTTTATCACTCACCCTGTTGGGGCCGTTTGCAATGATAAACCGGTTCTACCAGCACCGTCTGCATCTTTCGTCTCTGTTTGGCTTGACGTGTTCATCTTCGGGGCTGGATGTTGTAGCGTGATGTTCAGCAAACCGTTGCCTGGGTGTTAAGATAATGGATGTTTATCCGATCTGCTTTTAACCAAATTGTTTTCGCTCACCTTCCGCCGATGCGGACCTACCCGGTCCTTTAAAGGTTACAGCTTCGGTATGCAACGACTTACGCCACACCAACAGAAACGGTGAATTGTTTTGCTGTGCAATGTTGTTTTGTTTTTTCTTTGTTCACGTGCACATGTGTTTTCGTTTGACAGGTTACACTATTAATTCTAAACAGTTAATTTTGGCTCGAATTAATACAATTACTGCACGCTCATTACTTAATAATCACAAATACTTAATTATAACGCTACACTACTTTGAAACTACCAAAAACGAACACACACATATAGGCTCTCAGTGAAACTTCATGTTTCTTTGAAGAGATTTAATTTACTTAACTCTAAGGCGTACATCTTTCAAGGATATTATGGCTAGCATCTTACAAATGCTAAAACCACTAGACCACAGAAAGAGTACTATATGTGCCGTGATCGGGATTCGATCTCATGGACTCTGGCTTAGAAGACTGGAACGCTATCCTCTAGGCCACGACCGGCGGCGCTTTAGATCGTCAGTATAGAGAAGCTTGTCAGAGTGGAGTGTTTTCCTATTTTTTTTTTTTTTTTTAAACGAACACAAACACATACAGGATCTCAATGAAACATGATGTTTCCTCGAAGAGATTCCTTTTTCTTAACTCTAAGCGTACATCTTTCGAGGATATGATGTCTAGCATCCTACAAATGCTAAAACCACCAACCCACCGAAAGTGTACTATGTATGCCGTGACCGGGATTCGATCTCATACCCCCTGGCTTAGAAGACTTGAAGGCTATCTTCTACGCTACAGACGGCGGCTAAAAAGATAATTCACGAATGTAATGAAAAGTAGCGGTCTGAAGTGGCTTCCTTGGGGTACTCCTGGCGAGGATTCGAATAAGCCAAAAAGCTGGATGCGCTAAGCAAAAGCAAAATAAGGTTGTAAAAGCGGAGCGAATCGGTGATATACGGAAAAGTGATGCCAAATATTTCTATACATCAATGTTATGTTAACTTTCCATACATAAAACTTAAATTAGTATCAAATAACATGAAACTTTTCATACTGTGAACGGAGGAGATTTTTAGTTCTATAAATGAAGAGGTTTGTGCAAATTATGATAATAATTTATATTTTCATTCTATGTAAGACTCAAAGTGGAGATTAATATTTTTTAATTGAATATCGCACATCTTCTATTATATATCAAAAAGGATTTCTGTCTGTCCGTTTCCTATAGACTCGAAAACTACTGAACCGATTTACTTGAAACTTGGCAGGTAGGTCTTTTTGAGGCCTGTGAAGGATCCTGTTATGGTTTGAGACCCCTCCATCTCACTGGAAGGGGGGAGGAGGTCTCTCAAAGAAAAGACAAATGTTTGCATAACTCGAGAACTGATCAAACGAATTAAACCAAATTTGGCATGGGAGGGTCTTTTGGGTACGAAGAATGTTTCTATAAATATTTGAAACCCCTCCCTCCTTTCAGTAAGGAGATAACAAGGGGGGAAAGGGGCTCACTTACAATTTTTTACACAAATCGAGAAATAATCAAGCTAATGGAACCTTATTTGGCATGGTATGGTATTGGGATACGAGAAATATTTCTAATATTATTCCAGGCCCTCCCTTCTTCCAGTGGGGATAAAGGAAGGAAGGAAGGGTGCTCCCACATATTTTTTTTATTACGAAATTTGATAACTTTTTGCGCAAATGGAATCAAATTTAGCTTGAAAGGGTATTTGGATACGAGAAATAGTTTTTTTTAATAAGTGGAGAGATAGAAAAAGAGGAGGGAGCACCTTTACAATTTTTAGCATAACCTGAAAACTAATCTAGAAAATGGAACCAAATTTGGCATGGGAAGGTATTTGAATACGAAAAATGTTTCATAGATATTTTGAAAACCCTCTATTCCTTTAGTGGGAAAAATTTGAGGGAGGAAGGTGCAGTTTTTACGTTACTTTAGAACTTATCCAGTAAATGGAACCAAATTTGGCTTGGGAGGGCATTTGAGTACGAGGAATGTTTTTATGAACATTTGGTACTGCTGCAATACGATCACAATTGTTCGCATAACTCGAGATCTAATCGAGCAAATGGAACCAAATTCGGGAGGCATTTGGATATGAGAAATGATTATATTCTTATTTGAAACACATTGCTCCTTCAATAGGGGATTAAATTAGGGAACAGGAGAGCGCTCATACAATTGTTTTCAATAAACCGAGAATTTATATATCAAATGGAACCTAATACGACATGGGAAATCATTTGGGTGCGAGAAATGGTTCTTCCTTCTTCCAGGGAATACATAGGATGTGGGGAGGGACCCAAATACAGTTTTGTTGGTATGACTGGAAAAGTAATTAGATTACAAAAAAATGACATGAGAGGGTCTTTGAATACGAGATATGTTTCTATGAATATTATAAACCCTTCTACCTTGCAGTGTGGAGAAGGGAAAGATGATGGGGTTCCATATAAATGTGGTTGAATTGCTTAAGAACTTCTCAACCAATGGAACTTAAATGTCTTTAAGAAACAGACAATACAATACGTTAAACAGTCAATCTGAAACAATGACCAATCCTAAAAATGATCATATGGATGTGATGAAGATCTGGAGAAGTATCAGATAAAAAAAAAGTACGGTGATGGACATTCGCGGGAGTAAGACGAACAAGTCGTACGGGAATTGATCAAATAATGTAAACATAATTATCCAGAGGATAAATAGTCCCTCCCACTCTTAAAGAAGCGTATCGGGTGGAGGAAGGACCCAAATGAGCCGGTAGGACCACCACAAAAAAAAGCAAATTTAATGTAGAAGGTTATACGAAACTACGAAATCCTTCCCCCCCTTCCAGCAGTTGCAGATGGAAAGGGGAAAGGAGGGCTTTCATACAAGTTTTTTGGCATAAATCAAGTTTTTATGAATGAATAGAGACCATGTAGAGGTTGTTTGCGTACGATTAATTTGAGACCACCCTTTTAATCTCGAAAACTTAACAGACAAATGGAGCGAAATGTGACGATATCTAGATACTAAAAAGGTGTCTATAGTATTTAGTTCGTGAGCCCTTCCTGCATTAAAAGGGATAAAGAGTGAGAAATCCATACCAGTAAAATATACATTTTGGCATATTTAAAGAATCAAATAAATCAATTCATGTTCATTGAAATAGAGGAACAGTGTGTCGATATAAAAGCGTTACTTGAGATCGCAAATTCGTTCGCAACGACACCAATTTTCACCTTAGTCATCATGAGTGCACTCAGAAAGGTCGCACTACAAACAGACAGACAACAACGTATCGAAGACATAAATATAAAAATATGTTCGCGGTATTATTGGTATATGTTGGGTGCCACAGGCATAACGCGAACAAAGCGAGAATCACAATAAAGTGAAATTAAATTATTTCATTAGGCTTGTTTGTCGTTACCCGGAGAATGACAGCAAAGGCAACAACATCGAGAGAATGTATCCGTGGAGGTCAATTTTTTCCGTTGACCGATTTTCAACAGAATTATTGAAACTGATCTGAATAGGTAACCAACAGAAAAAAAATATTTCAATTCGATATTCTTACGTTCAGAAATTATCAGAATTGTTAATTTAATTATTATTATTTACACGGGTTTTCACACATAACTTTAAATTTATGTGTTTTTTTAAGTTCTAAGCTTTGCTTATGGAGCAAATTTTAAAAAGTTTGCCATAATGAAAAACCACCGCAAGAATCGCTAGAACCCTTTCCTGCAAAACGGAACGTTACGGTGTGACTCCATTCATCGCCACAGTTCACGGGGGGAGACCAGAAGTTGACCTGTTCGTGTTGCCCATATTTGATGGAACGCGACGACGACGACGACGATTCATTCACGTTCTCGCCTGTCTTTGTTCCTACCCCGGACTACTGGCTGGCTGTTAAAAACGACACAATGTGGCTGCCACTATTCCGTGTATTTATATAGGGAATGTTACGGATTCAAACAGCAGGCAGCAAGCACTCTCACTACTGACCAAACGTGGCCGCCCTCTGTACCTTCTCCAGTACAAGTGTAAAAGTTGCCGTCACTGAACCGTGATCTGATGTCTCACAGCTGTGTTCTATTGTAACATTCCGTATGGATGTGTCGAGGATTTTACAACCAAACTGAGTGATACGTATGTTTATACATTCATTTAAACCTCGGTGTTGTGTATTGTGGTGGGATCACGAAAGTGGAAAATTTGCTGAATTCCTGGAGATTCCCCATTCGGTGGTCATTTAACGTGGGGGCACAAACGGTAGGCCAATTACAAATATACTGATCAACAGGGGGATAGCGAGATTGTCAAATAACTTTCTAGTAACGCGGTCGCTAGCAAAACACGTGGATTAGTCACGTGGGTGATGTGAGTGAGTGAACCGAACGAACAACCTGAATGTGGTCAATTTCCTGTTCCATTTGATACTTTATTGTTATTCTGTTGCTTAATCGAGCATATGTAGATAGCTGTGTTTCGGTATCTACCTTTAATTATGCACGAATTTCGTTGCTACACTTTATACCTATCGGGTGAGTCTTTGAGGCCCATAACGATCCTTTATTATGTTAGTTTCAACTTGAGGCTATACAGGACAAAAAAGTCCGGTCACACTTTTTGGGGTCGCCTGTTGCCTACATGTTGCATCTCTCTAGTGCCATCTATATGTCAAATGAAAAAAACTAACTTTGCTGCCCGAAGTGGCAGAGTTTCGTTTATGTGCAGTTTGTTTACATTGAGTTGTTTAGCCATGGCAGAATCAAGAGCAGCTGTTATCGCTGAATATGTGAGAGGGTACAAACCCGGACACATATTCAAACACCTAAAACCGCTCGGAGTCAACCGGAAATTCGTTGTCCGGACCATAAATCGGTACCTAGAGACCGGAGGCACCGAGGACATGGCAAGATCTGGACGACCAAGGTCTGTGAAAACTCCAAGGCTGAAAAAGATTACACCGATATGCCGATGGAGCACGTGCGCGCCGCTTGCGACGACTTTCCGAGACGTCTGAAGCTGGTTCGATCAGAGAAAGGTTTAGTAATTCCGAGATATCGTCTGTGAAGTATCTTACTGAATAAAGCTATGAAAGCCAGATTCAGATTTTCTTCTTATTCTTTGAAATATTGAGATTTTCCTGTGTGACCGCACTTTTTTGTCACCCTGTATATTCGACACTTTGAAAAATCTTTTATTTGGTTCCCTCTGAAAAAAATTACAGATGGGATTCTAGCTATTGAAAACATCACTGATTTTATTTTTTTCTTATTTATAAGTTATTGCAGTTACGGTTGTACATACATACAAACATATGTGGAAAATGTGATAGGGAGACCACTTAAGCGGTTGATGATAACTCGTACGAACCTTATTGAGCATCTATGAGAATACTAAAATTTCTAAAGCTAGAAGATATATTGCTTCTTTTTAAATAAACATTTAGAACCTATCATAACAATAAAACTGAACACCGAAAAGTAAAATTCCGTTGACTTGTTGATGTGTTCGAGTATGATTATTATCAATTTCTGCTCTCCCCTATGTTAATTATATCTAATTTGTAGATATGTGATTTTTCGACAAGACACAAAAGATAAGAAAAAATAATGTGGTTCTAGCAGACTCAGTGCGCTCTGTTACACCTTTAAAAAAAAAAGAAATTTGACTAAATATTTTAAAATTAAAATTTAAACAACATTTAAATTAGGCTTTTAGCTTGATAAGTTCTCAAGTTAGGTTAAATAATGTGTTCACAAACTCCTCTACTTCCTCTAAACTCGTCTAACATTTGAAAGAGGCAGGAATCTTAAATCACCATAAAAGATTTTTTGCACGGATATACCTTCTTAGGTAAAATAGGATTTTTTTTAAATTCTTAAAAGTTCTCTAGTTATTTAAAAAAACTCGTATGAGGTCACCCTCCCTCTTTCCATCTCCCTATTAGAAGGAGATTGATTAGTTCTCGAGTTATACAAAAAATGAAAGGAAGCCCCCTCCTCCTTTCAGATCTTTTCAGAAAGGAGAGGTCGAAGCAGCGATGTCATATTTTGGTCTGTATCATCTGTTTCATTGGGACTCTTATGGACATAGAACGCACTTATGTATGATACCGATTTTTTATGGAATCGCATGGTCTGAGTACGAGAATTTTTTCTTGTATCCAAATTCTTTCCCATGTCAAAGTTACGGTAAAAATGTATGGGAGCCCTCTTCCCCCTAACTACAAACTGGAACAAGAGAGGGGTATAAAAGAAATGTTTTTTGTACCCAAAAACCGTTTCATGCCAAATTGTGTTTTTTTTTATTAGTTGATCACCCAGGTGGTAAATCCTTTTTACGGATTGCATTCCAAGGCACGGTGAGCGACCGAGTCCCCCCAGTATGCTACTCTGGGTCCATGGGTGCAATTGGACGACTCATGATACTATGTACCCCTACGCCATAAAGTCCACCTGGGGCCTCTGGCCATAATTCCCATCCGGACCTGCAACGAAGGCTATACCCGAGATGGGAGACCAAGTCCGCGCTTAAGCGCTCATCGGCAAACTCCAGTTCGAGTCAAACTCCAGCATATATACCCTACCTCTTGTTACGATTCAAGACTAAGGACCTTTCCTCTAACGACTTGAGATCCGGCCTTTACTCGCAAATCGAGACTAGCTTGGTTCCCACGAAAAACGTGCGCTCCGCCTCTATTCGAGACCACTGCAAGAGACCAATGACCTCTCCCCTAACGACTTGAGATCTTGGCTCCGCCTGGCTTGGCTCGAGGTCCTCACCTCTTTGCCGGTCCGTGTGCCGATCGAGAGCAGCTTATCCTGGACACGCGCCTGTCACAGCACACGTCCGGGACTTGACGAAAAACTACTCGGATGATTCCCGGCGAAGAATTCATCCTACACCGACTCAGATGACTCACCCGCCGACGACGTGAAGTCACCCTACCCGAGAGTATTTCGCGGCGTAAATACTCTTCCCCCTACGAGTTCGACTACGAAGAAGGTCGAGTCTTATCCCCGCAGCCTCCCTCGTAGGGAGCGCGTTCTACTCAGATACTCCACGGCGGTGGAGGTATCATACACAACGATCGCGACGTACCTAAACAGCTCGGCATACGCAGAAGGTAGAGTCTTATCTTTGTGTGCTTCACTGCTAGGATCGGACGCACACTACTCGAATGCCCCCCGCCGAAAGGACAATCTACTTCGACCGTGGTCCGGTCTTCCTCCTCCCTTTTTGGCTGGCAACCCTAGGGTTTTTGCCCGCCATGTGCCGAATCGAGAGCAGCTTATCCTAGACTCGCGCCTGTCACAGCACACGTACGGATCTTAGGTGCTTGCGACTCAGATGAATCCCGACGGTGATGTCATCCTACCCGACTCGAGTGGCTCATCCGATGGCGACGTGAGACCACTCTACCCGAGAGTACTCTGCGACGTGAATACTCTTCCCCCTACGAGTTCGACTGCGGAGTAAGTCATGTCTTATCCCCACAGCCTCCGTCGCAGAGGGCGCGTTCGACTCGGATACTCCGCGACGATAACGTTGGAGGTATCCTACACACAGACGCGCGACGTACCTAGCAGCTCGGCATACGCAGAAGGTATTGGCTTATCTTTATATGCTTTACTGCCAGAGTCGGACGCACACTACTTAGGTGCTCCCCGACGAAGGAGTCACCCTATGCCAAATTGTGTGTATGTGCTTTTTTGTATAGTTCTTATATTAGGCTACTCCTCTCTTCTTATTACCCCATCGCATAAGGGGAAAGGAGTCTTAAACCACCAGAGAAACATTTATCGTATTCTAATACTCTCCCGAACCTTATTTGATTCCATTTGCTCGATAAGTCTTCGAGTTATGCAAAATATTGTATGGAAGCCTCATCCCTCTCTTCCTATCATACCCTTGGGAGGAGGAAAGGGGACCAAATAGTCATAGAGACATTTCTCATACCTGACTACCATCGCTCGCCAAATTTGATTTCAGTTCACTCCATCACCATCTGCCCTCTGGAAGAAGGGAAGAGTCTCAAATATTTAAAGAAGCGTTTCTCATTCACAAACACTCTCCCATGCCAAAATTTATTTCTTTGTTTTGATCAGTTCTAAGTTATGCAAACATATTGCTTTTGTTTGGAAGATCCTTCTTCTAGAAAAAGGGAGGGGTCTCAAACTATTTGTATTGGTAAAGTTATACAATGATCCTGAACAGTTTCACCTAATATCTTTTAATGTTACAACACCCAAAATTCAGCCTCTGTGCCAATGGCGTGTAGTCAATTACATAGCATCATTGGTACAAGAAGATAACGCGATCGGTGCTGATTCGATTTGCTCCCACCGGCATTAATCTCCCAAGTTAACCGAATTGCCTATGTCTGAAAGAAACAAAATAAAAACGCTTTCACGTCCCTCCCAATCGCATCACAAGACGAAGAAGGATGGAAATAAATACCGGCCAACACCAGGCAGCCAGCGAACCGAGCACTGTGCGTGTGAATGTAGCAAAAGCAACAACAAAAACATCCTTCTAATTCAATCCCTTCAATCTACCGGCAAACAACCACGGCCGAGCTGTGCGTGTGTATGCAGTAAAAGCAACAACAAAAAAAACATTCCTTCAATTCAATTCGCCGACAAACAACCACGGCTAAGCTGTGCGTGTGTATGTAGCAAAAGCAACAAGAATATATTCCTTCAATTCACCGGCAAACAAGCACCGGCCAAGCTGCCCGGCTTTAGCAGCTGTGTATATGTAGCGTGTGTATGTAATAGCAGACAGTAAGCAATGCACAGTTCTCATTCAATGGGTTTCCCGTTTCCTCCACTCCCGTTCCCTTTCCCGTTTCCATCGCAAGACAAATGAATACCTTGAAAGGAGGCCAAACGCCGGGAAGCCACTGCCGTGCGTTTCTTTTGTGATTGATCGGTGGCAGAATGCCTATGACAAATATCCCTCTTCCTGCATGAAGCTCAAATAGTACACTGGTTAAGATGTCGGTCTGGCAAGACCATTTAGTTAGTGATTTGAGTTCGATTCTCCCTACGGGCGCTGTGGTTTATATATTTTATACTAAGAGATGAACCAGCTGAAAGCTGAAAATCTCTATAATAAAGACATTAAAAAAAAAAAATATATATATTTTATTTTCTTGTTTCTGGGATGAATTATCCAATAGGAACGAAATCCCATAAAATGTTTTTCTTGTTTTGCTTGAATGTAGTGGTCATGCATCATTTTAGTTGGGAGCCGAGTCCTTATGCCAGTTACGGTTTTTCAAACATATCATCTTCGGCACAGTGCACATTTCAGCGCATTATCGGCACAGAGATGTGCTAAATAGGCATTGGATTTTTGCAACCTCTTCTATGGATGAAGTTAGAGTTCTAGATCTCCAGTATATCTATAACATTTTATTTCCTTTCATGAAAAAAATCTACATTTCCAGTGGTTATTTTGATACAATGATAAAACTCATTGCGCTATATCAAGACTGAATGAATCTCTTCCTAATTTGTCTTAGATTGTTCTGCTTGTAAATACTACCGAAATGGGGTATGGAAAGTATGGAAACTGTAAAATTCTTTTTTTTTTTTGGATTTCAACCGATG
This sequence comes from Uranotaenia lowii, assembly GCF_029784155.1. Lineage (NCBI taxonomy): Eukaryota > Metazoa > Arthropoda > Insecta > Diptera > Culicidae > Uranotaenia > Uranotaenia lowii. The sequence goes on from NC_073693.1 coordinate 9,823,014, forward strand.
TAGGTATTCATCACATGCGTAAAAAAATTTAAATTTTAAAAATCTCCATACAGAAATTGCAGCGAAAATGAATGCGAAACTCTATTAAATCATCTCAGTTCCAATTCTCCATTCCATTTAAATTGCTGGGTTCCAATTCTTTTGTATAAATGTTGAAATCTGTTTCCATAAATCATTATCTGGATGCAAAAAAAAAAACAGATGCTAAGCTGTGGATTTTTATTTTGATGTGTGAAATCAAATTCAAAGATAATTATTTCTTCTCTGAGTCTTACACAGAATTAAAATCATGATCAGAATTTCGACGGAGCTAGAGCGAATTTGACTTACTTTATTTATCATTCTGTGGTTCTAAGGTATATTTAGAAAAAGAAAATTAATTTTAAGTTTTTGATTTTGTATTTTTTGAACATTTCATCAGAATTCGATTCTGACCAGTAGTTCATTTCTTTAAAATTTGTAACATGTAAATGCTACCTAGGAAATTTCCATTAAAAAAATCCAATAATGACCGTGATTTCAATTTTAAACTAGTTTTGCAGATGAAGTTACAAAATTAAACCATTAGTATGGTTTGCGTCCATAATTTATACACTGCCTGCCAAAAGTTTGGGATCACCCACTAAAAAACATGCAAATTTTAATCGTTAATTGAAATTAATTGTTTTTTGAAAGTTCACACTTATGATTCTGATTTATTTATGGTTATAACTTTAAAATATAATTTTAAATGAATTTATGAAAAAACAACAGTTCCAAAGCTTCCAAATGAACCCTTCCGATCTGCAATACAGTGTTAGATGAGAAAGATATGAATGAGATAAATTTGCATGTTTAAGAATGATCCCAAACTTTTGACCGATACACCTCCACTAGACTGCCCCAAATTTGTATGGGAAATTCAAAACCTGTGAAATGTTATGCGCTGCAGGCTAAAATTGATCCTAGGTCTAGTACTAGATCTCATGCCAAATTTGGGCCAGATCGGATCACGGGAAGGGGTCGCTCAACGAGCCTTCAAAAACGGGTTTTATTAAAGCCTAAATTATGAAAAACATTTCATCCGAAGACTGCATATCGATAAGAGTTAAGACATAAAAGTTATTAGGCTTCCAAAATGGGCTAACTTTTTTAAGGATGGTATTCATCACTGTAAATGAGTCGGGGCGGTCGAACTTATTGACGCCTCATTAGCAGTGATGAATACCACCGTAAAAAAAGTAAGCCCATTTTAGAAGTCCAATAACTTTTTTTGTCTTAACTCTTATCGATATGCAGTCTTCGGATGAAATGTTTTTCATAGTTTAGGCTTTAAGAAAACCCGTTTTTGAAAGAAATCGGCCGACGGGAACCAAAGTTATTGATGAAAAACTGGTTTTTCATGTTTCTCCCGAACAAAATGTCTCAAAATCCCATACAAACTTCAGGCTCGTTGAGCGACCCCTTCCCGTGATCCGATCTGGCCCAAATTTGGCATGAGATCTTGTACTAGGCCTAGGATCAATTTTAGCCTGTAGCGCATAACTTTTTCAAAAGTCGGGTCATTTGGGGCACTCTAACCTCCACGCCATCCCGAGATGATCGGCTTTGAATATTGAGTGCGATTTTTGAAAATGCTCTAACTTTAGGTTAAATTTTTAAGGTACGAAACTAAAACATTATTTCTGGGCAAAATACCTCCGAAATAGCTATTGCTCATTATCTTTCAGATGAGATCAACATGAGATTTGCAACATGTCTTGAGATATGAACGAACAAAATTTGCATGTTTTTTAGCGGGTGATCCCAAACTTTTGGCTGGCAGTGTATAAAAATAAGGCTGGGACAAATATCAATTTCTTCAACCCCCCCCTCTCTCTCCTTAGAAATTAACATAAAACACGAAGGGGGAATAAATAAAGTATTTAATGTAAATTTCATAAAATAAAATAAAAATCAAACATCCGAAGGTTACAAGACCTAAAACAAATTGTTGAAGATGGGAGTTATTTCACCTTTTGTATTCTTGATTTTATTGATTTTTTCTAAAAAAATTACTTGATTTTTATAGGTTTTGTGCAATGATGAAGTATGTAATTTTGTTGCATACAAGTTTTCGTGTAATTTATTCCAATTTATTCGTTTTTTTGCATTATTTTTATTATCCACTACGGCCAGGCCAACCATGTGGTAAACACCACATTAGATACCGGAAACAGGAAAGGAATAAAGCGTAGATTTCCTACCAAACGTTTTATACGGTTTTTTGTAAAAATAATGCAAGCAGAATTTGAAACTGTAAAAAAGAAGGATCGCACCGAATAAGTTGTATTTAAAAGGATACATTTTTCACTCTTTAGTTGGCAGGAGCCAGCCTGATGATGTTTTGATACTGAGACCTATTGCAACCGAAACTTCTGAAGCCGTTTTGCCGCTTCTCACGTCTCTCCGGTGTATGAAATATCCACGGGATTTTCTCATTCGATACAGCGCACTTCACAATAAGTTAAAAATATTCACATTCGCGGCTACAATCAGCTGGATTGGATTTTCGATTAATTGTATTTATGTAGTTTTTTTTTTTAAATCGAGAATGAAGTTTAATGTCTTTTTATTGTCAGTCTTAAAATGATTCCAAATTTAGGAGAAAAAAAAGGTTGAAGTGTGTTAAAACTTAAACCGAAAAATAACTGAAAGTCATCATTATTAGCCTCTGTGGTTATATAATTTATTAAAAATTGTCAAAAAAATGTATCCAACGGTAACATTTTTCGTTTAACAAAAGTTTTTAATATCATAAAGCTAAGCTTCTGTGAATTTTTCAGCAAAAAAAGGGTTTAAGGTATCCCTTATAGATATGATGAAAACAGGAAAAGGTGATCAAGTACTCCAACTCTTTCCTACAGTTACGCCTGGATTACTCTTCGAACTAACATGTGAATATAATCCACAACCAAATATTTGAAAAATTCAAAGATTTTTCAATCTAACGCAACAAAAATGGTTAAAATCGGTCATTATTTGACGATATGGCATGCATTTAATATTGAGTGTACCGGTTGGAGCGGTAAAACATTTTTATGTTTTATTAACAGTGATGAATTTCACCCTTAAAAAGATAGCCTATTTTTGAAGCCTGTTAACTTTTTTTCTATCTTAACTCTAATCAAAATACGGTCTTCAAATAAAACATTTATCATAGTTAAGACTTAAAAAAATCGTATTCCCCACCGAAGAGGAAATGTCTCAAGATCCCATACAAGCTTCAGGCTCGTTGAACGACCCCTTTCCGTGGTTCGATCTGGCCCAAATTTGGCATGAGATTTCGCACTAGGCCTAGGATCAACTATAGCCTGCAGCGATAACATTTTCCATGCAAATTTGGGGCACTTGAATGTACATTTTGAACATTTTGAATGTGCAAAACTCTAACTCTACGGACTTGATTTAGGGGTGCCTCAAAGCACTCAAAGATTCGGTTTTTGACCCTCAAAAATCACCAAAGAAGGGACCAACGAAATCGAAAAAATCTAAATTTTAATTTTGATGCCAAATGACTTAAAATGCATGGAGCGTCGAGATCTGGTGCTCACTCGAAAAAAATATTTGGTCAAAAATCGACTTTCTGAGACTTCGACTCCATTTTTCGAAAACCGGAAGTCCCAGATAGTCGATTTTTGACCAAATTTTGGCCGAAATAACACCAGATCTCGAAAATTGCCAAATTAATATTGAGAGTGATTTTGGTTCCAGAACACGTGATGGAATATTTGCAGAAGAATTAATCCCCGTCCAACTGTCAAACCGCTCCCATAGCTGCTGCCATAAATTCGGCACTGTCACAAGTGTGATGAGTCACTTTCATTGGCGCAGCTCTGGCCATATACTTCTGTAATGATGCCTCGCGACCGCGACGAGTGAGGTATCAAATTAACAATCAAAATAACACTCTCGCAACACACCAATACCATTTTCGGGGAAGGGAGAGAAATTCTATACGGCTATCTAAGTCGCAGACACAAGCACTCAACACAACGTGAGGGCACGTTATCATCATCAACACCAAATGGCAGTTTGGCTAAACAAACGCCCCGACCAGCCAAAGTCTGATTGATAAAATGCGCACTGTCCACTAGTTAGTTAGTTAGTTAGTTTGGGAGGATACCGAAATACAGTGACGTTTTAGAGGCAACAATCAGCTAGCTTGTTGTTATCGTGTTATCGCTCGAGTCGAGCTTGCTAATATTTATGAAATTGCACCAACTAACAGCGCAAATGCAAATCGAGAAAACGGTTTTATGTTAGCTGCGCGAAATGCTGCTGGTAGCTTATTTCGAGTTCAAGGATTTCAAATGTGTTAACTAAGCCACGGCCAATGGCACTTTTTTCACTTTTGTGACCGAGACAAATTTGACTAAATTGGTTAAAAACAGCGGATTTCACACCAAATTCAATTTTTTTGTGATCTTAAAAAACAATAAATATAACCTTAAAAAACACATTTAAAAGGAATTTAAACTCATTTGTGCTTCGAAAGTTCAAACACTCATTTCTTCAAATTACATCGGAAGAGATAACCATTATTTAATTAACACTCTAACCCCATCGCTGAAAATGCTGCGGTCAGCTGGAATAAATTAAAGAGAAATGATTTTTCTCCGCAGCCAGCAGCAGCAGCACATTTATAACGCTCAACAACAAACAATTCGGATCGGTTCGGTTCGGTTCAATGCATTTATTTCCAATAATGGAGAAAGCCAGTCGGTTAAATTTTCAGTTTTCAGTTTTGGCAACCCCCCGAAACGTCTAGCCATTTCTATCTATCGAATGATTTGGTTCAATTGCGCTTCGACTCATGGTGATTGGAAATCGATGGAGCTTGGGGTGATATTTTTGAGTCTTAGTTTTTTTTTTTTGTTTTCGTTGATCAACTGGTTTATCGAGTTTATTGTCTTGCCAGAAACATGACTCATTCTGCTTTAAACTTGTAAATAAATTTTGCTTTAAATTTGTAAACAATCGAACATTTTCGCCATAATACTGGAGAAAACGAAAATAGAAAACAAAATTAACTAGTTGTATTACTGTTGGATTCAAAAATGTACTTATCTCATGACACTGCTGATTTCCAAATATGGATAGATGTAATGATAGATTATTATTTGGTTTAGAGTTCTTTCAAAATTTTCATCATTATTCTGTGTTTATATCTGATGGATAATGAATATAATTACGTCAATAAATTTGAAAGCATCTGGCGATAAATATCACAACGCTAAAAAATTTTCGATAATGTTTTTCAAGTTATCATAAATATTGAGAGGCAATTGTTGTTCACATATCGATAATCCAAGGATCAATTTCATTAGATGAAAAGTTTCCAATTCATCAATGTGACAATCAATATGTGCAAAGCGTTATGTGGGAATATCGCTTTAGGGAAGAAAAAAAAACACTCTGCTTACTATCGATTTCGAGATACACACAGATTACAGTTTGTCATTCTGATGCTGGTTCCAGTTATAAATTTACTCCCACAAATCCCTGCCGTTCCTTCCTTTTGGCCATGGAAGGGAAGCAAGCGAGCTGGTATGGGATCTCCAAAGGGAAATGGAACTCCGGAAAATTTACTGACTATGGCAGGGTGGTATATAATCGAAGATAACGGGGTGAAGATCTTAAAGCTTTCGCTTGTGATAACTTTCAAAAGTGACTTGGATAGAAGACTGAACGGCGAGAAGTTTATGGATTAGAAGCTTTAAACGTTTCTGTGATTATTATTATATTTGTAATTTTTGTCATTTTTGTAATTTTTGCCATATTTGTTATTTTTAACATACTTGATATTTTTATCATTATTGTTATTTTTGTAATTTTTTTTAAATTTTGTCAGTATTGTCATTTCTGCCATTTTTTTTTTAATTTTTGAAGTTTTTGGGATTTTTGTCATTATTTGTCGTTCTTGGATTTTTTGTCGATTCTGTCATTTTTGTCATTTTTTCACTTTCAATATTTTTTTAATTTTTGAAATATATGTATTTTTTTATAATTTTTGCAATTTTTGTGATTTTTGTAATTTTTGTTACTTTTGTTATTTTCGTAAATTATGTCATTTTCGTCATTTTTGTCATTTTTATCATATTGTCATTTGTGTCATTTTTGGCATTTTTGTGATTTTTGTCTTTCTTGACATTTTTGTCAGTTTTGTCAATTTGTCATTTTTGTCATTTTTGTCATTTTGGTCATTTTTGTCATTTTTGTCATTCTTGTCAATTTTGTCATTTTTGTCATTTTTGTCATTTTTGTCATTTTTGTCATTTTTGTCATTTTTGTCATTTTTGTCATTTTTGTCATTTTTGTCATTTTTGTCATTTTTGTCATTTTTGTCATTTTTGTCATTTTTGTCATTTTTGTCATTTTTGTCATTTTTGTCATTTTTGTCATTTTTGTCATTTTTGTCATTTTTGTCATTTTTGTAAATTTTATCAATTTTATCATTTTAATCATTTTTGTCATATTTGTCATTTTTGTCATTTGTGCCATTTTTGTCATTTTTTGTCATTTTTGTAATTTTTGTCATATTTGTCAATTTTGTTATTTATGTCATTTTTGTCATTCTTGCCATTTTTGTCATTTTTGTTATTTTTGTCATTTTTGTCATTTTTTTCATTTTTGTCGTTTTCGTCACTTTTGTCATTTTTTTTTTCATTTTTGTCGTTTTCGTCACTTTTGTCATTTTTATAGTTTTTGTACTTTTGGTCATTTTTGTCATTTTTGTCATTTTTTTCATTTTTGTCATTTTTATCAGTTTTATCATTTCTGTCATTTTTGTTATATTTTTTCATTTTTGTTATTTTCTGTTTTTTTTTTTTAGGTCTTTTTTGTCATTTGTGTCATTTTTGTCATTTTGTCATACCTACTTGTCGTTTTTGTCATTTTTGTCAATTTTGTCATTTTTGTCATTTTTGTGATTTTTGTCATTTTTGTCATTTTAATCATTTTTGTCATTTTTGTCTATTTTGTCATTTCTGTCATTTTTGTCATTTTTGTCATTTCTGTCATTTCTGTCATTTCTGTCATTTATGTCATTCTCGTCATTTTTGTCACTATTGTCATTTTTTTCGTTTTTGTCGATTTTGTCATTTTTGTCGTTTTTGTCATTTTTGTCATTTTTTCATTTTTTTCATTTTTTTGTCATTTTCGTCATTTTTGTCATTTCTGTCATTTTTGTCATTTTTGTCATTTTTGTCATTTTTGTCATTTTTGTCATTTTTGTCATTTTTGTCATTTTTGTCATTTTTGTCATTTTTGTCATTTTTGTCATTTTTGTCATTTTTGTCATTTTTGTCATTTTTGTCATTTTTGTCATTTTTGTCATTTTTGTCATTTTTGTCATTTTTGTCATTTTTGTCATTTTTGTCATTTTTGTCATTTTTGTCATTTTTGTCATTTTTGTCATTTTTGGCAATTTTATCATTTTGTTTTTTTTTGTCATTTTTGTTTTTTTTTTGGTATTTTTATCATTTTTCTCAACTTTGTCATTTTTGTCAATTTTGTCAATTTTGTCGTTTTTGTCAATTTTGTCGATTTTGTCATTTTTTTTCAATTTTGTCAATTTCGTTAATTTTGTCAATTTTGTCGATTTTGTCCATTTTGTAAATTTGCTCAATTTTGTCAATTTTGTCAATTTTGTCAATTTTGTCAATTTTGTCAGTTTTGTTAATTTTGTCAATTTTGTCATTTTTTCAATTTTTTTTTTTGTCATTTTTGCCATTTTTGTCATTTTTGTTATTTTTAACATTTATGTAGTTTATGTCATTTTTATCATTTTTGTCATGTTTGTCATTTTTGTCATGTTGGTCATTTTTGCCATTTTTGTCATTGTTGACATTTCTATCATTTTTGTCATTTTTGTCATTTAGAACATTTTTATCATTTAGGTCATTTTTGTCACTTTTGTTCATTTTGACATTTTTGTCATTTTTGTCTTTTTTGTTATTTTTGTCATTTTTGTCATTTTTGGCAATTTTGTCATTTTGTTTTTTTTTGTCATTTTTGTTTTTATTTTTTGGTATTTTCATCATTTTTCTCAACTTTGTCATTTTTGTCAATTTTGTCAATTTTGTCGTTTTGTCAATTTTGTTAATTTTGTCATTTTTTTTTTCAATTTTGTCAATTTCGTTAATTTTGTCAATTTTATCAATTTTGTCAATTTTGTCCATTTTGTCAATTTTGTAAATTTGCTCAATTTTGTCAATTTTGTCAATTTGGTAATTTTTGTCAATTTTGTCAGTTTGGTTAATTTTGTCAATTTTGTCATTTTGTCAATTTTTTTTTTTTGTCATTTTTACCATTTTTGTCATTTTTTACAATTTTGTCATTTTTGTCAGTTTTGTCATTTTTGTCATTTTTGTCAATTCTGTTATTTTTGTCAATTTTTTCATTTTTGTAATTTTTACCATTTTTGTTATTTTTGTCAATTTTGTCATTTTTGAAATTTTTGTAATTTTTGTAATTTTTGTAATTTTTGTAATTTGTGTAACTTTTGTAATTTTTGTAATTTTTGTAATTTGTGTAACTTTTGTAATTTTTGTAATTTTGGTCATTTTTGTCATTTTTGTCATTTTTGCCATTTTTGTCATTTTTGTTATTTTTGACATTTTTGTCATTTTTGTCATGTTTGTCATTTTTGTCATGTTTGTCATTTTTGCCATTTTTGTCATTGTTGACATTTCTATCAATTTTGTCATTTTTGTCATTTAGGACATTTTTGTCATTTAGGTCATTTTTGTCATTTTTGTCACTTTTGTTCATTTTGTCAATTTTGTCAATTTTGACATTTTTGTCATTTTTGTCATTTTTGTCATTTTTGCCATTTTTGTCATTTTTGTCATTTTTGTCATTTTTGTCATTTTTGTCATTTTTGTCATTTTTGTCATTTTTGTCATTTTTGTCATTTTTGTCATTTTTGTCATTTTTGTCATTTTTGTCATTTTTGTCATTTTTGTCATTTTTGTCATTTTTGTCATTTTTGTCATTTTTGTCATTTTTGTCATTTTTGTCATTTTTGTCATTTTTGTCATTTCTGTCATTTTTGTCATTTTTGTCATTTTTGTCATTTTTGTCATTTTTGTCATTTTTGTCATTTTTGTCATTTTTGTCATTTTTGTCATTTTTGTCATTTTTGTCATTTTTGTCATTTTTGTCATTTTTGTCATTTTTGTCATTTTTGTCATTTTTGTCATTTTTGTCATTTTTGTCATTTTTGTCATTTTTGTCATTTTTGTCATTTTTGTCATTTTTGTCATTTTTGTCAGTTTTGTCATTTTTGTCATTTTTGTCATTTTTGTCATTTTTGTCAATTTTGTCATTTTTGTGATTTTTGTCATTTTTGACATTTTTGTCATTTCTTTATTTTTGTCATTATTTTCTTTTTCGGTAGATTTTTCATTTTTGAAATTTTTGTCAATTTTGTCATTTTTGTCATTTTTGTTTTTTTTTATGATTTTTGTGATTTTTGTAATTTTTGTGATTTTCGTCATTTTTGACATTTTTAAATTTTGTAATGTTTGTGATTTTTGTAATTTTGTGTCATTTTTGTTATTTTTGTTATGTTTGTTATTTTTGCACTCTCTTATCAAATCCAATGGATCTGAAATTCAACATACATAGGTTAGTTTTTTTTTGACAAATGTATTGAAATTGTTTATTTTTAAATTCGGCATTGCCATTATCGCCACCAGCATATTCACATACATTTTCGTCAAGTTGTGACCCTCAACCTGTTAATGTGTTCCAACTCCACTTCAACAATAGGTGTCAGCTTTTGACATTGACTTAATTCATTCATTTATCGAGAGCATCACCCAACTTGACAATGTATAGTGTATTTCTGGCCCAAATACCGGAAGTCGATTAGCATCTTTTCAGATGGGGGATCAGCAAACGGTAGAATAATTCAATGCACAAAGAACAGCAGGGCAGCAGACAAAAACAATATGGGTACACCGGAATCTGACCGGTCAACTCATGTAAAATTGTCATGAATGGGCCTACCCAGAGGAAGAATCGAGCGAATCAAGTAGGTACATGCGTGTGCGCGAACAAACTAATAGCTGGGTTCATGATCCATTATTGCACGAAAAAAAAAACGATGCACTTCCGGCGATTTTGATCTTCCAAATAAGTTGATTGAAATGTATTGCCCGGATTGAGTGAGTGATGGGAATCAGCTTATTTTTAAGATGATACATGGTTTTGGACTCTTTAACTCAATGTTATTTTTCAACGATGTGCTGAGTGTTTTCTTCAATGTAGGTAGATAAATGTTTAACATTTGAAAAATTGAGTTTCTAGTCAAAATTGAAATTCAAGCATACGGGATAAAAATAAAATGGCAATCGATATGATGTACCAAACATAAATCTAACACAATCTGTTACTGTCGGGAAAAAATTTTTGGCAACAGACAGTGTGTAACCCCTTCGAAAAAATCTACCAAACCAGGATCACGATAACGATACCAATAACCCAGTACGTATATTGACCCAGTCTTCAGCATCATTTCATATCTTTAATGTACTCTCGTTCAAACAAAGCGAAACAGAAACTAGCATCAAGCCAGATGAGATGAGGTCAAACAGTTATCGCGAGGATCCCACTTCCAAATCTCTCTACTGCTTCGGTTAGATTAGGTACACAGATGTCATCAAATTTAGAAGAAAGAACGAAAAACCACCAATACTTGTAGAAGTGTTCCAGCTAAAAGGTTGAAAGGATGCCAGAAAAAAAATATCCCACATTCCCAAAAGTTCTCATTTTGCCACCTCTCACATCCCTTCAATGAAGGTTTGTTGTTTTTCCCCTAACTTCTTTCCCCTTTTTCATTGATTGGTAGTCCCGCGATAAAGTTTGGATGTTGATGGCCAGCATCCAGGCAGCATCCACAACCAGCCAGGACCAACCGCAATAAATATGGATAAGGAACGAACGGATCCCGAGTTTATATGTGTTATTGGATTGGTTGGAGGTTCAACGTCCTTTCCTTTATTGGCGCTACCGTTCGCCGTCGTAGCCGTCATCATCATCGTCTTCGTCCTTTGTGTCCTTTTTTTTTTGTTTTTTTGCTACGAAAAGGAGATGTGCTTGCTCGCTTGTGCTTTGCTCTTATCGCACCAGTCCAAGTTCGGCCTTGAACGAACGTCACAAGCAGAAGTGCCAATTTGGTTTCGCTTTGGCACCAGTGGCGTTCGACTTTGGTGGGTTAAGAAAAGTTGGAGAAATATTGTTCCGAATTTCCCATCGAATCTTTTTGAAAAAGCTCGAGTTCATGTAATTTTATACATACAAAAGGCAAGGCGTTTGCGTGAAAATATGATTTTTAGACAATACTCTGCCACGGTCAATTTATACAGACAAACCAATTTTAATCTGTCAAATGACCACTGATAAGTGTGGCTAACTTAGTTTCGATGGAAGTCTCAAAAGCTTTTATAAAACTTTTGAGCTCTGCATAAGACAGGTTCCAAGTTAAAATGCAATATAGTTTTGTATCAATTTTTCCTTTTTCCTTTTTTCTCAGGGATTTTGAACCAGTATCATTTATTGGTATATAAAAAAAAGATGCAGATACTCTCAACAAAAAATAACAACTTGTGAAACGAAATCAAGTTTCCAGAACAAGGAATCCAACATTGAAACTTCAAAGTGCAAGCAAAATATTTTTAGAATGCAAAACTGAAATTTCAAAGCAGAATCAATGATCTTTTTAGAGGAAAATTTCAAAATATAAACAAAATGAAAATGGAACAAAATGGAACTTGGAACAAAAGATGGAAAACATGATGTCCAAAAAGGAAAACATCATTTTAAGAAGTCAGGATTAAAGAGCAAGATATAAATTCCATGAGCAAACTGGATCAACAAGTTTGCTAATTGTATTATCCATGAGGTTTCTGAAATTATGACAGACACTGTATCGCTATAAATCTGTATCGCTGTAAATCATCAATTAATTGCGACTTGAATTCCAACCAAGGTTGCCAAAAAAAATTCTGTATTTTTGACAAAAAAAAATCTCGAATTCTGTGACTTGAACCTAAAATTCTGTGACGGTTTTCTGTGACACTTTTTCTATTAAGTTCGTAGAGAAATCATGTCAAAAATCAACAAATTGGAAATTTATTACAGTTTTAATTACCTTGTTTTCATATTTTCATGACATCAGAAATAAAAAGTCGGAAATGACAAAACATAATTATAATTTTGGAAAGTTGTACAAAATTTAGAAAATCTGTGAATTCTGTGAAAATTATAAAAATTCTGGGATCTGTGACGAAATTTTGCTCAAAATTCAGTGATAATACAGATTTTTCAGTGATTTCGGCAACCTTGGTTCCAACCAGGCACGGCCCTCGAAAGGTGATTTTCTAAATAATATCTGGTGGAAAAACGATCATTTTGAGAGAGCGAAAGGAAGTGAGGAGGGCTCGCTGGTTGCCACCCGTTATGAGTATTTGAGAACCCTTCCTTCTTCCAATATGGAAATAGAAGAGGGGCAGTGGTTCTTTTTATAGTTTTTTACTTAACTGAAGAACAAATCGAGCAAATGGAATCATAATTTACATAATTCGAAAACTTTTCAAGCAATTGAATGATATTTCTATGATTATTTGAGAACCCTTTCTTCTCCCATTGGGAAGATAGGAATGGAGTGAGACACCCATACAATTTACATAAAGGGTGTGTCACATCAAATTGCATCACGGATAATCGCTGTAGAAATTTAATTTTCAGGAATTATATCTTTAGCTTTCGCTTATAATCAGATAAGAGTGTATAGATCACGTTGGCCATGCTTCACGGTCAATTTTTCGTAAATTTGGAAAAATGTCGTCGAACGAAAAAGAGCGTCGTGAATTTATCCTGCGCACTATGTTCGAGAGTCCGGAGTTGTCACATCGCGACATCGGTAAGATGCTGGGAATCATCCAATCCACGGTCAGCAGAGTACTAAAACGATACTTCGAGAACCTAACCATCGAACGGAAGGTGAAGAACGGCAAAAATGGACGCTCCGTCAGTGAAAAAGATCACAAGCGCGTAGTTAAGCAGTTTAGACGTGATCCGAGAAGTTCGGTCCGGGATGTCGCCAAAAAGCTGAATTTGTCAAGTTCATTCGTCCAGCGAACCGAGCAGCGAAAGGGCCTGCGTACATACAAGGTTCAGAAGGCTCCTAACCGCGACGAAAGGCAAAACATGGTGGGGAAGACGCGAGCCCAGAAGCTGTACACCGAAATGCTGACGAAGCTGCATTGCCTGCTAATGGACGACGAAACCTACGTCAAAGCGGAATTTCGTCAGCTGCCGGGCCTGTTCTTCACCGCAGAGGACAAATTCTGTGTTCCGGAGGAGATTAGCAAACAGAAACTATCCTAGTTTGACAAAAAGTACATGGTGTGGCAAGCGATCTACTCTTGCTGAAAGCGGAGCGCCCCCTTCGTGACGACCGGCACGGTAAAAGGGCAGGTTTACCTTAAGGAGTGCCTTCAGAAGCGCTTACTACCACTATTGAAGCAGCACGAGGGCTCGACTATCTTCTGGCCGGATCTCGCTTCGTGCTACTATTTAAAGGACGTGTTGGAGTGGTACGAAGCCAACGGGGTCACCTTCGTGCCAAAGGAAATGAACCCGCCCAACGCGCCGAGCTTCGCTCAATAGAGAAATATTGGGAAGAACCCAAAAGTTGACAAATCGGAGGCGGACTTCAAGAGAAAATGGATTTCTGTTCAAAAAAAAACTACAACCTGACGTTGTACAGAACCTTATGGACTGGGTAGAGCGGAAGGTTCGAGCATACGGGCTTGGGCCCGAAGAATGAATAAAAAGAAAATGCCAAAAGTTGTTTAAAAGTTTTTATTTTACTGTCTAAAATTTTCAAAAATATCGGTCTACTGGGCGAATTTCTACAGCGTTTTTTCCGTGATGCAATTTGATGTGACACACCCTTTATCTCGAGAACGATTAAAACAAATGGAACCAAATTTGGCATGGGCGGGTTTTCGAGAACATACCTATTCCTACCATATTCTTCGATATTCGGTTCAACTCCCTCATTCCAGTGAGTAGATAGGAAAGAGGCTCCTCTACAATTTATTGCATTACTTGAGAACTCATCAAGCAAATGGAACCAAATGCTGCATATGATTTTTCGAAACCTCTCCATTCTTCCATTGGGGATATAGGAAGGGAGTAGCGAGGCTTCTATACATTTTTTGCACAACTCGAGTACTTATCTAAGAAATTGAACAAAAGATTCAACGATAGTTATAAACCGTTCCGCCTTACATGAAGAAGAAAAGAAAAGAGGGATTTCCAAATAATTCTGTTGTATCGCTTACCAACTTATTAACCATAGGAACCAAACTTGATATGAAACGGCTTATGGGTACGGAAAAATGTGTATGATTAAACATTATAAACGCCTAACTTCTTCAAGTTGGGGGGAGAGGCTAAATGCAGCTTTTTTGGCATAAATCGAGCACTTATCAATCATAACAGCCCATCTTTTATAAGAGAGGATGTTGTGTACTAATAATTTGACACCCTCCCTTTTTTCAGGGCGGAGAAGGGCAGGAGACAAGTTTTTTTTTCATATTTTGTTTGTCATAATTTAAAAACTTATGAAAAAAAAAGTGGGATTTTGATACAAACAATGTTTTTATGAAAATTTGTGAGCTCTTTCCACTTTGGAAGAAGGAGAGGGTGGAGAATCCATACGAATAAAACATACATTTAGGCATAATTAAAGAACTCATGAAACTTATAAAAACACAGTAAAAATTTCTGATCTTGAAAAACAAATTTAAAGATAAAATTTCACTGTATAAAATGAAATAAAAATTAAAATTTAAATATTTTCAAAAATTTCATTTTTTTAGAAGGTATAACAAAGCACACTGGGTCAGCTAGTTAGCTTATTGTTATTACTATGGTTTATTTTAGTCATTTTACTTTTCCTGGGGTATTCGTGTCTTTAAAGAAATAAGTTTATTAATATTTTAATACTAAAGAATACAACTACTAAACTGCCGCTGCCGGCAAGGCTGTCCCATATGCAAAAACAACGAACCGATAAAAATTGAAGATTTTTATAAACTTTCGTGGATATCTCGGTTGAAACTTCAGCTTTTCTATTTCTTTCTTCACAGATATTAAGATAATTGTTTTAGAATTTCGTCCAATGTTTTTTTGCTTTGGAAGTTGCTGATGCAGAGGAGAAAATAATGATGGGACAGCCTTGCGAGTATATTTCGCATGCGTATTGAATGTACCCGCAAAGCTGTCCCATTTTGGCTTTTCATGTGTCAGATGATCATTTGATTCTCTCTATCTGCGTTGTTTTATTCACTTTACTGGTTGTTTACTGATGAAAATAAGTTATAAATTATGTTTATGACATATTTAGATAAATATAACGTAAGTTTATCGTAAGAATTGAGTAGGTCTAAAATAAAATGAATAACTATGTTCTATGAATAAAACAACCTGTACCTTCATCTTTTGGAAAGTCGATTGTCATTTTAGAAAGACTATAAATTCCTACAAAATAAATGAATGCTGAATCAAAGCAGCAAAGCATCTTGGCTGCAAATATTTAATGAGAAAAATCAATACAATATGACTTACGCGTGTGCTACCAAATTTTAATAAAAAACAGTTCGGTGGAATTTACCCATTAGGCTAAACTTAGCTTGTAAAAATTATGGAAATTGTTATTTTTGACTTTACTGTTCTGTTTTATCTAGCCTAACTTTCGTAATTTCAATGAATGCTTATTTCGTCGCACACATTGTATGAATATTTGTTAAATTAACGTAAATTAGAGTAGCAATTTTAAAGCATTCTGTGAAAATAAACATATGAAACAGCTTTGCGGGTATATTTCATACGGGACAGACATGACTTGGTATTTTTTTCATATATGTTGAGAACAAAGTTATGAATATTTTTAGTCTAAATTGAAAAACAATCTGTATTTGAACGATTTTTGAGATAAACTGAAAAATGACGAAAATGCATATGGGACAGTCTTGCGAATAGCGGCAGTAAACTACCTAAATTCCTAATTTTTTAGGAATTGAACTATTTCTGACACCGCTTGATAAAGTCTTCGAGTATTTGGTACTAAAGATTTTAATTTTAATTCATTTAAGAACTTTATTGAAGATTGCTACCCGACTGAACATATGATTTAAGAAATATCTTAGGTTTAATTTGGGTTAAAGTTTCTTGAAAACTTCGTCAAATTCGGAAAAGTTGATCATTGAATTAAGACCTTTAATTTTCGAATCTCTGTAATCTTCTGAAGTTTTACCAAAAAAGTGCACAAATTGATTAAACCCATTTTCCAAAGTTATTTCGAAAACAAGAGCTAGAAAAAAAACAATTGTAATATTTGGAATCAGAGGCCCCAAATTAGTCTGAATCAGTTCTTAAGTTCTTTGCATCTCGGAAAAATGTAAATTTGGTTGCCTTGTGTGATAGTTTTAACGTCTTTCATTGTTCTTGAATTGTTACAATAATAACAAAAGTTCTTCAAAAATTTCTTTAAGTAATCAAATTTGACAAAAATTTAAAAAAAGAAAATTTTACAAAATTCGAACAAAAACATAAAACATTGTCAAAAATATGAATGAATGACAGAAAGTCACCTAAAAATAAACGACAATAATGACGAAGAATATAAGGGGCCGTTCACATACCACGTGGACAACTTGAGGGGGGGAGGGGGGTATGGAAATGTCCACGCTTGTCCACGGAGAGGGGGGTAGGGGTTTGGGTCAGGTCCACGTGGACATACTTACTTTAAAAATATTTTCTAAAGATGAACAAATATTAAGAGGTTTAAATCAAAATCTTAAAATAGCAAAGCTTTCCAGTTTAAGTTTAAAAAATAAGTAGCTACTTAAAAGCAAGTGATAAGTATAATAATTTACAAATTTAATATTTTTAAAAATTTGTGATACCAGGAAATTCTTACTCGTTTTTTTTTTCAAAATCAGTCAATTCTATAACAAAAAGGCAATAAGTGGTGTTTTCTAACTGTCAAATTATACACAGCAAAAATTATTTCCTGTAAAATTACGCAAATGACCTGTAACAAAAACGAGCAGGACATTTACCATAATTTTACAGGTCGAAAACATGACTGCGTGACATTTAATTTTTTGTGTACAACTTTTTTACAGGACGTTTGCTGTAATGATAAATGAATCTTTGTTAACTTTCAAGGAAAACAATTAAAAATTACAGGTTTTGTAAATTACAGGTGATTTATTTTAAAGGTTGCAGTTTTCAGTGACACGTAATAGTCAAAATTTTTTACTGTGTAGGTATTTAAATAAAATCATTTCAAATCTGTCCACGTGGACATCCGGGGAGGGGTGTAGGGGTTTGCCAAATGTCCACGCTTGTCCACGGAGGGGGAGGAGGGGGTCAAAAATCTGATTTTTCTGTCCACGTGGTATCTGAACGGCCCCTAAACAAAAAAAAAATGACACAAATATGTCAAAAAATTATGAAAAATTGCGTAAATTTGACAAAAACTTATCATAACGAGAAAAATGGGGACTAGTAAAAAATTTTTGAGAAAAAAATGTTCGATTTCTGACAACCTAAAGTTTTTGAGCATGTTGCCAAAATCAAAAGGTGTCTGTATCATGTTTTTCTACATAAATTAATAACCTAGACATTTGCTCCCAATGGCATTTCTCGAACAAGGACATCAATTTTAAAGGACTTATTATTGAGTGGAGTGGATACTCTAACTAGCTATTGTAAAGTAGAATTAAAGAGTCTCTCTCTCTCTCTCTCTCTGGGAGAGTTGAAGGAACCGAAGCGGGAATGAATTGTAGATACGTTTGAAAACCAAAACTCTTAAGTAGCAGCTTGGGGCTGTTGGCTCATTATTTTCAGGAGTTCAACAGTTCCAAAAATCATTGAACAAAACCATGTTTTGAATATACGATTATTTCTAAATATTTGGAAGAGCTTTCCAAAGTTAAATAAAAGATCGGGCTTGTAAAAAGTGTGTAACCCCCTTGAATTCTACTCCACTGACGGTCAGATGGACCAACCATCCGCTAAGAAAGAATCCTTAGCTGGAATTTTATGACTCCTTCTTGCTCCTCGCACAGCTTTGTTTCGCGTGTTTCTGCTGCAAAAGCTTTTATTCGCCTTTGCTTGGTCCTTTCCAGGAAAAGAAAATCAAAAAAGAGCAGATCTTACCCTAGCTCAACCTATCAGATGGTGCCCTATTTATCTCGGAAACTGTCATTTCCAGGAATTTCTGTGTGTATCCTGTTGTTTGGAGGAGATGTATGCATACGAAACTCACCTTGTAGCACTGAATCTCGTCCAGGACGATCTCGGACTGTTTCAGCACCCGGTCGACCTCCTCGTAGACTTCCCGTTCCAGATCGGTGGGGGCTGCGTTCTCGAAATCCAGGAACACATCGTAGGTCTTCGGGGTACAGCAGGTCGACTCATCGCGTGCCAACAGACTCAGCAATTTCCCCATGATTATTCGGCGATGACTAACAACGTCGTGGCGCGTCTTTGCGTGATTTCTCCTCGGTGAAGGTGGTGATTTAGCAAAGTGATCCCAATTTTCTAACACCTTTTTTTAGGGGCAGCTGCTCTCGAACTATTCCAGGGATATCGGATGCGGGAGGAAGCGCTTCTTTTTTTGTGGGGTGATTTTGCTGATATCACTCTTATCGCTTCAAGGCCTCTCAAGAATATTCGATTAGAGGCAACCAAAATACACAGCCAGGAACACAGAAACCACACTCTCACACAAATGCAGACGAGGAAAAAAAATAATCAAAACCCACTCTGGTATTCCTTCGGGAGCTTTGAGCGCACTGTTATTTTTTTGCTGTTGCTTTTTTAGCCAAGATTAATTTTCCCAACAAAAACAGAAAAACTTCTCCTTCCCAGGATCACGATGCAGCAGTATTTATCTCCCACACAGAACTCGACCGAAATATTTTATACACACCGCACCCAGATTTTCACCGTATACGTACAAACAAGAAGCCTGGCAATAGAAATGTTGTTCCAAAATTTTCCCTCTACTCGGGTACTTTTATCAGCAGGAGGTCTCGGGCAAATTCAGCGTCTGGCGGCTCCCTAAACTGAAACGGCGGAACTGTGACCTGGTGCTGTCACTAGTTGACAGTAAACCCCGAATCCGTGTCCAGCTGTATCCGGATTGCTGGTTGAGGTCGAATCCTTCTGCTACTTTCAAATCGGAATGTACACAACAGCAAATAACTACAGAGATATCACTAGTCACTTCTCCAAGCCAGCCGCCCAGAGAAACCCGCAAGCAAACACACGCGACGCGATAAAATTACTTCGTTTCGCCAACTTCGCCAACACACAACTGCTGCTTTTGCTGCTCTTGCTTGCTCGTTGACTGACTGCTTTTGCTTTGCTTTTCTCCTCTTCATTCAACAAACACGGACGGAGAGTAGAGAGCCTGGTTTATCTCTTTTCATTCCAGCCAGCGAGAAGCATTAGCGTTCAACAACAAAACCCCCCTGCATGGATTCCTTGTCGAGGAAGGTACTAACGAGCCTATAGTAAACTAAGAGACGAAATGTCACGATTGGAATTTTTCCTTTTCTGTCAGTGTCATCCCAATCGAGCAGAACCAAGCAGTCTTAAAGGCAGCCCTACAGCTGGGTTGAAAGCTCATTATTTGGAAAGGGATGAGATGGCGCCTCTTTGTTTACAGTCTCTTTAGAAGGTACGTGCAATTTTTATTATTCTTTATGCTGGGGCTGAAGGATTGAGCGAGAGATCAAACACGCCAATGCATTTTTCATTGCGGGCCTCTCCCGTTGATTTACTCTCGCTCTCAACTCTCGTTGTTTTATCAGGCAGGGCTGCCATTTTGGAGAAAATCGTGATAATTTAGTTGATTATGCTCTGAAATCTTAATTTGAAACTGAATTTGAAATCTTATAAATATAAATTTTCGGAATATAACCCAAAAACCGAAAAAAAAATTTGGATCAGAATTCTAAATATGGAATCTTAAATCAGAAATCTTAAATCTGTAATCTGAAATCTGTAATCTGAATCTGAAATCTGAATAAGAAATCTGAATCTGAAATTTAAATCTGAATTCTGAATCTGAAATCTGAATCTGAAATCTGAATCTGAAATCTGAATCTGAAATCTGAATCTGAAATCTGAATCTGAAATCTGAATCTGAAATCTGAATCTGAAATCTGAATCTGAAATCTGAATCTGAAATCTGAATCTGAAATCTGAATCTGAAATCTGAATCTGAAATCTGAATCTGAAATCTGAATCTGAAATCTGAATCTGAAATCTGAATCTGAAATCTGAATCTGAAATCTGAATCTGAAATCTGAATCTGAAATCTGAATCTGAAATCTGAATCTGAAATCTGAATCTGAAATCTGAATCTGAAATCTGAATCTGAAATCTGAATCTGAAATCTGAATCTGAAATCTGAATCTGAAATCTGAATCTGAAATCTGAATCTGAAATCTGAATCTGAAATCTGAATCTGAAATCTGAATCTGAAATCTGAATCTGAAATCTGAATCTGAAATCTGAATCTGAAATCTGAATCTGAAATCTGAATCTGAAATCTGAATCTGAAATCTGAATCTGAAATCTGAATCTGAAATCTGAATCTGAAATCTGAATCTGAAATCTGAATCTGAAATCTGAATCTGAAATCTGAATCTGAAATCTGAATCTGAAATCTGAATCTGAAATCTGAATCTGAAATCTGAATCTGAAATCTGAATCTGAAATCTGAATCTGAAATCTGAATCTGAAATCTGAATCTGAAATCTGAATCTGAAATCTGAATCTGAAATCTGAATCTGAAATCTGAATCTGAAATCTGAATCTGAAATCTGAATCTGAAATCTGAATCTGAAATCTGAATCTGAAATCTGAATCTGAAATCTGAATCTGAAATCTGAATCTGAAATCTGAATCTGAAATCTGAATCTGAAATCTGAATCTGAAATCTGAATCTGAAATCTGAATCTGAAATCTGAATCTGAAATCTGAATCTGAAATCTGAATCTGAAATCTGAATCTGAAATCTGAATCTGAAATCTGAATCTGAAATCTGAATCTGAAATCTGAATCTGAAATCTGAATCTGAAATCTGAATCTGAAATCTGAATCTGAAATCTGAATCTGAAATCTGAATCTGAATCTGAAATCTGAATCTGAAATCTGAATCTGAAATCTGAATCTGAAATCTGAATCTGAAATCTGAATCTGAAATCTGAATCTGAAATCTGAATCTGAAATCTGAATCTGAAATCTGAATCTGAAATCTGAATCGGAAATCTGAATCTGAAATCTGTATCTGAAATCTGCAATCGGAATTTCAATTCTGGATCTGAAACATAAATTGTTTCTGTGGTTTCAACGATGTGGGTATTTAAAGATTAGAAATGATAGTCGAATTGCCTTTAAGGAAAATATCTGAAACTCAATTCTTATTCTGAATTTCTTATCTTATCTAGCCTAAATTCTGAACCTAATTCTAAATTGTTAAATTTAAAAATCAATAATTTATTTAAGCTCTACATCGATTTTTTTAAATTAAATATTAGACACCCCTACGGACAATACTGAACGCAGCGTTGTTTACCCGAAAATGTATGCAGGCCGATGTTGTGCAAATACTGACCAAAATTATATCGTTGTTGGTTGTAGCTGCTTGTGAACTTCAGTTTTGGGTTGACGGCAAAAGGTAAACAAACGAAAATTGATGAAACAGTGTGAAAGGCCCCTTATTCGATCTATTTTTTCTTTGAAGTTAAAAATTGGCAATTTTTCTGACCACGTATTATCTGAACGACCCAATTTGAAAAAGGGGTTTGAAATTTTCAACATTATAATATAATTTTCAAATTTCAAAAGTTATAATTTTCATTTAAGGAAGATTTCGAATATTTAAAATTTAGAATAGTTAAAAAAAGAAAGATTTTAATTAGTCGAAAAGTCAAAAAATCTTAAGGTCAAAAATTTTAAAAACAAACAGTCAAAAATCAAAGAAAAAAATCAAATACCTTCAACTGGGGCATCATGAATCACTTTTCAACTTCAATGGCTTCTTAAAACTTTAAGTCCGCAGATAATCATACAGCTTGTAAATCAAAAGTTTTTGGAACTTCAAATTGGCGTAGTCAGAAAATTTATTGGTTTCATCAGTTATTTTTAAATTAACCAAAACATGCGATTTTCACCTTACTAAGAAAAAGGGGAAAGTTGCAACAAATTTTGTTTTAAATAAAAAATCAAATGAATCGTTTGAAAAGTTATAGATTTTGATATATTTTTTTTTATTTCGTTCGAATGAAATTTTACATTTTTCCTTCCAAAAATGTTTTTAAAGAAGAAGCATAAAGGTGTTGCATACATTTAGTGGCAAAAAATACTATTAAAAGTTCTACTATCTGAAATCATAAAAATTAATGTTTGGATGGATGAAATTTTGAAATTGAATATCAAACGCGTGATGCATAACAATCATATTTTAGCATATTGAAACGAGATTCAAAAGGTGAATCTTTGATTTGCATTTTGATGCATTTTAACTAAATTACTGATAACTAAATTATTAGAATATTTATTGAAAAAAAATTGGTGAATTTTCGAAAAACATTTTTACACCAACAGTGTTGCAATAGGAAGTTTGTAGTTATATTATTAAGCCAATTCGACATACTGGGTGAAGTTTTTGACGGTATCGAAAAATGTAAAAAAATGTACATGTAGTAAAAAGTAGAAAGTAAAAAAGACAAATAACGAAAGAGTGAAAACAATGCGATAATAAAAAAGTGAAAATTCTTAAAGGTGAAAAAGTAAAAAAAAAAAGTTTGAAAATTTGGAAAAAAATCATTCAAATCTCAAATTACAGTAAAAAGTTCAAGTCCAAAGGCAATGTAGAAAATGACAAAAAAAAAATAACAATTACAAAAACAGAGAAAAAAAAATTTTATCAAAAATTTCAAAAACGATAAAAATATGACGGAACTCTCAAAAAAACAGAAAAAAAGATAAAAATTATCATAATAACGAATTTGAAAAAATGACAGAAAAGCCTAAACTTACAAAAATACACAAATTACGCAAAATTCAAAAAAAAAAACAGAATGACAAAAATTACTTGAAATACAAAAATATACAAATTAAAAATGATAAAGATAATAAAAATTTAGTTTGACTAAAACGAAAAAAATTAAGATAAAAAAATAACAAAAGTGACGAAAATGACACAAAATTGAAAAAATCACAAAAATCACAAAATTTCAAAAAGACTAAAATAAAGAAGCAAAATATTGAAAAAATTAAACTTTTGAACGTTTCGGAAGCCTTAGTTAGATAAAATAACAACACCACGATTTTTGGCATTTTAAAAGATTTTATTACAAAATAAGAAGAACATGTGTTTATTTTTTTTTTTGCAATGTTTTTTGTTGTTTCATTTTCTTTCTTTTTTTTCCATCTGACGTATCTGACTGCTGTCTGTTCTAAAGTTTGTTTTTGCTTGTGTTTGTTGACGTAGGGTTGGTTTTTTCGACTTTTTTTCCACAATGCAGAAGAGGAGGATTTTCTATTGGTGCCAATTGTTTTTCTGTGACTATTGTTTATTCTTCTTCTAAGACTTGTTGATGAACTTGTTTTGGTTGGGAAAAGTTGAACGTGATTTTAGTTTTCCGTCCTATCTCTTTTTTTCTTCTTCTTTTGTTTGCTTCCTTCCTTCCTTCTTTCATAACAATACGATTAGCAGTTTATAATATATTTTTATAGTAATAATAATTTGGCGAAAATGAGAAGTTTTAGACTTGCTCGTTTGTTTGTTTTTTTTTTGTTGTTGTTTGAGTTTTTAAAATTACCTTTCACTAGAACTAGACTTTTTTGTGATTTTCTCTTAGATTTTTTTCTTCTTGTTCTGCTCGTTCGCATTTCTACCACTGGTTTTTTTTTTATTTTCTCTTTTACTTTTCATTTTTTCTGCTCTAAGCGCTACTATTATTAATAATAATTTGTGTGACAATATATTTTGAGCTTACGTTTTCAGCGTTTTTTTTTTGTTCATTATGTTTCTCGTGTGTGTGTGTGTTTGGGCGAGGGAGTTTGTTTGAGTGTCTTTCTTCCGGACTGACTGACTATTGGTTTTTCCACATCTCTTCCTTTGTTTTTTTTTTGTTTGCTGTCGTAGGTTCGTTCGTTCTACAACTATTTATGTTTTTATTTTATTTATATAAGCTGGTTGCATTTCTGAGTAATGTTGTTGTGTATGACTAATTGTGATGTCTCAGTTTTGTGTCGGGGGCAGAGAAGACTCGGAAAAAATCGTCATGGATTTGTTACGTGTTTGTGAGTGTAGTTTTTCTTTTGTTGTTGTTGTTGTTCGAGAGTCACTATTGGAAGAGTATTTTCAAGTGTGTTTTGGATTTTATTCGATTTAAAGCTACTTTTGTCACTGTCCTTCTAATCGTGCTGAGAATTTTTTTTTTCTGTTTTTGAAATTACAAATTCGCTTTGCTGGATTTCAGTTTGCTGTTTTTTTTTGTTTTTTTCTTTCTCACGCTAATCTATCGAAACAAACTTTAGAGTTTCTTTCTTCTAATTGTAGCAAAGATTTTGGTTGTTTGGTTTTTCGTTTTTGTTCCGCATAACGAATAATATCAATTTTGATTTCTGTCGTCGTTCTTTCTCTCTCTCGTGGGATTACTTAATCGAATCACGATTGGCTTGAGTGGGTAGCTTTTTTTGGGGCTGGTCGTCTGTTCCGGATTACAAATAAAACGAAACACAACATTCTCTGACCCAATCGTAATTTTTCAAAGGACAGTAGGAAGGGAGACAAAAATATAGACACTCAACTATTTACAAGCATTTTTTTTCTCTTTTGTTGTTGTATACATGAGGGAATTTTATCTCAAAGTTTTATATTTGTTTCATTTCTTTTCTATTTATCGTTATTGAAAAACTAAACCTGTGGAAGCTACAACGATTTTTCGTACATCAAATCGATTGGTTTTTCCTTTTCCTAGTGTGTGAATCTATAGGTTTTTTTATTTAATTAGAGATTCAGGTAGTTTATGACACGAGAGGTGGCTGGTTTACATTTTCCTTTTTTCTTTTCTTTCTATCGTATCGACTTAATTCAAAGGAGAGCCGTTTTTACTTCATCACTGGTTGTAGGTTGTTTAATTCTTGTTTGTTTTCTATAGTTTCATCTTTCTAGCATCGTTTAGAAAAATAACTAAAATCCAGAAAAAGCAGAATAAGCTCGATTCGAAATATTGGCTTCTTTTATAGCTGCTGTGGGAGAACAAGGCTACCGAAGATTCTACAATATTATCACTAGAATATATAGATTTAGTTGTTCATTTGCTTCGTAATATGTGTGGCTTAGCGAATATTTCCTATAGAAAAAAAAACACTATATTGAGTAGAAACTGAGAACTAAAATATATAACCAATATAAAATGTATAACACGATACTCAGCATATCTTCTAGTTGGTAAGATTATCATCAATTAAAAAAGTAGTAGGTTATAATAAAAAAGAAACAAGACACATCCACGCTTAATTTGGAGAAGCGTGAACGCGCTCTTTTGTTTGTTTGTATGTTTGTGTATGCTTAAACTGACCTTAAAATCGAATATGGCCTGGGCGCGCGCACACGTTCTTAGAGAGACTTGGCGCTTTCAGCTCTCGCGATTGAGAGCGAGACAGAGAGTCTGTTTGTGTTTGTGTGTTTCTACGATTAAATATACTTCACGTTTTCATATATGTATAATATATATTTTGGGGGCTCCTTTCCTTGCGTGGGTTGCGCGCTAAAAAGTGGATTAGTTCCTATACGGGTTTTTCTTCCTTCGCCCTCACGTCCTACTAACTAACATTACTCGCTAGAGTGTTTTGGTTTTGCTTTCCTTTTTCCGATCCGGAACCGATCGATTTCTAGTACTGGTTTGTTTGTTGGTATTTTTTTTCTCTCCGTGTCACCTAAGGTTTAGAATTATTTCCTATTGAGCCAATTGTTTCATTCCTTTTTTTCACTAAATATTTTCATACTTCCTCCTCTAACTTTTTTTTTGGGTGCAGGAAGTCCCTGTTGTTACTCTCCTTGGGAGCTGAATGGGTGATTCTGGGTTACTACTTAATTGTTTCTGTGTGCGTGTACAAAAGTTGCAATTAGAAGACTGCATAAAATCTATCGAAAAAATAGGAATACTAATTGGCGCCGCCTCAAAGATTTACGTCATTGTTTCCTTCAGTGTGTAGTTCAAGGGTCTTATCCGTCACATCTGTGACCTATTGGTTTCTTTCGCAATTTTCTCTCCTCGGAACGGAAACGAAAAATTTAAAATTAGATGTTCGGTAAAACGACACAACAAACCTAACAAACTTTTGGTAATCACCTACTTTTTACGCGAACTGAAATTTCCAGCCTTACTAAGCTGTGATGTGAGTGCTAAGCTTAAAAGGTGATCGTTTTTCAATCGAACGAAAAAAACTGGCTGAGGTGGAAGTTGTTTGGATTAGTTTTTTTTTGTTCTGGAAGCCGATTTTCAATTGAAAAAAAAAACAATAGCAAAATGTACCTACACTTGAACAAACCTTAAAGTAGTAAACTAAGTCTTAAAAAATCTTACAGAAATAGAATGCCCTGATTTATTTGTGTGGTTTATTTTAACTGGGTTAGTAAAGTTAGTTTTTGTTAAAACTCAGCTTTGAAAATAATATGTTTCTTTTCTTTTTTTTTGAGTGCTTTGAGTTGCTTGGTAAATTTTTTTTTTGGTTTGCATGTTTTATGACGTACCTAAATTCGAAAATGGGAACTTTCAACTGTGCGCATTGAATCAAAAAAGTTTTCTTACTTCTGAAAAGAAGAAAAATCGCTCAAGAAATGTGTGACTGAAATTTATACAAAAATGTTCAAACGTTCGCACAGGTTATTTTGAGTAACTTTTGACTATTTTCGGTTTACAATGTACTTGTGTAAATTTTCTTTCAAAAGCTGCATCAGGATTTCGAAATTGTGTATTGAAATTTTGCAATGAGGCGAATTTCATTTCAAAATTGATTATTCTAAAATTAAGAATGCAGATTCAAAATTCACATTCAGACTTTAGATGAAAAAAGTTTCAGAAGATCAATAATCCAGATTCTAAATTTAGAGCTTAGATTAAAAAATTATTTTCAGATTGGGAAGACACATTAAAAATTTAGACTGAGAATTCAGAAAACGAATTTATATTCTGACTTAAGATAAATTAAGAATAATAATCCTTATTTAGGATTATGAATTCAAAATTAGAATCTTTAAACGAGAGTTAACATTCAGAGTCGATTCAGAGTTTAAATACGAATAAGAATCTGATGTATGTACCTTTTGAAATTTCTACTAACAATCTGAATCAGAAATTTAAATCTGAATTCAAACTGTAAATCTGAATTTGATTCAGGATTTGAAACTAGAGAGTTCAGATTCAGATTCAAAACTCTTGATTCAAAACCCAGAATACAAAAATCAAGATCCGAACTAGAAATCAGTATTCTGATTCAAAATTCAGATTCATGAGTCTATCTCAAAACTCAGATTTTTTTTTTTTAAATGATTAAAAAATTTTAATCCCAATTTGAATTTCGACTTTTGAATAAACATATAGTGTTAAAATTCTGATTTCAGATTTGAGTTTTTAGATTTCAAATTCATGTTCCTGAGCTAAAATCCAAATTTCAAATTGAAATTTAAGATTCCAGATTTTCAAAATTTAGGATAAAAAATTTGTGTTCAAGTTCAAAATTTCAATACAAAATTCAGATCCGCTGCACAGATTTCGACGAAATTTCTTCAATCGGATTACACATTTCGTAGAAGGATCCTAAACTTCACTTATTGTTATTTTTAAGCTGTTTGATCATTCAATTTTTCCTTAAAGCTGTTCATTATGTTAGTTTAATCTGAACAGTTTTGTATTCTCGCACTATTTAAGGCTCTAGACAATCTGAGCTGAGCAGCTTTCAAACGTGGAAAATTTAATTCACAATGACGTTTATTCTTCAATCATATACTTTTTCCTGCATAATTTCGGCAACAAAGCTCTTGAGAGTATGAAAATTCATAAAGTGTTCAACTAATAATTTGAACTTTTTTTTTAAATTGGTACATCATAATACAATCTTCTGACGGCTTTACTATGCTTTGTACTCTTTCAAAAAAAAAAAACGTAATAATTTGAGCATATAATTTCAACACTTTGACAATAATTGAATTCTTCCCTTAAACCGATAGTGGGAAACGGAGTGTAAATTCATTACAGAATAAAAAAAAAACTTCTCGCGGAAGAACCGATTAATTGGAGACTATTTTCTGTGTCGTTTGCCGTTTTTGTGCACTGAAAAAACTAACTATCTGAGTATCTTCTGTTGGTGATGAGTAACTGTTGAATGCACTTAGATATATCCTATTTGCTGCGGAAGCTGATTCCCTATTTTAATATGATGTAACTCACAATATTACTTGATTGATTTTTTTCTCGCTATACATTTACTGTATAGACCTTAGGAAAAAAGTAACTAAGAGAGAATAACAGATTCTCGAAAACAAATGGAGCTTGAGTTCTATTCTTTTTGAGTCTGTGGTTTCTTCCTTCTGTAGGTTACCCTACTACAGCACTACTGTCTATCTAGGAAAATTGGGGAAGGGAGCTTCCGCTTGGTAATTATCTCGGCTTTGTGTCATGTTCCCTTTGCATTTGATTTCTGTTACTGTTACTGAGTTGTTACTGTTACTAAATAGAAGAGCTTCGGTTTGCGCGCGTGTGAGAATGGTTCAATCTTTGCCTATACGATACGTAAATAGAGGATATTTGAGTGGTTTTTTTTTTTGTTGTAGACTTCCTTTTTTTCTGCTACAACTTTGGTATCGATCCTTGATAACACGTTCCAGTTATGGTTTGTCAATCAGCGTTCCACGCTTCCGGTTTAAGATCAGATCAGCTGAACCAAGCCTTGGGGAAGTGGGGATTATTCCTCGAATCAACGGATTCCAGGGGGTGTTGTGGTGGGCGATCTTTGTGTAATGAGCAACTTTGAGTCTACTATTATGCCCCTTTTTGACGGGATTCCGGTTTAAATCTAAAGTTGTTGAGGAGCGATCGATCACCGTACAAGGGATGATCGAAAAACTACTGCTTTTCTCTCTTAACTTAGTATGGCGCAAAACGGTTGTACGTTCCCCTGTACATGGTGGCCTAAAATGGAAGAACATAACGTTAGTTAAAGTTTCTAAGCTGGAACACGAAATTGAAAACTCACCCCATAGCCGGGAACAGGTCCGATTCCGTGACCCAAGTAGGGATCCGCGTATTCACGACCGTATCTGAAAAAATAAAAATAAATTCAATTGAAATTTCGATTAAATATTGTAAATCCGTGTCTTACCCTGCGACGTAACCCGCAACCGTAGGCTGAGCGGCCGCTGCTGCCCCGTAGGCGGCTCTAGCGGCCACGGCTGTGTAGGTCGCAGCGTTGTAGACTTGCTGGGCCTGCGAGAGGGGAGTCTTCAGGAGCGGTGTCGCAGCCTGTGAGGATGAAATGGAAGGAGAAATATAGATTAAAGTGACTTTTCAAGATTATTGTTTGAGAACGTAATTTTATTCAATCTAAGTATTCAAAATTTTGATTTAAAGTCCTTAACAGATTGGAATTTAAGATTTTCATAAACATCTTTACACTTTCTGATACTTTTGCCATTTATGCAATACGCCCTATATAAAAAGAATTTTTCTTGCTTTTTTGTCATTTTTGTCTTTTTTTTTCATTTTTGTGCATTTTTGTTAGTTTTGTAATTCATATAATTTTTGTAGTTTTTGTAATTTTTTTCGTAATTTTTGTAATTTTTGTAATTTTTGTAATTTTTGTAATAATTATAATTTTTGTAAAAATGACAAAAATGACAAAAATGACAAAAATGACAAAAATGACAAAAATGACAAAAATGACAAAAATGACAAAAATGACAAAAATGACAAAAATTACAAAAATGACAAAAATTACAAAAATGACAAAAATGACAAAAATGACAAAAATGACAAAAATGACAAAAATGACAAAAATGACAAAAATGACAAAAATGACAAAAATGACAAAAATGACAAAAATGACAAAAATGACAAAAATGACAAAAATGACAAAAATGACAAAAATGACAAAAATGACAAAAATGACAAAAATGACAAAAATGACAAAAATGACATAAATGACAAAAATGACAAAAATGACAAAAATGACAAAAATGACAAAAATGACAAAAATGACAAAAATGAGAAAAATGACAAAAATGACAAAAATGACAAAAATGACAAAAATGACAAAAATGACAAAAATGACAAAAATGACAAAAATGACAAAAATGACAAAAATGACAAAAATGACAAAAATGACAAAAATGACAAAAATGACAAAAATGACAAAAATGACAAAAATAACAAAAATGACAAAAATGACCAAAAAATGACAAAAATGACAAAAATGACAAAAATGACAAAAATGACAAAAATGACAAAAATGACAAAAATGACAAAAATGACAAAAATGACAAAAATGACAAAAATGACAAAAATGACAAAAATGACAAAAATGACAAAAATGACAAAAATGACAAAAATGACAAAAATGACAAAAATGACAAAAATGACAAAAATGACAAAAATGACAAAAATGACAAAAATGACAAAAATGACAAAAATGACAAAAATGACAAAAATGACAAACATAAAAATATACAAAAATGACAAAAATCATAAAAAATGACAAAAATGACAAAAATGACAAAAATGACCAAAATAACAAAAATTACAAAAATTACATTAATTACATATTAAGTTACAAAAATTACAAATCATTTTCATCAATTTTGTTAGTTTTGTCAATTTTGTCAATTTTGTCAATGTTGTCATTTTTGTCAATTTTGTCAATTTTGTCAATTTTGTCAATTTTGTCGATTTTGTCAATTTTGTCAATTTTGTCAATTTTGTCAATTTTGTCAATTTTGTCAATTTTATCAATTTTGTCAATTTTGTCAATTTTATCAATTTTGTCAATTTTGTCAATTTTGTCAATTTTGTCAATTTTGTCAATTTTGTCAATTTTGTCAATTTTGTCAATTTTGTCAATTTTGTCCAATTTTGTCCATTTGGTCAATTTTTTTCAATTTTGTCAATTTTGTCAATTTGGTCAATTTTGTCATTTTCGATACATTTGTCATTTTTGTCATTTTTGTCTTTTTTGTCATTTTTGTCATTTTTGTCATTTTTGTCATTTTTGTCATTTTTGTCATTTTTGTCATTTTTGTCATTTTTGTCATTTTTGTCATTTTTGTCATTTTTGTCATTTTTGTCATTTTTGTCATTTTTGTCATTTTTGTCATTTTTGTCATTTTTGTCATTTTTGTCATTTTTGTCATTTTTGTCATTTTTGTCATTTTTGTCATTTTTGTCATTTTTGTCATTTTTGTCATTTTTGTCATTTTTGTCATTTTTATCATTTTTGTCATTTTTGTCATTTTTGTCATTTTTGTCATTTTTGTCATTTTTGTCATTTTTGTCATTTTTGTCATTTTTGTCATTTTTGTCATTTTTGTCATTTTTGTCATTTTTGTCATTTTTGTCATTTTTGTCATTTTTGTCATTTTTGTCATTTTTGTCATTTTTGTCATTTTTGTCATTTTTGTCATTTTTGTCATTTTTGTCATTTTTGTCATTTTTGTCATTTTTGTCATTTTTGTCATTTTTGTCATTTTTGTCATTTTTGTCATTTTTGTCATTTTTGTCATTTTTGTCATTTTTGTCATTTTTGTCATTTGTGTCATTTTTGTCATTTTTGTCATTTTTGTCATTTTTGTCATTTTTGTCATTTTTGTCATTTTTGTCATTTTTGTCATTTTGTCAATTCTGTCAATTTTGTCAATTCTGTTAAATTTAACAATTTTGTCAATTTTGTCAATTTTGTCAATTTTGTCAATTTTGTCAATTTTGCGAATTTTGTCAATTTTGTCAATTTTGTCAATTTTGTCAATTTTGTCAATTTTGTCAATTTTTTTAATTTTGTCAATTTTGTCAATTTTGTCAATTTTGTCAATTTTGTCAATTTTGTCAATTTTGTCAATTTTGTCAATTTTGTCAATTTTTTCAATTTTGTCAATTTTATCAATTTTGTCAATTTTGTCAATTTTATCAATTTTGTCAATTTTGTCAATTTTGTCAATTTTGTCAATTTTGTCAATTTTGTCAATTTTGTCAATTTTGTCAATTTTGTCCAATTTTGTCCATTTGGTCAATTTTTTTCAATTTTGTCAATTTTGTCAATTTGGTCAATTTTGTCATTTTCGATACATTTGTCATTTTTGTCATTTTTGTCTTTTTTGTCATTTTTGTCATTTTTGTCATTTTTGTCATTTTTGTCATTTTTGTCATTTTTGTCATTTTTGTCATTTTTGTCATTTTTGTCATTTTTGTCATTTTTGTCATTTTTGTCATTTTTGTCATTTTTGTCATTTTTGTCATTTGTGTCATTTTTGTCATTTTTGTCATTTTTGTCATTTTTGTCATTTTTGTCATTTGTGTCATTTTTGTCATTTTTGTCATTTTTGTCATTTTTGTCAATTTTGTCAATTTGTCAATTTTGTCAATTTTTTTGATTTTGTCAATTTTGTCAATTTTGTCAATTTTGTCAATTTTGTCAATTTTGTCAATTTTGTCAATTTTGTCAATTTTGTCAATTTTGTCAATTTTGTCAATTTTGTCAATTTTGTCAATTTTGTCAATTTTGTCAATTTTGTCAATTTTGTCATTTTTCTCAATTTTGTCAAGGTTTTCAATTTTGTCAATTTTTTTTAATTTTGTCAATTTTGTCAATTTGGTCATTTTTGTCAATTTTGTCATTTTTTTCGTTTTTGTCATTTTTGTCATTTTTGTCATTTTTATCATTTTTGTCATTTTTGCCATTTTTGCCATTTTTGCCATTTTTGCCATTTTTGTCGTTATTGTGTTAGTTTTGGTTTTTTTTATGTAATTTTTTGTCATTTTTGGGCCATTTTTGTGTCATTTTTGTGTCATTTTTGTGTCATTTTTTGTGTCATTTTTGTGTCATTTTTGTGTCATTTTCGTGTCATTTTTTTGTCATTTTTTGTGCCAATTTTGTGTCATTTTTGTCATTTTTGTCATTTTTGTGTCATTTTGGTGTCATTTTGGTGTCATTTTGGTGTCATTTTTGTGTCATTTTTGTGTCATTTTTGTCATATTTGTGTCATTCTTTTCATTTTGGCGTTATTTTTGTGTCACTTTTGTGTCTACTTTGAGTCATTTTTGTGCTGTTTTTGTGTCATTTTTGTGTTAGTTTTTCGTAATTTTTGTCATTTTTGTCATTTTTATAATTTTTGTGTCATTATTGTATCATTTTGGTGTCCCTTTTTTGTCATTTTTGTGCATTTTTGTTATTTTTGTGGCTTTTTTTCATTTTTTTTATTTATTTATCATTTTTGGTATCAATTTTGTCAATTTTGTCAATTTTGTCATTTTGTCGTTCTTTTTGTCTTTTTGGTGTCATTTTTGTGTCATTTTTGTGTCATTTTTGCGTCATTTTCTGTCAATTTTGTGCCATTTTTGTGTCATTTTTTTACCAGTTTTATGCCATTTTGGTCACATTTTTTTGCCATTTTTGTGTCATTTTTTGTCATTTTTGTGTCACTTTTGTGTCATTTTTGCCATTTTTTTTTAAATTTTGGAACTATGTTTTTTTATATTTTTTTCCGATATTTAGCTTTCCAGGTTTTTTTGTCTTCAAACTCGAATCCTCGGAAAAATTTTTTGAACGAATTTTTTTATTGTGAATCTTTTGATCAATTTCGCTTAAAGAAATTGGAAGGTGAACTTTTCCAATCTTGACAAATGGATTCGCTAAAACGTGCATGAGATGTGATGTCTCAAATAAGGCTTTTCACCATATGAAACGTAAAAAACCCTTCTGGTTGGTTTAGTATCGTTTTTTTTATTGTGAAAAACCGAAAATCAGTCCCAATATGTTAGCGATTGTTCAATTTGGCGTGAGAGAGTTTCTATCCCCATCTCCAGGAAGATTAGTCAACTGTAAGTGGTTATTTGTTGGAATATTGATTTTGCAATGGCTGCTGACTAATAACTTGGAAAATGGTTACACAGAAGGAAAAAAAGATACGCATTCTGATAGAGAGAGCAGCAAAAGGTCGAGTCGAGGAATTCGGGATGCTTTCGGGAACTTTTTTTTTCGCTGTTACCTTCGCCCAAAATACAGAACAACAAGACAAGACACAATATCTGTTTTTTACGCGCCGGCCACGGTTCCGAGAAGGAAAATCACAGATAACCGAAATCAAAGGACGAAGAAGCCAAGCCGAGCAGCTTTTTCCATCCGATTTCCTTCATAAATATTTATGCCCAGTAAGTGGAGAAGCAAATAGCACATCCGTTTTCTCATATTCTGTATGCTCTTTTTTGTTGTTGTCGAATTGCTGCCTGTCTTCCATCAGTGGAAAAAAGGTTCCGGAGCCTAGCTGTTCGACCACGATTAATTCATAAAAGTTGATTCCTCTGGAGAAATTGATACGGAAAGATGGAAGACCAAACCTTTTTTCTCGGGAAATTACACGAATTCGGAAAAGTGCCAGGGCAACTAACTCCAATAGGGGCGAGGGAATTTGACCGATACACGCACATCAAATGAATCGTGCGAATTCTTGGTTGAGTTTTCGATTTCAAAAACTAGAAAACGAAGGGGAAAACAGCCAAATAATTCCGAGTCAACGATTTATTCAATTAGCAATCCATTAAAGTGAAAAGGTCGAAATCGGGAATGAACGGTTTTCATCCTTCCGGTTCGATTTCTCCACTACTGAGGAGATGGGTGAGGTGAAATCGAATTGAATAAACACCAACCAACCAGATTCGATTCGATTGCGATTCGACGACCAAGAAGGTGGTTGGGTGGAAAAATGCTTTCCAAACATGCGTTCAAATTCAATTAAAACGGATTGCAAATGGATGTCGGTAATGGGTTCCGGATTCTCTAGGTGTGGATGTTTTATTTTTACATAAAGAATTGCATAGTCAAAAAGTCGGATTAGAAAGCATAGAATTCTCTTTCAAAAATATATTTCATTTAAACAAATTGTTAAAAAAAAATTTATCCGAAAGTCTCGTCACGAAAAACTTGATGGTTCAATCCTGTATATGACATGCCTTAGTTTTAAAATAAAACTGATGAGGAATCTGAAGTTAGGAAGCTGTAGATACTCATGTGTTATGTTAGGAAAGTTTCAATTTCTAACTATCTGATTTTATTTTCAAACAAAGATTCCATGCATTCCTGATTTTTATTTCATCTCAGGCGAAAGCGGAAGCTTAGTAAAAAAACTTCATAGTGATTTACTCTACTTTGATCTAAATAGGTCTAACCAAATTTTATTCTTCTGAAATTAATTTTTGACGGTCGCCATGGGAGACGAAAAATCTCGCATAGTAACACTTGCAAGGTCAAACTTATGAAACACAATGGTTTTCATCTTTTTTTAACCTACCGCTTTCTGAAGAGTGAAAATCCGAATAAACAATCAAAATTTTCAGTTTTAGGTGAGGAGTAAATTCTCCAGAAAGAATACAGGGCGCAATTTTAAGTCCAGTTTTCTTCTTGCACCAATTTTGTTGCCACAAGCACAACGCATCGACTAACCTTATCAGGTCCTTTCCTGCCAACTTGCACACAGAACTTCGGTAGACAGTAGAAGGTAGAACGACACTCACGCCAAAAGTGGGATTTAATTATCGGAACACTGATGGCATAGAAATAAAAAAAAAACCCTCACACACGTTGACTCCAACAACGCACAGCAATGGGAAGAAAATTGAATCATACAATAAACATAATCTTTTTATTATCGCCGTTAATTTCGTTGTTTGCAGTTGTGTCGGTTGAATTGGTATTCCTCGGAAGTAGGAAAACGACTTTTCTCCGAAAATTCGAACTTCTTCTTGTCTGAGACCCCAAGGCAGACGTCAGGAAAACTTTTTGGAGCCTAGCATAAACATGGGATTTGAGCACGTTCCTTCCTTTCCCCTAGCTGGTAAATAGTAGGTGGTCGTCGCGATAGATTTGTGACACGAAATTAATTTATCGCCGATTCCTCCTCGGATAGGGATACTAACTAACTCGGTTCCGGATGGAGGAAAGATGTGTGAGTTTTGTCCCCCTACCTAGAGCCATCTAGCTTCTTCCGGCGCACAATGAGTGATTTCTTTACGAACGGAAGACGACAAACACCAGCACTAATAAAAAGAAACGCGAGCGCAGGGGTGGCAGTGATAAAATTTATGGCAAAGTTGCTCGGACGCATTCTGATGACCTGGATTTGCCATTGATTAGAACTCTGGGTATATGGATCAAAGCGGAATTCATAAATAATGGAGATTTATTAGCTATGCTGCACCCTGCCCCCACATCGAAAAATGACTTTGAAATTGGAAACGTACGGAAGTAAATAGAAAAAAAGGCAGTTATGATAATGAGTAACAATAGGAAATGACGAATGTCAAAGCTGAGGGAAAACATAGTTTCAAAAAAAGATTGTATTGACAAATTCCCAAAAACAGTTAATTTCATTCATAAATACCTATATTAGTTAGCGTTAAATAAGTAGGTACATATTTGAAAGTTTGAAAGCAAGAATGAAGGGTGATACGGTCAAAATTTGGTCAATATCAACTTGACGTATTTTTTTTCAATTTTGCATTTAAAAAACCTGAACACCCCTCATTTTGAAGGTGTGTGTGTAGAATGTTGCTCCTATTTTGATTTTGGAATTCTCTCTGCAGTTGTCAAAATGCCGTCCAAGGAAGAAGAGCAGCCTAACCTCTCTCTCCCAGATGCCGCAAATAAGCTGGGTGTATCGTCTACAACCGTGCATCGAGCCAAAAAACGAGCCCGACTATCGACTTACAAGAAGGTAGTGACTCCAAATTGCGATGATAAACAAAATACGACGGCCAAAGCGCGATCCCGGAGGCTGTACACGACGATGCTGACGAAGTTTGACTGCGTGGTAATAGACGACGAAACCTACGTCAAAGCCGACTACAAGCAGCTTCCGGGACATGAGTTTTATACGGCAAAAGGAAGGGGAAAGGTAGCAGATATTTTCAAGCACATGAAACTGTCAAAGTTTGCTAAGAAATATCTGGTTTGGCAAGCCATCTGTACCTGTGGCTTGAAAAGCAGCATTTTCATAGCTTCCGGGACTGTCAACCAAGAAATTTACGTGAAAGAGTGTTTGAACAAACGACTGCTGCCTTTCCTGAAGAAACACGTTTGTTCCGTACTGTTTTGGCCGTATTTGGCATCTTGCCATTACGGTAAAAAGGCCATGGAGTGGTACGCCGCCAACAACGTGCAGGTGGTTCCCAAGGAAAAGAACCCTCCCAACACGCCAGAGCTCCGACCAGTTGAGAAATACTGGGCTTTTGTCAAGCGGAAGCTAAAGAAGACCAAAAAAAACTGCTAAGAACGAGCAGCAGTTCAAGGCAAACTGGCTTTCTGTGGCGAAGAAGGTGGACAAGGCGGCTGTACAAAATCTGATGGCAGGGTTAAGCGTAAGGCCCGGCAATTTGGATTTGGAAAAGCGGAAACCTAACTGAATATTTTTCCTGAATTTTATACTAATTAAACTTGAAAAAGAAATTTAATATGATTTTTTAAATAAACGATTTCACCGATTTACATGCGTTTTCCCTTGACAAAATTTTGACCGTATCATCCTTTATATGCGCAGGAAGTAGGTACCTATCAGAATTTTTGAAGTGATGAAATTTGTAAATATTTTCTTGCATGGCGACCGTCAAAAAAAATTCGTTTTACGAGGCCCAAAAATGCACGTAGGCATTTGATGAACAGATGAACATGCTCAGAAAACGGAGAATAGCTTGAATTTGTTTACGATTTCATGTTGAACAATTGTCAGGAGTGCAAAGTAGGCGTTATCTTGCAAGAAGGTCAACATTTTCACTCCTTGCAATTTGTTTTCCAGAAATTAGAAAATAGCATAAAAAACATTATTCGAGTACCGCGATAGGGAACATAATTGTGAAGTGTGCTGTAGAAAATGAAAAAATCTCGTGAATATACAGTAGATTTTAAAGTTTGAGACTTCTATTTTGTTCTTTTTATAAAAATCTACATACATATATGAAGCGTTTGTTTCCCTTGTTCCAGTATCTTATGCGGTATTTACCACATGGGTGGACTGGCCGTAGTAATTTCTGCAATGTTTGTTTACATGTACCAGAGATTATGTTAAAAAGAAAAATGAAGGGAGCAAGTTTTTTATTTATCAGGATGTTTACGTGTTTTGGCTATGTTGATTACAGAAGAAGAAGAATAAGATTTCATGTTGAACAATTGTCAATTTAGCAGCTTCTTGCTGTTTCATAATACAATAATTCTAGTAAAAATTTATAACAGATTTCCTTTGTCTTAATTCTTCTTTCATCTTTCACTATTATTTTCAATCTGAGCTACAAGTTTTGCAAAACAGTTAAGTCCTGAGTTTAAAACGAAGCACACAATACAATTTCCCGACCCGTGTTTACGCGATTTTTTTCATTTATAATCATGTTTTTAATTTTGGAATAAACGCAGTTTTTATGAAAGTTTTAAACAGTGATGAATTTTTTTTTTAATTTTGTTGTTAAAATTATTTTAAAAATTTGGACATGGTTAAACATTAGAACTTCAAGGGGTAACTTTAATTTTAAGGGAAACAAGTTTCAACCCACCAGTTGGAGTTTGGTGTTCTATTATGTGCACTTTTATCGAAATGATAAATGAAGACTTAAGTCTGCAAAATATTTCTGAAACTTCCAAAAGACCTCTACGAATATTTTAGGAAAAAAAAAACTTTTATTTGGGGGTGCCTCAAAGCGCTCAAAGTATCGGCTTTTTTACCTTCTAAAAATCACCAAAGGGGGGTCAAGAAAATCGGAAAAATCGAAGTTTGAATTTTCATACCAACGTTAAAATATGGTGTTATATAAAAAAAAAATTTTGTCAAAAATCGACTTGAAAATTTAAAAAATCACGTGAGGGGGGTGGGCGAACCAAAGCCAATCTGGAAAATCTAATTTTGAACTTTGATGCCAAATGACTTGAAATGCATGAAACATCGAGATCTGGTGTTATATCGAAAAAAAATTGTTGCCAAATATCGATTTTATGAGACTTTTTTTTTATAGGAATTAAACTCCTTTTTCGCAAAACCGAATATTCGCAAATGCCCAGAAATTCGATTTTTGGAGAAAAAAAAAACAATTTTTTTTTTCAAGATAACACAAAATTATGACGTGTCATGCATTTCTAAGTCATAAGGCATCAAAAATAAAATTTCAATTTTTTCGATTTGCTTTGGTGATTTTTAAAAGTAAAAAACCGAAACTTTAAGCGCTTTGAGGGACCCCTTTGAGCTGGAATTTTGGATGGTATGGTTTTTAAGCCAATCCACAAAATTTCTATGATCGGTTTGCGAAAACTTTACATGATTCATTTGCCCCCCTACCTGTGCAAACTTTCAGCTAAATCGGACTTGATTTAGGGGTGCCTCAAAGCGCTCAAAGTATCGGTTGTTTACCATCTCAAAAATAGAAAAAATCGAAATTTGAATTTTGATGCCAAATGACTTAAAAATGCATGAAACATCGAGATCTGGTGTTATAACCAAAAAAAAATTCCAAAAGTCTAATTTCTGAACTTTTTTTTTCGGAAAAGTCCTAGAAAATCGATTTTTGCAAACAAATCTTTTCAAGATAAGCCATTTGGCATTTTTTTCTGATTTCCTTTGGTAATTTTTGAGGATCAAAAAACCAAAACATTGAGAGTCTTGAGGCACCCCCAAATGAAGTTTTTGGGCCATTCTACAGAATGTATATGGTCGGTTGTGAAATTCGACATGACTCATTTGGCTGCCGCCAGGGCCAGATTAAGCCATCGAGGGGCTCCCTACAAATCGATTTTTTTAACAAATGCCATCCCAGAAAATACATAATACTTTAAACATACAAAGAAACTGGAAATGAATTCGATATGATGCCTTCAAATAATCATTATATCTGCGTAGGAAGTACCTCACTTATTGTGAAAAATAAAAGTAATCAAAGAGGATAATTCCAATTTGAAAACATGATAAATAAAATTTATCATTTTTGAGCCCTATCAGCTTGGAAAATGCACCAATATTGCTCTTGAAATGCTGATCTTTAGTGTTAAAAGAATGAGCCTTTATTTAAACACTTGATTCGGAATTTTCCCTCATTTTTGTAATTTTTTTTCATTTTGTTTTTTTTTGTCATTTTTGTCATTTTTGTCAATTTTGTCATTTTTGTCAATTTTGTCATTTTTGTAATTTTTGTCATTTTTGTAATTTTTGTAATTTTTGTAATTTTTGTAATTTTTGTCATTTTTGTAATTTTTGTAATTTTTGTAATTTTTGTAATTTTTGTAATTTTTGTAATTTTTGTAATTTTTGTAATTTTTGTAATTTTTGTAATTTTTGTAATTTTTGTAATTTTTGTAATTTTTGTAATTTTTGTAATTTTTGTAATTTTTGTAATTTTTGTAATTTTTGTCATTCTTGTCATTTTTGTCATTTTTGTCATTTTTATCATTTTTATAATTTTTGTCATTTTTGTTATTTTTGTCATTTTTGTCATTTTTGTCATTTTTGTCATTTTTGTCATTTTTGTCATTTTTGTCATTTTTGTCATTTTTGTCATTTTTGTCATTTTTGTCATTTTTGTCATTTTTGTCATTTTTGTCATTTTTGTCATTTTTGTCATTTTTGTCATTTTTGTCATTTTTGTCATTTTTGTCATTTTTGTCATTTTTGTCATTTTTGTCATTTTTGTCATTTTTGTCATTTTTGTCATTTTTGTCATTTTTGTCATTTTTGTCATTTTTGTCATTTTTGTCATTTTTGTCATTTTTGTCATTTTTGTCATTTTTGTCATTTTTGTTATTTTTGTCATTTTTGTCATTTTTGTCATTTTTGTCATTTTTGTCATTTTTGTCATTTTTGTCATTTTTGTCATTTTTGTCATTTTTGTCATTTTTGTCATTTTTGTCATTTTTGTCATTTTTGTCATTTTTGTCATTTTTGTCATTTTTGTCATTTTTGTCATTTTTGTCATTTTTGTCATTTTTGTCATTTTTGTCATTTTTGTCATTTTTGTCAGTTTTGAGATTTTTGTCATTTTTGTCATTTTTGTCATTTTTGTCATTTTTGTCATTTTTGTCATTTTTGTCATTTTTGTCATTTTTGTCATTTTTGTCATTTTTGTCATTTTTGTCATTTTTGTAATTTTTGTAATTTTTGTAATTTTTGTAATTTTTGTAATTTTTGTAATTTTTGTAATTTTTGTGATTTTTGTAATTTTTGTAATTTTTTGTAATTTTTGTAATTTTTGTCATTTTTGTAATTTTTGTCATTTTTATAATTTTTGTAATTTTTGTCATTTTTATCATTTTCGTCATTTTTGTCATTTTTGTCATTTTTGTCATTTTTGTCATTTTTGTCATTTTTTTCATTTTTGTCATTTTTGTCATTTTTGTCATTTTTGTCATTTTTGTCATTTTTGTCATTTTTGTCATTTTTGTCATTTTTGTCATTTTTGTCATTTTTGTCATTTTTGTCATTTTTGTCATTTTTGTCATTTTTGTCATTTTTGTCATTGTTGTCATTTTTGTCATTTTTGTCATTTTTGTCATTTTTGTCATTTTTGACATTTTTGACATTTTTGTCATTTTTGTCATTTTTGTCATTTTTGTCATTTTTGTCATTTTTGTCATTTTTGTCATTTTTGTCATTTTTGTCATTTTTGTCATTTTTGTCATTTTTGTCATTTTTGTCATTTTTGTCATTTTTGTCATTTTTGTCATTTTTGTCATTTTTGTCATTTTTGTCATTTTTGTCATTTTTGTCATTTTTGTCATTTTTGTCATTTTTGTCATTTTTGTCATTTTTGTCATTTTTGTCATTTTTGTCATTTTTGTCATTTTTGTCATTTTTGTCATTTTTGTCAGTTTTGAGATTTTTGTCATTTTTGTCATTTTTGTCATTTTTGTCATTTTTGTGATTTTTGTCATTTTTGTAATTTTT
This sequence comes from Uranotaenia lowii, assembly GCF_029784155.1. Taxonomy (NCBI): domain Eukaryota; kingdom Metazoa; phylum Arthropoda; class Insecta; order Diptera; family Culicidae; genus Uranotaenia; species Uranotaenia lowii. The sequence continues at coordinate 9,865,321 of NC_073693.1, forward strand.
GTAATTTTTGTAATTTTTGTGATTTTTGTAATTTTTGTAATTTTTGTCATTTTTGTAATTTTTGTCATTTTTGTAATTTTTGTCATTTTTGTCATTTTTATCATTTTTATCATTTTTGTCATTTTTGTCATTTTTGTCATTTTTGTCATTTTTGTCATTTTTGTCATTTTTGTCATTTTTGTCATTTTTGTCATTTTTGTCATTTTTGTCATTTTTGTCATTTTTGTCATTTTTGTCATTTTTGTCATTTTTGTCATTTTTGTCATTTTTGTCATTTTTGTCATTTTTGTCATTTTTGTCATTTTTGTCATTTTTGTCATTTTTGTCATTTTTGTCATTTTTGTCATTTTTGTCATTTTTGTCATTTTTGTCATTTTTGTCATTTTTGTCATTTTTGTCATTTTTGTCATTTTTGTCATTTTTGTCATTTTTGTCATTTTTGTCATTTTTGTCATTTTTGTCATTTTTGTCATTTTTGTCATTTTTGTCATTTTTGTCATTTTTGTCATTTTTGTCATTTTTGTCATTTTTGTCATTTTTGTCATTTTTGTCATTTTTGTCATTTTTGTCATTTTTGTCATTTTTGTCATTTTTGTCATTTTTGTCATTTTTGTCATTTTTGTCATTTTTGTCATTTTTGTCATTTTTGTCATTTTTGTCATTTTTGTCATTTTTGTCATTTTTGTCATTTTTGTCATTTTTGTCATTTTTGTAATTTTTGTCATTTTTGTCATTTTTGTCATTTTTGTCATTTTTGTCATTTTTGTCATTTTTGTCATTTTTGTCATTTTTGTCATTTTTGTCATTTTTGTCATTTTTGTCATTTTTGTCATTTTTGTCATTTTTGTCATTTTTGTCATTTTTGTCATTTTTGTCATTTTTGTCATTTTTGTCATTTTTGTCATTTTTGTCATTTTTTGTCAATTTTTGTCATTATTGTCATTATTGTCATTTTTGTCTTTTTTGTCTTTTTTGTCATTTTTGTCATGTTTGTCATTTTTGTCATTTTTGTCATTTTTGTCATTTTTGTCATTTTTGTCATTTTTGTCATTTTTGTCATTTTTGTCATTTTTGTCATTTTTGTCATTTTTGTCATTTTTGTCATTTTTGTCATTTTTGTCATTTTTGTCATTTTTTGTCAATTTTTGTCATTATTGTCATTATTGTCATTTTTGTCTTTTTTGTCTTTTTTGTCATTTTTGTCATGTTTGTCATTTTTGTCATTTTCGTCATTTTTGTCATTTTTGTCATGATTTCCACAATATTTTTAATTTGATATTCATAACAAACATTGAACTTTAAAATTTTTAAAAGTTTAGATCGCAAAAGAAAACGTTCAACTGTTTAAAATCAATCGAGTTTTCTACTTGCTGTTTTTTACAGGTAAAAGTTGCATCTTTTTGATGATCGAATTGTTTCGGTTGTTTTTTTATTGTTTTTCCTTTTATTCTTAATGTAATTACTTCATCAAAGAGGATTATTTTGATTTTTTTTTAATCTGATGCCTTGAAACAGGTTTCTTTAAGATAGTAAAATTAGGATTAGAACAAAAACAAACAAAAGAAAAGATTTCGTTAGTAAAAAACACAAGAAACAAAACCCAACTCAATCAGTTTAAAACTAAGAGTACGGAACAAACAAGAACTGAATCAAAAAACCTAACTGGTAGGTTCTGGCCAAACTCTGGCTAATGAGGGAAAAACGAAAATAAACCAACACCATTTCTGAAATGTTAACGAAAACACAACGAACGAAAAAGAAAAGATTTCGGAGGGAAAAAAACTTAGAAGAAAGAGAAAAAAATCCCCCGGACATAATCCTTTTATCTACTTACGTTCAAAATGGCCGGCTGAGCAGGCACTTCCGTCACCGGTTTGGCCGCCTGATCCGTGTTTCAAGAAAGGCCAAGAACGACGGTGGGTGGAGCGCGAATTTTCCGTTACGGGGATTGTTTTCATAAGATTTTGACGCAATACGCAGAACACCAGACATTGGGACATACAAAAACCACGGCAGGCAAAAAGAGAGAGAGAGAAAGAAAGCGATATTTAACATTAATTAATGATGGTATATTGATTTCGCTGCTTGACTTAAAGAATTTTTTTTAAACAAATTTCGGCCTCAGTAAAAATATATTTAGTTTTAACTTCCGTAACTTTACGAAAATAATCCATATTTAAATTCCACCCAATCAAACTATGAACACCTCAACTAAATTATTGTTCTCCGATTAATTAAAGCCGATCTAAATTGAAGGCATTGTTGCACTTGCAACGAGAAGAATTATTTATTTTGGTGGCTAACCATCGAATGATGTTTGCTAATAATCCTGAAACGACACAACACGTCGGTCATTCCACAGAAGATAATTACTCAAAAACCACAACAATTTCGAAGCGGGAAAATCAAAACCAAACCGGCCGGGTCAGAGCCGGACTTAGAAATCTTTAGAAAACACAATGTATACAAAATAACCAAATAAAATCTATTTTAGAAGCTATAGTATTTCAAGACTGAATTGAACAACAAATTTTTCTTTTTTTTTTCTTTTTTTAGTTGTCGTAGGATTTATTTTTTATTTTTTTAGGATTACGGATTTAATTTGGAACAAGGTATTTTTTAGACCACTTTGCTGATCTCACTTTAAAGTATTCATGAACCATAAACATTTAAACACAACCTAAATAACAAATCAAAATTAAAAGGAACAAAAAGGAGAATCACATCATTCATTAACAAAACTTTCATATTTGAAATATCTCCTCATAAATATTCTTCGAAGTTTAATAGAAGTATCTTCAATCCTAAGGGTCGTTTTTGAAAACACATTAGGGTATCAGAAACAAGAATTAGGGAAACAAGTTAGTTTTATGAAAACTAAAACACATTACTTGACTTTTAAACTTTTCATCACTGCCTCATATTTAGAAATAGGAGTTTCCTTAAGAAAAATCTAGGAGCATAGGAGGTGTAGGAAAACTCGATCGCACCATTCACCAAAATGGATCCTGATCTATAACCTTTCCCCCACTAACAAAACCCTTTCCTTGGATATTTGAATATAGATTCGCAGACGTATAGACGGTTTCTATAGTTGGTTAAATTGACTTACCTTTGTTTCGGAATTTTTCAAAATTTATCTTTGGAATATAAAGGGACAAGAGGTTGTTAATTAATCCTGAGAATATCCTACTAACAATCCTTCCTTCATTCCTCATTGACTACTAGGACGTGGCCGGCGCCGTTATTGATCATTTTCATAGGGAGAGCATGAGTTTTGTGCATTGTGAATGAATTGCTAGTCCCAAGCACCATTCTTTTGGCCTTTGAACAAGGCTGATGGCCTCGATCAATCACGGAGTAGCAACCATTGGCGAGGTAGAACTTGGTCTGCTTAGCCACGCCAGCGATCATGGAATTTGAAGTGCGTAAGTTGAACAAAGTCTAATCAAATATGTTATCTGAAGTTTTGAATCAATGATCCTATCTAAGCACTTCAAGTTCAATGATTTAAGGTGGATATGAGTACCCAGCAAACATTTATGAAGGTATAACGCAGGAACAACAAAATTATTCAAACAAATATACCAGATAAAAAGGTTGTATTAAACTAACCAAAATAGCATATAGCTACAAAAGTGGAGGCGATATATCTACAATGACAAGATTCCAACGATTCGATTTTCCAACAAAAAGCAAAATAAACGGATATAAAATTTCCTCGATCGAGAGTTGAACTCCAGTCCTCCGAATTCGCAGTCCGGTATCTTACCACGATGCCAACTCATCAGTTGATATGGTCCACGCTATAGCTCTATAGGTGAGATTTTCTTTTTACGAACCGATCAAAGGAAGAGACCGGAGAGAGTGTCAATTGAAGGACCGCCCATTTATCGTAAATCAGTTCACTCAAATCCTAAATGTCGAATTAACAAACTCTCAACTTTTTGGAGACATATTTACGAATTGACTAAACTGCTATCCGATTCAAATTTTTTTGGGCAAAGCTTGTCGTAAATGAATGATAGAAAATCACTCAATACCATCGTGTTTACGATAGTTATTGAAAATGTCTTAATATTCGATTCGGATTATCATTTCTATTACGATTTCATGTTAGCTGGGTAGTCAACTAAGCTAAGCTAAGCTAAGCTTCATGAACCATAAACATTTAATCATGAAGAATTTGAACAAGTATAGTTGAAACCCGGGCTTTCAATATATATATTTTTAATTTTTTCATGATAAAGCAATTTTATTAAAGTGATAACCAAGGAGGTCCAAAAGACCCCTGGTCCAAAATAAATCTGTTACCTATTCTTATCAATTATTTTTCAATTTTGTCATTTTTATCTTTTTTATCATTTTTGTAATTTTCCCGGGTTTTCCAAATTTTTTTCCCTAGAACCCGGCCATCCGCCCATCTATGGATGTTTAACGACACCGGAAGTTTAGCCTAATTCTAGGCTTCCCCATTCTAAACAACAATGTTATTCAGCAAGGACGCCGCCATCGTTTATTATCTTACTGGCTCTGGACCGGATGGTTTCCCGGAGGCAATGTCCAAAGCTTGAAAACAAGGCAACAGGCGCCAATTCTCGGGCCTGGGAAAAAGCCTCAACTAAAGAGAAGAGAGAACGGTAGATTAGTGTCCAGTTCAATTGAGGACACTGTAGTTGGAAATTTCTCCTATAGAGGGAAAGGGAGCTAAAAAAAAACACCTAATCCAATCTCGGGCTTCGCATGTTAGATGAAATCGATTTAGACTTCCGCCATAATTTACCCCGGTTCGTCGGTCGGTTCGGTTTGCACTTTTTTTTTCTCTGTGTGTATATGTCAGAGCTTTCAGCCAGCTCTCGACAGGACTTTGGTTTGGCGCCGGGGCTGGATTGCGAATCTTTTCCAAGTGCACCTCGGGAATACAAGGTGCAGAAATTGCAATCATTCGGCACAATGGGATTTTGAAGTGAAAAATTGGGAGAAAACAGTAAAACTGAAAAGTCTAACTAGAATATTTAATTTTTCTAAAGAAATGTTTCGGACAGTGTAATTTTAAAATTTCAAGGAATAAAATACATGAAAATTAATGTAAAAAAAAACATGCGAACTAAATCGCCGGTAGGACTTGAACCCACATTTCTGGGGCCCATTTGTTATCATTCTACGACAGGAGACAACGTAGAGATTTAATAATTTTATAATTGTATAATATGGTTGATCCATTTAAGGTTAATTGAACATCTACGCCCAAAAAAGAGGTTGCAAAATTTTGCCGATCGGAGCTAACTATGTGCTGAAATGTGCATTGCGTCAAAGATGAAATGATTGCTTTCCCGGCACTGATATTAATGGCGTATTTTTTTTTTGATTCCGGATTTGGCTCTGGAACCGTCAGAATAAAAAAACGAGTTTCGGGTTTCAAGTTATTCCATACGTAGGTGTGCGTGAGAACGAGCGCAATGTTTACATGCAGCTGTCATTTTGTTCTCCCTTCAGGATTTCTTCATTCGGTTCTTCACATCCGGATTGCCGTTTTTCGTGTCCGGATTGCACTGGACAGCAGATAGTACGATTTTGCTTGGCTGAGAGGTTCAAAATCGCGGCAATAATCATTTGCCCGTTCATTATTTAAACTGTTTTGTTTTCAGCTAAAAACAGCTGTTTAATGTTTTGACAACAACGTTGAGAGTATTGGTGAACTTCTCGCAAAACTGACTTTTTTCTCAGGGCGACTCCGTCCCTTTTTCGAGCGAACCTAGGTTGCCTCTCGAGCAATAAATGAGCACGATGACAGCAGTTAGAGCGAACCTAGGTTGCCTCTAGTTTGCCTCCAGGTGAAAAAAAATACGGTATAAGACTCGAGCTCTCGTGCAAAAAGATGCAGGTCCAGATCCAAACAAATATCCAAGCTTAATAAGAAAAACCTTTTTTGGGATTTTCATCCTATCGGATAATTCATCCCAGAAACAAGAAAATAAAACAAAATCCGTCGGAAAGTGAGATTCGAACTCAGGACAATTTTCTAATTTCATCTTTCTCATCTGACGGCTTAACTAGTGAACTACCTGAGCCAGATGGAGAACAAGGGTTGATTGTCATAGACTTTCTTTCACGGCCAATCACAAAAAATGCTGGCTTTCTGGCGTTTGATCGGACGTTTGCCAGTATGTTTTGATTTATCATGGGAAAGGGAAATGGATGTGATGGGATTGGGAGGGACATGAGAACGTTTTTTCATTTTGTTTTCTTCAGTCATACGCAACGCGGTTGCCAGCGGTTTCAAATCGAATCAACGTCGCTGGCGTTCACATCTTATGCCAATGACGTTGAAATATTGAGAGATCATGATTGGAGTAAAGGTTGAATTTTGGGTGTATACGCCCAAAAAAGAAGTTGCAGAATCTTAATGCTGATTTGTGCTTACTCTGTTGTCACTTCAAACAAAAAGTCAAGTGAAAAAAAAAACAAAAACAAAAAATGCCTCACTAGTCTCGTCTAACCAGTTGCACCAATTTGTCCTTTGTCAGTTGAATAACGGGTGCTTATTTCCGTATCATTTCTGTCCTGGCCAATCAATTATTATTAATTCTCACCAGCTTATCAACACTGGTTAGCCCCGGGAGAACAAAACCAAACGTCTCACAGCTTCTTTACGCCAATAGTTTGCGAAACCTGTGCCAATGATGAGCGATTATCTGCATGCCATGATAAGAATACATCCTGTTTCGTGGGTGTAGATTAGGGTGTCCTTCCCGGGATTTCCCGACCGGGAATTTTCGGGAATGGAAAAAAGAATCGGAAATTCCCGAATCCCGGAAAACGCTAAAAAATCCTGGGAATTTCTGAAGCCAATAAAAAGGTGTAAATTACTAAAAATTTACACCATTTAAATTGCAGAAATGGACAGTGTGGTCACTCATTCGGGAAAGTCGTGAAATGCGGAGCAAAGTCTGGAATTAAAATTCATCGGAAAAATGCGGGAAAAAGTCGGAAATTCTTCACAGAAATCAGATATTTTTAGGTCAGCTGATCAATACATATATTTCAGTGCCTTCAATGCGCCAGGATAGTTGATAAAAAAAAGTGAAACAAACACTCAAACCATGTTCTCAAAAATGAACTCGATCCTTCGAGCAACTCATAAATGATAAAATTTTAGACTTCAGTTCAGGTTCAGTTGTTATCGAGAAATAGATTGTAGAAATACAAGATTTTTCCGATTGAATTTTTTGTGGTCTTTAATAAAAGATGTCCCACATCAAATTGCATCACAGTTAAAACGCTGTAAAAATTACCTAGTTCATCGATTCTTCACAAACTTTCAGACAATAAACTATAAACCGTTTGTATTCTTTTGGTATTTTTACTTCCAGTTCAATGCCATCTTCTTGCAATCGTACATTAGGCCCAACTATACTCAAAAGATTTTGAAAGCAGCTTCTTTTCTACAAAAACCTGCTTTTTCGTAATTTCTTCCTCAAAATTAATCTCTTTGAGACGCTCACTGAGTGCCTGCTCTAAAATAGCACACTATTTTTAATGGGCTTCATATCACTTGAAAACATCCTTTGCATAGTGGAACAATTAAAAATCAATCGACCACCTTACAGCTTATTTTGAACTTGAAACTAACCAAAAAATGTAAAGAGCTTAAGAAATAATTTTCACAGTATATCGAGATTTTGTTAAAAACAAACATCATTATTGGACCCTTTCGAATTTATCTTAAATTTTACGAAGCTCTCGAAAATGATAACAACAAAGCAGCTATGAAGACCATTCCAAAATGGTATTCGTGATGAAAATCGGTTTAGTAGTTTTGCAAATGGAGCCAAAACTGTAAACCCTTTTTTTTGCGAATTGTGTTATTTGATCCAGAAAGTTGCTTAAATCACTTTCGAATGCCCCAGCTATACGTATTGAATGCTGTAATAATTATATGTCAAATTTTATCAATAATCTATATATATAAAAATGAATGTTTGTCTGTCTGTCTGTTCCCTATAGACTCGGAAACTACTGAACCGATCATCGTCAAAACTGGCATCTGAGGGTTTTTGAGGCCGGGGATGGTTTCTGTAATAGTCAAAACTCCATCCGACTTAAGGAAGGAGAGGCTTCCATACAAAATTTGTAGTTTTTCGAAACAAATTAAAGTCATGACATCCATTTTCTTGAGATTTTTTTTTCCTTTGGGCGGTTTGTTTTTCGTCTCTATGGTCGAGGCGTCGCAAGCCAACGTCGCAAAAGGAAAGTAACCCAGGCATAGCATACTGATCAGTAGGAATATTTTGGCGCGTATTTCTCAACCAAGCATCTTTTCTTTGAGGGGTTTGTTTTTCGTCTCCATGGGCGAGCAAACGTCGTCGCAAGAGGATAGTAACCAAAGCACACTGTTCATGGATTGCTGGAAAATTTAACAATAAGGCGCCTGTTTCTCAAACACGTGGGGCGATATGAAACCTAGATGTGTTTTTTTCTTGCTTATTTGATTTGTACACAGCACGTGGTAATAAATTACGCCTAGATGTGACACGGATTGGTATTTCATCAATCGAATCAAAACCAATTGAAATATTTGCAAAAATACTTCCATATTGAGTTCGTGTTAATGTAGGTAGCATTCGACTTTTCATTCAAGGAACATTAGAACATGTTCAAACGTTCAACTTTTTCTGTAAAAAAAAATTAAAAATAATGTTTTCTTCTAGAAATTGTTACTTCGGCCCAAGTACACAACTGAAACGAATTTAGAAATGAAAATGGGAGCTTTTTATTTTAAATAATTCTGAAAAAAACATCGTACTTTTTGCTTACATACCAATTCAAGTACGTACTTAACATGAAAAGTGTTTTTGTGTTACATGGCTGCATAAAAGAGACTTTTGATCCGCTTCGTTTTTGAAAAGCGAGACTTTAGAACTGATATTCAACTATACGCAAAATTTTTAAGAGAAATTTTTAGTTTACCCTTAAAGTGTATAAAACAATATTCTCTTCTGTCAACTTACTCGGTGGGGCAAGGGCAAACGTCGAACTTTTAAGAAATTCATCTTCAAAATGATTCAATATGTTGGAAAGACCAGAAGGGGTATTCCGAATGTTGAAACTGCAGCGGATATTGAAAATTCTTAAATGTCTTTGTAAATGAAGCTCATTCCCTTTGAACAGCATTCGTTAAAAGTGGAGTAACAAACATAAATTTATATTGCAGGAATACTGCAGATATATCAGTGAAACTTGATAGAACAAAAAACAAATCCATTTTAAAGCCATTACTCTGACGCATCTGTAAATAAGCTTTGCATTGACACTTGCCCCAATAAACGGAACAAATGTAAACTTAGAAATTTGTTTTTGCGAACATTTTTGAATATTTGACTTTCAATGAGAAAATAAAAAAAAACGCTGAGAACTTATTTATTGATGCAACTGATATTTTTAAAATATTAATATGTTAACAGTAGTAAATTTATTTAGAAAAAAAAACGAAATTTACCCTGTATTTAATACATAACTAATTTAATATATTTTTCATTCCATGATAAGGGCTGTTTGGGTATCGAGCCGGTTAAATTTGCCTACCTTCTTCAAGCAGTGGGGGACAAAATTGAAAAAGATGGGAGAGCTCCCATGTAAATTTAAGATAAAGATCTTTTCAAAGAAGGGACCATATTTAAAAAGTTTTTTTTGGGTACAGAGTACAAATTTCAGAACTTGAAAAACGAGTTCAGAGATCAAGTATCAGTAAATAATATATACCATCTTTGAATTGCAATTAAGAACTGCAGCTGCAGCTCTCATTTCAAAGTTGTTGGTTCTGAAGTATGATAAGGTTTGATTTAAAAAAATGCTCTCTAAAATCTAAATTTGAATAAATTTTTACAAATTACATTTATTTCTGGAAGGTGTAGTAAAGCACAACGGGTCAGCTAGTCTTAATAAATATCATCAAAAATGCAAAAAAAAATGAAAAACAGTTTTGGTTAAAACTTTGTATGGATTGAATTACAGATTCTGCCTAAAACCGTACAGATTTAATTGCTTATAGGTTTTACCGACTGATAAAAAAAATGATTAGGATCCCTCATCTTCTTATGTTGATTCTCAGAACTGATTAGTGGCGTTTAGTGACTAAAAGATGTTTTCGGACGTCGCTTTGAAAAATTGAGTATTTTTCTGAACATTTGCGAAAAATAAATTTTTAGCTCTTTTTGTAATTTTTGCACCAAGAGTTAGTCAAGTTGGTTGGTTCAAGTGCTTAATTTTTGGATCTTGGGTTTAATAATTGCTGATTGAATGTTTGAGGCATTGAAAAAGTTTGAAATGTTTTGCAATACTACAATCTAAAATTTTAAAAATACCATATAGTTAAGGTTTCATATGCAGTAGGGTGTTGAAAACTTCAATTTAAATTTTTCCCGGGATCCATTGTAGGCGAATAAATAAAACTATTATTATTGATTGAACCACTTTTTGAATAGTAGAACGCATATCCACCAAAATAAGAGCAGTTTCTAATCCTAAATAAGTGCACCTCTCTTGAAATCATAATGGTGCTAGCCTCCAGCTAACAGCCAATTAGGCAATCCCGTCAATTTAGTTGATTCATGTCCAAAAAGGATTGTATAAGGGATAGTCAAGCAGATAAACAGTACTTTCTCTAATGCATGAACGTTCTCTTGATCAAATAAGTAAAGGTGCCGGCTACGTCCTTAAAAAGAATAAGCAAGAATGCTTGGTAGGCACTCAAAAAAAGCTTTGAAGATTCATACAGTAAGTAGTAAGAAATAGGATAGAAGTTTTACGTTGCTACAGCCCTTTCAACTTGGTTAAAGTTGCAAAAATGTGAAACACTTGATTCAGAGTTTTCTCTCATGTTGGTCATTTAAGTCATTTTAGTCATTGACAGAATTAAAAAAAATCACAAAATTGACAAAAATGACAGAAATGACAAAATTGACAAAATTGACAAAATTGACAAAAAGACAAAATTTACAAAATCGATAAAACAGACAACATTGACAAAATTAACAAAATTGACAAAATGGACAAAACTGACAAAATTGACAAAATTAACAAAATTGACAAAATTAACAAAATTGACAAAATTGACAAAATTGACAAAATTGACAAAATTGACAAAATTAACAAAAGTGACAAAATGTACAAAATTGACAAAATGGACAAAATTGACAAAATTGACAAAATTGACAAAATTGACAAAATTGACAAAATTAACAAAATTGACAAAATTGACAAAATTGACAAAATTGACAGAATTGACAAAATTGATAAAATTGTCAAAATTGACAAAATTAACAAAATTGACAAAATTGACAAAATTGACAAAATTGACAAAATTGACAAAATTGACAAAATTGACAAAATTGACAAAATTGACAAAATTGACAAAATTGACAAAATTGACAAAATTGACAAAATTGACAAAATTAACAAAATTGATTAAATTGACGAAATTGACAAAATTGACAAAATTGACGAAAACGACAAAATTAGGGACGAACAGAACTAGGGACAATAGGGACAGAATTAGGGACAAAATTGACGAAAACGACAATTTAACTCCTGTGGAGTTAAAATCCCTTAAAAAATAAAAAAAAATTTCAATATTGACAATTTTTTTGTGATTTGTCATTTTTTTTTTAATTATGCCAATGTTGTCATTTTTGTAATTTTTTCCATTTTTCACACTGTGTCAAAACATGGCACACACTCTGTTCTTCTAAGCGTAACGCGAACTCCGGATACAAATTCGCATCACCTGGTCGGCGGAAACCCAAATAACAATGGCACTGCTATGCATCTAGCGTGGGGGGGAATCTTCTCCAAACAACCACAAACCGAGGTGCAATCATCATTCCGAAACTCGGGGAAAACTCGGAACACTAACCCAGTCATTGGCTGAGAGTTTTCATTCATCCACGCAGGAAGGGTTCGGATTGGAAATTGGAATCATTCTGTCCGTCTTCTCCCGGGACAATGAACGGAAAACGAATTTCTACGAAGCGCCACGCAGCACAATTGCCCCTCCTCGAAAGGCGGATGCAACCTGGATGATTTGTGGCCATCGTCGAACCGCCGCGTTTGTTTACTGAGAGTATACACGCCACGGTCTGCTGATTCCAAAATTCATCCGAGCCAGCTGCCAAATGTGAGGCAGGTTGCTTTTACGGTGAAACGAGTAAATCAATTAAACAGTGACACTAGGACTAGACGTTGCTTGAAGGAACAATCTTTCCGGTTTTGATTTGACAAACTTTGCTGACCACTGATAGAGGTACACCATCCTCCAGGGGGGCGGAAGTTGTCCTCGTTTGATTAGCGTGTGATGTTCGATGTCTATCGCAGAGAGTGATGGCTATCCTCGAAAGGAGGATTGTTTTGTGATTTTGAACGATCTCCGAGTCTAGTTTTAACGGCTGACGTTTTGAGTCAACTATCTGGGAGAGTAAGTTAGCTATTTTTAAACGATTAGTAATTTTGATGAAACAATGTCGAGACCGAAGCTCAGCTTTGCTTCAGTCCAAAAAAAAAAAATTTTTTTTAATTTCATTCAAATGTTATATGAAAAAAAAAATGGCCTGAATCAGTTATTCGATGTTTCACAGGGAGCCATTAGGGTGCCCTGATAGGATTGAAAAAGCTGCTGAATGCTTATTTTAATCATTATACACGGGTCTGAAAAGCAGATGTTAAACAACACTAGAAAAGGCTGTAATTTTTTTTTAAATTGTCTTTCCTTCCCAATCAAGCGAATGTCTGTTCGGTGCTATAATTCTTTCCTTATTGATAACCAGATTTGAAAATTCACCACCCTGCTGTGGCCAGATGCCAAAAACCACTAGCAACTATGTCGAATATGTCGAAGCCGTCGGCGTCGGTAAATTTTACAACTTTATCAAACACATCAAAACCACAACAACTAATTGCCCGCCAAACCGCAACGCAAATACGCCAACAACGCCATTGCAACAATTGTATGTATTCCGCGGGTGTTTGGGGCGCGTTTTCGGTAGGAAGTCGTTTTGTTTTTAATGCACTCAGTTCACAGTACCGGAGCAGGTGCCAAAACAACGAACGACGCGTAACAACAACGATGGCCGGAATTGCCGGAAGGTTCCGGTCGCGTGTCCTGCCCTGGCCCAAGCCAAATGGGACCACACCGGAAAGATCCCTGCCGCGGAGTACAACTACGCTAACGTGCTTCTCTACTCGTGCGTTTCGTGCAGCATAAGCCATAAAGTTAAAGGATCGTTAAATTGAAGCGTCAATGAAATGGATGGGTGTTACTTTTTTTTAGCTGTTGTTTTTAAGAGAGTGGTTCAGTGTTTTTTGTTTCAAGCTTCCTGATCCCGGGCGTCACGTTGACATTTTGATGGGTCCCCACCAGCTTTTTTTTTAAAGTATTTCTCCCTAGGGAACATCACGGCACTTTGGCTCTCTTTTTTCCACCCCACAGAAATGGACGACACTTGAGGTGCCATACGACAACGCGTGAAATATCCGATCAAAGGAAAATTGATACCGCAAAACGGGAGGAAGCAGCAAAACAATAACCGTCTTCATACTCACTAGAGCAATTTATTGGGTCATAATGGCTCGATGTTGTTAGTTGTACGGACACGTGAGAATTTAATGGTGTTTTGATTGGATCAAGTGATTGTAGACGTTCCCGTTATTATGACCGCAATTGAGCTCCGAACGGTCAAAACAACTACACAGATTAGGTTTTACTACTAACAAGTAAAAGGGGAAACCAGTTTCTTCCTCAGATATGACTCAATAAAATTACTCTCTGGAGCCACTAATAAACGGAGCGTCTATAAACATATTTTTATTGGATTTGATTGCATCAACGTTATTGTAATCAATTGATCACTCTTCATGGATAACGTCAAGCCTAAATTAAAATTCTCAAGCCTTGCTGGATTGAATTGCAAAGCTGCAATTTGTTTTAGCAATTACCTGAATATTTTCAACACATGCATTTCTCCCATAAACTATGCAACCCCATTTGCATAGTTCCCAGGTCTGCAAAAATCTGCAGTTGTTAATATTCAAACCGAAAACATTATGAAAGTTAATTTTTGAATAATTTCACGCATGACCTGACATCGAAATGGTTCATTTCACAACATCGGCTACCTACCGGTTGACCCAGAGACTGTTCCCTAACGCACATTTTTTACTCCTATTTGATTCCAATCCATTTCAGCTTAGCCTTCGAAAACAGCATCCGGATGCTAGTTTTTTTCGCACGCCTGGTTTCAGATTTTGATACCAACACAAATATGCTGAATTCACACAATCGTCCCAAAAAGGATGGAAAAAACTGCTGCCAGAATCAGGAGCGCATTTCATCCATTAGTATGTATAGGAGAAAAAAATTGCCAGAATCGGGAGCATATATGCGGTGTAGAAACGCAGCTGCCCCAATGTTAGATACAAATACACACACAGTCGCGTCGAGATTGATGGCATAATGAAATACAATTTGATATCGGGTTCCAATCCATTTAAGGTCGAATGACGAAAAAAAAAGTATTTTAGGTATAGGTACTGGAAATGGATGTTGTGCGATATCACGGATCAGGTTTGTTCCTGGTTTTTGTGAGATTTGGATTATTCATGCGGTTCGAATTAAAACGCGATTCAATTGATGGATTGCTGTTTTCGAGTAGGTAATTTAATTTACGAACTTATTAATAGTTGAATCTGTTAATCTTTTTTTTAGGCGCGTTTCCGGCCGAACAAATCTGGGCAATATTATATAAAAACATGGAAAAATCCGGGTATTTGATTTCAAAATTGACAACCATAAATCAGGGCAACATCCGGGCAAATTTTGTCAAAAACCCAAAAATTACTCAACAAGAGATATCAAATCAAGAATCATGAGAGAACATTTGAAATATTTCAATTTTTTCCATTAAAACTCATCGACAAATTTTAAATCGTATTTTAGGCTTCCAAAAAACCTTTCATGATTATTTTCGCAAACCTTGCTCAACAAGTTTCGCTTTGGAGGCAAAAACAATTTTATTACTCAATTTGTTTTGTTTTGTTTTCGTAACATTTGAAAATAGATGAAAATCATTTGAAAAATTTCTGATCATTTGGCCAAAACTGTAGAACAGTGCAAAAAATTGAAAAAAAGGTTTTAAACCAATAATCAACCTTCCCCATAGACTTCATTTCTTAACATTTAAACTCCATATAAAGGAAACAAGAGGTGATAGACAAAATCTGACAAATGATTCGAAACCAAAATTTTCCAAATCAATCAATACGCAAAAAATGCTCTTCCCTTGGGTTATCAATTTGATTTCAAAAATAAGTTTTTAAAGTGGTAAGACGTTTTTATTGGACACAAATTCTATTAAAATGTAAAAAAAAACCAAACTTTTACACCTCCATATTTTGTTTTAATTTTCAAAAAAATCTACCTAAATTTCAATAAAAGTTTTATGAATTTTCGAAAGTATTTTAATTTTTAAAATTTTGTTTAGTAAGTTTGTTTGTATTTACATTGTTTATACCTTTGTGTTTCAATTGACGGCAACCAAAATATTCAGAGATTGAAATTTTAAACTTTAAACGTTTCACTTATTTTCATTATTTTAAATTTTTTTTTCATAAAATGATCATAATTTTCAATTATTCTTTTAAAAGTTCATACATTAATTCAAAGCATCAACTTTAAAGCATTCATTTCAAGCGCAATATTAACTGAATTAGTATTTGTTTTGTGTTTCAATATTTAAAACAAAATTCAGAATTCCTTTTTTTTATTTATATCAGTTTCTTATCGATCATTCAAGAAATTACACATTTCTCGACTCAGACTTTGTCAGTATAAGCTTTCAACGATGAACTTAATTTGTAAAGTTATTAATGTGAACGTCAATAATGAACTTTTTTGGCCTTTTATTATGATAAGTGGAAGAATTTGAATTGGAAAAATGATTTCATCTCTAGCTTTGATCACTGGAATTCTTTCAGAAAAATATTTTCATTCTAATCGAATATTCACATTCCAAACCGTGATATTCTTCCAACTACAAGATATTTCCGCGGAATTCTTCTATCAAGCTTTCACGAAGTGGAGAAAACAATAAAAATTAAGATTTATTATTATCATTTCAAAAATCAAAAATCATATCAAAAATTTCAAAAAATGACAAAAATGGCTAAATTAAAGAAATTACAAAAATGACAAAAATGACAAAAATGACAAAAATGACAAAAATAACGAAAATGACAAAAATGACAAAAATGACAAAAATGACAAAATTGAGAGAATTGACAAAATTGACAAAAATGACATTATTGACAAAATTGACAAAATTAACAAAATTAACAAAAATGACAAAAATGAAAAAAAATACAAAATTGACAAAATGGTCAAAATTGACAAAATTGACAAAATTGACAAAATTGACAAAATTGACAAAATTGACAAAAATGACAAAAATGACAAAAATGACAAAAATGACAAAAATGACAAAAATGACAAAAATGACAAAAATGACAAAAATGACAAAAATAACAAAAATAACAAAAATAACAAAAATAACCAAAATGACAAAAATGACAAAAAATGGCAAAAATTACAGAAATTACAAAAATAACAAAAATGGCAAAAATTACAGAAATGACAAAAATGACAAAAATGACTAAGTGACAAAAATAACAAAAATGACAAAAATGACAAAAATGACAAAAATGACAAAAATGACAAAAATGACAAAAATGATAAAAATGTCAAAAATGACAAAAATGACAAAAATGACAAAAATGACAAAAATGACAAAAATGACAAAAATGACAAAAATGACAAAAATGACAAAAATGACAAAAATGACAAAAATGACAAAAATGACAAAAATGACAAAAATGACAAAAATGACAAAAATATGACAAAAATGACAAAAATATGACAAAAATGACAAAAATATGACAAAAACATGACAAAATTGACAAAATTGACAAAATTGACAAAATTGACAAAATTGACAAAATTGACAAAATTGACAAAATTGACAAAATTGATAAAATTGACAAAATTGACAAAATTGACAAAATTGACAAAATTGACAAAATTGACAAAATTGACAAAATTGACAAAATTGACAAAATTGACAAAATTGACAAAATTGACAAAATTGACAAAATTGACAAAATTGACAAAATTGACAAATTTGACAAAATTGACAAAATTGACAAAATTGACAAAATTGACAAAATTGACAAAATTGACAAAATTGACAAAATTGACAAAATTGACAAAATTGACAAAATTGACAAAATTGACAAAATTGACAAAATTGACAAAATTGACAAAATTGACAAAATTGACAAAATTGACAAAATTGACAAAATTGACAAAATTGACAAAATTGACAAAATTGACAAAATTGACAAAATTGACAAAATTGACAAAATTGACAAAATTGACAAAATTGACAAAATTGACAAAATTGACAAAATTGACAAAATTGACAAAATTGACAAAATTGACAAAATTGACAAAATTGACAAAATTGACAAAATTGACAAAATTGACAAAATTGACAAAATTGACAAAATTGACAAAATTGACAAAATTGACAAAATTGACAAAATTGACAAAATCGACAAAATTGACAAAATTGACAAAAATGACAAAATTGACAAAATTGACAAAATTGACAAAATTGACAAAATTGACAAAATTGACAAAATTGACAAAATTGACAAAATTGACAAAATTGACAAAATTGACAAAATTGACAAAATTGACAAATTTGACAAATTTGACAAAATTGACAAAATTGACAAAATTGACAAAATTGACAAAATTGACAAAATTGACAAAATTGACAAAATTGACAGAATTGACAAAATTGACAAAATTGACAAAATTGACAAAATTGACAAAATTGACAAAATTGACAAAATTGACAAAATTGACAAAATTGACAAAATTGACAAAATTGACAAAATTGACAAAATTGACAAAATCGACAAAATTGACAAAATTGACAAAATTGACAAAATTGACAAAATTGACAAAATAAACAAAAATGACACAAAAATGCCATTTTTGTAATTTTTGCCATTTTGTCATTTTTGTCATTTTTGTCATTTCTGTCATTTCTGTCATTTCTGTTATTTTGGTCATTTTGGTCATTTTTGTCATTTTTGCCATTTTTGTCATTTTTGTCATTTTTGTCATTTTTGTCATTTTTGTCATTTTTGTCATTTTTGTCATTTTTGTCATTTTTGTCATTTTTGTCATTTTTGTCATTTTTGTCATTTTTGCCAATTTTGTCATTTTTGTCAATTTTGTCATTTTTGTAATTTTTGTAATTTTTGTAATTTTTGTAATTTTTGTAATTTTTGTAATTTTTGTAATTTTTGTAATTTTTGTAATTTTTGTAATTTTTGTCATTTTTGTCATTTTTGTCATTTTTGTCATTTTTGTCATTTTTGTCATTTTTGTCATTTTTGTCATTTTTGTCATTTTTGTCATTTTTGTCATTTTTGTCATTTTTGTCATTTTTGTCATTTTTGTCATTTTTGTCATTTTTGTCATTTTTGTCATTTTTGTCATTTTTGTCATTTTTGTCATTTTTGTCATTTTTGTCATTTTTGTCATTTTTGTCGTTTTTGTCATTTTTGTCATTTTTGTCATTTTTGTCATTTTTGTCATTTTTGTCATTTTTGTCATTTTTGTCATTTTTGTCATTTTTGTCATTTTTGTCATTTTTGTCATTTTTGTCATTTTTGTCATTTTTGTCATTTTTGTCATTTTTGTCATTTTTGTCATTTTTGTCATTTTTGTCATTTTTGTCATTTTTGTCATTTTTGTCATTTTTGTCATTTTTGTCATTTTTGTCATTTTTGTCATTTTTGTCATTTTTGTCATTTTTGTCGTTTTTGTCATTTTTGTCATTTTTGTCATTTTTGTCAGTTTTTTCATTTTTGTCATTTTTGTAATTTTTGTAATTTCTGTAATTTTTGTCATTTTTGTCATTTTTGTCATTTTTGTCATTTTTGTCATTTTTGTCATTTTTGTCATTTTTGTTATTTTTGTCATTTTTGTCATTTTTGTCATTTTTGTCATTTTTGTCATTTTTGTCATTTTTGTCATTTTTGTCATTTTTGTCATTTTTCTCATTTTTGTCATATTCATCATTTATTTTTTTTTTTTCAATTTTGTCAATTTTGATATTTCTGTCATTTTTGTCATTTTTGTAATTTTTGTAATTTTTGTAATTTTTGTTATTTTTGTAATTTTTGTAATTTTTGTCATTTTTGTCATTTTTGTCATTTTTGTCATTTTTGTCATTTTTGTCATTTTTGTCATTTTTGTCATTTTTGTCATTTTTGTCATTTTTGTCCTTTTTGTCCTTTTTGTCCTTTTTGTCATTTTTGTCATTTTTGTCATTTTTGTCATTTTTGTCATTTTTGTCATTTTTGTCATTTTTCTCATTTTTGTCATATTCATCATTTATTTTTTTTTTTTCAATTTTGTCAATTTTGATATTTCTGTCATTTTTGTCATTTTTGTAATTTTTGTAATTTTTGTAATTTTTGTTATTTTTGTAATTTTTGTAATTTTTGTCATTTTTGTCATTTTTGTCATTTTTGTCATTTTTGTCATTTTTGTCATTTTTGTCATTTTTGTCATTTTTGTCATTTTTGTCATTTTTGTCCTTTTTGTCCTTTTTGTCCTTTTTGTCATTTTTGTCATTTTTGTCATTTTTGTCATTTTTGTCATTTTTGTCATTTTTGTCATTTTTGTCATTTTTGTCATTTTTGTCATTTTTGTCATTTTTGTCATTTTTGTCATTTTTGTCATTTTTGTCATTTTTGTCATTTTTGTCATTTTTGTCATTTTTGTCATTTTTGTAATTTTTGTCATTTTTGTCATTTTTGTCATTTTTGTCATTTTTGTCATTTTTGTCATTTTTGTCATTTTTGTCATTTTTGTCATTTTTGTCATTTTTGTCATTTTTGTCATTTTTGTCATTTTTGTCATTTTTGTCATTTTTGTCATTTTTGTCATTTTTGTCATTTTTGTCATTTTTGTCATTTTTGTCATTTTTGTCATTTTTGTCATTTTTGTCATTTTTGTCATTTTTGTCATTTTTGTCATTTTTGTCATTTTTGTCATTTTTGTCATTTTTGTCATTTTTGTCATTTTTGTCATTTTTGTCATTTTTGTCATTTTTGTCATTTTTGTCATTTTTGTCCTTTTTGTCATTTTTGTCATTTTTGTAATTTTTGTAATTTTTGTAATTTTTGTAATTTTTGTAATTTTTGTAATTTTTGTAATTTTTGTAATTTTTGTAATTTTTGTAATTTTTGTAATTTTTGTAATTTTTGTAATTTTTGTCATTTTTGTCATTTTTGTCATTTTTGTCATTTTTGTCATTTTTGTCATTTTTGTCATTTTTGTCATTTTTGTCATTTTTGTCATTTTTGTCATTTTTGTTAGTTTTTTCATTTTTGTCATTTTTGTAATTTTTGTAATTTCTGTAATTTTTGTCATTTTTGTCATTTTTGTCATTTTTGTCATTTTTGTCATTTTTGTCATTTTTGTCATTTTTGTCATTTTTGTCATTTTTGTCATTTTTGTCATTTTTGTCATTTTTGTCATTTTTGTCATTTTTGTCATTTTTGTCATTTTTGTCATTTTTGTCATTTTTGTCATTTTTGTCATTTTTGTCATTTTTGTCGTTTTTGTCATTTTTGTCATTTTTGTCATTTTTGTCATTTTTGTCATTTTTGTCATTTTTGTCATTTTTGTCATTTTTGTTAGTTTTTTCATTTTTGTCATTTTTGTAATTTTTGTAATTTCTGTAATTTTTGTCATTTTTGTCATTTTTGTCATTTTTGTCATTTTTGTCATTTTTGTCATTTTTGTCATTTTTGTCATTTTTGTCATTTTTGTCATTTTTGTCATTTTTGTCATTTTTGTCATTTTTGTCATTTTTTTCATTTTTGTCATTTTTGTCATTTTTATCATTTTTATCATTTTTATCATTTTTGTAGTTTTTGTCATTTTTGTCATTTTTTCATGTTTGACATTTTTGTCGTTTTCTTATCCATTTTTGTCAATTTTATCGTTTTTTAACGTTTGTGTCATTATTGTCATTTTTCATTTGTGTCATTTTTGTCATTTTTGTAATTTTTGATATTTTTGTATTTTTTTTCTATTTGTCATTTTTGTAATTTTTGTCATTTTTGTCAATATTTTGATAGGAAGTTTAAGTGTTATTTTTACATACCTTTAAAACTAGAAACATCATAATAAGATTGAGAATTCAATTCTATTTTAAGCTGTCAAAAGTTTTCCCTCGATCTTGGGTAGTCGTGTGCCATTTTTATAAGCGTCCTTATGGGTACGAGCAAACCAAAACTCGAAATAATTGGCCTGCTCCAAACACTTCGTTGTCGCGTCACCACCACATGTTGAAGAAACAACTTCAATCAAGGAGTTAACAAACATTGCATGTGTCACAACACACTAACAACTTTATATGTCGTCAGCGAATAAGTTAGTCAGTCAGTCAGTCAGTCTCTAGCAGCCCCCACGCCATCGGGTCAAACGACGACGACTTCGAGAATGTAACCAAAAAAAAGGAAAAAGGGAAAAAGATTGTGGGAAAACTTGGCACAAAACCAAGGAAAAGCAATATTAATAAATGGTGCCGGCATCATCGATGGTATACTGTCAGTCACCCACAAAGCGCCGCGAATCCTTGAATGTTGGCAAAACTATGGAATTGGATGGTTCGATTTAAGGTTTTAATTTTTTTAATCTAGTATAAACTAGAGTAAAATTTTTAACTGTGGGTTCCCCAAGGGAATCAATTTGAGTCCCCTTTTCCTTAATATGTAAATCTTAGCTAAACTATTTATGAACTACCCTAACAGGAATCCTTCCGCCCGGAAAAGAAAAATCACTCACCTGTAGACGGTAGTTGGGATCCGCCGCCGATGCCGCCGCTGCTGCCAGGTAAGGATCGAAATATACACTGTTCGGGGTTGAAAGTGGAAGCGTCGTATATTTGTGCATCGATGAACCCCCATCCGTCATCAATAACAGGATCAGCCAGTCAGCCAATAGCAGCAAGCAGCAGGTGACATATTTGTCATTTGGTTCAAGTTGACGAGTTTAACGATAGTAGATGATGAAGGCCCGAATCCACGATGGAAGTTGTGTGTGGGGGTGGCATCGCGGTGCAGCGCAATATTCCGGAATTCCGCCGGGGGTTGGAGAAAAATGGAACGAGAAAAAAAAAACAGACAGAAATATAGTTAGTGAAATTGATTTATTTATACACTTTTCACCCCAATTTTTTTCCGACCACGATTCTCGATGGCAGGGTAAAATTGGGGCCCCCGGAAATAGACATTCGTGTGGTTGTTGTTCTCGATGTGATGCTCTTGTATCCTTCGAGTGGGTTGGTGGTTGATTTCCCTCGTGACCTTTGAAATTGGATACCCACCGCCGATTGACGAATTGAGCGTTTCTGTTTCCGTGATATGGGTTTAGGAATCAATATGTACAAATTTACTTCCGCCAGGTATCGCACCTCACTCCCCCATCATAGGTTTCTATTTGAAATGTTGCGGTTCAAAATCAAATACATATAGTACACCCCTCGGTTTGATTAGGCTGGGGGAAGTCGAAGTGTGAAAATGATTTATTGATTACCCAAGACTGACGTCTGGCGGTTTGTTGTCGAGTAGACGTTTCGCGATTGGCTCTTCACAAATCAAGTCAGTTATGGACGGGATCAAGTTCAAACAACTAGCAAAACCACTGTGCTGTTGGGATTTGCTGGACAGGATGCAAGTCGAATGTCCATCCAATATGAATGAATCCAAACCGCGCCACCTCCATAAGGCAACAACATTAAGCTAATGGAATGGTATTGTTACCAGCTAGTGTGGCTCAAAAGTGTTTTGCAGCCATAATTGTTTAATTCATGTTTTCCTGGCGGAAGTCCGGGGGTTTATATGTTTAATTCAATGTGTAGAGGAGGGAGGCGCCAACGGAATTGTACCTAATACACGATTTATACATGTGGTCGATAATGCAGCTTGTTTCTCGATGAACATGAAGCGACAAGCCAAAATTTGCAAATCGATTCCAATACTTGTTGCAGTGATTAAAAATGCTGACAACAAACGCAACTCGAAACACCATAATTCATGTTTTTGTCCTTGTCTCTCTGTAAAATCACAGCTTTCAGTATTGACAAATTTCTAATTATTCATAATCGTTACTTAAATTCCCAACCAGCTAGCAAAGCATTGAGAAGTTCGATGGCATCGAACTATTTTCCTGTTAGTGATATGACAATGACAAAACTAATAAAAGACAAATATGATCAAAAGTCAAGAACAATGAAAACGCTTAATATGACAAAAATGGAAAAAAGGACAGAAGTGACAGAAAAAATTAAAAGTAACAAAAAGTAAGAAAAGGCAAAAATTACAAAAATATAAAAAAACGATAATTTTGTGATTTCGCCATTTTTTTTTGTAATTTTAGTTGTTTTTGTCATTTTTCTATTTTTTTTTGTTGAATTTTGTTTCATAGACATTTTAACTCCTTCATGGGACGAACGTTTAGCCAAATGACAAGCATGTTTGGTTTAAAATCAGAGGACCGGGGATCGAATCCCACCGCTTCCAATCTAGAAAATTTTGTAAGTCTACGGACGTAAACACGAATACACACAATGAATTGTTACACACAAGGAAACACAATGAAACGAAATTGTAGACTCTACTGAGGACAAAATAATGCAAATATCTCTGTCTTTGTCATAAAGTAGTATGATAAGGTTGCCACCAGAATTTTTTCAGCACGTATCCGGGGCGCAAAAAAAACGGGTAATTTTATATAGAAACCTGGCACAATCCGGGCAAAATTGAAAAAAAAAGTTTATCAAAACCGATTTTAAATCGTATTTAAGGCTTCCAAAAAACCTCTCATATTTTCTAAAATTTCATTTTGGATGCATGATAAAAATTTTTTTTTTTATATACAAGTAGTTATATTAAGGCAATTAACAGCATAAAGTTTTTTTTGTGCCGAGTGTTCGTTTTACTTTTGTGTGTAAAAAAAAATGAAAAAAACGATTGGTTTTTGTTTTTTTTTATTCGCCAAATAAAATGAATCCGGATAAAATCCAGGCTTTTTTCAATGATTCGGGCACCCGGGCCGGGCCGGACTGTTACCAAATTTTGTTTTAAATATCTTGCCAATCCCGGATAAAACCAGGTAATCTGGCAATCTTACTCTATGTAAATGCACCATAGGATCGAGCCGATAAAGCAGTTCCGAATTGTGCTTTAAATAGCATCGGCGAAAAGAAATAAGAAGAAGACGAGAAGCATTCATCCTTACTTATTATTATAGTCATTTTAGTGATTTTTGTAATTTCTGGCATTTTGTTATTTTATCCAGTAAAAATATAATAATCTGTAAATCCAGAAAATGTATGTATGTATGTATGGTTCCCCCATCGGTAGCAAGGTCCAGCCTATGTCTGTGTGGCTTGGCCTTCGAATTGACTTCTAGGGCTTCCACGGTCCGATGGTTCGTCGAAGAAAGGCATCCAACCCTCAGAAACTTACAATGGTTGGCACTCCACTCCGCTTGCAATAGTTTCCTCAGGTTATCCCCAGATGCCTTCCCTCTAGTTCCCAATCCCCAACATGCAAATGTATATAAGATATATATATTCAATATAATAAATTAAGTATAAATAAAATAAAAATTACCTGATACCTGCAAAAGAAATTATATTATGTTTATATTTCAAAATAATGTTTAACTTGAAGAACAGTAAAATTATTGCAAAAAATATTTTTAGGAAAAAAGTTTAAATTTATAGCTATAACGTTTGATAGTAGCTTCCAGTATAATGAAACATAAAAAAGTTTTCAAAGTATCTTCACTTTTTGTCTTTTTGAAAACAGCTTCAAATTTTCGATTATATAAAAAAGAGTATCAAAAGTTTTTTTTTTTTTTTTGAGTCTACAATATCAAAAATATTTTTTTCTTTAGAAGAGGAGGTTTTCCAATAAAGAGAAAATTTGGAGCATCGACATGACTGATAACACTAGTTTACAAAATTTTAAAAAAATCGTGAACTTGATTAACTGACCAACATTTTTAATGTAAAATCGGGCGCTGAATCCGAAAATGAAATTCAAAAAAATCTCAGTAGAACCGTTTTTGAGTTATGCTCCAAATATGAAATTTCGAAAAAATTAAAAAAGTTTTTGTACTAAGATTAAAATATCTCTGACGGCATAGCAGTAATTTGAAATCCCTCTTTTGCATATTGAAGGTGAATAAGTTTTCTATCGACCATCTGAACACTGTTTTTGCGTTCGACCAACAGTATTTCTGATATTAGTGACTTTATGAGAAAAAAAAATTATAAAAACGCATTTTTTTAGAGAAAATTTTGTTTCAACGAAAGTTTTAGACTCAATGGTAGCATTTAAAAAATCTGATTTTCATTTGCGCTTGAATGTCAATCTAAAACAAAGATTTCAAGTGGTTATTTATCAAAATTGGTTGAAAATTGAAGAAGTTATGGCTACTTTACCATAACTGAAATTTTTGGAGTTTTTAATAATTTAACGAACCGCAGTACACTTATCATTGTATAGGAAGAATGAAACATGATAAATCTCACTTGCTCCAAGTCAAAATTATTTATTAGCTTACCAGAAGGTCACATGCCAAGTTTCAGGAAGATCTGACCATAGGGAGGGGTTGCTTGAGTCTCAAACTTGAATAAAATTTTGAGGTATTTTGCCAGGAAGGAACGAAAAATACTGGTTATTCATCAATAACTTTTTTCATCACTAGCTGATTGTTTTTTACGGTTGATTTTCTTAAATCCTAAGTTGAGACAAATATTTCACCCGAAGACTGTAACTCGATTGGATTTGAAACAGAAAAGTTATTGCGGTTTAAAGATTGAATTTTGGTCGAAAATTGTCGTATAAATCGCAATGGGTAAAAAGTACTCATTGCGTGTTGGACAAAATTTGCGGTCTTTGAACCGCGATAACTTTCCTGTTTCAAATCCAATCGAGTTACAGTCTTCGGGTGAAATATTTGTCTCAACTTAGGCTTTAAGAAAATCAACCATAAAAAATAATCAGCTAGTTATGAAAAAAGTTATTGATGAAAAACCAGTATTTTTCGTTCCTTCCGGGCAAAATACCACAAAATTTTATTCACGTTTGAGATTTAAGCAACCCCTCCCTATGGTCAGATCTTCCTGAAACTTGGCATGTGACCTTCTGGTAAGCTAATAAATAATTTTGACTTGGAGCGAGTGAGATTTATCATGATTGATTCTTTCTATACAATGATAAGTGTACTGCGGTTCGTTAAATTATTAAAAACTCCAAAAATTTCAGTTATGGTAAAGTAGCCATAACTTCTTCAATTTTCAACCAATTTTGATAAATAACCACTTGAAATCTTTGTTTTAAATTGACAATAAAGCGCAAAAGAAAATCAGATTTTTTAAATGCTACCATCGAGTCTAAAACTTTCGTTGAAACAAAATTTTCTCTAAAAAAATGCGTTTTTTATAATTTTTTTTCTCATAAAGTCACTAATATCAGCAATACTGTTGGTCAAACGCAAAAACAGTGTTCAGATGATCGATAGAAAACTTATTCACCTTCAATATGCAAAAGAGGGATTTCAAATTACTGTTATGCCGTCAGAGATATTTTAATCTAAGTACAAAAACTTTTTTAATTTTTTCGAAATTTCATATTTGGAGCATAACTCAAAAACGGTTCTACTGAGATTTTTTTGAATTTCATTTTCGGATTCAGCGCCCGATTTTACATTTGAAATGACCATCAGTTTACTGAGTTCAAAAATGCTGTAAACTAGTGTAATTATTGATGAAACGTTTATTTTACCTAAAAAACATTATAATTTTCATCACTGGTTGGATATGTCCATAAGCAATATTAACAAATACATATTCAATTTGAAAAATTTTATGGGTCTTGGCAAGTAAAATTCAAACTTGAGCTTGATCTTAGCAAGATAAGGTTTTAAAAGAATTGAATGATAATTTTACTTATTTTCTCATTGCGCTGAAGCTATAGAAGGGAAATGATAAAATATTAAAAGCGGTAGAGAAACTAAATATAAAGAAATTCTTTAATATTTTGAAAATATGGAATGATAAAATACTGCTTGATATTTTTGATCCAAGAAGTCGAAAACTAAACAAAGCTAAGGAATTTGTTCAACCAATTATTTTACTATGTAATGCGAGCAGTAAAAAATCAAACATAGCTAAAAAGTTTATTCAATAAACTATTTTGTCAGATAATATAAATTATGTCACATCTACTCATTTAATTTTTTTTTCTATGAAAATAGAAACAAAATAAAAAGAATGATTTTAAAATTTAAGTGAGTTAAAAAAATTGAATTAAAATATTGTTGTAGCTGAAAAGTTAATGAAATTTTATTAAAATATCCAGAAAGCAGATGTATCAAACTATGATCTCAATATTTTCCAAATTCATTTGAAACGCTGATATTTTTCATCAACGTTGAAGATAATGACGATTATTAATCTAAAAAATAATTAAATTAGGTACATTACATAGATATTTTTTCTTTGGATTGATAAAATCCTATAGTTTTAATTAAAGAATTATTACTAAAGTTCATGAGCTATTACTTGGGTATCAAGACATCCCTCTTTGGAACCAATAAAATTGAGAAATGTTATTGAATGATTGATTTTATTCCCATGGACAAAAATCTTCAAAATAGCGTTGAACTGCTGAAAGGAAGCATATTTAATATTGTTAATAATATAGGTATAATGTGTTCAATGAAAAACAATCCAAAATCTTATGAATCCATTTGTACTATTGATTGCAAATTAGAGACATTATGGAAATAACATTGTTGGACTTAGCTGATATTTGTGTGGTTTTCTCAATAACCGCTGGATCCTTAAAATAAAACAAAAATCACAGCAGGCTGTGTAATCTTGTTTTGCCGCTTGCTTGCAACTGCTCGAAACACGGTTGGTTTTCGAGCAGCTCTCAGTTGTTTTTCTTGCTCCCGTCGTACCGTACCACTTTGATGGCGCGGTATCTGGTGTTACGCCTCCCACATACGCAGTTTTTCGCCACAAGCCCTGTTGGCCTTTTTCACTTCACCTCAAAACTTTCACACTCTCTGAACTTCATTTCACTTGCCCTTTCATCACACCCATTTCAAAATGGGAAACATTTGAACCGCCTCAAAACACTTTTGGCTTCATTACCAATTTGATTGTAATCGAATCGTATGCCGAAAAGGAATACGCACACCGGCACACTTCTCCAGGGCGACACCCGAGCCCCGAATCGGCTTTCATGGAACGCGATTTTTGATTCCTGTCGCCATTTTCCTAATATTTCAAACATTTATCGCACTGGTTTGTCGAGATTATGAAGAAATCTCAAATTCAAAATAACAAAAACATAAAATCGTGAATCGTGATCTTTTGAACACTACACTTTATCCACAATATTCGGACTATATATTAAGAATCGTTCATTCTTTCGAAACGGTACACGGAGCACATAGTATTAGGAAACCGTACTGAGCGACCACACGCACGCGACTCGAATAATCTGTAAATCCAGAAAATGCTGACAAAATTTAAATGAATGTTGACATGGATGTCCGTTAGAGGGAAATGTCATTTCAGAGCTAATTTCGAAACAAACAATTTTTAAGGAATTATGATTTGAAGGTTTCTTTCAATTTCTACTTTAAACCCAAGTCCTGTATTGCGTTATTTTAGATTGACCGTCGAATGGACTTAGTTTTCACTATCACATGAACTTATGTTCAAACTACCTAAGAAGACCTGGGCTAAAAATCAGCGACCTGTACGAATTTTATAACATTTGCCTCTTTTTTCAATATATTCGTTATAATTTTTGTTCCTTTACCGATATTAAAACTGAACTGATATCAAAACATGAAATTTAAACTATTTTTCATTTCAATTAATCTGTCCTTTCGTGTTCATACAAATCAACTGAAATCTTATAAGCATATAGTTGAAATGCAATCCGATTTTTAGTTAGAATTGATGTTGATTATCAACTCTTACACATGGTTGGCATTTCTCTTGAGTTCGATTAGTTCAGTGAAAGAGAGAGCAATTTTATTTCTACTGTTCCACCAAGCAGTGCGGAGAAAGATAAATGGGACTGCTAACCAAGGTGGCCGAAAAAATATCAGTGTTTTTGACAAAAAATTCTCGAATTCTCTGATTTAAACCGAAAATTCTATGTTCTGAAATGGTGATAAAATGCAACAATAAAAACAAAAGTTTTTTTTAAAAATTTATAAAGTACTCAAAAATGACAAAAAGGTGAAAAATTCAGAAAGTTAAAAAACAAATTAAAACAAAAGACTGAAAATGACAAGAAACAACTAAAAAATCATGAAGAATGACAAAACCGGCAAATATGACAAATTAAAACAAACATTTTAAAGAAAATTAAGAAAAGTGGAAAATGCATCAATAAAAATGCATGATGAAAAACATAAAAAATGACTACAAATGATTGAAAATTCATCAAAAATAACGTTTTTGATAATAATAATAGTTATTTAAAAAAAAAAATTGAAAAAAAACGTTCGATGTTGGCAACATTCGATTTTGGCAACACAAAATTAACGGGCGTGTTGCCAAAATCGAACGGGGTCTGTATTCCAGACTTTTTTGAAAAACAGTTGGCAACTCTGCTGCTATTAAGAGTGAGATTGTCTACGAGAGAGCGAGAGCATTCACATCTACTGATGAAGAGAATTCCATTCTCTGGAAAATTATGTTTGTACATTGTGAGGAGAAATCTAAGAGTAAACATAGTTTTTTTTAGTAGGAAAAAAGCGAGCTTTATTTAGTAAAATTGATTTTTGAATTATTTTTCGGTACAAATTCCGTACGGACAGAAGATGAATTTTTGGAATTTTGTAAAGATTAGTTAAGACATTTTTGTTTGTTGTATGAAGCGATGTCTAGTTCAAGTACCTTCAATTCAATCCTTCATTTCACGATTTTGATTTTTCCTTAAAAATTACTTTAAATAGTTGTATGTGTAGTCACAGAAAAAAAAAATTAAAAAATTCAATTTTCATACTAAAATTGTTGCAAATTTGTTACTTCATGAAACGATGGGTGAAAATCTATTATTCAGAAAATTTTAAGCATCACAGATGAACTAAGAAGAGATAAATAGCTTTTCTCGTAAAACAGGGAAATTTGAGGTTATTCCACAAAACTAGCTGTAACTTTGTCCGATTTCATTGTTTCATCTCGAAATATGTTGAAATAGTGTTAACATTTTTTGTCTCTAGAAGTTTCATCAAAATCGAACTCCGGAATGAAAAAATTCAATACTGAGCAACACGTGATTCCATTCTTTTTTGGACGGAACTAGCTTAGCTTAGCTTGATTGACTAGTCACATCCACCTTGAATCATTGAACCCGAATTGCTTCATAAATTTTTGAACAGGGCAATTGAATATATATTTCTTAAATTGATTCCTGCATACAATTTTAGCATTTCGAGTTCCTTGATCGCTGGTTGCTACTCCGTGATTGACCGAGGCCATCAATTTTGATCAAAGGTTAAAAGAATGGTGCCTGAGATTTACATCACACTCACAATGTCCAAAATAAATGCTCTCTCTTTGAACCGTCAATAACGACGCCGGCCACGTCCTCATAGTAAAGAAAGAGTAGAAAGGTAGAAAATGACGAAAGATCAATTTAGTGCATATAAAAAAAAATACCATAAGGGTAGGATACAGGTATTAGGAATTTCAGTATAGAATGTCTGAAGAAAATATTACATAAAACGATTATTTGGACAGCCAAAAAGTCATTTTGATTCTTGGAGTTACCACATTCAAACAAACTAGAAAAATAACTTCTAGGGCCAAAAAGCTTTAGTATCGCAAAGTAAAGATATTAACTCGATTTATCATGGCTCTCATTTTTTAATTTAAAAGTTGAACTGAATATATTTGCTGAGTTTTTGTCTTATACCGGAAGACAAATTGTGGGAATTCGACCAGACCTCATCAACATTTTTTTTGAGAAACTTCAGTTGAATGTAGAAATCATTCATACAAGAGACAAAGTTTATGAATTGTATAGACCAGAATCAGTTATTTTGGTCAGTCATATTCCCTTTTTTGATTTGTAAATGAGATTCAAATTCTGTTGCTTCAAAATTTTCTCAGGGAGATGGCGGTCAATTGGGCCTGCTCAACCTAATTAAATATTTGTTAAAAAGTTCACTAAAGGTTCAAAATGTTAAATTCTAGCATTAATGAGAAGCAAAGGCCCAAAACTCGTAACTATGCTAAGCATTCACAGGTTTTAATGCATCGTCTTCGTTTAGCTTTGAATAGCTGTGAACGGTATATTATAAATTTGAACCGATTTCATAGAGTAAGGAGTGAGCTAGTGGGTTGCCCTTTTGAAGTTTTTTTATTCCACAAATATATATAATTTTATGTTATTGTACAAAACTGTTCAAACGGGAAAGCCAACTTATCTTTATGGAAAACTTACTAGATCTTGAAGCTCCCGAGTCGGTAATTTTACTATTCCTCGTCACCATATTTGTCAAGGACATGGGTATCTGGAATCAACTTTCTAGTTCCATACGAAACTGTAATCAAAATGTCTATATGTTATACAAGATTTAGACGGAAAGGCAAACACTTTTTTAACCAGTAACCAACATTTTTTTATAAATCTTTTTAATATGTTTAGATTATTCGAATCAGGAAAGTTGATGTTAGGACTTTAAGCTAAGAATTAAACCTTACTTAAACATGAAAGAAGACGAAACTTATTCGGGAGTTGAAATTTTAGACCGCAAAGAAATACAAACGGAAAAGTCTTGTATTTCTACTAGCTAGTTCTCGGTAACAACTAGACTGAGTTGCTCAAAATTTCGAATTTAATTTTTTAAATATGGTTTGAGTGCAAATTTCCCAATTTTTAAGAAATTCCACAGCGTTTGATGCACTAAAATATATTCACTGTACAGCTTAGCCGAAAAATCTCGATATTTTGGAGAAATTCCCTGAAAATGCGGGATCCTGATAGATTTTAAATCCCGACTTTTTCCCGCATTTCGCAAATGAGTGGCTACCCTGAAAAAAAGGTAGATTTCACCAAAAACGGATTTATAAGGAAGCCGTATCAGCTAAGCAGTATCATCATTGAAACTTCTTCTGGCAACCGCTTCAATGTCTCTTGAATATCTGCTATTAAGAATCCTCCGGAATGGCAGTAGAAGTTCCCTCGTTTGGAGAGTATTTTGTATGTTAAGCAACTTTATATAGCTTTTTATATTTTTGCCTAATAAATTGACAGGAAATTTACAGCCAAAAAAAGGCACGTTCACATCCAATTCCTTTCTCAGCACTGATGCAGTAAATTGATTGAAGTTTTTGCTTGTAGCATTAATATAGACCAAACAAAATCTATGTTAACAAAAAAGTTGATTTGAGTTGATCTTTTTTTCTATTGGCTAAGTCTGCTTAAAATAGATAACTATTAGTGGAGCCTGAGAAGTTTTCGTGTTCATGTTGTTTGTATGATTTTTTCCATTTTTCACAATAGCTATAATTTCAAAATTTCAGAAAGCTCTTGTTTTGATTCGTAAGTTCATTATTATAGTAATCGTGACGAAACTTTTGTCGGTGTTTCAATTTAAAAAAAACTTCAACGGAAATCTTCAGACCACTTCTAAGGGATGCTGTTATCGCAGATAACTGTAAGATAAAACACTTGCAATCGCCACTTTCAGAAAAGATGCCAGAAGTAAAAGCAGCAACCTCTTACTTTTCATGATTATTTTTTCCCTCCGTTGCCCAGGCATGAGTGCGAGAACGTTACTATTTGCAGCTAC
Organism: Uranotaenia lowii; assembly: GCF_029784155.1. Classification (NCBI taxonomy): domain Eukaryota; kingdom Metazoa; phylum Arthropoda; class Insecta; order Diptera; family Culicidae; genus Uranotaenia; species Uranotaenia lowii. The sequence continues at coordinate 9,898,364 of NC_073693.1, forward strand.
CGGTCTTAATCTTTGTTTCTTTACAAAACAAAATGAAGGTAGCAAACTGCTTGATTCCAGAACAAGGAGAAGGAATCCTGTCTCGTCTTTTTCCCGAACTGTGGTGTGCAAGTGCAAAACTATAAAGTTTATTATAAAGTTACGCGCCCCGTTGGGGAGGCGAAAAACTTGCACTTGTCTTGCACATAAAGTTCATAACTGGCGGCAGGGCTTGAGTTGTTGTTGCGCTTTCTGGGAACGTGTGCGCGCCCTGTTATGTTTTATTTTTCGCACCCCTCCCGCGTAAGGATGCCCCCTTTTTCGAGAGCAGAAGAAGACATCTTAGAGAACTTCAACGCTGAAAATGTGATGAGTTTCACACGGCTCAAGGCTCGCTGCTCATCATTCCCCCTTTCCACACCTGTTGTTGTTGTTAGGAGGCGTCGCGACGCGAGGTTGCAACGTGTGGAAGGTTTGTTTTCTGCATCACTTATTGGAAGCCGAGTCTGTGCTGTGAGCACAATGGTTGAGAAGATTTATCATACACGAGAATACCAATGAGAGGAAGTTTATGATGGTATGTTTAACTTTGGCTTTCCCCCAGGGAACGTTGACGTGGTGGATGGAAGAAAGTAGCGAAAGATTAAATTAAATCAGCTCAGCTGTCGTTTTTTCTTTCTTTATTTCGCTGTATGTGAACCATGAGAAAAGGACGAAGTTCTGGATAGTTTCCAAAGTTAATTTATCTGAAATTGAAAGGAAATTAAAAACTTGTTTCGGATTTGTGCCTCGATTTGCGCTTTCAAGTTTGAACGATTTTCAACAAAAAAAAATACCCCAAAACAACGACATATTAATTTCCTGTTTAAAAGCGGTTTAAAACCTTGCTCCGAAAAAGAAGATACAAACATTCAGAAAACGTAATTTGTGCACTTTCCCATTAGCACTCGCACCCTGGACACCATAAATCACGTAAATATTTGAAAAAGCATTATAGTTTACACTAAGCGACTATCATCAGCATCATCCCCCCTTTCCCTTCGAGGGACCACACGAAGGGTTTCCGTCTTGCTGGCTGGCTTCCTTCCTTCGCCCACACCGGACTCAATTCCCGGCTGGAGTCGACAAACAATATCGTCGCGTTCTTTCCCAGCAGGAGGATGCTGCAGAAAATGTACTTCTACTCACAATAATTTTATTTTTTTTCTCCCCCAAAGGGAAACTTCTTTGAATTATTATGGTGTACCGAAGAGAAGATATATCGCTTGCGCTCGGTAAGGAATTGTTGTTAACTGTATTCCATTCTACCAACAGGTAATGGAAAAGTTTCCTGTTCCCGGAACCCGGGCTAGGCAATAATGGGCATCGGTGTTCGGTTGTGGTGGCAAAAGCCTGGGTTGTGTCCTGGTCCTCGGGGTTTCTGGGTTCCATTCCGAAGGGTGAAATCAGCTCAGCCGAAAGCTAGTTTATATTGTATCCCGGCTGGCAAAAAAATCCATTTCGTAAACCCGTTCTGGTAAACTGAATAGTTTTATTGGTCAACAGATTTATTCGTATTATGTCAGTAAAAAAAAAAGTTTAATAACAAAATTCTCAATACCCTGATTTTATAACATTAATTTCACGATGACAAATGTCAAATTTAGTATTCGGTTTTAAAATTAAGCCATTTTTTATTAAGACTTTGATATTGATCTTAGCTTACAAATTCAGATTTCAGGTTTAAAAAAGGTTTAAAATTTAACAAAAACATACCAGCTATAAAGACGATTTCATAACCATTTTATTTTTTTTAAATCGGTTCAATAGTTTTGCAGCTGGAGCGGAAACTTTAAACCGATTGTTTTAAGAAAATTTATATTCTGATACAGAAAAAAGAATAAATCACAGTGAAATGCTAGTTGCGCGAATTACTAGTTAGGAAAATCATATTTAAGTTTTATTTTATCATAAAATAAATGATATCTTATCATTAAAAAAAATTAAAAAGCATGGAAAACCTCATTACATCACCGAGAAAAATCAACCAAAAATCGAGAAGAGAAAGCATGGAAAAAAATTTTTGGTTTCCATTTTGTATAGAATTACCGAATTACCGATCGAAGAACAAAATTTCACTTAAAACTTTTAACTCACGCTTGTGCTCATAACCACTATCTAAACATCAATTTTTACTGTATTTATTCTCCATTTCAGTACTCAGAGTTTCAAATAAAGTTTCATATCAAAACTCGCAGGTTAACTGCATGATTCAAAGTTGTTTTGCAATGTCCCGAAAAAAAGTTGAGAAATTTTCCGAATTTGCATCGTATTCGAGTGACGCCATTTCTTTTTAAATTTCAAAAATGGACTATTGAAAAAATACAGTGTCAACAATACATTGAAAACTTTCTTTATGCATATTTCCATGAAAAAAAAAATCAATGCGTTTTTTTACAGCGTTTTTTTCGTGATTCAATTTGAGTCGGGACAGGCTTTATACGTGTTGACACGAGACTATGAACATTAAATTAGCAATGCTCGATACTTTTGGATCTATATCTATTTCTGATGGTCGCCATTCAAGCACAAGACGCTCTATAAATTTAAACTGTTGCAGAGCTTTTCCCTCCTCAATGACGACTGTCGAAATTGTAAGTAACGAGTTCTCACTGAGTGATATTATCGAAAATCATAAGTATTGAAAAATTGAAAAAATGCGGATGAAACAAATACGACTAAAATGACACTACAACCGAATTGACACTTATGAAAAAAATTAAAAATGACAAATGTGACAACAAATTAAGAAAATTAAGAAACGAAAAAATGGGAAAAAGAACAATTTGAACAAAAATGAAAAATAGAAAAAGGACAAAATGACAACAATAACCAAAATGAAATAATGACAAAAATAACAAAAATAATAACATGTCAAAATGAACAAAATGGCAAAAAGATAAAACTAAAAAATAAAATAAATTCTATTTCATCTTTAATATTATTATTATCGTTTCAATTATCTCAATCATTTAGGTCAAGGGTGAGCAACCTTTTGAAAAAAAAACGGACCAATTTAAATTTGAAATTTTGTCGGCGGGCCGCACAAATAACATTTTTTAAACAATTAGAAGAGCTTCACGTCATTTTTATAACTACAAATTTTTAACGAAAACAAATCTGAAAAAGGAATGAGATAACGAATTTAATTGTTTAATAACAGAACTTCAACACGACTTTCTAAAATAACCGATATTGAAAGGTACATCACTATATTTTTTTCCATTTTTGAATTCTCTCCATTTTTTAACAGTACTTCTGGACAAAAATTCATTTTTACAACTTTTTTTGTTAAAACCGATGGTACTTTTTGCAATCACTTCCATTCAAAAATCTTCTGGGGCTGACTACAGTGATAACTAAGATAAGGTTGCGAGATTTTTTTCAGCACGTACCCGGGCAGGAAAAATCCGCGCTATTTTATCTTAAAACCTGGCAAAATTCGCGCATTTGATTGCAAAATTTTCGACCAAAATCCGGGCCATACTTAGTCAAATTTGGCCAAAACCTAGGAATTACCCATCGAATATCATGAAAAAAAAACTTGAAAAAAAAACTTCATCAAAATATATCAGCAGATTTTAAATTGTATTTTAGGCTTGCAAAAAACCTTTCATGACAATTTTTATGAAACTTGTTAAAAAAAATTGTTTTGGACGTATAAATTAAAAAATTTACTAAACAATCTGTTTTTTTTAGTTTGATTTGAGAATGAGAATAAACCCAGGCAAAATTCGGGATTTTCCAATATAATCCGGAAAACCGGAACGGACCGGACTTTTCCTAAATTATACATTAAATATCAGGGCAAATCCGGACAAACCGGGCAATCAGGCAACATTAAACTAAGAGTGTGAAAAATATACATATATTTAAAGGAATCGCCGTCTTCATCGTTGGACGCTGAATCGCTAATTGACTTCTGTTATTTTTTCCACAATTAAAACTTGTCCTCAAAGCCTAGATTTTTTTTCTACAAACATTGAAAACCCCGTTTTCATAATTGATGTTCTGTATTGGAACATTGCACATATTTTTAAGCAAGTCTCTTCAAAGTTACATTCTTGATTCTAGATTTTTTTTCCAGATTTTTATAATTTGAATTTTCATCACAGAATTTCAGATATCTATTGTTTTTATCAAGAACTTATAATTTGTGTCGGCAACTTCCTAATTTTCGTCAATATTCAGAAACAATAAATATTTTACAAAGTTTTGGATTAAAAAAAAATTAAGCCGTAGGTTGGCAGAGTTGAAATATTGATCTAATGTAAATTTTCGCAGAAATTCGGAACTGCTTTCGAGTGAGACGGGAGACATCTTGAGAAATGATTCTTCAGGTCTTAATTACCTAGAAATAAACAGTGATAACGTAGTAGAATTCTTGTCGCCAGAACGAATTTAATAGACTCCCTTTAGGCCCGAGGAAAACCGCCTAATGTTCCAGTGAGAGATGTACTAGCTGTGCTAGATTTGGAATACATGTTCGAAATCCAGCTTTTTCTAAAAGCTGTCTTCGTCTATAATTCTTTTCTATTTTCATGATTCCCTTTTTATCTTACTTTCTTCTCTCACAAAGTGTTAAGTTAAGCAAACAATTGTAAACAACCAAAATAGATTTTGGCTCCTAAAAGCCTCAAAGTATGAGCCGTTTCAAATAAAGAAATTGTAAAAAAAACTTAGTAGAATTGACGAAAAAAAAAGTTTTTTAACAACCAATTTTTGGGAACATTTTCAATGTGATATAAATATTTCATGAAGTTTGATGAAATGATATAGGGGTAACATTCATTATAAATAATCCCATATTCATGAAAAAGGTATTTAAATAAATTCAATTTTTGAAAAGATCCAGCATATCTTGAGCATAAATTAGTCGAACAATCCGAAATTTTGGGCGTGCTTAAGCTTTTAATTGATATGCAATATGTGAAATCGATGAACTTCCATCCAAGTAAGACCTAAGGCAATTATTTTATAATTTTTTTTTATCTTCATAGGGGTACAAGGGGGAATTTTTTTATCTGAATTTGCATTTTTTTCAATATTTTAATAATTTCAATAATTTGAGTTTCATATATGTCCTAGATATAAAGAAAAAGCTAATTTCTGGGTAATTAGGGTTAATTAACATTCTCCAAGTTGGATTACATTTGAACTAGGATTTCTCATAACCGTACCAATTATCATCTCTTTAGACCACATGGTCAGTGAGCCTTTAGAAGGCTCTAAAGATGTGCAACCATCGGATTTAAAGATAAAAAAAAACGGACAACATTAGACACGACATACAATTTGCTTGTGCAATTATTGAACATAGACAACCTAATTTCAATGATTTTTTTATTAATTTTCATGTGACTTTTTTCACCTGGACTTTTGACCAATCCTGCATGAGTACAATCGACAAAAGAATCGAGGGAATTCGGTTGAAATGACTAAAATACTGCATACAAACCAAAATCATGTGCTTAGCTGTGCCACGATTGGCAAATCACCCTATTACGTTTTGCCAGAAAATAATATTACAATTATGCCTTGAACAGAACATAAATGCCAGAAAAAAGTTAACAATCTGAATGATTGTGGGGCAAATGCACATTTGATCAAGTTATATAAATTTTATATGTAAAAAAAAGTTAAACAAAAAAATTTTTTAAAAAAATCTACAAGGGCTGCACAAAAGGGTCTCGCGAGTCGCGGGTTTTTCATCCCCGATTTAAGTTATTTTAGTCATTTTAGTCATTTATTGTCATTGTCATCATTTGTCATTTATGTCATTTTTTAAATTTTTTCATTTTCAAAATTTTGTAATATTTGTCATTTCGCGTTTGTCTTTTTAGAAAATTTTAAATTCACATTATTTCAAGTACGACGATTCATTTTTGACGATCACCACACATGAAGAAAGCCATGATAAACTAAGAAAGTGTTCAATACTTTTTCTAGTTTTATGGCGACCGTCAAAAATGAGTACGTATGTGTAAAAAACTCTTGACTCAACTTGGCGGTTCCCCTTGAAGATACGGATATCATTTTGTGAGTTGGGTACATATCAAGACAATTTCATCAATTTTTTTAAATTTTCAATAAATATTCTGAGCTTAAATATTCTCAGCAGCAGCACCAAACTAGGTTGTCAACTCTAGAACCCAAAGCATTCAGTTTCGAACACCTTACCGGGCGGTCTGTCTTTTAGCAACTTCCTGAAACCGGGAAGTCATCGTCATCATGGTGATGGTGGTACTAGCCAGCTAGATATTGTTATTAAGATAGCCCATCAGGACGTCCCTTTTCCAACCAGATGAAGAAAAATGAACGCCACCACCCTTTTTTCTTTCTATTCGACGGAACCACCGCTTCACAATGGAAGGTCTTTGCCTCCCATCGACTTCTGGTTGGCATTTCCGTTCCGAGGGAAGAACTTTCTTCCTGGGTGTCGTTTGAATGGAGAAGACATTTCAAAGTGTAAACGATAGGCTGACCCAGTTGCTGCAGGGCATTCCCTGCTGCTTTGGTTTGTGTCCGGGAGGTCTCTGAAAAAATCTTGGTTTTGAGTCCCCCTCTGAAAGTAAGTTTGTTCAGTTTGGATTGAGTGAAAGTGCAATATTAATTGTAGGAATAAATCTACGTAGTAAAATTAATACAATTACGAAACACCAAAGAATAATTTATGCCTTGAAAAACTTCTAATAACGATTTTCCAACTTGTTAATTTAACTTTTCCCACAATTAGGTACGCGTTATCTTCGAGAAAAGTTTAAGTACATCCGCCAGATTATTTAGTTTTTCCGGTGTGACAGTTCCGAAGAACTAAATATAGCTAATGTGCAGAGTGCCAACAGGCAAAAAAGTTGGAGTACACATATTCATAAGAAGACCAACAAAAAAACGGAGGGGAAAACTTCACTAACAAACCGAAAAATATGCTCATCAGCAGAAAACTTTCCAGGAGTCAACAGTAACATTAAATTCTGTTCAAAGATTTTTACTTCCCGCTTTTGTTTTTCGACGCCCTAACTGCTGCTGATGGTATCAGTGTTGAAAAAACTTTTCACTTCAAGTTTTTTTTCCCTTCTCTGCTGCCACTCGCTTCAAGTTTTTGCAAACAATTATTTGGGAATTTTTTCTCGCAAACTTGAAAAAAAACATTTGCTTTTGAGAAAACCTCAACATCATGTTCACAACATAGGCAGACGTACAAACTTGAACATATTCAAACTTTGCTTTTAAAATTTGAACACATGGCAACAGTAGAGCTTCAATCATGAAAAATCTAACTTAAATTTTAATTTCCTATTGGTCACGACTCCAGGAAGGAACCTTTCTTCATTCGTGAAATATTTTTCACTTTAATCCATAAATTTTATGACACATTTCGATTTTTAATATGGCGTTAAATAATACACCAATAAAGTAAAAACAAACATTTCCCCACAAACGAACGGCACACAAAGGTCGAATGTTTGGTGGCACAGACACCTTGTTTTATTGCGATATTGGTAAAAATCTGAAAACGTGCCTCTCTGACCGTAAAAATAAAACCAATAAAAAGATCCGTGGGTTGGAAAGCCCACCATTAAGAATCATTTCGTTTCAACACCATTCCGATTTTGGTGGGGGTCGAGCCCAATTTTATGAGTTTGGAAAAAAGGAATGCATTGAAAAATGAATCGCGAGTGGACGATTTTTGTTTTATCACACCTACCGTGGAACATGTGTTCCGGCAAATGATGGCCATTGTTGTTGGTTTTAATCATAAAGAAAGATATAATGTGTTAGTTTTAAAAATTGATTTTTCAATTTAACCGGAATGGTAACCGTTAAATTCATTCTGACTAAAGTATCTAACTGCAAATTGGCATATGTATTTAAAGTAAGTGTATTTCGACATTTTGAGGATTGTAATACAGACCCCGTTTGTTTTTGGCAAAATTCGATTTTGGCAACATTCGATTCTGGCAACATCCGATTTTGGCATTTGTGCAAAAATCGAACGGTTTTTTGGAACGACATAGCCTTATAGTTTTCGTTATAACAGGGTTAATATAATTTAGTTAAACAACATAAATACGTTTTTACGTTCTTTAATTGTAAAGAAATACAATAACAAAAACATTTTTTTTTTAATTTTTCAAGTACTTAAAATTTGCGAAAATGATATAAATTTTATATAATTAAAAAACAAATACAATAAAAAAACACAAAACATTACAAAAAAAAAACTATAAAAAATGCTTGACGCTTGATATAAAAAAATACAAAATTACTAAAAATGGCAAAAATTACGTTAATGATGAAAATAACAGTTTTTTTTGAAAAAAATTATGAGAACAAAAATCGCAAGATTGCAACACAAAATGATCGGACGTGTTGCCAAAATTAAACGGGGGTCTGAACTTAAATGTTCGTTAAAAATGTGCAATTATTGAAAAACTATGACTTCAAAGATAAACCCACCTCATAAAAAACATGTTTAAGGAACATAAGATCGTCATCGAATTGGAAACCGAAGCCATTAAACTAAGGTTGCCAAATTGCCTGGTTTTATCCGGGTTTGCCAGAATATTTCATTCAAAATTTATGAACAGTCCGGTCCGGCCCGGTTGCCCGGATTTTATTGAGAAATGCTCGGATATTGCTCGAATTTTTTGTTTTTTTTTGACAAATCAAACAAAAAAAAAACAAACAAACTGTATTGGAAATTTTTATATTTATGCTTCTTAAACGAAATTTTTGAACTAGTCCCATAAAAATAATCATGAAACGTTTTTTGAAAGCCTCAAATACGATATGAATCTTCGATGAGTTAAGATTGAAAAAATATTTTTTTTCAATTCTTTTCTTCATTTATGCTGAGTAATTTCTGGGTTTTGACAAAATTTGCCCGGATATTGCCTGGATTTTTGGTCGTCAATTTTGAAATGAAAAGGCCGGATTTTACCAGGTTTTTATATAAAATTGGCCAGATTTTTCGGCCCAGATACGTGCTGAAAAAACTCTGGCAACCTTACATTAAACGTTTGTATGAAAAAAAAAAAATCACAAAAACTTTTATGAACGCTGACACAGTACTCAAAGATGAATGAATGTAAGTCCAATTTCCAATTTATGTTTCTTTCGGTTAGGAAGCTGGAAGAAATCTAAATTGGTATGGGCTTCAGATGAAAGAGTTATAATTTGGTTCATAAATTTACAGATAATACTTTTCTATTAACAGTCTTTTAGTAGTAATGCGTTGAATTTTTTTAATGTTAACACAATACTCAAGTGTGAATGGCTGTTCAAAGAAACATATGTATAAGGGTATATACGGGCGATAGTATTGGCGAAAAATTGGCCTCAGCCATAACCTCAAACTTTGATGAGCTGACGGCCTCACCAGTGATGCTAGGTGCGTTACTAAAATCAGTATTTGTTTGTTTTAAACTAATTATAATATTTCTGAATTGATTAAATTTTTTAACTATAAACAGATAACGTTTGCATTCATTACGGGGCGTCTCTTAATGTATGAATATAAGCCATCTTTCGCTAATGAATTTTCAAGGTGAATTTAAAACATCTGAAACTTATTTTCATGTACTGCTCCACTGCTCGGTTAATTAAAAAGAGCTGTTTCTAACTTCTAAACGAATGCAAAATCATTCACTGTTACAAAAAAAAAAGTAAATTAATGAAAGCCACATCTATGTTGACTATGCAAATAATAGCCTGCAGGCTCTGATTATTTTAAATATATCCACATAATTCGCTACATCGTTTAAGTGTGCGATACAGACAGTTGTTATTCAGTTCAGATAAATGTTGCGTTTAATTTCATATTCTAAAAGAAATCTAAGGGAAAGTTGTAAATTCTCTGTACTCATGAAAACGTTTTTCAATAAAAATGCAATTAAAAAAATATAATCATTTTCCAAATATCAATGCACCTGGCAGCCCTGAGCACAAAAAAAATCAAAACACGAGCATCTGTGTGTCGCTTTTCCACAGGGCGAATTTGTCGATATAAGTACCGTCAAATCGTGTTTATCGTGCGCCCTTCTCAAAAAATGATTCTGTTCTCCCATGGTTTGAGGTTAGGGCTGAGGCCTCCTGCTAAGGTGGTGTTCGTGTAAAACTGTCAATATATCCTAATAGCTTTTTTTTTTTAAAACCAACTAAAATTGTAAAGGAAAATCAGAATGAATAGGGTAAATTTTGCTACAAAAACTGACAAATGGTTTTTTTTTGCAAACAAGACATTAATAGTTGAAAACTGTCTTTTCTCCCAGTATGTTGACACAGTACTCAGACATGAATGTCCTCATGACTGGAAATATTCTTATTTTTACAGGGAAGTGTATAGAAATACTTAAAATGGAATGAAAAATTATATGGAAATGAAAGCATTCCATACAGAAACTCAAACATGAAATTCCATGCCTTTTATGACATGGACTGTAACATTTGAAAAATATCCTTCAAAATGTTGACACAATACTCAGGCTTAAATTTGATTAAGGCAAAATATTAATAATGTTTATAAATAAAAATATTTCGAAATTTTCAGGATTTTAAAACTTTAATGTTCGTTAAAAATATGCCATTATAGGAAAACTATGATATAACAACCTCATGACACGAAACATTGAGATTTAACGTTGACACATTACTTGGAGGAATGTTAAAATTTTGTTATTTTGTATGGGTGCCCCCCCTTGCTATATTTTGGTTTCTGAGGGGTTTGAAAGTGTTATAGAAAACATTTCCGCTCTTGAAAACGACTACACACCAAATTTCACGTTGATCGGTTCAGTAGTTTTCAAAAAATTTTCGAATACTGTCGATTTTTTGTTAATTTTGTATGGGAGCCCCCTCTATTTAGATTTTGAGAGGTTTGAAAATATTATAGAAACCATTCCCGGTTATGAAAACGGCTACACAGCAAATTTAACGTTGATCGGTTCAGTAGTTTCCGAAAAATGTTCGAATTGTGTCAATTTTTTGTTAATTTTGTATGGGAGCCCTCTCTTCTGAATTCTGAAGGGTTTGAAAATATTATTGAAACCATACTCGGACTTGAAAAAGGCTTCATACAAAATTTTACGTTGACCGGCTTATTAGTTTCCGAAAATTGTTCGAATTGTGTCAAATTTTTGTAAATTTTGTATGAAAGCCCTCCTCTTTTTGGATCCGGAAAGGTTTGAAAGGGCTCCCATACAAAAATTTGAAATTCTCGGACTTAAAAATGGCTACACACCAAATTTCACGTTGATCGGTTCAATATTTTCCGAAAATTATTCAAACTATTTAATTTTTTTGTTAATTTTGTATTGGAGCCCCCCTCTTTTTTTGGATTCTGAGGGGTTTGAAAGTGTTATAGAAACCATTTCTGCTCTTGAAAACGGCTAAACATCAAATTTAACGTTGATCGGTTCAGTAGTTTCCGAAAATTGTACAAATAGTGTCAAATTTTCGTAAATTTTGTATTGGAGCCTATTCTTTTTGGATTCTGATTGGTTTGAAAATATTACAAAAACCATTTCCGGGCCAGAAAATGGCTACACACCAAATTTCATGTTGATCGGGTAAGTAGTTTCCAAAAAATGTTCGAATTGTGTAAATTTTTTGTTAATTTTTTATGAGAGCCCCTCTTTTTGGATTTGAGGGGTTTGAAATTATTATGGAAATCATTACCGGGCTACGAAACAGCTGCACATAAAATTTCACGTTGATTGGTTCAAAAGTTTTCAAAAATTGTTCGAATTGTGTCAAATTTTTGTTAAATTTGTATGGGAGCCTCCCTCTTTTGGATTTAAAGGGGTTTGAAAGTATTACGGAAACCATTCCCGGGCTTAAAAATGGCTACACACCAAATTTCACGTTGATCGGTTCAGTAGTTTCCGAAAGTTGTTCGGATTGGGTCTTTTTTTTGTTACTTTTGTATGGGAGCCTCCCTATTTTTGGATTCTGAGAGGTTTGAAAATATTGTAGAAACCATTCCCGGTCTTGAAAACGGCTAAACACAAAATTTCACGTTGATCGGATCAGTAGTTTCCGAAAATTAATTGAATTGTGTCAAATTTTTGTTGATTTTGTATGGGAGCCCCTTTTTTTAAATTTTGAAGGGTTTGAAAATATCATAGAAACCATTCCTGGCCTTGAAAACGTATACACACCAAGTTTCACGTTGATCGGTTCAGTAGTTTCTGATCATTGTTCGAATTATGTCAATTTTTTGTTAATTTTGTACGGGAGTCCCCCCTTTTTGGTATTTGGAGGGGTTTGAAAGTATTATGGAAACCATTCCCGGGCTTAAAAGTGGCTACACGCCATATTTAACGTTGATTACGGTTCAGTAGTTTCCAAAAGTTGTTCGAATCGTGTCAATTTTCTGTTAATTTTGTATGGGAGCCCTTCTCTTTTTGGATTTGAAGGGGTTTGAAAGTATTACAGAAACCATACCCGGGCTTAAAAACGGCTACATACCGAATTTCACGTTGATCGGATCAGAATTTTCCGGAAATTGTTCGGATTTTGTTAAATTTTTGCTATTTTCTTATGGGAGCCTCCATCTTTTGGATTCTGATTGGTTTGAAAGTATTACAGAAACCATTCCCGGGCTTAAAAATGGCTACACACAAAATTTTACGTTGATCGGATCAGTAGTTTCCTAAAATTATTCAAATTGTGTCAATTTTTTGTTAATTTTATATTGGAGCCCCCATCTTTTGGATTCTGAGGGGTTTGAAAGTATTATAGAAACCATACCCGGTCTTGAAAACGGCTAAACACCAAATTTCACGTTGATCGGTTCAGTAGTTTCCGAAAATTGTTCGAATTATGTCAAATTTTTGTTAATTTTGTATGGGAGCCTTTTGTATTCTGATTGGTTTGAAAGTATTACAAAACCATTCCCGAGTCAGAAAATGGATACACACCAAATTTCACGTTGATCGGGTCAGTAGTTTTCGAAAATAGTTCGAAGTGTGTCTAATTTTTGTTAATTTTGTATGGGAGCCCTTCTTTTTTTGGACTTGGAGGGGTTTGAAAGTAGTATTGAAACCATTCCTGGTCTTGAAATCGGCTACGCACCAAATTTCACGTTAATTGGTACAGTAGTTTCCGAAAATTGTTAGAATTATGACAATTTTCTCTGAAATTTGTATGAGAGAAACTGAGACATGAAATTCCATGTCTTTTATTACACGGACTGTGTAACACTCCAAAAATATCCTTCAGAATATTGGAACAATACTCAGGCTTGAATTTGTCATTGTCAATTTTTGTCATTTTTTTTTTTCATTTTTGTCAAAAACCAGAGGCTTTGTGTGAAGAAAATCGGTTTTTTCAAAAATCGATGATGAAATTATTCCCATTGCCACACGAGTTACATACATCATACATTGTCATGTTAATGTGATCTGCACAAGGAACCAACATCAAGCAAACTTCACACAATAAAACGTGCTGCTGCTGCTGCTTACTGAACGCTATCAATTTTCGCTGTTTATGCTGCTGCGAGAGAGCTTTCTTCGGTTTCGCTTTTTTTTATTACTTTTCAATTTTTTTTTCGTTGTTTATGGTTCCGATTAAAGTTCTCCCAGCATCCGCAACAATGTTTATTTGCATCCGTGAATACCGCGAGCCGTTGTTGTTGTTTGTTGGTCACGTTGAATTGTAAACAATTTTAAACTTTTTTTCCTTTAGAAAAACGGCTCAATGAAAACATGAAAAGAAAGTAAAGGTAAAGTTTTTCTTTGCCGTGGCTTGCATAACGCAATAACTACGCCTTCGAATGACAATTTTGCCAGGAAGCTGTGATGGGATTACGCGGGTTGGTGGAAAGCATAACAAACTTTTTACTTATCTAGTCTGATTTTTTGCTGCGAGTTATTCGAAAGTCGCAAAATATGGTGCAAGATAATGCCGACGCTTAGAGCTATTTCTATGATGCTTCTTCTTCAATTTACTCCAGACAGTTGTTCAGTAAAGCCATTTTTATGAGATAAAACTTCTTAATACTTTTCCAAGTATCCGACGACTAACCACTAACATAACAGACACATATGTCGAGTTTTAAATCTAGGCCCACTCACCTTCGTCGCTGGGCGGCGGCCGCAGCCCGCTGGGCCGCCTGGGCTATCAACAGCGGCGAGGTGGCGGCGGCAACGGCCGCGTTTGGTATCTGGTTGGCGGCTGCTGCGGCCGCCGCTGCTGCCGCGGCCTGGTTATTTGCTGCCGCCGCTGCGTGGGCCGCCGATGCCGGTGATCCTGCTGCTGCGGCTGCCGCTGCCGCCAGGGAGGCTGTCGTGGGGGCAGCTGTCGCTCCGATGGTGGCCGCCGTGGCTCCTAACCAGGGCCACGCTGACATCGGGAGACGGTAACCTGCGGGGAAGTATGGATAGAAAGTTAGTAGCTGTTGATTTATTTTTAGGTGGAGCATGATCACTAAATTTGGACCAATGGTATTGGACAAATGTCATGATAAGCCCCACATATTACCTATAGATTGTTTTTATATGGGATTTTGAAGTAAATATAACGACCTTTTGCTATATTTGTTGACTACAAGTTTTCTTTGGTTCTTTTGAACGGTTTAAATTAAATTCGGGATGTGTAGAATGACTTATTCTGAGCAATTTTGGTTGGATTGCATTGGATCAGACTTAGGGCTCATTGAAAGCAGCTAAAAATCCAAAAAATAATTCTAGAAAAGTTCATTTTACTCTTATTTGATGGCATTTTACATTAGTGATTTGAACAAAAAAATATCATAATTCATCTGATCATAAAAAACTCGATAAAAAAACAAAATTTCATAAAAAGAATGTTAAAACGTCTCTCGTGACTTTGGTCTTACATTATATACAATTAGCTATTCTTCTCTGTAATTTTCAAAAAAAAAAATCATTTGGGTAATGATGATGAACCTAAACCTATTTTTTTGTATTTTTTCTTGCTCCAATATCAAATTGGATCTAATTTCGCTTATACTCTTTTTCTTAAAAACTATTAGGTAACTTTGTTCCCCGGTAACAAATTCTTCGATTTGAACTTCTTTTCCTTTCATCAGCGATTAATTGCCTTTCTAGCTCGGGACATTTCCGGGACACTACAGAAAAAACAGTTTAAAAGCGGGATACAAATAATAAAACAAAATAGAAACAACAATCTCCTGCTGCGCATCGAGTTTTCCATTTCGTTACCCGGATAGCAACAAAAAAACTCAAACATTTCCTCGACTTTAAACTGATCCTGACAGTTCATTTTTTTTCGTTCTGTTTCTTCTCTGTCACCGACACGTAAAATTGCTGGCTCAACTGCTTCGTTTTGACGTGAGTCCGTCGCCGTGATCCGCCGTATTTTCTAATTTTTTTTTCTGTTTCGTTTGTTGCGAAACAAACCCGGAAGCAGTCCAGGGGAGGCCAAACGGAAGTCGATTTTTCTTTTGCCCTGGATCCTTTTTCTTCTCTCTTTCTCCTATGTGTACTACGTTTCTCTCTTTGTTTCTGTTTCTTACTCCTACTTGTCTCGCCGAGTTTTGAGCCTTTCTTGAGTGTTTCTCCACACCGGACAGATCTGTTTGCTTCTTGTTTGAAATTCTATTCGTCGATTTTTCTTCAGTTTTTTCCCGCCTGGACCAAGTTACTTGCGCCTCGGTGGGAGGCTGGGAAACTGCTTACCTTCCGGTGGCCACGGGACACAAACGGCTGCTGCTTTTTTTCGCGCGATGGATGGTTCCAGTTCGACGATGATTGGCGATGAATCGAGCGTGTTGGAGTTGGGGAGGAAAAAACGGAAAAAAATAAATTAGTATCTTCGGTTTAAAACAGAATAAATTCACAGCAGTTTGTAGTAAGTGATTCGGTAAAAAGTGAATCGGTGAATGGGGGAAGAAGATCGTGATTGGTCAGAGAAATGTAGAAAAGTGGGTGTTGTTTGAAAAGGGGGAAAGCGCACAGAATTAGAGACAGTGTGAGTTAATCAGAGCTTAAGAATAAAATTGTTGCCCTAGGCTGCTGGATGATGAAAATGTATGATAGCATTTCGAATGACAGTGTTTTTGTACGGTTATATTTTTTTTTTTTACAAAATATTGGGAACACTATACTACAGATCACTTGACTACATTCATAGGGCAAAAAACTCTAAAAGGCTACAGGAGAGTAAGGATATGATACAGCTTATAGTAAGAAGAAAAACAGATTTTTTACATTACTGGCACTACTTTACACAACATGCTGTCAAGACAACTAAATATGATTTAATTTTCGAAAGGATGAAAATTTCCCAAAATTGTTTACAAAAACCATATATATTATACATTCAATTCAGTCGTTTGCCGTTTTTTGAATTTGGCCACCTAACACATTTTCAAAGAACTTAAGTCGATTGAGGGAGTTACTCAAACTTAATTCAATTTTCCAACACAATTGTGCCCAACTTTATCAGTTTAGATACCGACTTCATTCGTCAACTTTTCACATCGAAAAACCATCCATTCATGGGGATCAGGTGTTCTTTCATTTCTCCCCCTTCTTTTTTTTGGATATCTAAATTGGGTGATCGAAAACTTCACCTTACGACGAAATGTTGTCGCATGCACCATTCGGTTTCTCTTCTTCTACCAAGCAAATCCTATCATCCGAGAATGGAACAGAAAAAAACCCCGTGGAAAGGCAATTCGCGTGACTGAAACAACTTTTCGCCCTATCAACCAATCATCCAAAACGACAACGGATCGGGGCTTTTTTTCCTGGCGCGATATCGGGACATATATCGCCCCAACGACTTTTCCCCGACCTTTCCCTAACTCACACTTTAGAACCTTTCTCTTTACTCAGTTTGGAAGAGAAAAAAACTTAACGACAACGTGTTGTCGATGGCACAATTTGATGTGGGAGCCAAATTCCACTCTACAATTTAAGGGGGAAGAATTGGGGGGAGGAGGCGTTCGTTGATTGATTGATAACAGGCGATCAAATTCATTACATGGGGTTTTTCGGGAAAATGTGACTTTTCCGTGCTGCTGCTGCAGCACGGTTGAAAATAAGCTGCCCGGGATCAAATTTGCGATATGATGCTACGCCGGAGGAAATGTTACCATCATTCCGCCGGGTTGGAGGTCATCATTTTTTTTTTTTTTGAGGAGTAAAATACCAGCCAACAGTTTTCCAGCTGAAAGTGGCTGCAACCGATTTTATCGATTCGATTAGCACGGTTCTTTGCCGCTGTTATTGATGGCTGCCAGTCAGTGGAGCTACGCCAGTTTAGAGCTGCCGTTCGTGGCCGTGGAATGGTTCAGGAATATCAATGTGAGATTAGAAAGATCGAGGACGTGCGCATGGGGGTTTTTGTTAGGAGAATATTAATCCTTCCTTTAATACCCAGGAAAAGGTTGTAAATCCCTCTTCTCTACTGTGATATCATTTACTAAACATTTGAAGAAATATGAAATACTTCAAATGCGTCTGAACAAAAACATAAAAAAAACTCACAAAAGACTCAGACTACAAGCATCAGACGTCAGACTTGAGACATCTATCTTCGGATTTAAGGCCACGGTTATAAGACATCGGACGTTGAATTTCGAACATCAGATATCAGATACATCGGATATCAACTATTAAGAGGTATAAGGCCTGATTTATGATATATCTGATGTTTGAAGTCTGATGTCTGATACCAGGTATCAGGTATCAGAATGGGGGTAGGCTTAATAGCGGCACGTTATCCAAACATACGGGAAAATTGTGCCTAGCCTTTTTTTTTTATCCAAGATTTCATCATTTACCTGAGAAACCTGAAAAACCTATAAAAGGAAGAAATAAATTCAATCTATTTAAGATGGCATAAAGCCTTTCCACTAGGGATTATTAGCATTAAAGCTCTTTTCTACATTCGGTAAGGAATGATAGAATGTTTTTTAAGTTTAATTTCTTAAGCTCAGATTCGCTTAAAGCGTAAGATCCCAGAGTACGAAAACGTAGTCTGGCAAATGAGGGACAGTTACATATAAGATGGAAGGGATCTTCCACATCTGATTCACAACTACCACATACTGGAGATTCAGCACGCTGAATGTTGTGCATGTGATAGTTGAGTTTACAATGACCGGAGAGTGCTCTGATCAAGGTGCTGCAATGAGATTTATTTAAAGTTAATAAGTAACTCGATATTATTGGAGATGGTTTTTCTAAAAATAATTTAGTTTGACGACAAGTGTCCAACTCTTCCCAGTATCGTTCATGCTGGTTAGAGGACCAAGTTTGAATTTGGTTTCTGAACCAACATGGTGATATTGGGACAGCCGGCTCTGGTCCGTAAAATTCCTTTTCCGACCCAGCTCTAGCGAGTTCGTCGGCGCATTCGTTTCCAAAAATTCCCTTATGTCCGGGTACCCATAGAAGGTTTAATCCATTGCCTTCAGCAAGTTCTTCGATTGCTTTCCGGCATGCGATTACCAGTTTTGATCTAGAACTGGAAGCACTGAGTGATTTGATAGCTGCTTGGCTATCTGAACAGAAATAAATTGTTCTGAACATAATCTTCTTTTGAAGTGCAATTTGCACTCCATACATAATAGCATATAGCTCAGCCTGAAAGACTGTACAATATCTTCCTAGAGGTTGAGCATGTTCTATGTTCAACTCGTGACAGTAAATTCCTGCACCTGCACGGCCGTTTGATAATGAACCGTAAGTATAGAATACAATATGAGAGGACATTTGGTCCTCTACGAAACCTGATAACCATTCTTGAGGAGAAGGAAATTTGACTTTAAATCCCATGTAGGGAAAACTACTCGAGAGAGTTAAATCGTTTGGCGCTAGATTAAACTTGTTTAATCTAACTAATTCAGGCCACACATTTGTATGACTCGATGATCTTTCGATATTTCCTGACAGCCAGAGACCAACTGCCTGTAGACGAAAAGCACCTGAGAAGGCTTCCTGTTTTAGGAACAAGTGTAGAGGTTTGATAGAAAACAGAGCCTCTAGTGCTGCAGTAGGAGTTGTTGTGAACGATCCGGACATCCCTAAGAGACACATTCTTTGAAGGTGATTTAGTTTAGTCCGAACTGTTGCAACTTCTCCTTTCTGCCACCACACTAGACACCCATAGGCCAGAATTGGTCTTACTATTGTGGAGTAAATCCAGTGAATATGTTTGGGTTTGAGTCCCCAGTTTTTTCCGATTGCACGTCGGCATTGTCCGAAGGCCATGCATGCTTTTTTGATTCTGAATTCGATGTGATCAGACCAGTTTAATTTGGAGTCAAGAATGACACCCAAATATTTAACTTGATTAGACACGGTGATTTCGGAACCATAAAACAGCAGAGGGCGCACCCCGCGGGTGATACGTTTTTTAGTAAATAAAACAATATTAGTTTTTAGAGGATTAACTGAAAGTTCTACATGAGAACACCATCGTTCAACAGAGCGCAGAGCTTGTTGCATTATATCAAATAATGTGCTTATGCACAAACCTCTTACCAGCAGAAGATAATCATCTGCGAATCCATAGGTTGGTATTCCACGGTCATTGAGTTTTCTCAACAAACCGTCTGCAACTAGGTTCCACAAAAGAGGTGATAGTACACCTCCCTGTGGGCAACCACGTGTGCTAACTTTTGTTATTGAAGCCTGTCTTAAAGACGAATGAAGATTCCTGTTACTTAGCATTGCGCTAATCCAGTTAGTTATAACACTAGGCACTCCATGAAGTAGTGCCGCATCCATTATTGATGTAAACGAGACATTATCAAATGCTCCTTCTATGTCTAGAAATGCTCCTAGACATGATTCTTTCTGTGAAAAACTATTTTCAATGTTATGTATTACGTTGTGCAGAAGAGTTAATGTTGATTTTCCTGATTGGTATGCATGTTGTGTCGCATTAAGCGGATGTTGGACAAGGCATTCTTGCCTGATATGATGATCAATTAAACGTTCAAGTGCTTTTAATAGAAATGAACTTAGACTAATAGGACGAAAGCTTTTGGCTTCGTCGTATGATGATCGTCCCCCTTTAGGGATGAATTTCACGGCTATCTGCCGCCAAAGTTTAGGAATATATCCATGAGCAAAACTGCTTATCATTATTTTTCTTAATATGTGTTTGAAATGATCGAAACCTTTTTGTAGCAAAACTGGAAATAAACCGTCACTTCCAGGAGATTTGTATTGAGCAAAACCATCGATTGCCCATTTGATCGATTCTGTAGTAACTATTTTCCGAGCAAAATGCAAGGAATCTAGACTTCCAGAAAAGAACTCAGGCTCTATCGATGAATCTTGATCAACACATCCTGGAAAGTGAGTATTGAATAGACAACTTAATGTTTCTTCGTCGTCTGATGTATAATCACCACTAGGGGTTTTAAGGTATGAAACCTGATAATCTTTTGATTTGGCTAAGACTTTATTTAACCTACTTGCTTCGTGCAAGCTTGAAATGTTTGTGCAGTAGCTCTGCCAACTTGAGCGTTCGGCAGCTCTTGTTGCTTTCCGGTAAGCTCTGCGAGCCAACTTGAAGGCATCAAAACCTTCCGTGCGCCTTCGGTTCCAATTTACTGAGATTTGAGTTCCACAATGGTGTAATGTTTTTGTTGAATTTCAACGTTCGTAAGGGACACGCTTCTTCATAAGAATTCAAAATAATTTCGGTGGTTTTTGCAACCACTTCATCCAACTCAAGAGGAGTAGTAATTTCAGGTGTATATCCATGAAATTTAGTAGCAAGATGCTCCAAATATAGGTCCCAATTAGTTGTTCTTGGGTTTCTGAATGTAATTGTTTCTAAAAACTCACCTGAGTGTTCAAAATAGATAAACCTGTGGTCAGAAATCGATTCTTCGTTAGGCACATGCCAAATAGA
The DNA here is from genome assembly GCF_029784155.1 of Uranotaenia lowii. NCBI lineage: Eukaryota > Metazoa > Arthropoda > Insecta > Diptera > Culicidae > Uranotaenia > Uranotaenia lowii. Next base: position 9,919,250 of record NC_073693.1, read on the forward strand.
AATTTCCTGAGAAATTGTTCTAGAACAAAGTGTGATGTCAATCACCTCTTCTCTGTCACACCTAACAAAAGTTGGTTTATTTCCTACATTTAGAATTTCTAAATCAGTGCTGCTTAAATATTCCATTAAATTTAAGCCTCTCAGATTGATATCTGAGCTACCCCATAAGAGGTATAAGGCCTGATTTATGATATATCTGATGTTTGAAGTCTGATGTCTGATACCAGAGACTGGAGTCTAAAGTTTAACATCATTAGATGTCAGATATTAAACATCAGACTTCAAACTACGGATACCAGACATCAGACTTCAGACTTCAGACTTCAGATTCAGAAATCAGATAAAAAAAATGAGAAAGCACATTTGTAAAGATTTCTAAGCTCTACTGTTGATGCCCAATACCAGACATCAGAATTCTAATTTGAAACTTCGGATATCAAACATAAGACTTCAAATATCAAACGTCTGTCAGACGTCAGACTTCGGACGACAGACGTTAGAAATTTGGTATCAGACATCCGATCATAGATCAGACATCAGAATTCAGACTTCACATTTCCGATTTCAGACTTCAGACATATGATATCAGATATCACGAATCAGATTTCAGACATCAGACATAAGGCATAGGGATTTCGATGTCAGGCTTTTGTTTAGAGATTTCACAGGTTTTGGACATAAGAATTCAGAAATCAGACGTCAGACATCAGACGACAGACGACATTTGATATCAGACATCCGATATCATAGATCAGTCTAGAATCAGAAATCAGAAATCAAACAAAAATATCAGACCTCAGACGTCAGACATCAGAATTCAGACTTCATATTTCTGATTTCAGAGACGGTACCAGACGTAGGATTTTGGACATAAAAATTCAGAAATCAAACATCAGACATCAGACGACAGAAGTTAGACATTTTATATCAGATGTCGGATTTTATAGATCAGTCTGGAATAAGAAATCAAACTTTATCAGACAAAGATATCAGACCTCAGACGTCAGACATCAGAATTCATATTTTACAGTTCCGATTTCAGACTTCAGACTTATGATATCAGATATCAGGAATCAGATTTCAGACATCAGACATTAGACATCGGGTTTTCGATGTCAGACTTTTGGTTAGAGATTTCTGGTACCAGACATAGGAATTTGGACATAAGAATTCAAAAATCACACGTCGGACGCCAGATGTTAGACATTTGATATCAGACATCCGATATCATAAATCAGTCTGGAATCAGAAATAAGAAGTCAAACTTGATCAATGATATCAGACCTCAGACGTCAGACATCAGAACTCAGACTTCATGTCTGATTAGAGACTATGACATGATACACACATAGACATGATATCAGATACCAGGAATCTGATTTCAGACATCAGACATTAGACATAAGGTTTTCGATGTCAGACTTTTCGTTAGAGATTTCTGGTACCAGATATAGGATTTTGGATATAAGAATCCAGAAATCAGACGACAGACATCGGACGACAGACGTTAGACATTTGATATCAGACATCCGATATCATAGATCAGTCGGGAATCAGAAATCAGAATTCAAATTTCATGAGACAAAGATATCAGACCTCAGACGTCAGACATCAGAATTCGGACTTCACATTTCTGATTTAAGACTTCAGACATATGATATCAGATACCAGGAATCAGATTTCTGGTACTAGACCTAGGATTTTGGACATAAGAATTCAGAAATCAGACGTCGACATCGGACGACAGACGTCAGACATTTGATATCAGAAATCCAATATCATCTGGAATCCGAAATCAGAAATAGAACTTGAACAGACAAAGATATCAGACCTCAGACGTCAGACATCAGAAGTCAGACTTCATATTTCTGATTTCAGACTTCAGACATATAATATCAGATACCAGGATGCAAATTTCAGACATCAGACATAAGGCATCGGGTTTTCGATGTCAGACTTTTGGTTAGAGATTTCTGATACCAGACATAGGATTTTGGACATAAGAATTTTGAAATCAGACGTCAGACATCGGACGACAGACGTTAGACATTCGATATCAGACATCTGATATCATAGATCAGTCTGTAATCAGAAGTAAGGAATCAAACTAGATCAGACACTCAGACAAAGATATCCAACCTCAGAGGTCAGACATCAGAATTCAGACTTCATTCTTCTAATTGCTGACTTTAGAAATATGATATTAGATATCAGGAATCAGATATCAGATATCAGACATTAGACATCGGGTTTTTGATGTCAGACTGTTGGTTAGAGTTTTTGGACCACACATAGGATTTTAGACATAAGAAGTCAGAAATCAGACGTCAGACATCGGACGACAGACGTTGGTTATTTGATATCAGACATCCGATATCATAGATCTTATCAGAAATCAAAAATCAAACTTGATCAGACAAAAATATCAGACCTCAGGCGTCAGACATCAGAATTCAGACTTCATATTTCTGATTTCAGTCTTCAGACATATTATATCAGATTTGAGACATCAGACATTAGACATCGTGTTTTCCATGTCAGACTTTTGGTTAGAGATTTCTGGTACCAGACATAGGATTTGGACGTCAGAAATCAGAGATCGGATGTCAGACATCGGACGACAGATATTAGACATTTGATATCAGACATCCGATATCATCGGTCAGTCTGGAATCAGAAATCAGAAACCAAACTTGATCAGACAAAGATATCAGACGACAGACGTCAGACATCATGCATTTGAAATCAGACGTTAGAAATCCAATATCAGACAGGAAGTCTGATGTCTGGATACCTGGTTCTCGAGATCTTAAATCTGAATGTCTTATGTATGTCATCTGCTGTCTGATATCATACATCAGACGTCACTTCGGACTTCAGACTTCGGACATAAGAATTCATACTTGAAACTCAGACTTTGGATTCACAAATAAGATATGAAACAAACAACACACGTCAGATCTTAGATTTTTGAATTTAGACATGAATTTAAATATCACATCACATTTCAGACTCCAAACTTAATATTTCAACAATAAGAAATCTGACATCAGACCTAAGTCAGAAGTATGATTTTATTATGTCTGAAGTTTGAAGTCTCAGATATCTGAGGGTTAGAGTCTGAATTTTGACGTCTGATAATATCACATGTCAAAAATTAAGATTTTCAGATTTCGAACATCAGAAAGAAGATGTTAGTTCTCGGATATTAGTCATAAAACATCAAGCTTGAGTCTGAGAAATTGCATATCAAACAACATGGATCAGACATTAGATTTCAGACTCAGATTTCAGGATTCAGGCGTTGAACTTCGTATGTCAGATTTAAGGTTTCAGACAGAAGATGTCAGATATCACCAGGCATCAGATTTCAAATATTATACATTAGATATGGGATTTAAGATGTCAGACTTCAAGCTTAAGATTTCAGATACCACACATAGGATAATCGATTTCAGACGTCAGACATCAGACATCAGACATTTCACATCCCATGTCAGGCAATCATCAATCAATCGTTAGACTGGAAACGGGAATCAAAATTCTGAATTATAAATAAAAAAAACATGAATCAGCAATTAAACGGAAGGAAGCAGAAATAAGGAATCAGATTTCAGCCATCAGACATAAGACGTTACATGCCAAATGCACGATGTCTGACGTCTGTCGTCCGATGTCTGACGTCTGATCCAGTTTTATTTCTGATTTCGGATTCCAGACTGATCTATGATATCGGATGTGAGATATCAAATTTCTAACGTCTGTCGTCCGATGTCTGACGTCCAATTTCTGTATTCTTATGTCCAAAATCCTATGTCTGGTACCAGAAATCTCTAACCAAAAGTCTGACATCGGAGCCCGATGTCGAATGTCTGATGTCTGAAATCTGATTCCTGATATCAGATATTAGATATGGGATTTTAGATAACAGATTTCAGTTTTCACATTTTAGAAAACAAACATAGGATTATAGACATCAGAAGTCAGAAGTCAAACATAAAAAATTCAAATATCAAACTCGAGACTTCGGATATCTGACATCAGAAACTAGACGTGACTAGACGTGACTAGACATCGAACGACAGAAATCAGACATCAGGCGATTGTCATCAGACGTCAGACGTCAGGTTGCAATCAGAAATCGGAATTAAGTAGGAATCAGACATCCGAAATCAGTAGTCAGAAATCAAAAATCAGAAACAAAAAATCAAAAATCAGACACCAGAAATTAAAAAAAAATCATAAATCAAACACCGAAATGAGAAAGCTGAATCACACTACTAGTTCATCCGAAAAAAAAAGACTACTGCCGACCAAAAGTCAAAAACTTCTTGCTGCCACAGAGCGGTCCGAAAAAAAAACGGTGTCATAAATCAGTTTCCCAATTGCAAATTACCCGCGGCTTGAAATTGGTGGCAAAATTGCTGGGCACAAATTATGGGTTCAATTTTTTTCCTGTTGCAAACCAAACGTCTGTGTCTGGCACAGTGAAGGTTCCATCGTGGAAGTTTATCACTCGCGGGAAGCGGCCAATGTAAATGCAATTAAATTTAAATCCGCTGCCAAAAATAATCCGGAAAAAGTCCGGGATGAATTATTTTCCGAAAAGGAAGAATTAGCATAACCAACACAAGGAACGAACCAAGACGGAAGATTTTTTTTTGCTCGAAAGCAATGATTCAAAGATGGAGAAAGGATATCCGGATTTCTTGAACAGTAATGGAATGTGTGTCTGAGTCTTGAGGAAAAAGAAAGAGCACAGGGCGGAAACCGAGGTCCGGATCCATTATGCAGCTTCCTTGACATAAACTTCTTTTTACATATCATTTGAGAAAAAGACGAGGAATAAAATATAAACGTCAAAATGCGCCTGATGGGAAATTTGGATATTTGGCTCCACTCGGTCTAGGAATCAGACCAAATAGGAATTGGCAAAAAAAGAATCGTGGGAATATGCCGCACTGACAACTTTGTCGCATTTATTCTTCAAGATTCAGCATTTAGGAGTTCCGGAAGGACGATTGGCCCTGGTTCAGCAGTTGTTGTTTTGCCGAGGTTTTTCCTCGTTTGCCATCATCTGATGATGCCTACGGGCCCAGATTTCTTCTGCTGCGAGCTTTGCTGCAATCAATTATGAATGATGAAACATTTTATGGCTGCTTTTGACGAATGAGCTTCTTTTTTATGCTCAATTTTGTTGAAATGGGAAAAATGAACCGAATTTATTATAGAGAAATTTAATTCAGTTCTCAGTTGCAGATAAAAATGATAAAAAAATGAAATCGATCCTACAGATAAATTATGAGTTATGATTACAGAAAAGAAACTTAAAAAATTATCTTCTTCCAGATTATGAACAAATAATTAAGTTTTCTGTTTTCACTTTGACGTACCATAAGGGTGTCATCTGGGAACCTTTATGTTTAAAACTTTAAAATTTTTGGATAAAAAGGAATTGAAGGTATTCAGAACAGAAATATTTTCATTTCATTTTCCTAAGGAGTTTTTTGAGTAAGTTATATACTGTCAAACCGGCTCGACGGACCAAAAAGATTTCGATCAACAATTCACTTCTATGCTATTCAAGCTTGTTACAAAATTATCTCTTCCACGAGTTCGTTCTATACGGCAGCACCATTTCATGCAATTCCATACCTTTTCTAGATTAATTTAAGATAACTTCAATTTGTGTTCACTTATATAGATCGAATCTCATATTGCAAAGGCAAAAGAAACCAAACGCAAAAAAAAACACAGACAAGGACACTGAAAAGCGAGTTCCATAACAGCAGCAGCCACTTCTAAGGGATTCCTTGGACCAGAAAACGGAAACGCGGAAATATGATCGAGTAGAGTGGATGAGCAAAACCAGAGAGAGATAGAGAAAACACCAACAAAATGACATAACGTAAGGCCCGGGCGACATGGAACTACTACAAAATAACATTCGTCATGCTTTTATCTGGAACATAAAATCAAATTACAGCACTTTTTGCAGTTGTTTTTCTACCTTTCGCGAAGTCTGAGTGCTTCTTCTCATCTCTCTGCAAAAGCCGATTGAAGGAACAGATGATGAACGAGGAAGAGGAGACCTTAGACTGTCCTTTCGTGGAATGCATTAGGCATTGCTTTTAATTAACAAGGCAGCATACCATTTCCCTTTTTTAACAGTGACAAATCACACCTTCCTAGAACCTAATTAGTAGAAAGGCGTGTAGCTTAATTTCTTTAAAAAGGAACAAAATCACACCCATCAACACGACCTACTTTTAAAGTAAGAAAATCTGAAACCATAAACATCGAAAAAGAAAAAAAATCACTGAAGATACAACTAAAAAGTGGTCGAAGTGAAAAGATGCGCGCAAAACGAATGAACTTGGGTAAGGGGGGATGATTTTTTTTCGCCGCTTTTGCAACACCCAGTTGTGTTATTCAAGTTTGTCAACTTGCAAGCATGCATGCTCGTTGCACGAATGGTGAAAAGTACCGAAGCACAAAAAAAAGAAACCAGAAGCTTCCATCGAAATGTATATAGTGTCACGCTAGGAAATCGGGAGCTCGGTCTCGGAGATCTAACTACATTCATTCAGGAAGACGAGGACGACACCAGCGTTTGCAGAAACATTAAACCTTGAAGCAAACAGGAAACCGGGGAAGAGCGAGTGCCATCAACATGTTTTTTAAGATCTACGAAAGCTGATGATGAAACTCGATTGGTGGGGAGCAGCGGAAAGAAAATTCATTCGGTTTTCTGTTCGCGGAGCGTTATATTTTAAAGATGAGGCTAGAGGTTCCTACATTTATTCAGGCGAGACTCCATTGGAAAAGCTGGAAATGACTTATTTCTTACTCCAACGGCACTGTGGACCAAAATGTTTCAAATAAACAAAAGTTTTGTAAAAAAAACTGACACCTTCCGGCAGTCCAAAAACATACATACGTGTTATATCAACAATTTATGAATTTCTTTAAAAACTTATTTTTTTACACATACACTTGCAACATATTCTATATTTCAATCGAATTCGCTGCCAGTCAGGTTTATCAGTCGGTGGCAGCAGCAGCTGTGATGCAATTCCGATTAGATTGAAAGGAGAAGCCTGGAAGCGATACCATCCATCGATTCAACCCCATCCATTTATGGATGCAATTTTAAATCAATCTCATCCGTAAAATTATGAGTTTCTATTCAGCTCCACACGTTCCATCGCATTTACAAGTAGGGCGGCAGAGAAAAAGGTCCATAACGCATGAGAGACCTTTAAAGTTATTTTTTCTTTGAACTTTTTGGGATTTTTTTTCTCTATGAATTCATCGATTCATATTCATTTCTTTTAACTTTGAGGAACGGCTTATCTCATATCTGCTAAGGATATGAGAAATTAAACTGAAAAGAAAAGTTTATGATAGTTTTTAGACAGCTTTTGTTGAAAGGCCATGACTGCTATGAGCCATAAGCAGCACAGTGATACTCGAGATTACAGAAAAATCTATAATTTCACAGAATTTTGAGTAAGTTTTCATCATTGAACGCATGAATTTGGAAATATTCACAGATTTCACTGATTTTATTTTTTTTACATTTTTCTAAAAAGAGATGGGCAGTTTTATCTTGTCCTAGCACTCAAACATACAGTCAACAAAGTTGTTCAACAGCTAACGTAAAATGGTCCTTCGAACCGGATCGAAAAGCCAAGGATTGCTTCCGCTGGAATATTTTCCAGCGGATCTCGTCGTATATTGTTTTTTTTTATTTATTACAAATCAACGGAACACATATTGATCCAAATGTTGACTCAAAATTAAAATAAAAGGAATACTCAGTCTTATTACGGGGTTCTCAATACACTTCAAACTTTTATTCGGAAAAAAATCTTTTAAAACGTCGAAGTCGAAGTTCTCAGAAAAAACGGTTGAATGTTTTCATAACACCGATGATAGCGCTATTACCTCCGTAATAGTTCAATCGAATGGGAACATACGATATAAGCATTGGGTCGTCGAGGAGTGAGAGCGCTTCGTTGAAGTAGATTAAGAAAATAATCGGTCCTAAATGGCTTCCCTGAGGCGCACCAGTAGAAGCACAGAAGATCTTGGTTTCTAAGTCCACGGGATTGCACACTTGGAGGAATGGCTTTCAGTAGCTTGGGGCAGTCGATTCGCGATGTCTAAGAAGACTTGTGCAGCGTTTCTGTGGGCTGTGTCCATGTCTATGAGACGGAATAGATGTCCATGGCAAGTGTTTAAGCGCTAACCGCAAGAATCACTGTATAGCCTCAAGCCGCTCGGCCCCATTTTGGTAGTAGGGAAGCCAAAAAGCTGATTCAAGGGTACAGCGAACAATACTGCAATACTAACTTTTCAGGCAATACACATCCTTGAAGTCCTTGGGCAATAGAAATAAGGATCCAAGACCTCTCGACGCTTTGTGGACAACGTAGTTTGTGTGTGTCCTGAATTCCAGCTTCCGGTCTAGAGTTACGCCCAGATCATTCTATGTGTTCAACGCGTGCGATTGGCTCATCTCCGAGGAAGTACTCGACGGAAAAAAGGCTGCCGCCTTCTTGAAAAACTGATGACTGTACATCTACTGCGACTCAATAGCAAGCAGTTGATGTCACACCAGTGTGCGAAGAGGTTTAATTTATTTTGTAGGAAATATGGCTTTCGACCGTCGAGGAGTAAGAGCGCATCGTTAAAGTAGATTAAGAAGATAATCGGTCCTAAATGGCTTCCCTTAGGCCCATCGGTAGAAGCAGGAAATTGTCTGGAGGAAGTCTCCCGTGCGAACTGTTAATTTGAGTCCGGATAGGTAGCTCCAGAACCAGCCAAGAAGAGTTCCACAGAAACCCATCAATGGCAGGCAAGTGATGTCACACCAGTGTGCTTTAGCAGGTTAAATTTCCTACAAATCAAAATAGTTTGCGCCGTGGAGGAGTGAGAGCGCATCGTTGAAGTAGATTAAGAAAATAATCGGTGCTAAATGGCTTCCCTGAGGCACACCAGAAGAAGTAGAGAATTATCTGGAGCGAGTCACCCATGCAAACTGTTAATTTACGTCCAGATAGGTTAGTAGCTCCGGAACCAGCCTAACAGAGTTCCACAGAAACCCAAGCGTTCAAGCTTTCCGATGGCAATATCGTAGTTGACTTTGTCGAATACTGCAGACAAATCGGTTTAAATAACGTCAGTTTGAGACTTAGCAGCAGAACTTTTGAGCACGTACGAAGTAAACGTCAGAATGTTAGTTGTCGTGGAGCACTTGGGCATGAATCCGTGTTGAACGTCGGAAAAAATATTCTTACAGGACAAGAAAATTGGATCCAAGACCGCCAAATCGAATAGTTTGGCTACTGCGCATAAAGCCGAGATTCCCCGGTAGTTGTTGACATGTAAACCTCCTTCCACAGTGAAGGGAAGGTAGCTCTGTCAAGCGAAGCTTGGGAAATAAGCCTAACAGGAGTCAGCAAAACAGGGCTTGACACGTTTAATAAAAGTAGTAGGTATTCCGAGCGGACCCATTGAGAAAGAATTATTGAGCTTAGCTGCTGCTGTAGAGATGACTGCATCCTCAACTACGATGTTGTTTATAGAGAAGCCCAGTTGCGGAATATTTCAGACAGCACTATCCAAATGTTGAGACGATGTTGAAGCTATATTATAGATAGACGAGTTTATTTTTGGGCTAAGAGATCTGTTAGAGAAAGATGGCAAAAGTATCGACAGTTAAAATGCTTGAGCACCCCTAGTTTCATAAAAACATTGCACGACTTGACAGTTCGATGCGTGCGCATGTGTGAGTAAATTTTGATGTTGAAACAGCTGACAGAAACTGCAACAGCACAGTCCAAACTAAACCGTCGACCGAGAATATACCCCGTCGACCGTCTAACCAGCTACGTGATTACGTGATCATTTGGATCCGGTTCGAAGGACCAAAATGCTCTTACGCTTGCACCGACGAAATACAGCATCAAAATGTTCTTACGCGAACTTTGCACCGGTTCGGACACTGTTGGAACCTCTGTTTCAACAGCAACATTTACTCACACATGCGCACAAATCGAACTATCAAGTCATGCGATGTGTTTATGTAGCTAGGAGAGCTCAAGCATTTTAATTGTCGATACTTTCGCTATCTTTCTCTAACAAGATCACAGACTCCACGATCAGAGTTCGCCGTATTGTCATCCAGAAACATATGGGCTGGAAGACCAGGTTCATTCCGCTGACTTTTGACATGTTTCCAAAACGATTTGGTCTGGACTTGGGATCACGTTGATATCGAACTAGATAGTTTTGGTGACAACGTTTGCTGACTTTTTTGTAAGAAGAGTTTAGTCTACGATAATTGACCTTAGTTTAAGAGAATCTTTACTGGTTATCATTTCTTAGGGTACACCTTTTTCCGGCTTTAGTCGTCGTAGTTCCGCCGTGATTCAAGGAGTCCGAAAATTCTCTTCAGTAGTGTATTTTTATACGTGGCGATCGATAACGTAATTCAAGATCTTCGCATCGGCCACACACGCCTCACTCACAAACACCTGTTGAAGAAAACCGACCCTCCGATTTGTCCATGTTGTGACACGGTCAACACATCCTCACCGTGTGTCTACAATTCTACACCACCCGACAAACTAGTGGCCTTGCATCAAATATGCGAGCGATTCTCAGCAACTGCCTCTAAGAAGAATTCGAATTAGTTGCCTTTCTCCGCAAAGCCGGATTAATCATCCAAATATAAAGAGCTATCACTAAGCATGACCCTAATGGGTTAACCAACCACTCGAATCGAAGAAGAATGACCCTAACGCGTTAAACTCCTCAAAAAAGAAAAAAAAAAAGTAATTCAAGATCTGCGAGAAGATTTCTGCCGTAGCGTTGGGATCAGATAGGTCGACCTCAGATAACCAGCCGATGGTAACCAGGGTAAGAGAAAAGTCGTCAAAGTCGGCGTTCTTGAAGTTAAGATCTAAGGGTGCTAGTTTTGCGACAGAAGCGAGTCCATTGACATCGAGAGATACCAATAAGCCAGGATGGTGGTGTACTGCTTTAACGTACGATGCAGAGGCCAACGGACAACGGACAACTGACGATACACGAGTCCTATCGCTGACAAAGCAGAGATCCAACATACAGCCGTTTTCGTTTGTCACGGTATTAATTTATACTTAGGGAGTCTAGTATGACGTTCAAAAGGGTCGGAAACGTTGAGCGTACTGGATCCGTGTAAAGAAAGTTACCATGGTTGGAGCACCACTTTGAACCGGGCAAATTGGAGTCACCAATCGCGAGAATGTCATCACTGAGTGCACAGAGATACCTAACTTTAGCTAAGCAGCGCTAAAAACAGTCAGCTAAGGCAACATCTCTCGTGCGATCAGCAGGCAGATTCTGTGTGCAGGCATAAAGTTTACGATCACCAAGATCAATGCGGGTCAACACAAGTTCCAGATCGCTCCAGGAAATGTTTTCGATTAGCAACGCTGGAGATCCAACTCAACAGCAATAAACAATCTGCTATTTTTGCTATTGCGTACCCTGCGATCGCAACGAAATATTACATAGCCAGGGCCTAAATATATCTGACTTGAAAGAGTACGGGCGTTCGGCCATGTTTCCGTGAAAGCGACGAAGTCGTAACAGCAACATGAGCTTGTGAGCAGAAAGTCTGCGAGACACCTCCGACGTTCTGGTAGTACAAGGTTATTAAGTCAAAAGATTCCGATGCAGAGCTGGATCTCCGAATACTTGAAAAGAGAGTACCGGAGGCGGAGGAAACCGATCGGGAGTGCCATACTTGTCTGAGTTCACAGTCTGGAGAACCCTCGGTTTGAAGCTACAAAGATAAGCCAACATCTTCTGCGTAGCGGATGCCGTGGATACGCCGCGTTCATGCGTAAGAGAGTATCCGAGTAGTGCGGTTCTCAACGACCGAAGCTGCGGGGATAAGACTTGACCTTCATCGCTGTAGTTGAAATCGTTGGTAAAAGGTTATTCCACGATCGGAGAATACCCCCGGATAGAGTGGCTCTCGACGCCGGGTGAGCCATTCGAGTCGGAGTAGGATGACGTATTCGTAGGGAGTCGGGAGGATAAGCTGCTCTCGATCGGCACACGACGGGCATTGAAGGTGGCGAGCTTCGAATCCTGGAGATAAGAGGTCGGGCTTCGAGTCGTTAGAGGAGAGGTCAGGCCTCGAATCTTCAAGAAGAGAGATTTTTGTGGTCAACCTCCAGTCTTTATGATAAGGGGTCGAGTCTTGAGTCGCAGGAGGAGAGATTAGGCCGTTAATCAGCAAGAGGGGGGATATAAGTGGTTACCTCAAGTCATTACGAGGAAAGGTCAGATATCGAGACGCTAGAGGAGAGATCGGACCTTCAGTCGTGCAGAGGAGAGGTATGTCTAAGTCAGCCTCGAGTCGATGCGAGAAGTGGTCGGGGTTTATGTGGGTATCTCGAGTCATTGCGAGGAGATGTCGGTTCTCAAGCCGTTAGAGGAAGGTTCTGACGTCGAGTCGTAGGGATGAGAGGTTTGCTCGTCTATGAGTATTGCCTTGCACTTTTGAAGGATAGTGTGTTGAACAGTTCGAGGTGGAAACTTGGGCTGGTCTCTCCTCTAGCGACTCGAGATCTGACCTCTTTTCGTAATGGTTTATGCCTCTTGTCTGGTCGATTAAAGACCTGATCGCTCCTCTTGCGACTCGAGACCCGATCTCTTATCGTATAGACTCGAGGTTGGCCACACAAAACCTGCCGAAGAACTGGTGAGCATAACACGTTGCCAGGCTCACAGTGCACTGGAAGGAAAGAGTTCATCACGAAGAGGAAGGCCAAAATAAAATGGATATTTGCCTGTAGTTGCAGGCAGGAGAACCTCGTTTCATGCAGTTTTAATTCATTTGACATCAAAATTACAATTTCGATTTTCTGTTTCTTTTTTTTTTCATTTTTTATAGAAATTTAACCCATTGAGGTCATTCTTCCTTGCTTGTTGTTGGGATTTTCTGTTTCCCTGTGGTCCTCTCTTTGGAGATTTTTAAGGATAAAATAATCGAAAGTTTGAGCGTTTCGCGGCACCTTTAAATCAAGTTCAATTGAGTTGAAATTTTGCAAAATTTTTCGGCAAAAAATCATTTTTTTCGATTTTTTCTGGTCGGGGTTCGTGCAAAAAACCTTGAATTTTTTGAATCTTGCAAAATTTTAAACTTGAAAATTTTTTGGCAAAAAATCATTTTTTTTCGATTTTTTCTGGTCGGGGGTCGCGCGAAAAACCTTGAATTTTTTTAATCTTGCCAAATTTTTTGGCAAAAAATCAAGGTTTTTATCCCGAATATAACCCAATTTTTTGACCATGATATTGTTATATAGAGTGCCCATGTGAGTTTTTCCAGGTGATAAGATATGATATGGTGAATATTTCAAAAGAAATCTTAAAGTTCGTCGAGGAAGAATACGACTTTCTCGACAACTCTTAAGCTAAATGACCAGTTACAATCTGTTGCATGTTTTGGATTGGAAAGTAATTCTTTCATCTCCTGCAGTTATACTAAAGACTGTCTAGAAAATTTATTGAAAACTTAAAATAAATATGATGATTATTATTATCATTATTTTTATAAAGTTTTATTGTAAGTAATTGAGATTTTAAACAAATATAACCTTTTTCTAAGCGTTTTTTTCTGATGCTGCAGACCACTTTTTAACGTAAACAGACATATGGAGTTCATTCTAAACGAACAGTTAACTATCGAATAAAGGGATCCAGGGATATCGATTTCGATTCCTGATACCGTACGCCTATTCTCAGGTTGCACAACAAAAAAAAAGTAACAGACTAGCAGCCAAACTGATAACCCAAAAAAAAAGAGTCCTATTCCTAAATGGATGCATTTGCAGCCCGATGCAGTTTTAGATTTATTTCCCCTAACTCTCTCTCTCTCTTCCTCTTCATTCAACAGTTTAAAAATTCGCATGCATTCCCATGCACTCCACTTCAATGTCGACGAAAAAAAATAGGAAAAAAATACATTCAGTTGTATCTACTCTAGTACGGTATACACTGTTTGACAGGTTTTTCATACGTTTTTCATACGTTGATGCAGTGTGTGCGTGTTGCGTTGTGTTTTTCGGGACGATTTGATTTGTAAGCTGAGACAACAGCAGCAAAATAAATGAATCGAGATTCATCTCCCTGTTAGAGTGTGCTGTTTTTGACAATTTTTTTTCTAGTTTTTTTTATAAACTGTCAGTTCATTTCCGAAACAAAACTGTTTTTTGATCTACATGTTTGGTATTTTTTTTTTGGTTGACCGATTTCATGTTTTTTGGGAGTGAAAAAAAACCGTTTGTTCCAAATGGTTCGAATTTCTCGTCGTCGTTGTTATGAATGTTTGTTTCTGGTATGGTAAATCTGTTGTGACATTTGTTTCAGTGTTTCCGTGTTGTCATCGGAGAATTTTTGTGTGATTGTGTGTTTGTTTTTACAATTTTAATAGCCAAACATATGTTATTCATTCTCTACTGGATCTATTGAAATGGGGGGATGCACATCACAAAATTAGCAGCAGGTATGCAGCACAGTATCTAGAAGGGGGGGCGGGCATTCCGACAAGATAAATAAGATAGCTTTCAGGTAGAGAGTAGTGATTAATTGGTAGTGAAACAGTATGGAGGTGAGTGACAGTTCGGATAGAGGTTGAGTTTTTTTTAAAACAATTTTGGTATCATAGTTTGCTCACCCAGAGGAGGAGCGGCAACGGCACCTGGTTTCGTCAGAAAAACTGGTAGGGTTTTTTTTTTGTTTTTTGGTTTAGACAATTTTTTTGTTGGTTTGTAGTAGTAATTTGCGGTTTTGGTTTTGGGAATCGCATATCGAAAACACGATAGATTTTGGTAACAGTAGATGGTGGCAATAAAATCGCGATCAAATTCACACACATGAACACACGTATGGTGTAAGATTTTGAATGTGGTAGGAAAAGTTCGGGAACAGTTTTTTTTATTTGTAGTTTCAAACGTGATAATGGTTGAAGTGAGTTGTTTTTTTTTTATCAAAATCCATACAAAAAGGGAAAAGAAAAAAAAGAAGAAAGAAGAAAAAACTATTGAACAATTTGTTGAAAACCGGGTCGAACTTTTTTTTTCGGTATCATATCAGTTAGTTCTAATATTCTACAGAATCTAGAATGTAGTTTTGAGTGTTTTAAAATTAAAATTCATTTACAAGGTAACGATTTCAAAATCATTAAAAAAAGACGCATGCACCACATGACAACTCAAAATACGAAAACAGTTATTAGAGGTTAAACTAAAATCACTATACGGAGCATTTAAAGCAAATGTCGTTTTGCAATGGAAATCAAAAATTCAAACAGAAGAGCGACAAATTTTCAAAGAAGAAAAGGTGATTTCATGCCAAGTATGGATGAGAAAAACGACTCAAAAACGAAAGTCGATAGTCGAATGGTCTACAGTTAGAGTTCAAGTTTTGACAATCAAAAGTAAAAAGTCAGAGTCGGTAGTCAGAATCAAGAGTCGAACGTTGAGAATGAAAGTCAAGAATCGAGATTCAAAAGCCAAAGTCGAGGGTCGAAAGAACTCAAGAGTCGACAATCAAGACTTCACAATCGGGAGTCGACAGTCGATAATCGACACTCGAGGGTCTGTAGACGAGAGTCGACAATCGAAAAATCGACCGTCAAGTGTCGAAAGCCTACATCCGAGAATCGAGAATTGAGTCAAGAACTAACAGTACAGAGTCGAGAAAGGAGTGTCAACAACCAATAGTTGATAATAGAGAACCGACCTTCCGAGAGTCAAAATCAACAGTCGAGGGTCGATAATCGAGTGCCAAGAACAAAATGTCCAAAGGAGAAAATCGACAGTTGAGCATCAACAATCGAAAGTCGACTTTCATGAATCGATAGTCAAAACTCGACAGTAGAATGTTGACAATCAAGAGTCGACAATCGATAATCGAGAGGTGAGATCAAAGAGTCAAGTCAGGGTCGGAAATAAAGAGTCGACAGTCGAGTTTCGAAAGTTGAGATTCGACAATCAAAACTCGACATGCGAGTGTCGATAGATGAATGTCGACAGCCAAGAGTCGATTGGCAAGAGCCGACAGTTTCAACAGTTGAGAGTTGACATTTGTGAGTCGGGAAATCAGAGTCGACCGTCTAGAATCGGTAGTCGAGAGTAGTAAAACCGAAAGTCGAAAGTCGAGAGTCGAAATTCAATCAAAGAAAGTCGACAACAGAGAGCTAGAGGTTAAGAGTCGACAATAGAAAGTTGGCATTCGAGGGGCGACACTAGAGAGTCGATGATCTGGATTCAAGAATCGATGTTCCAAAATCGACAGACGAAAGTCGACAATCGAGAACTGAGACTAAGGAGTCAAGAGTCTGAAGACGAATAGATAGTTCGAAAGCTGAGAGTCAACAATCGAAGTTAACAGGCGAGAATCGACTGTCGACAGTAAAAGACAGCAGTCGAATGTAGACAGCCGAGAAATGACAGTCGAGAATCAAAATTTGAGTGTTGGGAGACTAGTTTCGAGTGTCGATAATCGAGAACTGAGTAAAAAACGAAAGCATAAATGCCGACAATCGCAAGTCGACTGTCGATAGTTGGCAATTGAAAGTCGAATCCGAGAATGGAGAGTTCAGAATCGAGGAGTAATAGTCGAAAATCTGAGTCAAGAATTTAGAGTCGACAGTAGAAAGACAAACGTCAATAGGTCAGCATAGAGAGCCTGCCTAGAGACGAGAATCTAGAGTCGAAAGGAGTCGAACTATGGAGACAGTCGAGAATCGAGAATTGAGTCAAGAATCAAGAGTACAGAGTCGAGAAACGAGAGTCGACAACCAAGATTCGATAATCGACAAACCAATCTTCTAGAGCTGACAGTCGAGATTCAATCGTCAAGAGTCTAAAATCGACTCTCGAGAGTCGATAATCGAGTGTGGAGAACAAAATGTCCAAGTGGAGAATCGACAGTAGAAAATCAAATATCGAAAGTCGACTTTCGTGAATCGATAATCAACACTCGACAGGAGAATGTGACAGCCAAGAGTCGACAATCGATAATCGAGAGGTGAGATCTACGAATTCAGTCAGGGTAGGAAATAAGGAGTCGACAATCGAATTTGGAAAGCTGAGAATCGACAATCAAAACTCGACATTTGAGTGTCCATAGATGAATGTCGGCCGTAGAGAGTCGACTGTCAAGTGTAGAAAGTTGCACAAGTTGGAAGTGGACAGTCGTGACTCAGCAGTCAAGAGTCGACCGTCGAGGGTCGATAATCAAATGCCGAGAATTTCCAAAGTAAACAATCGACAGTTGAGAATCAACAATCGAAAGTCGATATTCGCGAATCAATAATCAACACTCGACAGTAGAATGTTGAAAATCAAGAGTTGACCATCGATAATCTAGTGTTGAGATCTACGAGTTCAGTAAAAAGTCGACAGTCGAGTCTCGAAAGAAGACAATCGACAATCGAAACTCAACCTTCGAATGTCGATAGATGAATGTCGGCCATCAAGAGTCGACAGTCAGAGTTGACATTCGAGAGTCGATGATCAAGATTCATGAATCAAAAGTCGAGATCCGAAAATCGACAGACGGAAATCGTGAATCGAGAACTGAGACTAAGGAGTCAAGAGTCCGACGTCTAATAGAGATTTTGAAAGCTGAGAGTCAACAATCGAGTGGTAACAGGCGAGAAACGACAGTCGACAATTAAAAGACAGAGTCGAAGATAAACAGCCGAGAATTGGCAGGCGAGAATCAACATTTGTGTGTTGAGAAACGAGTCTCGAGATTTAAGAGTCGAGGATTGAGAGTAGATAATCGAGAACTGAGAAAAAAATCAAACCCGAGAGTCGACAATCACAAGTAGACTGTCGATAATTGTCGAATTGTCGAAGAAAGTCGAATCCTGGAATGGAGAGTTCAGAATCGATAAGCAATAGTCGAAAATCTAAGTCAAGAATCTAGAGTCGACAGTCGAGAGACAAACGTCAATTGGTCATCATAAAAAGTCTAGTGATGAGAATCTAGAGTCGAAGGGAGTCGAAGGGAGTCGAACTATGGAGACAGTCGAGAATCGAGAATTGAGTCAAGAATCAAAAGTACAGAGTCGAGAAACGAGAGTCAACAACCAAGATTCGATAATCGACAAACCAACCTTCAAGAGCTGACAGTCGAGAATCAATCGTCAATAGCCTAAAATTGACCCTCGAGAGTCGATAACCGAGTGCGGAGAACAAAATGTCCAAAGTGGAGAATCGACAGTAGAAAATCAAAAATCGAAAGTCGACTTTCGTGAATCGATAATCAAAACTCGACAGTAGAATGTTGACAGTCAAGAGTCGACACTCGATAATCGAGAGATGAGATCTAAGAGTTCAGTAAAGAGTCGACAGTAAAGTTTCGAAAGTTGACAATCGACAATCGAGTCTGAACATTCGAATGTCGATAGAAGAATGTCGGCCGTTGAGAGTCGACTGTCAAAAGTCGGAAGTTTCACAGACGTGAGTCGGCAGTCAAAAATCCATCGCCGAGAATCGATAATCGAGAGTCAAATGTTCAGAGTAGTAAAAGAGCGTCTACAAAAGAGTGTCGGGAGTTAAGAGTCGACAGTCTAGAGATGGTATTCGAGAGTCGATGTTCAACGTTCAAAAATCAAATGTCGAGATTCAAAAATCGACAGACGAGAGTTGAGAATCGAAAACTGAGACTAAGGAGTCAAGAGTCCGAAATCTAAAAGAGATTTTAAAAGCTGAGAGTCAACAATCGAGTGGTAACAGGCGAGAAACGACAGTCGACAATCAAAAGACAGTATCGAAGGTAAATCGAGAGCCAGAGGTTAACAGTCGACAGTAGAGAGTTGGCATTCGAGAGACGACATTGGAGAGTCGATGAACTAGATTCAAGAATCAAGAGTCGAAATTCAAAAATCGACAGACGGGACACGAGAACCGAGAAATGAGACTTAAGAGTCAAGAGTCCGAAGTCGAAAAGAGAGTTCAAAATCTGAGAGTCAACAACGAATTTTAACGGGCGAAAATCGACAGTCGACAGTCAAAAAATGGCAGTCGAAATCAGGAGGATCAACATTTGAGTGTTGAGAGACGAGTATCGAGAATCAAGAGTCGAAGATCGAAAGTCCAGAGTCGATAATCTAGAATTGAGTCAAGAATTAAAGGTACAAGTTAGATAGGTGGGATTCGAGAAACAAGAATCGACAGCCAAGATTCGACAATTGAGTGTCGACATTCAAGAGTCGACAGTAGAGAATTCACAGTCAAAAGTCGGCAGTCAAGAGTCGACAATCGATAACCGAGAAGTGAGATCCACGAGTTCAGTCAGGGTAGAAAAGTCGACTGTCGAGTTTCGAAAGTTGACAATCGACAATCGAGACTCGACATTCGAGTGTTGATATATAAACGTCGGCCATGGAAAGTCGACTGTCAAGAGTCGACAGTTTCAACAGTTGAGAGTTGACAGTCGTGAGTCGGCAGTCAAGAGTCGATCGTCGAGAATCGATAATCGAGAGTCAAATGTCCAGAGTAGTAAAACCGAGGGTTGAGAGTCGACAATCGAAAACCAGCAGTTAAGAGTCGACAGTAGAGATTTGGTATCCGAGGGGCGACAGTCGAGATTCGATGATTAAAATTGAAAAGTTAGAATGTGGAGATTCGAAAATCGACAGACGGAAGTCGAGGATCGACTTAAGAGCCAAGAGTCCGAAGTCGAATAGAGAGTTTGAAAGCTGAAAGTCAACAATCGAGTGACAACAGATGAGAATCGAAAGTCGCCATCAATAGACAGCAGTCGAAGGAAGACAGTCGAGAATTGACACTCGAGAATGATAATTTGAGAGTTGAAAGATGAATGTCGAGAAAAAAGAGTCGAGGATCGAAAGTCGATGACTGTCAATAGTTGGCAGTCGAGAGTTGAATCCGGGAGTAGAGAGTTTCTTGTCGAAAATCTTAAGTTAAAGTTAAAAATCGAAACTGTGAAGAATTTTCTGGCATGAAATCACAAATTTATTTACAATAGAGTAAAAATTAAAATTTTCAATACAAAAAATCTTGACAGCATGAATTAGTATCTACAAAAGTAATCTACAAAAAAGAAGAATCAAACTATTCAAAACTAAAAATTTTACCAAAAAATAACACAAGAAATAAGGAAACACTTACCGCTCGACACAGCCGGGACTTTTTTACTTTGAACTCGTGCGGTTGCATTATTGACCTACGGTTTTGTTTTGTTTTTACGTAACGACACCATCATCATCGTAAATCATCAGCACCCCAAGCAGGATCATCATCATCATCAGCGAGTAGCGAGAGACAGTCACAATTTCAGGTCAGGCAGAAGACGACAGTCAATGTATATGACGTCACAGGCGCAGGCATCATCCATGTAAAAAATTGTGGCAGGCATCCCGAGTAGTGGTTTTTTGCGGTTTTTTTTTTGGTTTTTTTTTCAATTGAGGGGTGGTACAGATTTTTTTTGTTGTTGGTTGATTTGGTTTGGCGTGTGGTTGTTGACAATATTTGTTTTGTCAAAGCGTTTGTATATTGGGTGTTGGTTGAAGAAAAACAGAAATCAATTAAATGCATTCAAATAGCAACATTGGGTTTGGGGTGGGTAAGGGGGGATGATTTGGGTTTGTTTTGGAAAGGAAACTACTAGGGAATTTAAGGGAAATGGAGAAAACCGAAATAGTTTATCTAAATCATGCAAATTATGCTTCCGGAAAACCGAGAAATCGGCTTCCTTATTCTTTTTAGATTTATTAAGATGACCATCAATCAAGCGAGCATTTCGAAAATTAATTCAACTTGATAAAAGGCCCCCCACCACTAGAAACATTTCTTAGGACTAACTTAATTAGGCATTTGGTCCGGAACGTGTCTGGTTTTGATTCTATCTAGAGTAGCGAGCAAAGTGGCCAGAAAGCTGTTGGAAAACAGTAACGAGATTAACTTTATGGGCTACTTTCAAGAGAGTCGCCGACAAAAGTTTTCATCCCTCATCTGCTGGGTTCGCTTAATTACTTCTAACCATTTGGTTCCGAAGCTAAAACCCCGATGAAAGGAGATGGCGAAGCAACTTAAAATAATAAAACTTCATCATCTTGATTCCAACGACGACGTTGTTGGCCACCTGCTTTGGGAGCTCTGGAAAAATTCACTAAACTGCTAATAGTTATGGTTCATGATAAAAATTTACGGCCCATTTCGCTAGGCTTAATGCACCGTATGAAGTCGTTGTTTAAAAAAAATGTTTGAGATGCCCCAAGCCCGAAAGTAAATTCCAACGATGGGTAAATAAACGCTCTCATTAGTTTATTTTATGAGGGTAAACCGAAAATGAAAAACGATTTTCCCCGGTTCCCCACTTATTGATGTCGATCATCATCGAAATCCTGGAAAAACAGGTGGAGGTAAACAAATTTTACCACCAACAAATACACACATCCAAACTTCAAAATGGAGTGCTCTGAGAGGCCATAAGCATCACATTGCCTGACCGCAGCAGCAAAAATCCACATCCACTTCCCGAATTGAATAAACACGCAAACAAACAGACCAGAAAATTGACCAAGCAAAAACTGATGAACTTTCGCGAATGTTCGCGGGGGGATGATTTTCGAGCATCCGGTGTTTTTAAAGGCATCCGATTGAATGCATTCCAGTTCATTAAACAAAATTTAACTTCGCTTTCAGACATTTCCAGTTAAAATTTTTAGCATGAAATACAATGATCCAAATGTTTTATATTTTGAGATTTTTAAGAGTTTGTTTATCTTTGGAAAAGGTCAAGAAAAGTTTTGCCAAAAATTTCTTTTAAAGAAAACGATTTTCAATCCCTGATTGGAATCGATCTGCTTACCGAGAAAAGTTTTCCTGAAGCTTGAAACTATTCCGCAAAAAAACAAGTTCCAACAACTGGAAGAAGATATCCCTTCGAAAGATTCATCGGAAGCTTAAAAATTATTGCAAACCGATAAATTTCCACCGGATTAAACCGTGAGGGGGGTGTTTTGCAACTTTTCTCCCCGGCGATTTCGTTTCTTTAAACACCACCACTGGCAGTGGGATTTTCTTTTTTCTTCTCACTCCGGTCTGATTCTATCTGTGTGAACATTTTCTCGCTTGCCGGCTCAAATCAAAGGGGCTAAACGATTTTCCGCTTTGATGCAGTTCGGGGTGGTTTAGGGGAAAACTTTTCCCTGGACAGTTTTTTTCCCTTTTTTATTCTCGTGGACTTGCTCCATCATTACATTCATTCCACCAAATCGTGGGGATTTTCAGAGCTTTTTAAGTCTCTTTATTTAGTGTTTTTCCACATTTTTATTCAAGTTAAGAATCTCTTTCCGGAATCGAGGGAGAATCAGATTCACGTAATTATCAAGCAATTAGGGGCAACTGAATTTTAAGACGATTTTCTTACAGTAGAAAATTGCAATACTTTCATAAATTTCAAATTCTGGATCAAATAAAAAAAATTAAAAAAAATTAAAAAAAATTGAATATTTTTTAAAATGCAACGGCAACTGTTTTCCAATTTAAATTGGTGGCTGTGAAGTTTAGCAGCTGCCCTGACCTGGCCGCAATGAATGCACAAATGAATACTGATGACAAACCACAATTGGTGGTGGGTGTTTGGTTTGGGTTTTTTTTGGTTTTTTAATGATCGATGAATAAAACATCGGCACCGAATCGAATAATCCCTCTGGAATAATGACGGACAGGTTGGGAGTTTAATTGGATTCAATTT
Source organism: Uranotaenia lowii (assembly GCF_029784155.1). NCBI lineage: Eukaryota > Metazoa > Arthropoda > Insecta > Diptera > Culicidae > Uranotaenia > Uranotaenia lowii. The sequence goes on from NC_073693.1 coordinate 9,942,053, forward strand.
GGGGGAACTCTGGACTGATTTTGTTGTTTCAAAAATAATTGAAATATGTTCCTTAACAAATTTAAGAAAACAAAAAGAAATGGACGTACAAATCTTTTAAGACCTCAAGAAACTAAGCGATATAAATCCAGAAACAACTTTTTAGCTGTAAGATTTAAGACTTCGAACTCTAGACTCAAGTTTCAAGTATCCAGATTCAAAATTCGAGACTCCAGACTTAAAATTTTAAACTAAAAACAGAAGACCCAAGACTCAAGACCCAAGACTCAAAACTTAAGACTCAAGACTCAAGACCCAATACTCAAGACTCAAGACCTAAGACTCAAGACCCAAGATTCAAGACTCTAGACTCAAGACCTAAAACTTAAGACCCAGAATTCAAGACTCAAGATTCAAGGATCAAGACTCAAGACTCAAATCTCAAAACTCAAGATCAAATCTCAAGACTCAAGACTTAAGACTCAAGACTCAAGACTCAAGACTCAAGACTCAAGACTCAAGACTCAAGACTCAAGACTCAAGACTCAAGACTCAAGACTCAAGACTCAGGACTCAGGACTCAAGACTTAGGACTCAAAACTTAAGATTCAAGACTCGAGACCCAAGATTCAAGACTCAAGACTCAAGGTCAAATCTCAAGACTCAAGACTCAAGACTCAGGACTCAAAACTTAAGACTCAAGACTCGAGACCCAGGACTCAAGACTTAAGACTCAAGACCCAAGACCCAACACTTAAGACTCATGACTCAAAACTCCAAATTCAAGACTCAAGACTCAAGACTCAAGACTCAAGACTCAAGACTCAAGACTCAAGACTCAAGACTCAAGACTCAAGACTCAAGACTCAAGACTTAAGACTCAAGACACAAGATTCAAGACTCAAGACTCAAAACTCAAGACTCAAGACTGAACACTCCAGGCTCAAAACTCAAGACTCAAGACTCAAGAGTCAAGACTCAAGACTCAAGACTCGAAATTCGAGACTCAAGACTCAAGGCACAAGCCTCAAGACTCAAGACTCGAGACTCGAGACTCAAGACTCAAGGCTCAAGACTCAAACTCAAGACTCAAGACTCATGACAAAAGACTTAAAATTTAAGACTCAAGACTCAAGACTCATGACAGAAGACTCAAGATTCAAGGATCAAGACTCAAGACTCAAATCTCAAGACTCAAGACTCAAGATTCGAGACTCGAGATTCAAGATTCAAGACTCAAGACTCGAGACTCAAGACCTAAGACTCTAGACTCAAAACTCAATACTCAAGATTCAAGATTTAAGACTCAAGACTCAAGACTCAAGACTCAAGACTCAAGACTCAAGACTCAAGACTCAAGACTCAAGACTCAAGACTCAAGACTTAAGACTCAAAACTCAAAACTCAAGACTTAAAACTTAAGACTCAAGACTCACGACTCAAGATTCATCGATACTGGGTAAATTATTAAAAAAGCCAAAATTTATGATATTCCATATTGGCTAAAATGAACAAAACTTTCAAAATATGGAGTTAAATTTCTAAATTGAAAAATTGTTAAATTTAAAGAAATAGTCAAAGTTGCTGAACTTTTTTAAATTGTGAATTTGACAATTTTTTCTATTTTGAATATCTAACAACTATAATTTAAACAATTATTTTCAAAATTTAACAATTTTTTAAAAATTTTATGTTTGAACCTTTCAAAAAATTATAAATTCCTTTTTTTTTGTCAATTTTTTTTTAAATAAAAATTGTCAAAATTTTCAAGTGTTCAAATTGTTAAATAAACAAACTGCTCAAATTTCATTTATTTTTTTGTAATTTCACATTTGTCGAAATTGTCAAAAATCGAAAGTCAAATATCGAGAGTCGAGATACGAGAGTCAAAAATCAAAATTCAAAACCGAAAATTGAGAATCGAGAGACGAAAATCGATAGTCGAAATTCAGAAATTGAATGTCTAGAATCGAGGGTCAAAAGATGAAAATCGAAAATCGAGAGTCGAAATACTCGAAAATTGAGTAAAAAATCAAAAGTCGGATTAGAAAATGGAGAATCGATATTCAAGTATCGAGAGTCGACAAAACGAGAATCGAGAATCAAAAATCGAGTCAAAATTTTTTCAGTTTCAATTTTTTTAAATTTTGATAAATTTGTCAAATTTTTCAAAAATCAAAATTGTAATTAGTGGTGAATGGTCAAACTGCTCAAATTTTATGATTTTTTTTTTAAATTATACAAATTGTCAAAATTGTCGAAAATCGACTGTCAAATATCGAGAGTCGAGATACGAAAGTCGAAAATCAAAAGTCAAAAGCCGAAAATCGAAAGACGAGAGACAAGAACTTGAATGTCTAGAGTCGAGGATCATGAGTTGGGAACCGAAAATCAAGAGTCGCAATACTCGAGAATCGAGTAAAAAGACGAAACTCGGTTTTAGAAAATTGAGAGTCGACAAAACGAGAGTCGAGAATTAAAAATCGAGCCGAAAGTCAAGTGTCGAGAGTCTAGAGTTCAATGTGGAAAGTCGAGAGTAGAAAGTCGTTCGTTAAAAGATAATTGGACTTATTTTCCGGAAATAAATTATTTACAAAATTTGACAATTTTTTCTGCTTTGACTTTTGAAAATTTTGATAAATTTTACAAATTTTTCAAAAATTAAAATTGTTCAAAAATGTTTAAATTGTAGAAATTATTTAATGTTCAAACTGTTCAAATTTTATTTTATTTTTTTTGAATTTTACAAATTGTCGAAAATCGATAGTCGAATAACGAGAATCGAGATACGAAAGTCAAGATCCGAGAATCGAGAATCAAAAGTCAAAAGCCGAAAATCGAGAGTCGAGAGACGAGAATCGAGAGTCAAAAGGCATGAGTCGAATGTCGAGAGTTGAGGGCCAAGAATTTAGAACCAAAAATCGAGAATCGAATGTTGAGACCCGATAGTCGAAATTAGAAAATCGTGCATGGAAACTCGAAAGACGAGAATCGAGAGTTGTAAATTAAGAGTAGAAAATCGAAGTCGATACTCAAAAATCTATTAAAATGTCGAAAGTCTGCATTAGAAAATGGAGAATCGACAGTCGAATATCGAGAGTCGACAAAACGAGAGTCGACAAAACGATAGTAGAGAATCAAAAATCGAGTCGAGGGTCATGTGTCGAGAGTCGAGAAGCGTGATTAGAAAATCGAAAGTCGAGCTTTGAGAGTCTAGAATCGAGGGCCAAAAGTTGAGACTCGAGTGTCGAAATTTGAAAGTCGTGCGTGGAAACTCGTGAGACGAGAATCGAGAGTTGAAAATCAAGAGTTGAAAATCGAAGGCGATACTCGAAAAAAAAAGTCGAAAGTTGGTATTAGAAAATGAAGAATCGACAGTCGAGTATCGTGAGTCGACAAAACGAGAAAGGAGAATCAAAAAATCGAGTCGAGGGTCAAGTTTCGAGAGACTAGAGTTGAAGGCTGAGAGTCGAAAGTCAAGAATCGAAGATCGAAAGCCGAAGTCGACAGTCGAGAAACGAGAAGCGCGATTAGGGAATCGGAAGTCGAGCTTTGAGAGTCGAGAATCGAAAACCGAAAGTTGAGACTCGAGCGTCGAAATTTGAAAATCGTGCCTGGAAACTCGAGAGACGAGAATCGAGTAAAAAGTCGAAAGTCGGTATTAGAAAATGGAGAGTCGAGAGTCGAGTATCGAGAGTTAACAAAACGAGAGTCGAGAATCAAAAATCGTGTAGAGGGTCAAGTGTCGAGAAACTAGAGTTGAAGGTGGAGAGTCGAAAGTCAAGAGGCGAAGATCGAAAGCCAAAGCCGACAGTCGAGAGTCGAGAAGCGCGATTAGAGAATTGAAAGTCGAGAATCGAGAGCCAAAAGTTGAGACTCGAGCGTCAAAATTTGAAAGTCGTGGCGTGGAAACTCGAGAGACGAAAGTCGAAAATCAAGAGTAGAAAATCGAAGTCAATACTCGAGAATCGAATAAAGAGTCGAACGTCGATTTAAAAAAATGGAGAGTAGACGGTCGAGTATCGAGAGTCGACAAAACGAGAGCCGAGAATCAAAAATCGAGTCGAGGGTCAAGTGTCGCGAGTCTAGAGTTGAAGGTGGAGAGTCGAAAGTCAAAAGTCGGAGATCGAAAGCCGAAGTCGACAGTCGAGAGTCGATCAACGAGAGAGAATCGAAAGTAAAGTTTTGAGAGTCGAGAATCGAGAGCCGAAAGTCGGGACTCGAGAATCTAGAATGGAGATTCGAATGTTAAAGTCGAGAGATTAGAGACGAAAATCGAGAATGAAGTGTTCAAGAGTCGAAAGTCGAGAGTTCGAAGTCAAAAATGGAAAGTTGATAGATGATAACCGGAAGTCGACAATTAAATGTCGACAGACGAGAGTCAGAAGCAAAGAGTTGGGAACCGAAAATCGATAGTCGAAAATTGAGACTCGATAGTCGTGCGTGGAAACTCGAGAGACGAGAATCGAGAGTCGAAAATCGAAGTTGATACTCGAGAATCGAGTAAAAAGACGAAATTCGGAATAAGAAAATGGAGTGGACTGTCGAGTATCGAGAGTAAAAAAAAACGATAGTCGAGAATCAAACATCGAGTCGAGGGTCAAGTGTCGAGAGTCTAGAGTCGAAATGCAAAAATCGAAGATCGAAAGCCAAAGTCGACAATCGAGAGTCGAGAAGCGCGATTTAGAAATCGAAAGTCGAGCTTTGAACCGAAAGTTGAGACTCGAGTGTCGAAATTTGAAAGTCGTGCGTGGATACTCGAGAGACGAGAATCGAAAATCAAGAGTAGAAAATCGAAACTCGACAATCGAGTAAAAAATCGAGAGTCGGTACTAGAAAATGAAGAGTCGACAGTCGAGTATCAAGAATCCACAAAACGAGAGTCGAGAATCAAAAATCGAGTCGAGGGTCAAGTGTCGAGAGTGTAGAGTTGAAGGTGGAGAGTCGAAAGTCAAGAGCCGAAGTCGGCAGTCGAGAGTCGAGAAGCGCAATTAGGCAATCGAAAGTCGGGCTTTGAGAGTCGAGAATCGAGAGCCGAAAGTTGAGACTCGAGCGTCGAAATTTGAAAGTCGTGCGTGGAAACTCGAGGGACGAGAATCGAGAGTTGAAAATCAAGAGTAGAAAATCGAAATCAATTCTCTTGAATCGAGTAAAAAATAGAAAGTCGGTATTAGAAAAAGGAGAGTCGACAGTCCAGTATAGAGACGGGAGCCGAGAGTCAAAAATCGAGTCGAGGGTCAAGTGTCGCGAGTCTAGAGTTGAAGGTGGAGAGTCGAAAGTCAAAAGTCGAAGATCGAAAGCCGAAGACAGTCGAGAGTCGATCAACGATAGAGAATCGAAAGTTCAGCTTTAAGAGTCGAGAATCAAGAGCTGAAAGTCGGGACACGAAAATCTAGAATGGAGATTCGAAAGTTAAAAGTTGAGAACCGAGTGACGGAAATCGAGAATGGAGTGTTGAGAGTTGAAGTTTGAAAAAAATCAAAAGTTCAAAATCAGAAACGAAAGTCAAGAATGGAAAGTCGAAATTCAAGAGTCGAAAGTCGAGAGTTTTAAGTCGAGAATGAAGAGTCGACAATCGAATGTCGACAGACAAGAATCAAAAGACAGAAGCAAAGAGTTGAATATCAAGATTCATGAATTGATGATTCAGAGTCAAAGCGACAAGATTCAGGTGTCGAAAATCACGAGTTCAGTATTAGGAACTGCTACACTTGAATAAATATGCAGGTAAAGATTCCGTCATTTCTCACTAGAATAAAAAAAAGCGAGTGTGAGGAAAATCACACCATTCACTGGAGGAAAAGTGTACTTCCGTTCCGTTCCGTTCGAGTGAAAGCCAGAGAGCAAATATACTGCACCTGCTGCTGCAACAGCATTGTCACGGTCCAACGAAACTTCCGGTTAGTGTACTATTTGCTATCAATCTTGACTTTTTCCCGGAAGCACCCGGGCAAAGGTTCAGACGAAATTGATCTTCGTCGTCCGGACGACGATGATGGTGTCGAGCCAGAAATTCCAACAAATGGTGGTACTCAGTGCCATTTTTTTATTCTTTACTTATACTCCAGTGAACGACGTTAAGGATGACAACGACAACGTTGATGAGATTTGTTCGTGTCAACATTCCTAAATCGTTCACTTTTATTTTGGTTTTTTCCCCCAGCCCAGTCTTGTCTTTTCGAGGAAGAGGAATTTGTGCCAGCCAGTTGTTTCCACACAGTGAGAATGTGTCCACGCATAGACCGGAATGTGACCGGAAGTAGCAGCAGGTTGTCAAGAAATCATCTGCACCTTATTAAATTCCGGATGACGGCATATAAGCATTGAGCAAATATTGAAGCACCAATAAAAAAGAAAGGTGATATTTGAGGTCGGTTTTAATGTTGCTTGCTCTTCAATTGAACAGTGTTTAAGCTGCTGTTCTTTGGTGGAATTTTGTGGAAAGAAATTTGTGCGATAAAATCAAAAATTATACAACAGCTCTTGTCTTGTACAAGCATTAAAAGAGAACATCTCAAACTACTCACGTTGAGTGTTCTTGAATTCTAAAAGAGTTATTGCTCCACTTGCTCGTCTAGACTTTATCACTAGCTGGAGCATCCCTAAACCCATAAAGAATAACTTACACAGCAAACTTTATGGCGAGATACCCTCCTTGCTCATCTCTTAGTACCCTGCATAAAATTCCAGACAAAAAGAACGAGACATCTCATCTTCCCATTCCGGACCAGCCTGATTATCTTACCTCTGGGTATGGTTTTCTCAAATTGCTGCAGTCTGTAATGTCTGCGGAGTTTGTCCCATCCAGATTACCCGACTTAAGGATCATTCGGCAGTCTCAAGGCGATGTACGAAAACCTAAACAACAATCATCCGTATCTGCATCGTGAGTTCTAATAGATTAAGTGTATGACGAAAAAAAAATACAATTTGTTTTAAGAAACTTTAGTTATGTCTAACTGTCTGGTGTTTGGAAACTTTGCCTAAGTCAATTATCGAACCCTGCATCTCAATTGATCGTTTGGTTTATTTAGAAAACTGCGTTAGGAGCACTATCTGTGTGAAGGAATTTTTCGAGAAAAAAATAAAACTTATATTCATTAAATCGAAATGAGAAAAAATAAACTTCAATAGCTCAAAAGTCTACCATGCCATATGTTACACACTTAAATATAAATTTGGAAGCATGGTTTTTTTTAAACGGTTTTCAGCTCATTCTTTTCAGTAACTAGCAATTGGTTCAATTTAAACTAAAAAATGTGAAAAAAATATAAAGAAATTAAAAAAAAACAAACTAAAAACACAATCAAAATACAATAATAACAAAATTTCTAAATTGTGAGCTTACTGGGTGATCCACGATTAGTGTGTACCTGAAGAAGGTGAAGAACCATTGACTTATCCTGGTGTTAGAGAGTATAGCACAATTTTATGATGAATGAGTTCTACTACGGTTCAATTGCCTTCATTAGTGGTTGTCAAAAATGCAATCTAAATCTACACGTAATCGTATTCGGAACAAGTTTCTCAGAAGGAAAAGTCATACTATTTGCTGCTTGCTGTTTGGCATTCAAACAATTAAAAAAAAATTAGATTCCGGATTTCAAATTTAAACAGACACATAATCGATAGTAATGGAATAACAATCACTACTGGCCGGTCGTTTCCTGGGTTAATACGAAGCTACTGAACTGTGGTCTGGAACACAACTCTGATGCACAAACCTTATCGAGCAGAAAAGAGATAGTTAATCCAAAAAAGGAGAAAAAAACTTAGAATATGAATAAAATTGCGAACCCACAATACTGAATATCATTCTCGATAAGCAACTCTTGCAGCACACGAAGTAGTCAAGGGTAATGTAAACATTACGGCAGAAAATAATTCGTTGGGTTTTTTTATATTTAAATTTCACAGCTTTACCATTACGTGAAACGCATCTGATTTCCTAACTTTTGTTAGCTTGTACTAACTTTCTACTACACTTTCTGTTTCGATCCTTTTCTTGCCTATGAGCTTATCTTTTCTTTAGTTTAGAATTATTTTCACAGACTCACTCACTCTTTATATCACTTTTGTAATTTTTGTCATTTTTGTAATTTTTTTTAAATCTTTGTCTTTTTTGTCATTTTAGTCATTTTTTTAACGATAAGCGTTGCCAGACCGCTCAAATCCGTAGGTTTGACGAAAAAAAAAAACTCGAGACCTTTTTTTAAGTCGTCAGGTAAATTTTTCGTTTATCCGCTGAATCCCCATAATTTTTTCGATAATGCGTAGAAAATCCCTAGGAAATGTTGGAAATCTGTAGATTTGAGCATCGATTCGTAGATCCGTAGAAGTGCTTGAAATCCGTAGATCTGGCAACGCGGCTAACATTTTTTTTCTTTCTCCAATTTATCTATTCTATTTACCTGCTCTTTTCTTTCTCTATCTCTTTTTTCTATCTATATCTCTTTACTCTATCGGATTCTCTCTACTCTATCTATAATTCTCTTCTCAATCTAGAACTTTCTACTATAACTCTTCACTTTACCTATACCTTACTACTCTATCTACATTTTTGTATCTTATCTTTAACTCTCTACTCTGTTGATATCTCTCTATTCATTTTTTTTATCAAGGTTGCCAGATTGTTCGTTTTTATTAGGTTTTGCCCGGATATTTAATACAAAATTTGGGAACAGTCCAGCTCTGCCTGGTAGTCCGGATATTATTGAAAAACGCCCGGATTTTTCTCGGTTTTATTAACTTCATTTGGTAAATCATATAACAAAATACGAATTGAGAAGTGAAATTTTTTTATTTATGTCTGCACAACGAAATTTTTGGAGCAAGCTTTATGAAAAAAAATCATGAAAGATTATACGATTTAAACCTATCTATAAATTTAGATGGAAATTTTTTATCTTAATTTTTGTGGGTTTTGGGTTGTGACAAAATTTTCCCGGATATTACCCCGATTTTTGGTCGTCAATTTTTAAATCAAATGTCCGGATTTTGTCAGATTGTGCTGTGTGTGTATTCTAGCAACCTGCTGAAAAAAATCTGACAACCTTAGTCTATAAATCCCTATACTATAACATTCAACTCTTATCCATAACTATGCCTCCAATTTTCTCGACTTCTTTCAATTCTTCCTTTTTTATGCTAATTACTCTATTTCCTTTTTCCTGATTTATCTATTGTCGGTAGACCTTTCATCTTGTTTCCAACGGCTAAAATTATCTTTCTTTTCTCATTCAAACATCATCTAAGTTCCTTTTTCCCCTCCAACAAGTCTTTTTCTTTTCATAACCCTTCCCTAAATCTTTCTATCAATATATCGCTTCGCTTTTCACCTTTTAATAATTCCGTACACGAAGCAATTCGAAACAAATTTTTTTTTAATGATTTTAACAAAAATTTAAACAACCTCTTAAGGCAGGGATCATTGTCCGATTTTGATAACCACGCTTAAATGCATTTTCATTTGAAAAACTGGCAAAACTGCATGATTTTTCGGTTTTTTTTCTATAAAATTTATGTACTTTTCACATTGGATGGTGATTTGGAAAAACACTACATTACGGGAAATTTTTCTTGTGGAAAAAGTTGGAAACTAAGGTACTTCTTGAGGAGAAGAATGAGAATACTAATTATTTTGCCTTTCCGATTCTTGCTTCAATACAAATTTTGGAGATGAATATAATCTGAAAATGATCTGCACATCATCTGAATTTGATCTGAATTTAAATCACATTAAAGTAAGGTTAGGATAAGTTTCCGATCAATTTCAAATTCTTTAAGGTTCATTTGAACAGATTTAGAATCGACTCAGAACAACTTAAATCAAGATCCAAATCAGACTAAATTTATTCTAGATCAGTTTTTAGTCTGCATCATATCAGTTTTTGATTAAACTGAGATCGAATTGCGACAGATTATGATCATTTTCAGACAAGATCTATATCATATTCACATTTGATTTTGTCCATTTGTCATTTTTGTCATTTTAGTTTTTTTATTTTTTTTTTTTGTTATTTTTGTCATTTTGTGCAAATTTTTGTCTTTTGAAATTTTTGTCATTTTTGTCATTTTGGTCGTTTTTGTAATTTATATAATTTTTGTAATTTTTTTTCATTTTTGTCATTTTTTCCATTTTTGTCATTTTTGTCATTTTTGTCATTTTTGTCATTTTTGTCATTTTTGTCATTTTTGTCATTTTTGTCATTTTTGTCATTTTTGTCATTTTTGTCATTTTTGTCAGTTTTGTCACTTTCGTCGTTTTTGTAATTTTTGTCATTTTTGTCATTTTTATCATTTTTGTCATTTTTATCATTTTTGTCATTTTTGTAATCTTTGTAATTTTTGTCATTTTTGTAATTTTTGCAATTATTGTAATTTTTATCATTTCAGTCATTTTTGTCTTTTCTGTCTTTTCTGTCATTTCTGTCATTTCTGTCATTTCTGTCATTTCTGTCATTTCTGTCATTTTTGTCATTTTTGTCATTTTTGTCATTTTTGTCATTTTTGTCATTTTTGTCATTTTTGTCATTTTTGTCATTTTTGTCATTTTTGTCATTTTTGTCATTTTTGTCATTTTTGTCATTTTTGTCATTTTTGTCATTTTTGTCATTTTTGTCATTTTTGTCATTTTTTTCATTTTTGTCATTTTTGTCATTTTTGTCATTTTTGTCATTTTTGTCATTTTTGTCATTTTTGTCAGTTTTGTCATTTTCGTCGTTTTTGTAATTTTTGTCATTTTTGTCATTTTTATCATTTTTATCATTTTTGTCATTTTTGTAATCTTTGTAATTTTTGTCATTTTTGTAATTTTTGCAATTATTGTAATTTTTGTCATTTTCCTCATTTCAGTCATTTTTGTCTTTTCTGTCTTTTCTGTCTTTTCTGTCATTTCTGTCATTTCTGTCATTTCTGTCATTTCTGTCATTTCTGTCATTTCTGTCATTTCTGTCATTTTTGTCATTTTTGTCATTTTTGTCATTTTTGTCATTTTTGTCATTTTTGTCATTTTTGTCATTTTTGTCATTTTTGTCATTTTTGTCATTTTTGTCATTTTTGTCATTTTTGTCATTTTTGTCATTTTTGTCATTTTTGTCATTTTTGTCATTTTTGTCATTTTTGTCATTTTTGTCATTTTTGTCATTTTTGTCATTTTTGTCATTTTTGTCATTTTTGGCAATTTTGTCATTTTTGTCATTTTTGTCATTTTTGTCATTTTTGTCATTTTTGTCATTTTTGTCATTTTTGTCATTTTTGTCATTTTTGTCATTTTTGTCATTTTTGTCATTTTCGTCATTTTTGTCATTTTCGTCATTTTTGTCATTTTTGTCATTTTTGTAATTTTTGTAATTTTTGTAATTTTTGTAATTTTTGTAATTTTTGTCATTTTTGTCATTTTTGTCATTTTTGTCATTTTTGTCATTTTTGTCATTTTTGTCATTTTTGTCATTTTTGTCATTTTTGTCATTTTTGTCATTTTTGTCATTTTTGTCATTTTTGTCATTTTTGTCATTTTTGTCATTTTTGTCATTTTTGTCATTTTTGTCATTTTTGTCATTTTTGTCATTTTTGTCATTTTTGTCATTTTTGTCATTTTTGTCATTTTTGTCATTTTTGTCATTTTTGTCATTTTTGTCATTTTTGTCATTTTTGTCATTTTTGTCATTTTTTGTCATTTTTGTCATTTTTGTCATTTTTGTCATTTTTGTCATTTTTGTCATTTTTGTCATTTTTGTCATTTTTGTCATTTTTGTCATTTTTGTCATTTTTGTCATTTTTGTCATTTTTGTCATTTTTGTCATTTTTGTCATTTTTGTCATTTTTGTCATTTTTGTCATTTTTGTCATTTTTGTCATTTTTGTCATTTTTGTCATTTTTGTCATTTTTGTCATTTTTGTCATTTTTGTCATTTTTGTCATTTTTGTCATTTTTGTCATTTTTGTCATTTTTGTCATTTTTGTCATTTTTGTCATTTTTGTCATTTTTGTCATTTTTGTCATTTATGTCATTTTTGTCATTTTCGTAATTTTCGTAATTTTCGTCATTTTTGTCATTTTTGTCATTTTTGTCATTTTGGTTATTTTGTCATTTTTGTAATTTTTGACATTTTTGGCATTTTTGTTATTTTTGTCATTTTTGTAATTTTTGTCATTTTGTCATTTTTGTCATTTTGTCATTTTTGTCATTTTTGTCATTTTTGTCATTTTTGTCATTTTTGTCACTTTTGTCACTTTTGTCACTTTTGTCACTTTTGTTATTTTTATCATTTTTATCATTTTTGTCATTTTTGTCATTTTTATCAATTTTTTATCATTTTTTTGTCATTTTTTTGTCATTTTTTGTCATTTATTTTGGCATTTTTTGTCATTTTTTTGTCATTTTTTTGTCATTTTTTTGTTATTTTTTTTTTCATTTTTTTGTAATTTTTTTGTCATTTTTGTAATTTTTGTAATTTTTGTCATTTTTTATCATTTTTGTCATTCAGATTCAAATTTGTTACAATTCAGATGATGATTGGATTCAAGTTCAAATGGATCAATCCAGATCCAATTTAGAGCATATTTATATCTGATTTAGATCACATTCAGATCAAGTGCTGATACGATTTAGATCACATTCTTATTTGGTTTAAGTCAGATTTCGATCTAATAATATAATCTAGTTCTAAATGTGACTTAAACTACATTTGAATGTGATGTATATCTGATCAGCACTTTTTCTGAAACTAAATCAGATCTGAATGTTCTCTAAATTGGATCTGAATCGATCCTTTCGAATTTGAATCCAATCATTATCTGATATCTAGTGGATTTCAATCTGACCTAAAGTGTACCTGAATTAGTTCTAAATTTGATTTGAATTTTTCTGAATCAATTCTAAATCTATTCGGACATAATCAGATCTGAAAATGATATAAATTTTATCCGAAAACGCTCATAATTTGTCGCAATTCGAACTCAGTTATGTCAAAAAATGATATAATTCAGTTTAAAACTGATCTGGACTAAATTTGGATCGTGATTTCTGTAAATTGCACTGAGTCAAATCAAAATCTGTTCAAATGAACCTAAATGGATTTGAAACTGATCTCTATCTTATCATATCATTATCTTATTTTTTGTGCTTTTGATTCAATCTAATGTAGCAACATCTGACAAATTTCTGATCTGAACTGATGAGAATATGATCTAAAAAGGATAAAAAAATTTATCTAAAGTAATCTTAATTTGATCTAAAACTAATCTGAATTGATTAGGTTTAATTTGAATTAGACCTGATGTTAATCGATCTTGAACTGAATGTGATCTACAACTTAACTTTTTATAATTGGATCAGATTCAGATCTAATTAGAGTCTGCTTTGAATCTGATCATAATTCCGATAACTAATGTAATTTAAAACATATCTAAATTTGATCTGAATCAGATCTAGAACTGATCTGAATCGAATCGAAAACTGATTTTATCAAAATCTGAGCCTCATCTAATCTGTATTAAATCTTAATATGAGCAAAAATATATTTACCTCTTATTTGAATCTGAATTTACATCTGATGTGAAAATGATCTCAATTTGATTTGAATGTGACCAAAAAACACTGATCAACAGTTTTTTATTAGATCATTTGAAAATGATCTGAATGTAGTAAAAATCTAAGTTGAATTCGATTATAATATTTTCTGAATAATTTTCAACCATGATCCAAATCTGTCATAAATTTAATTCCAAAGATCAAATTTTACTTCATTCTTATCCGAATATTATCTAACATTGATGCGAATCGTATCGAAAACTGTTTTCAATTTCATTGTAATTATATCTCAATTGGAAAATGATTTCAACCTAATTCGATAAATTTCCTCATGATCACTCCATTTTTACGGTTAACTGCGTCTTCACCGTCGGTGTTATCAATATTTTAGTGAAGCGTTGTTGTTTTAAGTCAAGCATTATTCGAATTATTTCCAGTTTCCACAATCAATGTTGGTTGGATGTTTTGTTTTTTTTTTTTTTTTGTTTAGTAACCTTCGCACCTGAAACAACAGACAAAATTATGTTGGCTAAACGCTATTTCTATTTCTACTGATATGCACATCGCCAAAATGCAGAGGATGAACCATCGAAGAATCGAGTAAGAGCTCAAACTTAGTAGGTACTTGATGCATTTCTACTTGGTTTCTGGCAAACTTTTTCGGATGAGATCGGTACCGACAATACGTTAAAATTCGCATAACCTGATTAAGATTGGTGAAAAAGTTGTAACAAGGTAACACATTTAAGCAACGTCTTCGGCAAAATAATTAGTATTACTTTTATTTTTCGGTTTAGGGTTTGGGTGTTTGGGGGAAAGTTGGGGAGGTTTTATGGAAAAGACTCAGAACATTTGCGAAGTAATTTTTGAAGTAGAAATATTCTACCGACGTTCCGCTGCCGTGAAGCGTCATCTTCAGGGAGTTGCATGAAGGTTGAAACATCGACCATTTCACTCCTTGAAGATGGCGTTTTCCATTAACGAAACGTTGAATGAATCCGAAAAATATTTTGAAGACTGCATAAGTTTGAATAAAACTTCAAAAATTACTTCATAACGCTGGTTTTTTTTTAATGCGGACTTTGGGAGATGTCATCAGGGGGGATAAACATGTGGGGATCAAAATTCAGGAATCGAAGGAACGGGGGGAAGGGTTCAAGAGAATAATAAAAAATCTGTTCATGCACACCTCAATCTTGCGTCCCTCAACCACAGTGCCGTGAAGACGTTCGCGTGCTCGCTCCGCATCGCTACTATTAGCGAATGTTACAAAACCGAATCCCTACATGCAAAAAGGACAGAACAAGAAACATGCATTAAAAAACAGCGGTCCGCTCAAAAACAACGTGCAACAAAAAATATTATACTTTTTGTTTTCTCATATAGTTTATATTATTGCGATCGTTTTGGTTCGTTTTGAATCAGGCCTAAGGATCTGACAAACACATTTAAATACTTTTAGATTTTAGTTTTTATACTTGAAATATCTGCTTTGTTTACGTTTACTTATTATATGAGAGTTTAAAGGAACGATCCAAACTTGCTCTAAATAAAGTTACGAACTTCATTTCCAAAAGAAAGAAAAACTTTGTAAAGGAAAATTAAAACCATTCATCTGGCTCTGTAATAGGGCTTTTGGATATTTTTTTTGTTAAAATTCAAATGATTAAAGATAGAGGGGTAGAGTAGGTAGAACAGAACAAAAAAAATAGTTGTGTGGTTTAAACAAACATTATCAAACCTTGAGTAGATGTAAAAAAGATGTAGATCAGGTTTCAGTTGTTTGCTGATGGTGGAAGGATATTCAAAAACGTGTAAACAAATTAATTTGCATCAGCCTTAAAATGATTTTTCAAAAAAGAAAACAAAAATTGAAAGTGGGAAAAATATAACTGAAAACTAAAAAATAACAAACAATGAAAGGAAGACAAAAAAAAAACAAATACTAAACAATTGCTGCAGAGAAAAAACTAATTGGCGGGATGTATCAAACAGAAAACGGCAATGCAATCAAAAAATGGGGATTCAATAAAACAGTGAATATTTGCTATTTTCGGGAATTCGGGAGCTCATTTCGATTATCAGAAAGTTCAAATTTATTTTGGTGGCAAGCCAACAACAACAACGAACAAATAAGGCAAAGAGAGAGTAAGGGGGGATGCGTTTTTATATTCTCTAGAAATTTTTCTGTGATTGCATGGCGGTGTAAGTGTGTTTGTGTAACTGAAAATGAAAGTGGGGTGTGAAGAAAATATTGATTGAAAAAGAAAATTAAAACATGAAAAAAAAAACAAAATTCAGGAAACACCAAAAACATTCACTGGATGTAAACTAATCCAACAACTTTCTGTTAAAAGTGGGCATGATGCTTTGAAACTTGAGCAGAGAGAGATGAAAAGATGAAAACTAACAAATAAAAAGAGAGAAAAACGAGAAAAAACACAATCTCTGAATCAGTCTCTTAACTTCTATTGACAACATAAAAAGTTTCAACGAAAAAAAAAACAAAACTAGCACAGAAACTTTTGACGGTTGGTGGCTCAAATGCTTATAAATGGTTCACTCTCAAAAATGCAATTCAAAACTTTGAAAAGGAAAAACTAAAAATAAGGGAAGGGGGGACAAATTACATCGTTCGGTTGATTTTTGATTAAGTTATCAATCTAGGGTCTTTCTAAGTTTAATTTTGTAACCATTCACACACACATATTGAAGAAGGAAAAAAAAACAAACAAAAAATAGAAAATAAAAACACTAATCAAGTGTTGACTTGGGCAAAAGTGAACTTTGCAAGTGTACGTGTACTGTGACGTGTGACTAAGATGAATCGTTGCTTTTTTCGATGTTAAAAAAAATCATAACATAACTCGGACAATTTCTTTTATTTCAAAGAAATCGTTACTCGTTGTACGATACAAAGCAAATAGGAACCCACTTAAAATATACATAATTAAAATTTTATACAATACAAGCTGACCCGGTGTGCTTTGCTACACCTTACAAAACTAAATGTTAATAAATAAATTTCAAGAAATAACAGTTATTTCTTAAAATTTATTTAAATTTAGAGTTTTGTAGGCATTATTTTGAATCAAACCTCAACATAATGCAGAAGCAATTTTGAAATGAGAGCTGCAGCTGAAGTTCCGAGTTGCAATACAAAGTTGATTTCGTATTTTTTACTGAAACTTGATCTTTAAACTTGTATTTCTGTATTTTAATATCTGAAATTTGAACTCTGTTTTTAAAGCTTATAAAGGAGTAAGCTTACGAAAGAATTTGATAAAATTTTCCAAGACAATAGTCAACTCGCTTATCAGAACGAGGCGTGTCTTTTTGTTTCGTGGCGTTAGATACAAAGTGGAATCGATGTGAATGTAGCTTGATTTTTGGCTGTCTTTGGTTAATGTTATACACAGCTTAGATTTATCATTTGATGGAAGAACCTTTGGATACTAAAATATTTCCCTCAAAATGCAATTTATAGAAAAAAATCCCATTTGAATTTAAAAAATCTTTTTTAAAAAAAACCGTTTTTTTTTTTAATAATTTATTTATATCCACCCTGAGAGAATTTCCAGCTCCCGATCAGCATTAGATGGTGTATTTTTGGAGCTAAAAAAATAAGCTATAGAAAAAAAAAACAAACGGTGAAGAAGATTTTTCAATAACCATTTACAAACAGCTTTTATTTTCACCATCCTCGCCCTTCGAAGACGTTTTTTAACAAAATCATGTTGAAAAATGTTTCGTCATATGTCTAAGTCGCAGACATGAAACATTACAACTTGAAGTTTTCTCAAACAGCACTTGTCATGGTTTGAAAACTGGCGATCTTATTTTAAGAAGAGAGACTCAATTTATTTACTGAAAATAGTATCACAGATTACTGTCACAAATTTTTCGAGTCGAATCACAGAATTACTGTCATTGTTTTTATCGAGAACTCACATTTTTTGTCGGAGACATCTGAAATCGTTTTCCCAGTCTTATAATTTGAAAAAATTCACTTGCAAATGGAACAAGCCATTTGTCTTTAAAATTAACGCCCCGAATTCAATCGTGATTAAAATGTCTGGTGAGCATACCCATCATCGAACTTTATCTTTGCTTGAAATGATAAAATTATGATCTCACTAACGGATTAAGAAATCATGTGATCATCTGTAGCCTGGCGATTTTTTGAAAATTGATTTTCTTGTTTTTCATAACTTTCTTGATTTTCTTGATTTTCCTTGTTTTTTTTCTTAATAAATAGATTTTCTAGAATTTTTTAATTTTTTTGATTTTCATAATTTTCTCGATTTTCTAGATTTTCTTGATTTTCTTAATCAATCATTTCACACATTTTTCTCTTAAGTTTCATGGAATGTTTTGAAAATATTTATCATTTGAAAATCAATTAGCTCAATAAACGGCTATCAAAAGAAATAAAAATTAGGGTCGAAATAACACCAATCATCCTGTTTTATAAGTAGTTTTTAAACAATTTTTGTATGAATTTATCTAAAATTAGTTAAAATAGTAGTTTTCATACAAAATTTATAAAAGATTCCAAAGCACCAAATAATACTTTTTGCCACCTCATTGTATGAAACTTCCCCTTTTAGAGCAATGTCCGGATTTGCCCGGGATGAATACGGACAGAATAAAATCTGTAAAGCTTACTGAATAAATAACGAGTTAATAAGTGAATAGAATATGAAAATCAAATACAAAATTCCTAAACTGAGAATTGACAGTTACAAATTAAAGTTTGACAGCATTTCAACGTCGAATCAGCATTGATTTGATTTGATTTGAAATTCGTTTATTTGGAAGGGTGCCGTGCGCTATACCGATTAAGCACCCTAAATCAGCATTGAGAATGAATGAAAATATCAATTCTGAAGGTCTATTTGAAAACTTATTCACAGGCTTAACACTTGTAATCAATAACTAAATTGACCTTTACACCCCGGTGCAGTTTTTTTTTTCATAATAAAGTTGTATGTATTTAAAAAAAATAAACCTTTGAGTCTCTGAACACACATAAGATTTTCAAGTGTGGTGCCTACAGCCAATATTTTCCAAAAGCACACACATTTTGGACGAAGTTTCAGTAAAGGAAATTTTTTTAAAACTTTTTATTAAGAGTAAGTAACAAGGTTGCCGAATTCACTGAAAAATCTGTGATTTCATAGAATTTTGAACAAATTATCATCACAGAATCTATGTCACAGAACACAAATTTTTGGGAATATTCACAGATTTCACAGATTTTTTTAAATTTTGTGCGTGTTTCCAAATTTTAATTTTTCATGCTAATATAAATTTCCAGTTTTTAAGTTCAGATTGGAAAAATATGTTAAGATTAGTAAAAATATTTGAATTTGCTCAATGAAAATGTAAAAAACACAATTTTTCATGAATTTTCAATGAAATAGCGTCACTGAAAAACATCACAAAATTTTTCGGCAACCTTGTAGTCACCGTTGATTTATTTGGATTAATTTTTGTTCCGAAACTTTATAACTATCCTTGAACTGATTTTGCTTCTATATTATTTATCACGAAAACAGTAAAAACTGTTTCTTTATTGTTTGTCACGAATTTTTAATTAAGGCTACAAAATCACATTATTACATATTTACACTTGTCAATCCACAAACTTTTTTCCAGTACTCTAAGCTTTTGCAAGCATTTATGAATAATCTAAAATGTTTCATTCTTCATTCAACTGGAGGCACAATACTGAAGAATCACATGTGACATAAAATGAGATTCTTGAATTTTTCAGATACATTGAATTATAAAGACACGTCCTTTTGATGTCATGAATTTTGAAAATTCTACCAGTTGTCAGGAACATAATTTTTAAAGATTAAATTTTTCAGTTTGATAAATATCAGTTGAATATTATCTCATACTTCTGGATTTTGGAGAGGATAAGCTAAATCTGGGGAATGTCATAAAAATCTTGATAATTTTAAGAATATTTATTTCCCTTTATTTTGTTATTTTAGAAGATTTTGTTTGCCGAAGAAATTGAAAATATTCTGCTTATGTTGTTATGTTCAAATCGTTCCCTTTAACATCCTGCAAAGTTTTTAAAGTGTCCAACCCGGGATTTCCTGACCGGGAATACCCGGGAATAAAAACACTGAAATAAATCCCGGGAATTCCGAAAGCCAATGAAAACTGCTAAATTTATTAAAATTTACACGTTCTGAAATTGAAAAATGGATCAGATTGAACTAGGAAAATATTAGTTCTACCTTCATGTATGGCCTAGATTTGAACATTTTGCTTTCTAAAACTGATTGATACATTGAATTTGAAAAAAAAGTTTTTTAGTGTAAAAGTGTAAAATGACGAAAAATCTATTAAATTATACAATTCCAATAATGAAACGCTACAAAAAGAATCTGAATATTATATGTTGCTGTACTTATCATTTAGTACTTTCGTTTCGCAAACTGTTAACAGTAGCAAAATCATCGGCAAAGAAATAACAGATTTAGAATCAAAAGGAAAGTTATCAAAAAATTTAAAAGATTTGATGAATAACCTGAAGTCTAAATAACTAACTTCTATCAATAGTGGTAGTCATTTTTTTCAATTGTTTCAAATTTTTGCAGCAGTTTGTCGGTTAAAATTAATGTGTTTTTGGTCTTGGGTTTTATAATTGCTAATTCAGTTTTTGAGACATAAAAAAAATTGAAATTTTTTTCCATACTGCTTCTTAAAAAATTAAAAATATCATAAAGATAGGGTTCCGTATGCAGTAGAGTGTTAAAATCTTCATTTTCAATTTTCCCGGGATCCCGAGAATTCCCGGGAAAAAGATCGCCAGATTCCCGGATTCCCGGAATAGCGTAAATGGCCGAGAAATGAACTGTCGAAAAGTATTCATTTCAACTTGATATGGATTTTAATGTATTTTTAACTCGAAACTTGCCAACGCATAAAAATTGATATAAAATCAAACCATGTTAGAAGAGTTGACGGTCCAGAAGAGAAATTATGTTCTTAATGGTATCAGAAACAGATTTAAAAGAAATATCCAAAAGTTAGAAGAAAATTCTAATGGTTTTAAAGCTAATTTCGCAAAACCAATGTTAATTGATCAATCATTTTTTTTTTAAATTCAAAACAAAAACAATGGTGGCACTTTCAAACTCTGAAATTTTGATAATTTTAAAAATTTTGATTCTTCCGACTCAAAAGGTTGCCGTGCCGAGCACTGGATCAAGAGTTGTTTGTAAGCTGAAAAAATCTGAGTCCGACTGGAAAAAGATCGAATTCTGATCTAATTTTTACTCTAAATATGATCTAGATTTCTAAATCTGATGATATTATTTGACTTGATTGGATAGATATAAATTGTACATAAAACAGATCTTAACATGTTACGGACCGCGAAAAAAATCTAAGCCGGAAAAAACCAAAAATTCGTCTTTCTATATCTCATAAACCACTGGAGAAAATTGTATCAAATGAGTTCTTATTCTGGGGGAGGAAGACTGGAATTCGATGGATCGTTTTTTACTGTTCGGCAAAAAATCAGCAATTTTTGAAAACAATCTGAATCCGATTTGAAAAATATCGAAATTTGGTCTACTCTTTTCTGAATATGATCTAGATTTGATTTGGTTTCATTCGATCTGATAACATCAAATGTACATAAAATAGATCTAAACAACGTTTGAAACTGATCTAAGTTTTATACATCTCTAAATTTTTATCAGAATTAGGTGTAAATTTTACAACAATCAAATCATAATTTGAACTTTATCTGATCTCATCTGAATCAGTGTTCCGAATATCACTCATTTTCAATGAATGTTTCTGATTGCACTTCGCACCTGAACGTACAGCGGTCGGGTTTCGTTATTGATTGCTACTGGACCTACCCGATCATCGATCGTTCAATTCATCGCTAAAATACAGATCACCTCGCACGATGCTTGCTGTCAAAACAGTGCAGCACCATCATCAAATTGGAATCTCACCAATGCGCAATGCATACGGTGAATCATGTTGGGCTAGGATCAGGAGTGAATGGATCAGGCAATGAGTGAGTGATACATGAAGCCGATCATTAGCGTATTTTGTTTGATTTGATATATAGCAAATTAATAAATTTATTTGTTGTTATAACGTTTTTTAACATCAGTATGATCAAAATCAAATTGTAGTTGTGTTTGTGAGGAAAAGATGTTCACTTTCAATTTTTACAAGTTCTCTTATTAAACTGTCGTCCGTAACGTTAAAACTACCGAAAATTTATGGTGTCCCGCACAACTGTTTGATTTTTTTTCGTCCTGCAAAAAATAATTTTGAATTTCATATAATTCAGGCAGATACTGAGTGAGCTACATTCAGAATGGATCAGTTTGTATCTCCCTCATCTCCGATATGCGATGTTTGCTAAACCGATGATTCTGAATGATGCGACTCGGTTTGCATAGCTGATAGGAGCGCTGATCGAGATTGCATACCAGCCAGGCGAAGCAGTTGCGAGAGGCGCTATCCCATTATACTATCAGAATGTTTCCAACAGGAAACGCATCCTGAGTGTTTGTTTTGATTGATTTTCAGAACCCTGATCTGAATGCTATCTGTCCTGATTCGAAACTGATCTAAAATTGATTTGAATCAAATCTTAATATAATCTAAATATGATTTAATTAAAATCCCAATATGATCTAAATCTGATCTGAACCTGAATTGAATCTAAGCCAAATTAGCCACATTACCCACACTTCAGAAGACGTGCTGCTGTTTGAGCTAACTGACCCCATCTTAGAGATTAGGAAAATTTACATTCTATTCCAAATGTGGAAAAGTACGGAGTGTATTCGAAAAAATGCAACACTTTATTTTGTTAGTAACTTTTGAATGCATGAGTTAAAATTTTCAGAGAAACTACCTAGTAATGTTATGTTTACATGTGCTAATTTTTGTGAGAATATGTCGAGTGGTTTTTTGAGATATCGCCCAATAAAGAAACTCAATGAAAAATCCAGGAAAGTCCCTCAAAACAGCTGGAAATAAAAAAAATTCCAACAAAGTTCTTATGGTAAATCGTATAATAAAATCTAGAGGATCTTACAGTGATCAAAAATTTGAATAAAGAGGCAGATGATTGATTCTAAAGAGGTTAGGGATGTCAAAAGTTAAAAAAAAGCGCAATCAATAACTTTCGATAGGATAAATGGTAAAAAAGTTAATTTTTCTGTCTAGCCCGTTTAGCTGACTAATAAACAGGTCTGACTCAATGCGGCCCACCAGAAAAATAAGCAAAATACGGTGGTTAAATCGTGCGCAAAATTATTGCATCGTTAGCGGGAAGATATTTAAAAAAAAAAATCTTAAAAGACTGTAAAACGAACATTTTAGCGGGCACCTGGCAGATCTATCACCAGAAATTTTTCGTTGACAAGTCTCGCATCGATGTTTCAGAGATAAACAAGAAGAAAAAAAAATGAAAAATTAATGTCTAGTACTTCTGGTGGCTGACGATCATGAAAGCTGCAAATTAGTCAGCGTTACATAACTTTTGATACAACTCATAGCAAAATATCCAAAGAAGACTCTCACCAAATGCGATCGTTGACTTCAAATTCAAAGTCAACATTCAAAAAAGCATCGATTTTGAAAAGGGATAAAATTCATTATACATGGCGCACGTCACGCCCAAAAATAATGCACTTCTTTATTAAACGGTATCTTTAAAACCACTGACCATATCATCATGAAAATGTACACATGTAATCATTGCATTACTAGGTGGTTTCACTGAAAATTTCATCAATTGCCATCTATTCATCCAGAAGTTATGTTGCATTTTTTTTCGAATACACTCCTTAGCAAGGTTGCTGAAAATAATCTGTATTATGACGAAAAAAAACGACTTTCTGTGATTTTACCCAAAAATTCTGTAACGGTTTTCTGTGATGATTGTTCCATTAATTTTATTCAAAAAATCAATTAAAATTAAAAACTTTATCATATTTTTCCCATTCAAGATAATTATGCAATCTATTATAATGACATAAAAAATTGAATTTTGAAAATTACGTTAAAAATTTTAAAATTGTGAGAAAAATGTAATTATTTCTAAAATTCAGTGTTCTGTGACACAGATTCTGTGATGAAAATTTGCTCCAAATTCTGTGAAATTATAGATTTTTCTGGCATCCTTGCTCCTTATTTAGTCCAAGATTCATATTTCATACAGACACACATTTTGTTTTCAAAATTTATCTTCGACTATCATGGCCCGTGCGACTCATCCAATGGAAGACCTCCATTCTGTGAATTATAATCTTTTGCATTTCTAATCAGACTAAAGTACTGGCAATCAACAACCATCAATGAGAGATGTACAGCTTCTTGCATCTGTACAGCTGTAGATCTTCTCAGTAGTATCTTCGAATCAGAAACAGACAGAAACTGATGATGATGCAAGGCCAACGGCTGAATGTCTCCCTCCAGGGCATTCTTGGTCAATCAGCTAGAAAATTGATATTTCCTAATCTAATTCAGGCTGCCTGTCTATCTCATAAGACTGTACTGTCTGTACACAGACAGAAGTGCAGATGTGAGATCCACCGGGTGATTGGCTGCTTAATTTATTATTTAGTATACATTAATTCCCAACAGAATATATAAGATACGAAATTGAAGCTAAGATTCGAAATCCACTGTCAAATAAGTCTTTGAGATAGATATTTTAAGCTGAAAGCTGACCTATTTTTAATTCCAACGAATCTAGGTTACTCATCGTTCCGTTTCTCGATTTCCGCTCATAATCAGAAGCTGAATAAGTTGTCCGTTGATTCATTAATAACTCGTCTTTGAAATTCCAAGTCGGCTTGTCACAATTCCAAAGAGTGAACCGTCTAGGACACTCGATACTCATCTTCCAAGCCCGGGATCAGGCCCCGGGAAAGATTAATAGAACATTTGATGTCATCATAATAACTTGACGTCTACACGCCTTTCAGACGCACCAGGAAAAGACAATGAATTCTATCAGCAGCTTCTTCTTGCTGCTGTTGCTCCAATCAACCTTATTCATCTGCAAAAAGGCCCAACTTTTGCTTCGATAACATCATACAGTATCATCTATTGCGGCAAGTCGAGATACGCTTTTTCATTTCTCGGCCAGCTGTAACGAAAGAAGCCCCAGCAACATAAAATTCCATTCTTCATTAAAGACATCATCTTTCGTTACCTCTTCTTCAGCTGGGGGACCACTTCCGATCCTAACCTCAAACCCCACAACTTTCATGATGGTTCTTGTATGAAGAAACACTTTCCTTCCTATGATGACAGCACCGATGATCGAAAAGTGGAAAGAAGGAGGGGGTGTGCGCCCTTTTTATTCACCCATCAGCATAGTTTGTTTCAAGAAAGTTTTATGTTCAACCCGACTTGGTCGTCGTCTTGCTGCTCTTCTACACGACAAAGCTGACGACAATGTGTTGACAAAATGGAGAAAGATACCCCGGTGAAGTGTCAGTTGATGGCTTAATAAATAATCAAAGCCCCGGTCATACCGAACCCGAGCCATGTGACGGACGTCCGGTTTATTTTTTTTTGTTTCTAGCTTTGACTCTCTGGCTCAGGTTTTGAGCAACCAGAAGTCAGAAAGAGGCGGAAAGTTTTTAACTTTAAGTTCGTTTTATGATGGAGCAATCACCCAGGAAGGGGGCAATTTGGAAGGAAAATTTATCAATATTTGGGGAAAGTTTCTCTATTTGATTTTCAATACTAGAAAAGGTGTTAAAAATTTAGTGGAGAACACTTGAAGATTCAAATCAATCTCAGTGCACAGATTTGAACAAGAACCCAAGTAATCAAAATTTCCATTGAAGACTTTTAAGGGCCTGCTTTTAGCATGTACAGCATTCTACTTAGTTTTTTTCATTCCACTTTTGTTTTAATCATCTACTGTATATTTTCTCTTCACTGTCAAAAATGAAAAAGACCATTGAAAAAGTTTTTGAGAGAATGTTCGTTAACAGTGCATTAGAAAATTTGATTTTCGAACCTCACAAGTCACAAATATTATCTATGATACTGCAAAGGACTTTTCTTGCTCGTTCAGAAATCCAAAATAAATAAATTTCTGATAATGTGGTCTAAATTGGTCATTGTTTGAATTAAAAATTTGAAACAGATCTAAAACAGGCTTAAACAGATCTAAAATGATTAAATCAGATTTAAATTCTCTTTAGATCCATGGCATATCAAATCTTATTGAATGCTGGTCCAGATCATGTTTAGATTTGATTCAGATCAGAGAGGTTATTTTTGTGTTATTATAAAATTTGTCAATTTTGACTTTCTTGCCAGTTTGGTACTTGTTGGTACGTTGCAATTTTTGCTACTTTTTTTCGTTTTCGGTAATTTTGTTATGCATTTTTAATCATTTTTAACAATTTTTGTTATTTTGTCATTTTTTGCCATTTTGTGAATTTTTAATGTTATTTTTTTTTTGTTTTTGCCATTTCGATCAATTTTGTTATTTTTGTCACTTCGGCCATTAGGGAATTATTGTCCCTTCTGCAACTTTTGTCATTTTAGGCATTTTTGTCATTTTAGGCATTTTTGTCGATTTTGCCATTTTTGCAATTTACCTCTCTTCCAATCTTTGTAATGTATTTTTAAATTTTATTCCGCTTTGTCTTTTTGTTTTAAATAATTTTGTCACTTCGATCATTTTTATCAATTTTCCATTCTTGCCATTTTTTGCATTCTAATAATTTCAGTACACTGTAATCAATTTGTAAAAAATTGCTTATTTTTATTTAATTCTGGTATTGTGTTCTGAATTGGTCAATTTTTGAATTAATACTATGAAACAGATCTAATTTTTTTAACAGATCTAAAATCATTAAATCAGATTTGGATTCTCTCCAGATTCATTACACATCAAATCTTATTTATTCAGATCAGAGAGGATATTTTTGGATTTTTTGCGATTTCATTCAATTTCTCATTTTTTTTTACTTTTTTTCATTTTTAACGTTTGTCAATTTTTGTCTTTCTTGCCAGTTTTGTTCTTGTTGGTTTTTGCTACTTTTTTTTTCCTTTTCGATCATTTTGTTTTGCCTTTCTGCTCATTTTGACCCTTTTCAGTAAACTTTGTCATATTTATCAATTTTTTTTGACATTTTCGTTTTTTTTTCGTTTTCTCAATTTTATCACTATAGCCAATTTGGTATTTTTGTCTTTTCTGTTACTTTTCTTGGAACATTTCTGTCATTTTTGCATTCTTCACCTTTCTTGCCTAAGGTAGCAATGATTTTTAATTTTGTTCCTCCTCTTTGTCATTCTTGCTTATTTTGTCTAATTTTGTTCTCCATTCTTGCCATTTTTGGCATTCTAATCATTTTAGTCACCAGAATAATTTTGCAATAATTTGTAAAAATTCCCAATTTTTGAAATTTCTGGTATTGTGATCTTAATTTGTCATTGTTTTAAGGAATAATTTGAAACAGATCTAAAAAAAACTTAAACAGATCTAAAACCATTAAATCAGATTTGGATTCTCTTTGGACCCATTACACATAAAATCTTATTGAATGCTGGTCCAGATCATGTTTAGATTTGATTCAAATCAGAGACGATCTGATTCAGATCAATTTCAGACCAGATTCGAATTACACTCAGGTAAAATAACATTTAGATCACAATCAGATTCAGCTCAGATCGAGGTCAGATTCAAATCAGTTTGAAAATCAAGTTATAATTATGATTTGGTTTAGAAATTAATATTCGATTCTAACCCGTTTTAGACCTCATTCAATCAAAGTTCAAAACTTATTCAGAACAAGGCAGATTAGAATCAGAGCTAGATTCCAGAAACTTCATATCTGATTTAGCTCTTGTTTTGGACCGAATCTGATTATAATTTGTACCGAATGAGATCTAAACTTGATTTGAATCAGATCTACATTAGATTTGATTCAAATTTTAAATTTAAATACTTTTTCGGACAATACATGTCAAACTGAATGCAAACCAAATTTAGATCGGATTGAGAATAGAATTCAAATTTTAGATGAAATTGGATCATTTGGAATTTGAAATTATTGTTGTAGAATCACTCTCGTGCTTTTACAGTTAATATCTTGGGAAAGTTTCTTAAAGAATTACCTCAGCTCTGAAAGTGTCACAAATTGGATACCACGAATGAACTCAGCAAACAATGAACAAAAACCACTTTTCCGTGCATTTTCTCAGGATTCTCCCCAGAAAAAAAAACGAAAAGAGAAAAAAAAATTACCGGCAAGGTCCTCTTGCTTCTCGAATAAATTTATTTGATTTACAAGGTTAATTTCCACCCTATCCTGGTGGAAAAACGACCACTTTTTCAACTACCGGAGAAAAGAAGAACTGAGGAGTGAAAACTTTCCTGGACTTTGATTTTGCCAACTTTTCCTTGACTGCAACCTTGGCTCCGGCTTCGACGAAAAAAAAAAGAAAAAAAGAAAATCAAAGACCACGTTTCTCGGGTGCGATTATTCAAATTTGTGTTGCCCTCCTGGTTCGGACTTCGCCAGGAGCTTTCCGGGAATTCCGGAAGGTTTTCGCATCAATCGGAACAGCAGCAGCTTTTCTGCCAATCCGTAACTGAAACGTGCTCCTCGTTATCGTGGGAGCAGCAAAAGTTTTGCGCAACCGAAAACTTTATCGACGGAGCTTGATTTTTCGGAGTTTGATGTTTCTCGTTTCCTGGCGTGCGCGACTTCCGGTTCCGGAATTTCTTTTCACAAATTTCCGAGGATTTTTAAGCGCATTTTGGAACGGAACTTGCCCCATTGTTGTGGGTGCCGGAT
Organism: Uranotaenia lowii; assembly: GCF_029784155.1. NCBI lineage: Eukaryota > Metazoa > Arthropoda > Insecta > Diptera > Culicidae > Uranotaenia > Uranotaenia lowii. The sequence continues at coordinate 9,970,402 of NC_073693.1, forward strand.
ATGAGCGAGCGACTGACCGCCGGAAGGAAAAAGTTTTCTAATTTATCTTTATTTATTGAATAACTTTAGGTTTGCCGATAGCGGAACACGAGATATAATTAATTTAAGATTAATTCGCTTCATCGCCAGTGCTGTTATCGGCCGATCAATTTGTGTGAATACTGCGCGAATTCGTTGATTATAAACAAAGTTTTCAAATGTTGACATGATTCCATGGGTTCCGAATTGTTGAGAACGACAGAAAGGTCGCTCCAGAAAAAGAAACAAATTTCCAACTTCCGAAGGCTTAATCACGACGCCAATCATGGAAGACATTTCCAAGCCGAAATAAATGTGCAAAAAAGGCATCAGAAAGATACTCAGTAATGCCCCATAACCGGTTGGCAGCGGATTAAAACTTTTTGGGCGAAGCTCATCACTCACCACGCTAATAATCCGGAAGGCCCTAATCTGTATGAGTTTGGAGCAAAGCTCCCGCATAAATAAGTAATATGCGAGAAAGAGCCTATACGCGCACAAAGTCATATCCCACCGGCAAATTAATACTTGCCAGATACTTTCCAATTATGGGCGAATACTTTTCGTTTTTTTTTTGGGAGGGGGGAGGGGGGGAAGTGTACTGGAAGTCACGTACATTGCCTTTTGCCACTTACTACAGGAAGCGGCGAAAGCGTACAAAAAGTTAAATAAAGAAACTCCTGCCCGGTTTTTGTCTTTCTTAAGGGGCAACCACCATTGAAAGACACGCGCTAGATCTGAGACCTCGTTTTTCGTGAGTTTTCGTGATTTTTCAAAAACCTGAACACAGAAACTGCCTTAGGGAAAATTGTAAAAAAATCACCTTTCAGACAAAGCGTTAAAAATTTCACCGAAGGAAAGAGCGTTTCTTCTTATGAAATCTCCCTTTCTTTTTGTTCGTTTAACATCGTAGCTACTCTGCCGCGAAGGAAGCTGCAAATCTGTTTACGAAAGATGATTAAAACTTTATCGAATGTAAACAACAAATTCGATGGTACTACCTTCTGCTCGGTGTTGTTGTCTAAAGTAAAAGTAGCATAAAAGTACCGCGTAAAGAAGAATAAAAATATGCTCTCACTAGCGTTGTAGATACCTATATACCTACACTTAAGAAAGTACACACAGTTTTGTGCACACGATCAATGAAGTAAGCCGAAAAGCAATGCCAATTTCGAACGTTTGGTGTTCAAGACGAGCTGCTATGGCAAAAAGCTTTTACTGAGGAAAAAACTTACCCTACGGCTGGATACAAGTGTCACACTCATTCTAAAACCTAAGCTCAAAATGGTTTTAAACATTTTGTAATATTCCCTTATAAACTTTCAAAATACCATCTTTAAGTATTGTCTATTGATTCTCTATTAACAAAAAAAAAAAATCTTTATGCAACTTTCATTACTCTCTGGAAACAATCAGGACTGAAGTTTAGCCCAATCGGTTATTTTGACTTGTTCAATAGTATCTAAATTCATCTCAAGATTCCAGGATTAAACAGAAAGCTGAAATTTTTTTTTTTACTATACATCGCACATTAAAGATGTTTCATGGTTGATGGATTTTACAGCTTCGATTATGTATATGGAAATTTGACAGAATGCGGGTCAAACTTGCATCAATCTCTGGAAGCAGTTTGGACTAAAGTTTAGTCCGAAGGGCAACAAAAGGGTGTAAATTTGATTTGTCTGTTAATCCATTCTCATATATAAGTGGACGCTAGAATAAAGCCTATTAATCATAAATCGTTTTAAAATTGGTTCAGGTATACTTTTAAAGGTAAATGAATGACGAAACATACGTAAATATAAACAGATTTCCAGTCATATTTTCATCAATCTCTGGAAACTGTTGGGACCTAAATTTAGTCCAAAAGGTAATCTTGAATACTTTATTTGTCTCTGAATCCATTCTAACATCTTTAAGAAACACTTAACTTTTGCCCATCGAATAGGACGTGAGCAAAAAAATGCTCAGCCATGTTTTTAAATGTTGTAGGAAGACTCAATATAAATAAATTTTGGACAGTTTTCTAATAAATTTGTATCAATCTCTGGAAAGAGTTTGGACAAAAGTTTAGTCCTAACGGAAATTGTGTGTGTTTGATTTTTCTTTTCGTCGACTCTACGAAACTTAAATGACGCAGAAATTATTTAAAAAATCATTGATCAATGATCTCAGATCAATGAGGAAACTTTAGTCAAAATGGACCTTGAACTGAATCCTAGTCAAGTTTGTATTAATCCCTGGAAGCTGTTTGACTGAAGTTGAGGCCAAAAGGTTATCGTGTATATAAGTTTTGTCTTTTTATCCACTTTGATAGCTTTAGATGAGGTAGAAACGAAACCATTTAAACAAGATTTGCTGAATATGAACTTACGGAAAAATGAACTTAGGACAAATTCCATGTCAAATTAATTTGCATAAATCTCTGGAAGCAATTTCGGTTAAAGTTTGTTCCGAAAGGTAATCGAGTATTTTCGATTTATCTTATAATACAATCTAATATTTCTAGATAGCCTTAAACTAGAATTTATTTTACCAATTTTTCCTCATGTAGCAAGATGACAAAATGACAAAGACAAAGTCAAAATTGAAAGATTCACAGTGAAAATTGAATTAATCTTTGAGAGCTGTTTTGACTAAAGTTTAGGTCAAACGGTAATTTTTTTTTCTTATATCCTCATATGAGGCTGAATTGAATACAATGAAAATAATATTTACACAGCTTCCTAGTCAGATATGCATCAATTTCTGGAAGATTCTTAAAATGAGACTCAGGCCAAAAAACTTTACTCATGTCCTTTTCCACGACATCTTGTCACACCTGAAGAATCATGAAAATAAACCCTGATGTGTGACCAAATATTTTAATTAAAAATTGACTTTAAAAAGATTCATAATCAGTCGCGAAATCAGGAAAACAATCATAAAAAAATAATTGAATCTATCATATCGACAGTTACATCAACTATACCCTTACAGTTGAATCTACAATATTTATAGTTGGCCCCATGAAATCAATCAAAAAAATATAATTGAATTTATCATATCTATTGATAAATCAACTATACCCTTATAGTTGAATGTACTATACTTATAGTTGAATGGAGAGAATCAATCATACGATTATAGTTGAACATATTTTATTTATTGTTGCATGCATAAAATCGATCATATACATATAGTTGAATGTATTATATGTATTATTGATTGCACAAACACAGACAGATAATCATATATAAATAGTCGAAAGCTAAATATTTATAGTTTGTCGAGAATCAGTCAGAAATATGATTGAATATAAATGGGTTGTTGTTGGAAATACTACACTTTTCTTTCCTTGTAAGACCGAGACGAATGCTCATCATTCGCTGGAAATTGCTGGGACTGAATAACAGTCCAAACAGAATTCATCTATTTTTAGCTTGCCCCTTGAAATACAATTTGATCGTTAAACGACTCGAAGAATAACTTTGAGTTTTAATAGCTGAAATAAAAATTAATTTCCATTTGCTTTGTATCGTTTTCTTCCCCTAGATTAAAAACACAAAGTAATTCATAAAACCACATTACAAGGTAAGTTTTTCCTTAAGGATGATGGATAGAAAAAAAAATTGAGAACGATTGAATAAGAAATTCAACCCAAATTTCCAATAACTTCAAAAGCAACGATTCATAATTAAAAACCTATTTATTTGGTAAACATGTACAAACGAATGTGTGTGTGTGTTGTTGTTGTCGGAGGTGAGAGCTAGTGTACTGCTACTAGAGTGTGTTCATCAAAGCATTATATGAAACTCAAACCAAACCTTTCATTAAAAGGAGCAGGATTGAAGAAAATAAACCTAAGGCGGTGATGAAATATGAACATTTTATGTTTACAGTCTTTTAAACATGAGAAAAGTGTAGGTTAGAGAAAAGATGATAAGAGTTGAGAAAAAGATACAGACAAAGAAGAGGGAAGAAGAAATTCGCAAAACGGAAAATAATGTTTCAGAGTGTTTTATCCTGCGTTTTTGTTTTTAATTCTTATCATAGGAACAGAAAAGTATTGTGAACAACAAAAGTAACATGTTAAGGAAGGAATCCATCAACAAAAAAGGATAATATTTTTTGATTGCAATTGTTTTCAAGCGTAATTTTATATCATTTCTTATCAATTAAATCGATATCGGTAGGTCTATGTATGATTCAGGTTGTACTCTTAAAGCTAGCTGAGCTGAGGAAAAATGGTTTATTTTTTGTATTTTGGGATCTCCTGGAAAACTGAACACATCGCTAACTCTTTTTCTCTGATTGACAGGAAAAAGTCCAACAACCATCTGCGCACCATCAGCCTTAATAGATTTCGCTCGCCCACCTGAAAACCGTTCTTATTGTTCGGTCGTCTTTACCATGAAGGAAGGAAGGATGGTTTAATTGAGTTTCCTGTTCACCAATTACCGCGGCACGGGTTCAGCTAACAACAAATACAGGACCCAGGAATAAAAAGAACCATTCCAGAGTGCTAAAGCAATACACAGCATCATAATTACACAGTAACCAGTCCGAGAGGGAGACTCAGAGAAGCTTTGCTCTCAAGCTCACCTTTTGTGATTGGTAAGCATGTGTGTGTGTGAGGGTGCACACTTTTGCACAAATCCCCCCGAAGGCGATTTTTCTCCGTGCAACAGAGCAGGCAACTAAATTGGAATTGAAACGTTTTTAATTAATTTTCCACCGTTGAATGGACTGTTTTAATCATCGAGGACTGCTTTCTGCTTGTTGTTCTTGGCCTTCTGATGAATGGTTGTTGAACTTTTTCTCCTACCGCTAAACGGAAAGCCCTAATTAGTAGGAGGAAATCACAGTTTCGAAACATTGCTGAACTGCGCCGAATAGGCTGAGGAAGACCGGAGAAACAAAAATCGAAACGTTGCAAAATAACTTGTTTTTTTGTAAACCAGTTTTATATTTAAGAAAATATTAAAAATGCAACGGCCTATCTCCTTGATTGTTCTTGGAAAATTCTGAAGGAATAATGATTGAATCCCTAATTTTGATCTCAAAACAAACTAAAACTCTATTTGGCAAAATTGTCGTTTAAAAGGTTCGAAAAGCACTTACCTTGCTGCCCCGTTCGTTAAAGATAATTTCCACATCCAGTATGGTTCCAAATTGCTGTTGGTTGTGGAAGAAGAAAAACAGTCGTTTAACAATGATTTTAGTATAACTTTTCTGAGAAAACAGTTCACGATATTTATCCATAAAATAACTTTTCCCGAGAGCCCTCCCGGAAATCTAAAATCGTAAAGTTTCAGCATCCGGAAGCGAATTTCCACCCGGGTAAAGCGGAACCATTCCAAACAACACTTGAAACAAACGGGAGTACAACAAAATGTTTGTTGCTTCTGCTTCACATCATGATGCAGAAGGAACTATTCCCTAAATCCTCTCGGGAACTCGTCGAGAAGGATGGAGGAATCCATCATCAAGGACCCACCCACAAACTAGACCAGACCGGATGCAGAGGGAGATCGATCGATAAGTGTGGTTTTATGACTGCAACGAATCATTTGATGGGCATGCATACACCCTCTTGCCACACGAGAAACCAATCCGGGTTGGTCGTTCCTCTTTCGGAATTGGGGCTGTTTCTAGATTCAAGGATGCATCTTCCATCATCCGTCAGATCAGTAGTTCTCGGTTTCCAAAGTTGAAACTGTTCGGAAATGTAATTTGTTTGAGGGTAAGACGATTGAGGCACTGCTAGAAAAAATTCTTAGTTTACCTCAACAAAAAAAAATTATTTGAAAAAAATTTGACTTAAATCAAGTATCTAATTCGAAATATCATTGGAACAACAATCAAATATAGGCGAATTAAATTCAATTTACTCTCACCGAAAAAAAACACCACCTTCCCTATAGAACAAGTTTAAATTAAATTTCAACCACAACTTTAGTCAACAGTGCAAGCAATTTGGTCCATGTGGAGAGTCGGAATCGAAACGGTTACAACTTTGCTGGGTCCAGTTTGAAGCTTAACTCGGAAGGAAGACAGTTGGTTTTCCACTTGTAATGGATTAGAGATCGGAGATACTCCCCCTTATTCTGCGCCGCGCGTGAGGTGACGGTAGTCGAGTTACCCGATTCCAGTAGTCGCTTTAGGTGAGAAACGTCTTTTAGAATGAACTTTTTTAGTTCTTATCCTAATCTAGTAGTCATCTTGAGTGACAAATCGTATGCTCTGTCACATCGGCTTCGTGAATAAGGTGACAAGACTCACGTGACTCCGACTCGACTCGACTGTCGTCACCTCACGCGCGGCGCAGAATAAGGGGGACTGTTTCCTGCTGTTTGACCACAACGCGGGTCGACCATCATGATGATTGTACTATTCTGAGGAAATGATTTGTAATTTTAGCAGCCTTTAACCTTTTTTTCAAATTAGACAAGTAGGGGATTTTATGAAACATCAAGCAAAAACTAGGAAATTTAAAAATTTGGCTTAAAAAAATCGTAACGAGTTCTAGCTCCACACTGCGCCCAAATAACACTAATAACACTGCGCCCATCACTCTCTGCAAGCAGTTAGGAATAAACTTCACACAAAATGGTATATTTAACTTTTTTACTTGTCTCTGAAGCGATTATAGTTGGAGATGCTGAAATAAAGGGTATTGGTAATCGATCATCCCTAAAAGTCATTGAAGGAAGTTTTGGCCAAATTTGTGTAAAAAATCGACTTTTGACAGCCTTTAGTCAAACACCCATCTATCTCTGGAAGAGTTTCAGGTTGAAATTAAAATCCGGGTCATACCAAGTACTCCAAGGTTGACTCGTCAACTTTGAGATACAGATCGAAGACTTGGCAAGCAAACTTGTTCAAGTAGTGTAGTCTGCAGGGATTCAGAAGTGTGGAAAGGCTGATGACCCTGTGAGTTATCGTCGGATACCGGGAGATATCAATCGCTACAACAATAAGATTAAGTGCAATAATACGCTAGGCAAGTCTCAATGGCTAACTTACAGTAGTCAATATTATGATTCGAAACGCTCGGAATTGGATTAGGTGAGTACATCTCTGTTGACATCTTCATGACTCAGCTCCTTACTGAAAACGGTCTGCGCTGTAGACCACGCTGCTGGTAACCCCAGGTACCCCGCCTATAAGAAGGCGCAGGCAGTACTTCCCCGGACGCCAAGAGCATAGAGATCGTCCAACTCAACCTCAACGACTGCTACACAGCACATCAGCTGTATTGGCAGATGACAGTAGAAGTTGGAGTCACGCTAGACCCATGTCGTAGAGCTTCGGATGGCATTCCGTGATATGGGTAACAGGTAGCTTTCCCATACAAGAGGTGGTGGCGCCTGAAAACGAAGGCATGGCGATAGATAAAGTAAACGGGGTCTACTTCTGTAGCTGCTATGCTCTTCCAAGATTGTTCTTGGAGAGGTTCGGCACTATGGTTGACAAGATTGTAGAGGTGTTTACGGGGAAAAGCCCTATTGTTATAGCTGGCGACTTTAACGCGTGGACCGAAGGATTGGGTAGCCGTCTCACAAACCCCAGAGGTCAAATTCTGCTAGAAGCCCTGGCAAGGCTGAATGTAGACCTGGCGAACGTTAGGGAAGACCAGGACCTACCACAGGAACGGGAACGAGTCAATCATAGATGTCACCTTCGGTAGCCCAGGGTTGGTGTGCGATTGGATGGTAGCGAGGCATACGCATAGCGATCCGCTGTCGTTTGAGCCCAAGTACGTGGACAGGTAGACGAGAGTCAAGAGTCTAGGACATGTCAACGCCTCTGAAAGACAACGCAACGACCAGAAGTCTTTGTCGAGGTGTTGAATTGGGAGAGGAACTTGGACAACCTGTTCGTGGAAAAACTAACGATGGTCGCGCCCTCGGCCCTCTGCGGCCCACCCAACTATGCCGAGATGCCAACTACTGTCCCCATAGGGCGATGCCTATCTGATTGTCATCGCCAAAACGAAAAGAGGCGCCGCCTTAAATGTGCAAAGACAACTTGGAAGTGATCATCGACGAGCTGTTCCCACGGCACGATGTTACCCGCTGGCCAACAGTTCCACGCGGCTGGGACACCAGCATAGAGGAAACGATTAAGTTGGATGAACTTCGCGAAATCGCCGAGTCCCTCCAACTAAGGAAGGCCTCCGGACCGGACGACATTCCGAACGTCACAGTGAAGGACACGATCAGGAAGTTTCCCGAAATTTTCCGGACATCGTTGCAACGATTTGTGACGGAATGGGTGTTTCCTGGGTAAGGTCCTAAAGAAGATGGTTAAAAACCGACTCCAGAGGTATACTGAAAGTGAGAGCGGACTCTCGGAGAAACAATTTGGTTTCCGTAGAGGACGCAGCACCGTAGACGCCATACGCTCTGTCATTGAGATAGCTGACAGACAGAGGAAGGCTAACGAAGAGTTAAAGGCTCCGCTTTTGCGCGATTGTCACTCTGGACGTGAAGAACGCCTTCAGCAGCGTCAGTTCTCAGTGATCATCCAAATTAGGGTCCTGGCATATCTTTATAAACTTGTGGTCAACTACAGCATATTACCGGTGAGGGCATACAGGCACAAGAGGCCATAGGGGTCAACACTTGGCACGGACTTGTGGAACATCACATATGACGAGCTCCTACGAATGAGTCTCCCATGGGGAGCTGAACTCTTAGGATTTGCGGATGATGTAGTCCTCTTGGCGAGAGGCTCCTCGACAGAGAAGGTACAGCTACTTACCAAAGTAGCTATCCATGCAGTTGAGCTGAAAATACTCCAAGTGTCTGCATCTAGCCCACCACAAAACCGAGATGGTGCTGATCACGAACCTGATATCATCCCAAACAGGTACCATAGCAGTTGGACCGTGTGATATCGTGTCCAAACGCGCAAGTGGGGTGATGATCGATGACAGACTCAGCTTCACGAGTCATGTCGATTACGTGTGTAAGAGAGTGGAAATGACCACGGCCCCGCTCACACGGATGATGTCGAGCTCCTCGGCAATCTGAAGTAGCAAGAGGAGGATACTGTCAAGCGTTACCAAATCGATCTTGCGGTATGAAGCGGCGGCCTGGAAGCAGGCTCTAGGAAGACAGTGTAACGTGCAGAGACTTAGCAGCGTTAAGCAGCGATCCTGGGAGTTATCAGTGGATACCGCCTGCGTAAAGGCGGGCGTAATGCCCATCTTGATTTTGTTAGAGGAGGTTGTCTATTGTTACGTTACGACAATGAAGACGCGCCCAACGTACGAGATCTCGCCAATGAGGACTCGATGTCCAACTGGCAGCAGCTGTGGAACAGCTCAGCGAGAGGAAGGAGGACCCAGGTGGTCTGATCCTTCACATCGGTAGCTGGAACGGAAGAAGAGACGGTGAAGTGGACTTCCACATGACGCAATTCCTTACTGGTCATGGATGCTTCATAAAGTACCACTGCCGGTTTGGACATGTGGCTTCGCCATATTGCCCAGATTGGTGTGACGAAGAAGAAACACCAGAATATGTGGTGTTTGCCTGTCCGAGGTTTGCCGGTCCAACGTGGTGCAGAGGATGTGTTCGGACTCCAAAACTTGGCATGTGGTCAGCGATGGGTTCACCCAGATCATGACTGTCCTGCAGAGGAGCTGGAGTCAAATGCAGTCCGTCAACGTTGTAAGATGACTCCATCGACGGGGAGCAGAGTAGAATGTGTGCCGTGACAGGCGCGTGTTCAGGATAAGCTGCTCTTGACATGGCATCCGACGGGCAGAAAAAGCCTAGTGTTGACAGCCAGAGGGATACAAAAGGACCGGAAAACGATCGGAGGGCTGTCGAGTAGAGTGCGTCTGACTCCACGGTTTGAAACCTACAAAGATAAGGCAACATCGTCTGCGTGGCAGATGCCGTGAGTACGCCGCGTTCGTGCGTAGGATGTTCCACCTCCGATGAGTATCTGAGTAGTGCAATTGCTAACGATCGAAACTACGGGGATAAGAAAGACTATATCATCTTTGCAATGGAAATCGTTTGGAAAGGGTTATTCCATGATCGGGGAATACCCACGGATAGAGTGGCGCTCGACGCCGGGCTAATGTCTACGAAGGGAATCTTCTGAGTGTTAAGTTCCGCACATGTGCTGTGACAGGCGCTAGTCTAGGATAAGCTGCTCTCAATCGCCACACGATGGGCATAAAGGTGGCAAACCTCGAATCCTGGAGATAAGAGGTCGGGCTTCGAGCCGTTAGGGGAGAGCTCAGGCCTCGAATCTTCAGGAGGAGAGGTTTATGTGGTCAACCTCGAGTCTTTCCGATAAGAGGTTGGGTCTCGAGTCGTAAGAGGAGAGATCGGACCTTGAGTCGTGCACAGGAGAGGAATGTGTACGTCAATCACGAGTCGATGCGAGGAGGGGTGGGATCTCAAATAGTAAGTGGGGAAATCAGGCCTCGAGTCGCGTAGAGGAGAAGTTTATGTGGGAATCTTGAGTCATTGCGAGGAAATGTAGGTTCTCAAGTCGTAAGAGGAGAGTTCAGACTTCGAGTCGTAATGATGAGATGTATTGCTGAAAGTGGTCTCGTCTACGAGCGTGAGTAGACCTCCCACTATTGAAGGATAGTGTTAAATAGTTTGAGGTGGGAACTAGGCCCCAGGTGGAGTTTAGGTAACAGGAGGTATACATGGAGTGTATCACGAGTTCTCGGGTCATCTAAGTCGGATCCCTGGGAAACCACTATTTGAACTGTTTTGTATCCGTCATCTTGATTTTCATAAGTTAACTAGCAATAATATTCATGAACTGTTTTCAATGATACACACATTTAATGAAAAAAAAAATCAGAATTCTACTCACCCCAAACATGGACCTCAGGTCCGGGTCCCGAAATCGGAACGGTATGTTGGACACGTGTAGTCGCTTTGGTTGTGCTTTGGAGGATTCGGTGAGCGCGGCAACGGCTGCGGCCACGCTCTGTTGCTGTTGCTGCTGGGAGGTCGCTGCGGCCACCTGGGCCGCCGTCGCGACCACCCCACCAGCGGCCACGGTCGTCGTGAGGGTACTGCTGCCCTGGGAGGAGGTCATGATACTGCTGATGGCACCGGGACTACTGCTGCCGGACGAAGCTGCTGCGGCTGCGGCTGCTGCTAACGAGGCGGCGGCGCTTATGGCATCTGTGGGGGTCGTACTGCTACTGTTGCTGTTGCTGTTGTTGGCACTTGAGACTTGCGTTTCCGGTTCCGTTTGCTGCAATAATTCGGTCTTCTTATCGGTGTAATTGCGTTCGGTTTGGTGTAGCAAATGTGATTTTTTTTTTGGTGTATTGGGTGTGGGAGTGATTATATGCGTGTAGAAATTGTGTATATTTATATTTTTCCATATAAGCACGACAACGGAACAACGCAAAACCAACGGCAACAAAAATATTGTGTTTTGAATTTTGGAGAGGCAGATTTTGATTTTGGTGACACGCGCGTGAAATGAAAGAAAAAAGAACAAAACAAATGATATAAGTTGATGAACCAATTTTTTGAGGCAGATTAGTTTATGACTGAAACGAAATAAAAATCAATTGCATCTACTGGTCTAGATTAGCGATTAGACATATTATTAAAAATCTGAGCTTTACTATGCTTTTTTTTCAAAATTTTATATTACATTTACTGTTGAAAAGACTGTAAAAGCTTCCTAAATTATGAAAAACACATAGTTCTACTGATTTGTATTTTTTTTAAAACAAGGTGAAAAAATCAGATGAAAAAATACTTAGTTTTAAAAGATTCGTAATTTTTCACGGTCGCCATGTAAAAAAATACCAATGACCAAAATTTGTTTTTTAAACTCATCTTTACTGTTCGCGAATCACGCTCTTAGTCAACAAACAAAATTCTAGCTGTAGACTGATAAACAACTGACAATGTTTAAAATTACTGTCATAATGTAGCAGCCTTGTGAAAAGGCTCAGGAATTTCCTCTGCAACTGTCACTTATCGTATTTTATGACGAAACTTTTCTCGGGAAAACTTCCAACGAAACAACACCTCACGCATCATCGAGCACCAAAGCGCTCGCTTACGTGAGATCATAATTCGCAAATCACTAATTGCATTCTTATGAAAGCCACTTTTCCCCTGCCACTTTTTTTCTCAGTCTATTTTCGCTCCTCGCATACCCTCATAGTATATTTTTCAACTCCAATATATATAATTCAAAACTTTTGCAAAACTCATTTGCTCTACCCGTAGCATTTGATCGTGGCGTCATGTCGCGCGTGAAAACGTGAAGGAAAATTTCCCAAGTTGCTCGGCACCTTACCGCAAACACTCGCAAATCCTCCTTGTGTCGTGTGTGCTGCGGTGGTTTTGCAGTGGAAAGCTGAAATTAGTTTTCCATTTTCACCCGCAACACCCACCTTCGGTTAGGGAGTAGAACACAAATGGGGTGTGGGTGTTTGGTTTGGGGGATTCGGTGTATGATAAGGTGCGAAAGTTTTCCCGTTTCCCGTCTTTTCCCGGGTCCCGGAGTTTTATCGACGACTGAATTCGAGCAAGCAAACAAAGACGATTACGGATGAACTTAACCGCGATTGTCTCACGAATCGGAAGACGCGATTGCCAACTTCAATTAGGTTCATTCGGGATTTGCTAGTTTGATTATCTCTTCTGGCTCGATTTTGGAAGACAACAATTATTGGGGATTGTGCCGTTTGAAGCTGCCGGAAGCTAGGTGGATCTTTGGGGATAATTGAGATTGTTTTTAAGTCATTTTCAAGAGATGGAATCTTGGTTGATTCGAAAAACGTGGAAAAGTTGTTAAAGAAATTACACTTCCCTCAAAAATATCGGGAATTCGAGCTTACATGAAATAAGAAATTATGCTAAGCAGTAAATTTACTATGAAATAAACGTCACGAAGGATAAGTTTCAAGCCACAAGTCGCACTCGTGAATCATATGTCATAAATCAGAAATCATAAATCGTAAGTTATAAGTTTTATGTCACAAGACACTAGTCACTAGTCACAAGTCACAAGTCACAAGTCACAAATCACAAGTCACAAGTCACAAGTCACAAGGCAAAAGTCATAAGTCATAAGTCACAAGTCACAAATCACAAGCCAAAAGTCACAAGTTACACTTCACAAGTCACAAGTCACAAGTCACAAGTCACAAGTCACAAGTCATAAGTCACAAGTCACAAGTCACAAGTCACAAGTCACAAGTAACTAGTCACAAGTCGCAAGTCGCAAGTCACAAGTCACAAGGCACAAGTCACAAGTCATAAGTCACTCGTCACAAATCACAAGTCACAAGTCACAAGTCACGAGTCACAAGTCACAAGTCATCACAAGTCACAAGTCACAAGCCACAAGCCACAAGCCACAAGTCACAAGTCACAAATCACAAGTTACATCACAAGTCACAAGTCACAAGTCACTAGTCACAAGTCACTAGTCACAAGTCACAAGTCGCAAGTCGCAAGTCACAAGTCACAAGGCACAAGTCACAAGTCATAAGTCACTCGTCACAAATCACAAGTCACAAGTCACAAGTGACAAGTCATCACAAGTCACAAGTCACAAGTCACAAGTCACAAGGCAAAAGTCACAAGTCACAAGTCACAAGTCGCAAATCACAAGTCACAAGTCACATGACACAAGTCGCAAGTCACAAGTCACAAGTCACAAATCACAAATCACAAGTCACAAGTCACAAGTCACAAGCCACAAGTCACAAGTTACAAGTCACAAGTCATAAGTCATAAGTCACACGTCTCAAGTCACAAATCACAAATCACAAATCACAAGTCACAAATCACAAATCACAAGTCACAAGGCAAAAGTCACAAGTCACAAGCCAAAAGTCACAAGTTACACTTCACAAGTCACAAGTCACAAGTCACAAGTCACAAGTCACAAGTCACAAGTCACAAGTCACAAGTCACAAGTCACAAGTCACAAGTCACAAGTCACAAGTCACAAGTCACAAGTCATAAGTCACACGTCACAAGTCACAAGTAACTAGTCACAAGTCGCAAGTCGCAAGTCGCAAGTCACAAGTCACAAGGCACAAGGCACAAGTCACAAGTCACAAGTCACAAGTCACAAGTCACAAGTCATAAGTCACTCGTAACAAATCACAAATCACAAGTCACAAGTCACAAGTCATCACAAGTCATCACAAGTCACAAGTCACAAGTCACAAGTCACAAGCCACAAGCCACAAGTCACAAGTCACAAATCACAAGTTACGTCACAAGTCACAAGTCACAAGTCACAAGTCACAAGTCACTAGTCACAAATCACAAGTCACCAGTCACACGTCATATGTCACAAGTCACTAGACACAAGTCACAAATCACAAATCACAAGTCACAAGTCACTAGTCACAAGTCACAAGTCACAAGTCACTAGTCACTAGTCACAAGTCACAAATCGCAAGTCACAAGTCACAAGTCACAAGTCACAAGTCACAAGTGACAAGTCACAAGTCACAAGTCACAAGTCACAAGTCACAAGTCACAAGTCACAAGTCACATGTCACAAGTCACAAGTCGCAAGTCACAAGTCATAAGTCAGGAATCATCAGTCACAAGTCCCAAATATCTTTCTTATAGTGACTAATAGGACTTGGCCGGCGCCGTGATCGGGATTTCAAAAGGAAACTTCTTCCATACAGTTTTGAACAGATGTCTTGGTCATATTACTTCTTCTAGAAGCACAGTTTCTACTGATGTTTTTTGGTTATGGTTCAATATGGTTCAATAAGTATTTTTTTTTTATTTTTTTTCTTGAATTTTGGTCAGTAATTCCCGGGTTTTGATCAAATTTTCTCGAATATGGCACGGATTTTTTCGAAATCAAAGGCTCGGATTTTGTCAGGTTTTTATATAAAAAAATCCTGGATAAAAGCTGAAAAAATTCTGGGTTGATATATTTTATCATCGTCAAAATATTGTTCGTGTCATACCGACTTTCTTTTTGCAATGCCATTTTGACAACCATTCTAACACCCAAGTAATCAATGAGAAGACCAATTTGCAGCTCCGTTTATTTTATTTCAAAACTTTTAACGGTCTGATTCCGGAAGCTTCCGTCCTCCACTCGTCTCCTACTCAAAGAAGAAAATTAACAATTGAGTGGGAGGCTTTCCAAGACTAGGAAGTAAAAAAAAAAACAGATTCCAAAATGTCCAAAAAATTACATACGAATGGGCCATTTCCGGGCACCATTAGAAGAGGCTCAAGTTTCGAATTGCTTTTCCCCGCACCTGTTACTCACCGGCTCACACTTGGGCGTCGCGATAAAATTCCCTGGAATCGGTCAAATTGCGGAAAGAAGTGTCGCTTCCGATTGGATTGCCAAAATTTCGATTTAGCCGAGTCAAAAAAAAAAAAACTATACGAAAAACCGAATACGAAGGCGACAGGCAGGTTGATTCAATATTCTCAGATTTCTCTGAGTCTTCTTCACATTTTTTTTCTTCTAGATCTAGTGGGTCCAGAACTGTTCTTTTCTATTCTTGCTTCCCGAGTAAAAGGACACTCTTGGAGCAGTTTCAAGATGTCATCTGACGAAAAAAAGGGAAAGTGAGGTCCGTGAGGGTGCCAAAGAAAGTGAGGTCCGTGAGGGTGCCAAGGAAATTGAGTTTCCTCTCGTTCGGACTTATTGAATAACGATGGCGATGACGACGACGACGACTAGAAACGAATGGAAACATTTTACTTGGATTATCCGAGAATAGGTTTGGGGGATAGCTTTTACACACCGGGGATTATTGATGCCGGGAAAAGAATGTTTAAGTGAAGAACTGAATCTGAGGAAAGACGGAGAGAAATGGTGAATTTCACGCGGATTGGATGTCGTCACTTTGGCAAATTGTATTTATGGGCCAAGCGAGCGAACGAGCGAATAGTGTCCTGAGAGGTCGTTAGTCTGTGCCAGATGGTGACATCTCGAATCGCAACCGAGAATGAATTACCTACCCCGGACACTTGGAATATAAATAAACGTTGAATTCATTTTTTTGAGCTATTTAAGCATGGAATGGAACTACTTTTGCGTCTGAAGTTTGTCGAAAAGGTTGAAACGTTTTTGGATTTCAGCAACTTTCGAAACTATTGATATTGAATAGATGAATTACTCAGTCCTTGAAGCAGATAATTTTTAACAATTTTCAATCTGAAAAGCAAGATTAAAAAAACTTTCAAATGATGGATACGGCAATGAATTTTTTGTAGGCCAAAAAAATACTAGGGTGGAATTAGGCTACAAAGCCTTACATTTTTTGTGAAAATGCCAATTTTAGACTATTTTGGCTCTCCGAAATCAACAAACTCGTATTTAATCCCTAATCACTAAACAATCCATTCCCATTACATCACCAAGAGCTCAATGACTTGGAAATCCTATTGGACGTCGTCATCTAACTTCGCGTCTCTCCGCTTTGAGACCACAATAGCAAAAGTCAACCTGCAGCCAATTGAGCTAAGCGTCGGGGTCGAAATAGATTAAGCCATGACACTCTAATGGCCTTTGCGCCCTAGATGGGACCTTCAGTAGCAGTCCAATTCAATTCCGGAAAATTCACATCCAACAGCGCCAGGGCTCTGGGATTTCGGACTGCTTTCCTAAATCCTGACTGGATCCCGAATCCCGGGTGCTTCGGTTATTGGCTTGGAGCATTTTCAGCAGTAACGACACGATCATAATAATGCTTTCGGTTACATTCATTCATACGAAACGTGCCGACGGACGTCACGGCGGGAAAGGGGGGATGATTCCATTGTAGCTGGCAAATCACGCTCGTCATGAACGTCAATTTGACTATGGCCAGCCAGCCAGCCAGCACACCCGGTCATCATAATCATTATCATCGTCATCATCCCGGGCCATTGTCAAATGTGGTCTTTTCTTTTCGGCTGCGCCATTTGGAAGAGCGGCGATATGAAAGGAACATTCTTTTCATAAGAAACAGCTGCCGTCGTCGCTCGGTAGCTTTTTCTTTGACCAGTTTCATCCCCCCCTACCAAAGTACAGAAGCGGTCCATTTTTCCCATTCAGATCGTTTTCCTTGAAAACCTCCAGTTCCCCACTCGCCGTGAATGGAAGAAAAGCAATCGTCAAACAAAATGGAATGCAGAGTATCATTCACAAAAATGTGGGTCGTGGTTTTTTTGGAAGCAAAAGCAGCAGCTTTCGGGCTTGCCGTTGTTAGCACGTTGAAGAATATCATTGTTCATTAGGATCTGCCGGAGCTTACTGGACTAGAATGGAATCAAATTGGCATTCAGATAATATTCCGTTGACGAAATTAAATTTCATCCTCCCCTGGATGATTTTTCTAACAAATCTAATAAAGTTTTTTGAAGTTTGGAAAGTGAGGTATGTCTTTTATTACTCGAAAAATTTGAGGAATCCACATCAACTCGTCCCACCGAGCCAATTCTGACTAAAACAGTAGAAATTCAAATCTAGAGAAGAGAGGGATCTTCCACTCGTTAGCGAAATTATTATGAGGGTCGACCGAACCAATTGCCAAACGCTACTAGTAGCTGCTAAGAATGAAGTAATAAGAGATGATTCGGGTACTAAATGTAATGACCGACTATTGTTCTGCCCGAGCTGGGAGAGGAAAATTTTGAATTGTACTTCATTTCCATTCCAGGTATCATTAGAGGGAAGATACGCTTCAAAGGAAATTTTACCCCCACAGAAGAGGTTGCAACAATAAATAGACTGAGTCGATTTGGGGTCATTTTTGAATTTCTCAAACCCTGAGGTCTAAAAAAATTTAGTTCTAGTTCATTTTTTGTTTAAAATTCATCCATGATTTTTTGCAGAATTCTTAAGTAACGTTTACATAAGTAAATATGAACTTCTAGTATTGTATGGGAAAATCGAACAATTCCAAAACAAAATTCAGAAATAACATAATTTAAAAAAATAAAACAACTCAAAAATCATACAAAAACATATTTATCCTATTGGTTATTTGCATTTATAACAATTATTGTCATGATGGTCATTCTGGTCATTAAAGCCATTTATATTATTTGTGTTATTTTTGAGATTTTAGTAACTTTTGCGATTTCTTTAAATTTGCCATTTTTGTATTTTAAAGTTATTTTTTCATTTCTGTCATTTTAGTAATTTTGTAATTTTGACAATTTTGTCAATTTTGTCATTATTGAAATTTTTGTCAATTTTGTGATTTTTGTAATTTATGTTATTTCCGTCATTGGTGTCCTTTTCGCAATTTCTGTGATTTTTGAAATTTTTGTGATTTCTGTGATTATGTAATTTTTGTCATTTTTTCTACATTTTTCTGAATTTTTTTTAAACTTGTCTTTTTTGCGATTTCGAGAATTTTGTCATTTCTGTCATTTTAGTGCTTTCTTTCATTTTTGCAATTATGATAATTTTGTACTCTTTTTTCATTCTTTTTTTATTTTTGTGATTTTTGTAAACTTGTCATTTTTGGGATTTCGAGATTTTTGTCATTCTGTCATTCTTGAGATTTCTGTCATTTTTGTAATTTTTTGTGATTTCTAAAATTTTGTCATTTTTGTCATTTCTGTCATTTCTGACATTTCTGACATTTTTGTCACTATTGTGACTTATGTGATTTTTGCGAATTTGGCATATTTGTTATTTAAGTTATTTTGTAATTTTTGTCATTTCTGTCTTTACCGTCATCATTTCAGCCATTTCAGCCATTTTCGTCATTTTTGTCATTTTTGCCATTTTTTTCATTTTTGTCACTGTAGTTCTTGTTGTAATTTTTGTCATTGTAATTTTTGTCTTTTTGTCTTTATGTCATTTTTGTCATTTTTGTCATTTTTGCCATTTTTGTCATTTTTGTCTTTTTTGGATTTTTTGTAATTTTTGTAATTTTTGTCATTATTGTCATTTTTGTCATTTTGTCATTTTGTCATTTTGTCATTTTTGTCATTTTTGTCATTATTGTCATTTTCATCTTTTTGTAATTTTTGTAATTTTTGTAATTTTTGTAATTTTTGTCATTTTTGTCATTATTGTCATTTTTGTCATTTTTGTCATTTTTGTCATTTTTGTCATTTTTTGTCATTTATCACATTTTTGTCTATTTTGTAATTTATGTAATTTTTATCATTTTTGCCATTTTTGTCATTTTTGTAAATTTTTTAATGTTTGTACCTTTTGTGACTTTTGTATTTTTTTACCTTTTTTGTCATTCTTGCCTTTTTTGTCATTTTTCTCATTTTTGCCTTTTTTGTAATTTTTGTCATTTTTAACATTTTTGTCATTATTGTCATTTTGTCATTTTTGTCATTTTTGTTATTTTTGTAATTTTTGTCATTTTTGTCATTTTTGCCTTTTTTGGAATTTTTGTAATTTTTGTCATTATTGTCATTTTTGTCATTTTGTCATTTTTGTCATTTTTGTCATTTTTGTCATTATAGTCATTTTCATCATTTTGTCATTTTTGTAATTTTTGTAATTTTTGTAATTTTTGTAATTTTTGTAATTTTTGTAATTTCCGTCATTTTTGTAATTTTTGTCATTTTTGTTATTTTTGTTATTTTTGTCATCTTTGTCGTTTTTGTCATTTTTTGTCATTTTTGTCAGTATTGTCATTTTTTTTTGTCATTTTTGTCTTTTTTGTCATTTATGTCATTTATGTCATTTTTGTCATTTTTGTCATTTTTTGTCATTTTTTGTCATTTATCTCATATTTGTCATTTTTGTAAAATTTGTAATTTATGTAATTTTTATCATTTTTGTTTATTTTGTAGTTTTTGTATTTTTGTAATTATTGTCATTTTTTGTCGTTTATCTCGTTTTTGCCATTTTGTAAATTTTGTAATTAATGTAATTTTTATCATTTTTGTCATTATTATCATTTATGTTATTGTTTTCATTTTTGTAATTTTTGTCATTTTTGTATTTTTTGTCATTTTTGTAATTTTTGTTATTTTTGTCATTTTTTTCATTATTGTCAATTTTATCATTTTTGTCTTTTTTGTCATTTTTGTCATTTTTATCATTTTTGTCATTTTGATCATTTTTGTCATTTTTGTCATATTTGTCATATTTGTCATTTTTGTCATTTTTGTCATTTTTGTCATTTTTGTCATTTTTGTCATTTTTGTCATTTTTGTCATTTTTGTCATTTTTGTCATTTTTGTCATTTTTGTCATTTTTGTCATTTTTGTAAATTTTGTAATTAATGTAATTTATGTATAATTTATGTAATTTTTATCATTTTTGCCATTTTTGTCTTTTTTGTAAATTTTTTAATTTTTGTAACTTTTGTGACTTTTGTCTTTTTTTGCCTTTTTTGTCATTCTTGCCATTTTTGTCATTTTTCTCATTTTTGCCATTTTAGCAATTTTTGTCATTTTTAACATTTTTGTCAATATTGTCATTTTGTCATTTTTGTCGTTTTTGTCATTTTTGTTATTTTTGTCTTTTTTGGAATTTTTGTAATTTTAATCATTATTGTCATTTTTGTCATTTTTGTCATTTTTGTCATTTTTGTCATTTTTGTCATTTTTGTCATTTTTGTCATTTTTGTCATTTTTGTCATTTTTGTCATTTTTGTCATTTTTGTCATTTTTGTCATTTTTGTCATTTTTGTCATTTTTGTCATTTTTGTCATTTTTGTCATTTTTGTCATTTTTGTCATTTTTGTCATTTTTGTCATTATTGTCATTTTCATCATTTTGTCATTTTTGTTATTTTTGTAATTTTTGTAATTTCTGTCATTTTTGTCATTTTTGTCATTTTTGTCATCTTTGTCGTTTTTGTCATTTTTGTCATTATTGTCATTATTGTCATTTATGTTATTTTTGTCATTTTTGTCTTTTTTTGTCATTTATGTCATTTATGTCAATTTTGTCAATTTTGTCAATTTTGTCATTTTTTTCATTTTTGTCATTTTTATTTTTTTTTTTCATTTTTGAATTTTTTTCATTTTTGTCATTTTTTTGCCATTTTTGTTATTTTTGTACTTTTTGTATTTCTGTAACTTTTGCAACCTTTGTCCTTTTTCGTCATTTTTGTCATTTTTGCCATTTTTTTATTTTTGATATTCTTGTCATTTTTTTTGTTTTTATCATTGTTGTCATTTTTGTCATTTTTGTTATTTTTTGACCTTTTTTGTCATTTTTTTAAGTGCCATTTTTGTAATTTATGCCATTTTTTTCGTTTTAGTCATTTTTGTCATTTTTGTTATTTTTGTCATTTTTATTATTTTTGTCATTTCTGTCATATTCGTCATTATTGTCATTTTCGTGATTTTGTCATTTTTGTAATTTTTGTCATTTTTATCATTTTTGTCATTTTTGACATTTTTGTCATTTATGTCATTTTTTACATTTTTGTCATTTTTATCATTTTTATCATTTCTGTTATATTTTTGACATTTTTGTCATGTTTTTCATTTTTGCGATTTCTGTGATTTTTGTCATTTTTTTTTTATTTTTGATATTTTTGTCAATTTATGTCATTTCATGTCATTTTATGTCATTTTTGTAATTTTTTGTCATTTGTCATTTTTGTAATTTTTGTCATTTTTGTTCGGAATTTGGAAGCTGAATCTTAATCTGTATCGGAAATTTAAATCGGATTCTGGAATCTGTATCGGAAATCTGAAACTTGTATTTTAAACAAAAATATAAATCTCAAATCGGACCCTTAAATCTGAAATAACTTTAGCGTCTTCAAATTTCAAGAGTAAAAATTCACAAATCAAACAAATCTCAATTCACATACCATCTTAAATCTGTGTAACGTAACGAGTCTTCTTAATTTCAGAGTCACCTTTTCAAAATGAAGCCTTCAATCCTCAGATGTGTGTTACAGCAAATGATAAAAATTAGCGATTATTCGGATTATCCCTTGTTAACCCCTGAGACAAGCATACCGATTTCTCAAATGCAACAATCTTTCGTTCGAAAACATTTTTCTTTCGAATGTTGCAAACCTCTCGTGTGTGTGATTTATTGGCAAATTAAACTATTTTGTTCCGTTTGCATATACTTTTAGCAGCAGCCGTCACTTTTTCTCGCAACTTGGGTGGTGGTGCTCGTTCTTAATCCTGAATTATATCGGCTCATCACTCATCTTCTCGGCAGCAGCGCGTGGCATAAATTCTAGAGATAGAGAATGTCACCCGGAAAGTTTTAGTTTGTTTTGAATTATATTGCTTTTCCCCCGTTTTCCCCCTTTTTAGTTTTAGAAGGAATCGAAGAAAGTTTTCGAAGGTTATTTAAGCCCTTTTTTTCTAACACGGTAGGGTATGGATGTAGTAAAAAGTGATCGTTAAGCTCGACAAAATCCGATGCTTTTTATGGCATACGGAGAAAAAAACGGACATATCACGCCCGTCAAAGTTGTCAAGTGACAGAACGAACACACAAGCTCTTTTTCAGTAAGATTTCGTCATCTTCGGATAAAAAATTGTGGGAAACGTGCGGTTCTAGGTTATCATGAAATCTCTGAACGACACCCTGTCGGCTGTCAAATCGAGTACAGGAGAAGATTATTTAACCCCCCGAAGGCCAATATATCGTCA
Organism: Uranotaenia lowii; assembly: GCF_029784155.1. Classification (NCBI taxonomy): domain Eukaryota; kingdom Metazoa; phylum Arthropoda; class Insecta; order Diptera; family Culicidae; genus Uranotaenia; species Uranotaenia lowii. The sequence goes on from NC_073693.1 coordinate 9,992,957, forward strand.
CCCGGCCAGCGAACTTGGTGGGAATCCTCGGATGACAGCAGTCCCCGAAGATAAGCGCGGGACCTTCGAAGGCGTTCTAAGTACCAAGAACCTTCTCGAAGTAGATCAAGATTTTCGTTTTCTATTACTGTGCGAGTTTGCTTCCACTTTTTTTGATTACTTTTGTCAAGTTTTTGCTTCCCGTTTGCCTTGGACAAAAAAAAGCGAAAAAATCAACTGTTGTCGACTACTCTCTGGAGCCACCGCCAGCAGCAGCAGCAGACGTGCTTTTGTTGAAGAACCTTCGCCTTAACATAAGAACCACATGTGTGCGTATTTGCTTGCTTCTTTGTGTTTGTGGGTATGTGCCTGTGTATGTGTGACTCTTATCGCGTGGTCTTGTGTCATTCTAAGAGGGACACCCATCAAAGAATATGGCGGCGGCTGGTGTGTATCTCTCAAGTGGGATAAACCAAAGGAATATGGTGACGAGATGCTGTTGTTGTTAGTCTTTGTGTACTTGTTTTGAGATTTTTTCCTCCAGTTCCTTCGTTATCTGAAGTCTGGAGTTCAGAAGGGAAAAAAAATGACGATGGAGTACCATAAAGATGACGGGCGGTGGAACATATGAATGAAGCAGACCGAGGTAAGTCGAGTCTTCCCGTGAAATGGAAGACGGGATAAATGAGACAGAATCTTTTACTCTAGGTCTTTCCAGAAGGATTTTTTTCCTGTGACAAACGCTTTCATCTTTAAGTGTTGATAGGCGTTAAGGGTTCTTTGTGTTTTAATAGAATTGCGATTCCATGGTGATCACAATTACCGGGAGCCCCAGCTGTGGAATCTTTTCGGGGCGCTGTTTTTGTTTAATTTTGATGGATGTGACTCTACGACCTTAGAGTCTTAAACCATTTCAAATCTTAAATTTTTTTAAGTTTTAAATTTCGGTTTTTTGCAATATTCTTTGGAATTTGTTTTTGTGTTACAATAAAATTGAATACACAAGGAAGTTTAAATATAGCGAGGAGATTCAAAGAACCCTCCCTATTTTAAATGCGATACAAATAGCTGTAAAGTGTATTTCAAATAAAATAGTTTTTAAGAAGTTTTTATATCTCTTGGTCTCAAGCAGTTTTGACACATTGACACATAAAATTTAAAACTGAAAGAAATTTTTGTGGATAGAAGTAAGACGTATTTCGACATCTTTTTATGTCGAAACTCCAAATTGCCAGAAAGATTTTTAAGGCATTGGATTTCTTCTATAGATGACTATTAGTGTTTAATCTTGTTATTTGTTTTTCATCCAGTTCGATACATCCTAATGCAGTTCAAATCGTTTGAATCCAAACCAAAATGATACTGTTAACTTTTCCGTATAATCACATCAACGCACCGAAAAACAAAATCGGCAGACAACCCCTTCAATTCGGTTTCTGAATCATTTTCATAATCCGATTTCGCCTTACTTTATTGAACTTTGCCATTTTTTCCTCCTCTGATTGTTACAGACAATAATCACCATCATCATCTTGGCGGAAGCTGGGCTGCGATTCTGTGGTAGGCTGTAAAGCTCCCGAGAAATTTAGGCTCCCAAGCCTTCGCAACCGGAATTTTCGAGAAGGTTATTTTTCTTCTCTCTGCAAATGTTGGCAGGCAGGCAAGACCAACCTAATGGTTGCGTAGCTCGTTACCAATGCTAACGAATGTATTTTGGGGAAGGATTTTCTACACCGTTTGTTCGGGTTGAAGATTTTTTTTGCCACCGAAAAAAACGCAAACGCAACAACGACTATACGCAGGACGATGAAAGATGAAAATTGTCCAAAGATTTTGCTACAGGAACATGTGAGGCTCTCCTCCGGAAGGTTGCCTGAATATTATAAATCCAATAATAGCAATAAAAGTAAAGTTATGCTTACGACGATGGCATTTAAATACATATTTTATAATCAAAGAACATACACACGTATCGGGAGGTATTTCCCGGGGGCACCCCACGAGAGGTGAAAAGTTTGATTCTGTTCTAGCATTCTAGGGTTGGCCTAGAAATATTTAATTTGAATTTTGAGTTCTCCTCTCTTTTTTTGCCGGGGAGTTTTATCGGTTGGCAGTTTTGTTTTAAGCAAAAACGACGTGTTGATTTACGTTTCCAACGTTTCGATCCTTATTGGATCTTCTTCAGGGACTAAATAAACATCCCTGAAGAAAACCAATAAGGATCGAAACGTAGGAAACGTAAATCAACACGTCGTTTTTGCTGAACACAAGACTGCAATCCCAAAAAACTCCCCAAAAAAAAATATTTTCAGTCAATTTTTTTTTACAACACAGAATTCTTCTCTCAAATCTGGGGCTCAGCTGAAAATTTTAGTCCATTTGGTCATTTTGGTCTTTTTTTACATTTTTGTCTTTTTTCTTATGGTTGTCATTTTTGCCATTTTTGTCATATTTGTCCATTTTGTTATTTTTGCGATTTCTGTGCATTCTGCATTTTTTATCATTTCTGTAATTTCTGTCATTTTTTTCATTTTTGTGATTTTTGTGATTTTTGTCAGTTTTGTCATTTTTATCATTTTTGTCATTTTTATCATTTTTGTCATTTTTGTTATTTTTTGTTCATTTTTGTCATTTTTGTCATTATTTAAATTTTGTGATTTTTATCATTTTTGTCATTTTTATCATTTTTTGTCATTTTTGTTATTTTTTGTTCATTTTTGTTCATTTTTGTTCATTTTTGTCATTATTTTCATTTTGTCATTTTTGTCTTTTTTTTATTTCTGTAATTTTTGTCTTTTTTTGTTATTTTTTTATTTTTGTCATTTTGTCATTTTTGCCAATGTAGTCATGTTCGTCATTTTTGTCATTTTAGTCGTTTAAGTCATTTAAGTCATTTTAGGCTTTTTTGTCATTTTTGTCATTTTTGTCATTCTAGTCTATTTTGTCATTTATGTCATGTTTGCATTTTTGTCATGTTTGCCATTTTAGTCATTTTTGTGATTTTTGTCAGTTTTGTCATTTTTATCATTTTATCATTTTTGTCACTTTTGTTATTTTTTGTTTATTTTTGTCATTATTTTCATTTTTATGATTTTTGTCTCTTTTTTTAATTTCTGTAATTTTTGTCATTTTTTGTCTTTTTTTTATTTTTGTCAAGTCATTTTAGTCATTTTTGTCTTTTTGGTCTTTTTGGTCATTTTTGTCATTTTTGTCATTCTAGTCCATTTTGTCATTTATGTCATTTTTGCTTTTTTGTCATGTTTGCCATTTTAGTAATTTTTGTGATTTTTGTCATTTTTGTCATTTTTATCATTTTTGTCATTTTTGTTATTTTTTGTTTATTTTTGTCATTATTTTCATTTTTATGATTTTTGTCTTTTTTTTTATTTCTGTAATTTTTGTCATTTTTTGTTATTTTTTTATTTTTGTCATTTTGGTCATTTTGTCATTTTGTGTGGTTTTTTTGTCATTTTTTTCATGTTCGTCATTCTTGTCATTTTTGTCATTTTTGTCATTTTTAGCCATTTTAGTCATTTTTGTCTTTTTGGTCTTTTTGGTCTTTTTGATCTTTTTGGTCTTTTTGGTCTTTCTGGTTTTTGGTCTTATTGGTCTTTTTGTCATTTTTGTCATTTTTTTCATTTCGTCATTTTTGTATTTCAGTCAGTTTTGTCCTTTTATTATTTTTGTCATTTTTGCCATACCTGTCATTTTTGCCATCACTGTCATTTTTGTCATTTTTGTCGTTCCTGTCATTTTTGGCATATCTGTCCATTTTGTAATTTTTGCCATTTTATTCATTTTTGTCATTTTTGTCGTTTCTCCCATATCTGTCATTTTGGCTATTTTTGCCATTTTTGTCATTTTTGTCATTTCTGTGAGTTTGGTAAATTCTGTAATTTTTGTCATTTCTGTTTATTATGTTATTTTTATCATTTTTGTCATTTTTGCCAATTTTGTCATTTTTTCCATTTGTGTCATTTCTTTCATTTTTGTGATTTTATTCAATTTCTTCAATTGTGTCATTTTTGTCCATTTTGTCTTCTGTGTCAATTTTTTTATTTTGTGATTTCTGCCATTTCGGTCATTTTGGCCATTTTTGTAATTTTTGTCATTTCTGTAGGATTTGTTAATTCTGTAACTTCGTCATTTTTGCAATTTTTATCATTTTTGTTATTTTTGTCATTTTTGTGATTTTTGTCATTTCTGTAATTTGTGTCATTTCTGTTTATTATGTTATTTTTATCATTTTTGTCTTTTTTTTGAATTCTTGTTTTTGATTTTTGTGAATGTGTCATTTTTGTAATTTTTGTGATTTCGTGATTTTTTTCATTTCTGTCGTTTTTGTGAATTCTGTCAATTTTTTGTCATTTTTGTGATTTCTCTGAATTTATCATTTTTGTCATTTTTGTGATTTTTTCTGTAATTTTTGTCATTTCTATCATTTCTGTCATTTCTTTCATTGCTACTCAGTTCAAATCATTTAAAACTGGGCATAAACTTGTCTCTAAGGGGTGAATCTCATTTCTGTTCTTTCTGATTTTTTTCACTTTAGTCGTCTTGAACGAGCTAAAAAAATTAAATCACAAGAACCTAAAAAATCTGTTCGAATTCGTTTTTTTTCTGAAAAGCACCACCCCATCGAAACGTTGAATTTGTGTCTCTTTATTGGGTGTTGGGCCATCGGGCCAAATTCCTCCGCCAAAAGCTGCATAAGCCCACACGAAAGTACCCCATTTGGTGGTGGGCGAAATTATGTGATATGAATTTTCAACCATTCACCGGCAACAACAACAACAACAACCGGATTGGAGAAAATGCGTTCCGTTTGGTTTTGGGTTTTGCTTGCTGTTGGTTGCCAAAAATGCGCACCCCGGACAAAGTTTTCAGGTTTGTTGTGTATCAGCAAACGAGACACCCAAATACTGTTTCAAAAATATTTTTATCTAAAATTTAAAGAAAAGTTCCAAAAAATTTATAAAATAAATTCGAAGTGGAAATTTTAATGTGAACTTTCCTGTAACTTAAAATTGAAATCACTCGATTGATCCATTTTCCGCAGCAATGATGCCAAATTTTGCGTGTCAAATCGCACTGAGATTAGATGTTTTAGAATTGGCTTCCTGCTTTCGCCGGAAGCTTCCGCAGTAAAAAAAAAAGTGCTCAAAAACTCCGGACAATAAAAATCGAGTCGTTCGCTTCGAGACGATAGACGTGATTTGAAAAGTTTTTCGCAGAACCAAAAACCGGGATCCAGCTTCCGGGTTTTACTTGAACATAAAATCGTAAAAAAGCACAACGTGGTTAGGGAGTAAGGAAATATGATACTAGATACAGGGGATGCTTTTTCCGGATCTCCGGAATCATACAAGGAAATACTGCAGCAGTATACACACATTGTCAGCGAAATTTCGAAATTGATTCCTCAATGGGCTTTTCACGAAAGAAAATGGGGCTCTAGGATTGTGCGGTGATAAAATAAAAACTGCCGTTTTCTTGGTTAAAAACATTACACTTTGAACCTCGAAGAGAAATGCAACGTGAACACGACGCGAAAATTCCTTTCACAAACATAAAAAGAAAACAAATAAAAATCCTACGATATACCTATTTACAGCAAGAGTTTAGCGCTCCATAAAAGTTTTAATGAATGCGTTAGTTTTTTTTTATTTGCTTTCATTCGAACGATAAAATTCGCACGTGGTTGATTCGAAGCTTCCGGGCTTTGATTTTGATCGTTTGCATAAAACGTTTCTCGCTAAAATGTACCACTCTTATTCCATAACCGAGTTTAAATTTCTCTGTTCGGAAAACGCATTTAATAGCTGAGCTCAAATTGTTTTACAGCCTCTCTTAATTTAAGAAAAAAAAATTGAATTCAAAGTAAAAGAGCAATTGAGTTTAAAAATACCATCTGTGGTCGAACAGATTTTCATTTTGAAGATTGCGATTATCTTTCGATTCTTTTTAGAATAATCACAAAAATAATTGAAAGCTGACTAAATAACAAAAAAAAACCCTGGCTTACATTTTCACTAGCTTTTTCGATACTTCTACTCCATGCGCTTAAGCTTTGAAATTTCCATCTATCAATACTATGATTTTTGTATAACAATTCTTCTTTAAACTGTCCGTCTTCGTTCAAAGACTGTGAAAAAATACCCAAAGTCTGAATAGTCTTCAAAATGGATGTCCTTATTTGAAAACGTCTCTCAGAATATACTTGTTAAACAATTTCACAGTTTTCTTCTTTTTTTCACTTCCCTAAGACTATACCATTCTAATGAAATATGTTTTGTAATGTAATGTGTTACTGATCTATTTTTTTACAAGCTTACCAAACCAATACTTATTTATGGTGTAAGATTTTTTTGAGGGAAAACAGATCTTTTAAACATCCTCAGAATGGAAATGCTCTGGAAAACTTCAAAAAAAAAAAAAAAATCACTTATCATAATTAATACTTTAAAATACTAAGGATCAAAAGTTTGCCCAATTGCTCGACAATTCTGCTTTAAAAATTTTGTCTTGGGAGTTAAAGAAGTAAATATAGTGCTACACTTGAGGAACAATAAAACAAGTTTTCTCTAACACGGCGTCAAATTGGAAGAACTATCCGAATATCAATTTTTTTTACAGATAAAATGTACGAAAGAAAGTTGATGGTCCTATAGACGGATTTCACGCCAAATCCACACGAAGTTAGCATGACCCTCTCAGGATTCAATGAAACTTTATGGGCATTGTGATCTCACCTAGTAAAGCAACTTGGCTTTCTAAGTTTTCCCAAAAATTGTCTAAACTAACATTTGAAAAGTGCCAAATTTTTCAGGCAAAAATCTTATGAAAATTTTTAGCACGAAAATTACAATTCCTACACAAATGTGGTTCATGAGAGAGTTTTGGAGAAATAATTGAATTTTAAGAAAAAAAAAAGTTGATTTTTTTTAAATCCTACACTGAGAAAAATGCATTTCAAAAACTAAAACTTAATTTCCCAAAAAAGCCATCTCAGAATTTGATGAAATTTTTTTTCTAAGCCGGCTAATAAAAAGGCCGACAAGTCGTCCATACATTGCAACTTGTGCAAATTTAAGCCAAAAAAGTTTTTCAAACAAAAACTTTTTAATTTTTTTTTCAGTGTAGATTTTAATTCAAAACTGCTTCGAACTTCTCTTACACAGATAGAATGTGCGAAAGAAATTTGATACTCCTCCCGACGGATTTCTCGCCAAATCGATACGAAGTTGGCATTACCCTTTCAAAATTCAATTAAACTTTCTGGGCATAAAGATCTTACCTAGTAAAGCAACTTGGCTTTTTAAGATTTCCCCAACTATTATCTAACCTAACATTTGAAAAGGGCCAAATGTGATTCATGAATGTTTAGAATAAAATATGTATTTTTTTTAAATCCTACACTGAGAAAATGCATTTCGGAAACTAAAACTCAATTTACCAAAAAATACCATATCAGAATTTGATGAAACTTTTCTAAGCCGAAAAAGTTTTTCTATCAAAAACATTTGCATGTTTTTTTTTTGAAAATCATGTAACTTTTCTTTCAGTGTGGATATCCAGCATTTAATTCAAAAACTGCTAATGTGCGAAAGAAATTTGATACTCCTCCCGACGGATTTTTCGCCAAATCGACACGAAGTTGGCATTACCCTTTCAGGATTCAATAAAACTTTCTGGGCATAAAGATCTTATCTAGTAAAGTAACTTGGCATACTTAGTTTTCCCGAAAATTATCTAGACTAACATTTGAAAATGGCCAAACTTTTCAAGCAAAAATTATATGGACATTTTTAACTCGAAAATCCTACACAAGTTTTAGAAAACTAATTAAATTTTTAGAAAAAAAAATAGTGAATTTCTTTTTTTTTTTTTTGAATCCTACACTGAGAAAAATGCATTTCAAAAACTAAAACCCAATTTCCCAAAAAAAATGTCATCTCAAAATTAGATTAAAAAATTGTCTACGCCGGGTAACTAAAAGACCAATAAGTCGTCCACACCTTGAAACTTGTGCATATTTAAGGGAAAAAAGTTTTTCCAACAAAATTAATTCCATGATTTTTTTTTTAATTTTCTGTAACTTATTTTTCCAGTGTAGATTTCCAAACTTAATTTAAAAAACTGCTTCGTTGAATTGATTGTACTGATTTCAAAGAAATAAGAGCTTCGATTGTAATAATTGATGGAGAAATTAAGTGGAAATCCTACACTGAAAAAAATGCAAACTAAAAACTTAAAGTCGATTCAACAAAAAATGATTATCTCAAAATACGATGAATTTTGGGGTCGTGGGGAATAATGTGGTCTACAACTATCATGAACATCACAAAGTGAGCACTTTTAATGGTAAAAACTTTTTCAAGTTTTTTTTTTCATGAAAAACGAAAAACAAATGTTTTTCGTGTACAATGATAAAACTTAATTAGGAGCATATCATCAACTTTTTTATCCTCAAATATGCACATGTTACAATGTATGGTCAACTCGTAGGTAATATTACTAACCGTCTTAAAAAAAATCAAATTCTGAGATGATTTGAGATTTTTTGAAAAATTGAGTTTTAGTTTTCAGAATACTTTTTCCTCAGTGTAGGATTTTAAAACATTTTTTGACAATATTTTTGTTTAAAAATTCAATCATTTTTCTGAAAATCTCCCGTACATCACATTTGTATAGGATCTGTAATATGAGAGCTTAAATTTATTTTTTCCCAATGTTAGTCTAGATCTCTTTTGGGAAAACTACACGGAAAATAATAAAAAAGTAAAATTTACCGAGATAGCAAGGTGATTGCTCGTGAAAGCCGAAAACGTTACTTCTAACTCTTCGAGGTGAAACTCACCTCACATCGAGGTAAAATTTACCTGAACCGAGCTGAAAAAAGGTACAATTCACTGAGAAAAAAGGTGAATCCAATGAAGGTAAATCTAACCTGGTAGCGAAATAAAGTTCACCTGAATTGAGCTGAATAAAAAAGTAGAATTCACCTAGAAAAAAGGTAAATCTAAATAAGGTGAAACTTTCCTCGTAGCGAGGGGAATAGAGCTAAATAAAACGGTAAAACTCATCTCGAAAAAAAGTAACTATTTGCCGAGCCTGTTTATTGAGGTTAAGCTGTTTCGTCGTTCAGGGACAAGTTTTGCTTCGTGCCCAATATGGTAAAATCGAAACAAAATGGTAAGTGTTTTCTTAGATATCATTTAGTTGTGATGGTTCTCGTCTTAATACTTTGCTTGTGTTTCAGATCGGTCCAGGAGGAAGCCTGGCGAAGAAAGGACATGCCTCAACTATGTTTTTTTTTAAAACTCGGTGATGTGATACATTCCACGAAGAAGTATAAGGAGAATAAATATCAAGTTTTTAATGAATTCGTTTTTTTTAATTTTTATTGAAGAAATCAATCAGACCAACTAGCATTTACCTTTTAAATCAGTGAACGGGAAAACATTATTACACAGCAAAAATTATTTCCTATAAAATTACGCAAATCTCCTGTAACAAAAGGAGCAGGACATTTACCGTAATTTTACAGGTCGGAAAACAAGTTACGTGACATTTAATTTTACGTGAACAACTTTTTTACAGGAACTTTGCTGTAATAATAAATTAATCTTCGTTAACTTTAAAGGAAAACAATTTAAAATTACTGATTTTGTTTATTACAGGTTGATATATTTTAAAGGTTGCAGTTTCAGTGACACATAATAATCCAAATTTTTTTCTGTGTATTAACCTTTTTGCTAGGTGAATTGAAAAAAAAGGTAAAATTTACCCTTTTGCTAGGTGAATTAAAGAAAGGTAAAATTTTTCCGAGAAAGATGGGTGGAAAAAAATCAACTTGCTTCTCGGTAAATTTTAACTTTTTTTTATTTTACGTGTAAGTATGCCAAGTACCTTAACTACGTGAGGACAAAGCACAAAGTACACAAAGTTGCATTCAATTCTAAGAGGGTAATGCCAGATACTGTGTAGAATTGGCGCGAAATCCGTTTTTAAGTCTTTAAAATTGATGTCCGTGTTAGAGATTACTTCTTCTTAAAAGTCTTATAAATCAGGTAACGGAGAAAATTTTAAATGCAGAATTCTTAATAAGGTTCCGTTTATTTGTTGCAAGTTTTCATTGGGATGGTTCAAATTCCGGTAACACAAAATCAAGAAAATGTTCCAAAGTGTTAATAATAATATGAAAAATGTCACAGATTAAGCCTTCACGATCGATAACACAGAACAAACAGGTTAATCGCTTAAAGCCTTTTTCCTTATACATTAAATTTCCTACAACTCAATTCAGCCAGTCCTTTTCGGAAATCGAACAGTTCAGTTCTGATCGGTCGTTATCGGCCCTAAAACGACAGCAAACCAGGAAATGCCAGACGACACCACATCCAGGGAAACAGTAAACGCACCACCATCACACACAATTTTGTCATAAAGAGCAGCTGCCACCCTCACTTTTACTATACACAATCGCATTGGTTTAGAGAGAAACACTGATTGAAATTTTCTTAATCAAATCATAATACCAATATGTTTTTTTTAAATAATTTTAGCAACAGTGGATACAGCCCAGTCTCAAATCCAAAGGTCACAAGTTCAAGTCTAGACAGCAACAACGAACTAAATTTCTCGGGATTGTCTTTTCAATATTTTTTATATAATTTTTTTCAACGGTGTACAATCCGAACGCACGGATAGTTGGTAGTCTAATCGCATTAGTTTCGGCTCGTTGTGCCTTGCCTTCGAATGAATTTAAGCATCTGAATAGGGTATTGGAAAAGGGATGATTTCTCCATTGAGAGGAACGCTGCAAAAATCGGTAAGGTCAATCGCTGGTTGGTGGTACGTTGATGTGTAAGTTCTAGCTGGCCCGGAATCACCCGGAGGTAATAATCATACTGAATAATTCATCGCATTCAGAATATCCGGTTCTGGGCGGCATACATATGTGTATGTGTATGGGGAAAGTGCCGAGGGCATTCTAGTCAGTATTGGTCAATCGGTGGAGTTGAACTAAATATTCATTTTATTAACCTGGCGACCGTGAAAAAATAGTAATTCTTGTTCAATAAAATAAAAAAAAATCATATTATTATTTGGTTTATCCAAAACAAGCCGCAATTATGACAACGTTTTTTTTTTCCCTAAAAACATGTCAGTTTAATGATATCAAAACCATCACTTTCCCAACACTGGAGCTGGCCGGATCCATACGTTACGAGTGCAAAGTGGATGGTAAATAATCCGATCCCTTCCGGATTTTGGTCATCATAATTTAACTCCATCAAACAACACGAGTATGGAACAAAATTCTGCCCAGCGACTTCGCTAAGCCCCTCGGCCATCTATCTGATCAATTGTCTAACAAAAAAAAAAAAGAAATATGGAGGTGTGATGGTGGGCGAAAGATTGTTACCCTTGCTGCTTGATGCTCACTATATTTTTTTTTTGAGTAATAATTTTTATATGTTCCGAACATCGTCAGCCCTGCCTATCCACTTTTGATGATGCTACTGGTTAGCTGGCCGGGTTGGCCCCGGGATAAGTTTTTATGGCCCCAAATGCAACAATATTATGATGGTGCTGGAAGCGCAACACGGTTCCCCACTTTGTCGGCTCAATAAATTTCAATTTGCTTCGACAGGAATAGCGAGCCCCCTGTTGCCATTATAGGGGTATTAATACTCCAAAGTAAATAAGAGAATTTTTTGAAACAGACCAAGATTGTTGATAATGTTGCCTAGTGAATTTCCCAGTTCAAAAAGCGTTAAATTGATTAACTAAACGAGGATCTCCTCTGTTCAATATAAATTGGTACAAAAACGACGCGACACCCTAATTAAATATTTGAATAACTTTTCTCTTTCACGGACATCGCAATGCAGGGAGGCGAACTTTATTAAAGAACAACAACTGATCGTATGTGAGTAAAAATATGTTACAGATCAACTTTTCACAAAGTAATAGTGCAAAGCTTTTCCCTTATACGGACATCAACTTTAAAGAGTCTTTCAACTGGAGATTTTTTTTATGCAGACATACTATTTGTATGTTATCATCAGGCTTCATTTTACTCATCTTGCCCAAAAGGAGATAGTGAACTTTTTGGCTCCTAATAATTGTGAGGAGATTTTAAATGAGCATTTTATCATCTGCTGCTGAGAGAGCTAAGAGAAATTTTTTCTCTAACGAATGATCACTCTTCTACTGTCAGAGCACTGTTGGTTTGTGACTCTGAAAACACCTCATCAGCGCTACGTGTAATCAGTGAAATGAATTGCTCAGTGAAGGCAAGGGCATATAGTTTTACTATTCTCATCGCTCCTAAGAGAAAAAGAAATGCAAATCGCATATAAAATTTGGCCGTTTAACCAAATCACGTGGACAGCTTTAATGTGCGATTGAACCGTCCTCTTTCTATATGAAATTATGGAACATTGGCCCCAGCAAGTGCAGAAATAAACCACAACCGAAGCGTCCATCTCTGTTCGGTCGTTGATTTCTCAGCCAGTAACTGAGAAGCTGATGAACATTTCTCCCTTCGAGAATGAAATTGGGTGACTGCGTTTTTGAAATGCTCTGCAACAAAACGTGGGCTTCTTGATCGGTTTAAGTGTGAGGAGGCATGTTTCTCTTAGGCGTTTGACAAGCAAATGAGAAAAAGTGAGCAAAAATCAAGAGAATCGAAGAAGCCTGGTTATCATATACAGTGTCCTTCAAGTGATGCTTAGCGTTATTATTAACAAGATACACAATACCTTCCGAAGAAAATGAACATATTTTTTTTAAAGAAAAATCGAAAGCCTTATCGAGAGCCTTTGCTTAGAAAGATGCATTCCGATAAACCCTCTCTCGGAGTCAACCCCCGGATTGCGATGATATATGATAAACTGTGCCATTTTCCCGGAGATATAACTAAGGGATCAAAATCACCGTACCAAAACTGATCCCGGGCAAGGCTGGGAAATGTCTTTCGCCCGGGCCCAGCTACCGATACATCAATAAGCGTAAAATGTGCTTTTGGAATCTCTACCTTGCCTTGGAAAGAAAGGTAGGCAGACTGGGTTGAAATTTGGTTGGGGAAAGAAGCGAGGCAGGGGGACGTTAAGCTTCTAACTAAGCAGAAGAATCAACTTTTTACGACACTTGCTACAAACCCAATATGGGACCGATCCAGCTTTTGGGACCAAGGAGAAAGGAAATCGAAGACATTGACACGGGAGAAATCCAGGGGGTAGGTCTGAAACTACAGGTGCAGAAAACATCCTGCTTCCCGTTTTGTGGATGGTGGAAAATCTGTCTATTTTCCACAACACATCCTCCATCATCCCGAAGGCGATAGGATCGGACAGATGTTTACGTACCGACCTACCTAGCTAGCAACTGTTTGTGAATGTGAAGTGAGAAGTAACAGGAAATTTATGGCTCTTCCTTCGTTGTGAAGGAAAAGGTTCGAGAGATACCGGCTGCAAAATAGGTTCCTGTACCGGGGAATTGATTGCACACGGCTCGATAATTGATAACAGATGGCAATGAATGCAAACTCGATATTTACTCCTTTGGAATAAACTTAAAGGATTTTTGTTACATGGCGACCGTGAAAAATTACAATTTCTGAAACTAAAATGATAAATCGTTCTTTTCTTCTACTAAGTTTTTCCAGGACCTACCGAAAGGTGGTGTTTCGGGAAATTTCCGTCGAACTTCACTTAAGACGCTTCCAGGACGACAAGTAAAACCCTCGGCTCCTTCCTTAGAAGTAGCAGCAGCACCATCGGAAAGCATCCATAAATATGAAATATTTATGCAAGCAAGTGGCACCGAGCCGAACGTAAGCCTCCCACAGCCTAGCCATGTTCATGCCAATTCAGTCAAGCGGAGTGGGATGTTGGAGATGGATTTTATGCAGTAAAGCTTCCGACCTTGTTGCTCTTCTTATCGAAGAAGTGATACATTCGTTCACTAAATATGGGTAAGCAAGCAGCCTTTCCTGATCCGTTCCGAGGAATAAGCACCTTCCTAAAGATCCTTGGAAGATGCATGAGCTGATGTACGGTTGCAGTGATATACACACACATCGATGTGAGTACACTCACTGCACTTCTCAGACATTAAATATAGGGTGGAGTTTTTTGAAAACAAACTAATTTCCTTCGAAAAAAACAAAGTCCTTCGGAAAACTTCACAAAAATGTTTGTTTTGTTTTTTCGGTCAACTTTTTTTTTGTAAATTCGACAAACTCAAAGTTTTTCATTAAACAAACTTCACACAGAACGTAGCCTAATTTGCACATGTAGGTACTCCATCTAACCGAGGAGGTTTGATGAAGAGCACTCAGTCAGAGGCTTCTTGGGAGGGCTCGGTCGGGAATAATCAACGATTCTGAATAATGGACAACAAGCATAGGAGCTCATAAGGCATTCAGTTTGTATCATTTTGGAAGTGTAAACTTTTCACATCTTCCTTCCATCATACAGTATGACCCACTAAAAATGCGAAGATTTTTAACAGTCTTTTTTGGGTTGTTTTTGACGACTTTTGGTATTTTTGTGTGTGTGTGGATTAGCTCTAACCTTCATCTGTCAATTGACGTAAACAATGCAGGGTAGTACAGTATAAGCTATAGCGGCAAGATGTACACAAAGAAGGTAGTGACCAGTACGCTTCTCGCCAAAAAAATTATTTTCAAGGGTCATACTGTAGATGGTGTGACCGAATGTGACACCCACCCCTCCTAGGAGGGTGCTAAATTTGGAAGTTTTGATTGAGCCAGATTGGTCAAAAATCACCAGTAACAGAATGAATTATAAATGGAAAATCAGTTTGCATGTTGTTGCGACAAATTTGTTCAAGTTGATGAGAAATTTAAAGTTGAGCTAACCATACCTAAATAAGCTTGTTTTAAAAGCGGAAATGCTCTGTAACAAATTGTAATGTTAATTCAGCCGCTAGCGAATGGTGCTTTTACGTACAAAGACAGTCGTTAGCGATGGTTTTAAAAACCCTAGTGTTTAGCGGGGGAGAATGATATATGTGATTTTGATAAGAAAACATCGCCTGGAGCTCTTGAGTATGCTTCCAATGAGGAGCACATGCCCTATACTGTTGAGTGAACACCGAAATTGGCATTCAGCAAGCCCCGTATGCAATAGCACGTTCATGTTTAACAAAAACTCGTTTAAAACGATTCAGAGCACACACGTATTTTTGTGAAAATTCTATTTATGGTGCTCATTTGAGAGAGAACGGTGTTCCTGAAGGAGCTTCCTGTGATGAGCACGTAGCTGATGCTTGTGATGGTACTCAGTACTGTACTCTCGGAGAAACTCATATGCACGGTAGCGATGCATTGTCAAAACCTCGTGTTTCTCACTTCAGGAACACTCTCACGGTTATGGTGGGTGCATTGAACATAGCCTTGCCAGATCTACGGATTTCTCCGTAGTTCTACGGATTTTAAGAATTTCTACGGAGCTACGGATCGATGCTCGAAATCTACGGGTTTTCAGCATTTCCTACGGATTTTCTACGGATTATCGGAAAAATTCAAGGGATTCTGCGGATAAATCAAAATTCTACCTGACGACCAAAAAAAAGAAAAGGTCATTAAGTTTAATTTTGCCGAAATCAGTACATTTTTCGATGTTCGTTCAAATCTACGGACTGATGGGTTTTCAATCTGGCAACGCTGATTGTACATGGTACTTAAGGTGAAACTAATGCGAGAGAGCACGACAGCGTTCCTTTCAAATCCGTAAACGAAAAATGTGCTGATTTTGGCAAAATGAAATCCGTAGAAAAGCTGAAAACCCGCAGATTCCGAGCATCGATCCGTAGATCCGTAAAAGTGCTTAAAATCCGTAGATCTACGGAGAAATCTGTAGATTTTCGGAGAAATCCGTTAATCTGGCAACGCTGGAGCACGGTGTTCCTAAAGGAGCTCCCGATGGAAAGCAGGTAACTCATGCTCAGCGTTGCCAGATTGCAAACCGCTCAAATCCGTAGGTTTGACGAAAAACGAAAACTGTGGCGATTTTGGCAAAATGAAACTTGACCTTTTTTTAGTTCGTCGGGTAGAATTTTCGTTTATCCGCAGAACTCTGCAGGAATTTCAATGATCCATAGAACATCCGTAGGAAAAACTGAAAATCCGTAGATTTCGAGCATCGATCCGCAGATCCATAGAAGTGCTTAAAATCCGTAGATCTGGCCACGCTGCTGTATCAAGTACGGTGCTCTCGGAATAACTCAGACGAAGGGTAGAGATGCATTGTGAAAACCTCGTGTTTCTCACATCAGAGTCACTCTCACGGTTATGATGAGTATACTGTTCATGGTGCTCATTGCAAAACTCATGTGAGAAAAACAGGGGATAGCAATCGAGAGAGAGAATTCTTTGCATTTGGAATAGTAATGATCAAAATTCCACAATTAATGCACAATTTGCAACACTTTGCAACAATTCGTACAATGTTTCTCTCTCTGAGCACTCGTTTCTCTCATATTAACACAAATTTGTTCATTTTTCCGCACAGTTGGACACAATTTAACAGAATTTCAATCATTGGCTGCACAATTTGCGTGATCACTGGCGTATCTTTTCTCTTTATACCCCGAAGACAAAAAGAGGAGCTCCCGATGTGAAACATGTGCTTGATTCTCATGAGCGCACACATTCTCCTTGGAGCATCTCTGAGAAACCTGATTTGATGCATTCTCAGGACCTCATGTTAACTGATTCATGGTTTTGGTGAGTATACAATGCCTGGTGGTGGTCATAGCAAAACTCATGTGAGAGAGCACTGCACTCCGGTGGTGAGCTTAGGACAACGTACCCGCTGCTTGTGAGTGTACACAGTACGGTACTGTCAGATGCAAGAGTACGTTTTCGGTACGTGCAATACGTTATTCAGGCTTCGGACGGCTCCTGAGGTGCGACTCATAAGAGGCAGAGCGTTACCACTTATAGAGGAGGAACTTTCAAACTCCTCGTCAGTCGAAAATAACTCTCTTTGGCTTCTCCTACCGCCAGAATCTCTGAGAGCGCTAGTCACTTTTTGCTCCCTCAGAGGATTTCTACGCTCCTCCCAAAGAGATCTCCCTGGCAAGGTTGCCAAAAACACAGAAAAATCTGTATTATTTATCACATTTTGAGAAAATTTTTGTCACAGATCACAGAATTTACAGATTTTCTAATTTTGAACAGATTTCCAAAATTATTAATTTTTATGCCACCTTCGACTTTTTATGGCTGACTTTAATTCATGAAAATATGAAAATAAAAATAGGTAATTGGAGAGGCGGGCTATATGCGCATATTAAGGAAAGCACTCATTTTCTCCCATATTCCAATAGATAGGAGTCTGAAAACTAAATACACATGAGCGGACATCTGTATTATATATGTTAGAGCAACTTTTCTGTTGAAATCTCTTACAGTTTTTGTGAAAAAAATTTTATAATAAAAGAAATCAAAAAAACCGATTTCCAAAACTGGCGGGCTAAATGCGCATATTTATGTTTTTAGCTATATTTCATTAACACTAGCAATATTTTGATATTATTTAATTGAAAATAGTAGAAACGGATGTTAAGCATACGTCAAAGCTGAAATTTTGGCGAAATTTTTTACATCACTTGTTCTTTTGCATGAAACATAGTTAGGTATGCCATATGGCCATATTTCATGGTAATATTTGATTCATATCGTATTTTTATCGGATTAGTATGAAGTCCTTCTTTTTTTTTGCTTTAAGATCGTGATTTGAGCGTAGATTTAATGTTTAAATGATATAAAGTGAAAAATGTATAAGACTTATCTATTTTTCTTGATATAGGCATTTAACCTGCCTTGATATGGGCATTTATAACCTGTCTCTTATTCCAATATCTTATCATTTACAACTTTGCCAAAAGCTTTAATTTGTTGAATTTCCGATTTCCCGACGAATAAGAAAGAAAAACTATAAAATTTTTGCACACAGAATCTGTACGCACGATAATTAAAGTTCAATATATTATAACAAAACTTACAAAAATCTTGTTTGAATTTTTAAATTTTTTCGACTTTATATAACTATTTGATTTTTTCATGCCATATGTTAAAAACGTATTACGCTCAAACTGCACTGATTAGAAAATGTAATAGTTTCCGATTTGTTGATGTTTTACATGATTACACAATGAATTTCATAGAAATAGCGTGACAGAACACCGTCACAGAATTTTAGGTTCAAATAACAGAATTCGAGATTTTTTTTTGTCAAAACACAGATTTTTCTTCGGCAACCTTGCTCCCTGGGAGGGCTCACTTTGCGTGAGACGATTTAGAGTGTGCGGCAATATATGCAGAACAAATTTTGGGCTATTTTTTAACCTTAATGACTTTTACATAACAACTCTAATTACCATGCAATGTTTGGGTAAAACGTTTGTCATAATTTAGGCTTTCTAAAAATATGTGTTACAAAGAAATCGACCGGTGTTGAAAAAAGAAGATAATTGATGAGCTACCAGAACAAAAAATCTCAAATTTCTTTTCGAACTTGAGGCTCGTTGCGCGATCTCTTCTTGTTGTGCTATCGGGCTTAAGTTTTGCATTTAAACTTCTGGTAGACATCCAACAATCTGCTTATTAGGGCAAATCTACTCAACAAACTAATCAGCGCAGACACGTTCTATCTGGAGGAAATCTCTTGCTTTCCCAAAATTCATACAGAACGGAGGAAATAATGTACAAACCTCTGCGCATCAACACTTTGATGCATAATGTTTATTTTAACGAACACTAACTGAAATAAAAATATTTCGGAAACCCGTGAATATTTTAAGCAATTTTATTTATTTTATTTTAGCAACCGTGATGGTTGATGGATGATGATTGCATTTTTGAGATATGATCTGGTAAAATCGATAACATAAAAGCAATGTTTTAACCATATTATGAGCATCTTTTCTACTGCCAGTGAACATTTTAGGCAAAATGTGTATGAAATAGTATCTTTAAATAAATGCGCTCGTCAAATCTTAAGAGGAAGGAAATTTCAATGAAATATTTATTTTAATGGGAAAAAATAAAATTAAAAATATTTAGCGAAAAACTTGACTTTAAATACTTGACATTGTGAATCCACCAATATGTCGTCATTTTGAGCACTTCGATTTTGCAACCAACATGGCGTCAGTCAATTCAATGCTTAATGGCTTTATTATGGTCAGATAAATGGCTAATTAGTTTTATAACGGTTTTATGAGAGCCATATAAATAGCTAAAATTTGCGTTTCTCTCGCAAGCCAACCAAGAATGAGTTCCTCATTTCTGAGTTGTAAATCATTTGTACGGTACATGAGGACAAACTTTTAAATGAAACAAATAGGGGATTGGTTGCGAACGTCCGGTGGAATGTTCCATGAGTTGAAGTCAAATTTGTCTTTCGCCATCTTGAAATCCAAAATTGCTGATTCCGCTTAACTTTAAAGTGTTCTAAAAGACTTGAAATCGTATGAAACACCCACAATATGGGTATTGGGTGGAAGAGCTGAACTAGAAAAGTCTAATTTCGCTATCTGACGCTATCTTGAAATCCAAGATGGCGGTTTCCGCTGAACTTTAAAATGCTGTATGTATGCTGTATGTATGTATGTATGTATAATGATTAAAAATCGCACGAAATTTCCACAATATGGGTATTGGGTGAAAGGGCTCAACGAGTAGAAGTCATGGCAATCTCATAAAACATCCACAATATGGATATTGGATGAATGGGTAGAAGTCGAATTGTCCGACGCCATATTGAAATCCGAGATGGTTTCATCCGCTCTACTTGAAAATGCTGTAAATGGCAGAAAATCACATGAAATCCCCGGAATTTGGGTATTGGGTGAAAGGCTATACAAGAAGAAGTCGAATTCGGTATTTTGACGACATCTGGAAATCCACTTAAAATTCATGCGATTTTCAGTGATTTACAGCATTTTCAAGTTCAGCGGAAGCCGCTATCTTGGATTCCAAGATGGCGTCAAATAGTGAAATTCGACTTCTTCTTGTTTAGCCCTCTCAACTTGTATCCATATTATGAGGGTTTCAAGCGATCATCAATAATATACAGCTTTGGAAAGAAAACCCGAAGCCGCCATCTTGGATTTCAAGATAGCGTCGAAATACCAAATTCGACTTCTTCTTGTATAGCCTTTCACCCAATATCCATTTTCCGGGGTTTCATGTGATTGTCAGCCATTTTCAGCATTTTCAAGTGGATCGGATGAAACCATCTAGGATTTCAGTATGGCGTCGGACAACGAAATTTGACTTCTACCCTTTCATCCGATATCCATATTGTGGATGTTTCATGAGATTGTCAGTCATTTAAAGCTTTGAGAACAAAAGCGGAAGCCGGCGCGTCTTGGATTAATGATGGCGTCAAGCAACAAATTTTTTCTCCTACTAGTTGGGCCCTTTCACTCAATATTAATATTGTAGAGATATTCATACCACTTCCGATGATTTGAAAAATATCTAAGATTTTCAAATATTTTTTTTTATTTAACTAAAAAACAACACACATTACTTATAAAATTGTGGAAAAATAGGAGTTCCAATTTGAATATGTGCAATCCTGCTTGAGGTAGTTTTGATTCCTTCAGTGAGAACTATCACCTATTTTATGAATGGTTTAGAAATCAAACAAAGCGTGTCTTTAAAAAACATGCAAAAAATAGCTTGAAACAAATTTCTGATTTTATGTTTTATTGGAGTTTAGATAGAGCATTTAGTACTCTTTACAAACAACTTAAACAATATATTTAGTAAAAGCTTTATTGTAATTTTCAGAACTACCAGAAGACAAATGGTTGGATCAAGAGTCTAAGCATTTTTCATGAACATATTAAAACAGTTATAAAACTAGCTGCATATAAAATGCCATATTTAAACCATAATAAAACTTTCAAATGCTATTTGGCTTAATCTGTGCTGCTTGAGGGATCTTCTTTTGTGTAAAACGAGTAAGGGAACATCCATAAATGACGTAGCTTTTTTACGAGCTTTTATACCCCCCCCCCCCCTCCCCCCTCGTAGCATTTCGTCACAAAGTCATAGACCCCCCCTAGATAATAACGTAGCTTTAATAAACCCCCCCCCCCCCAGATTTTTAAAAATCGTTTTTTAATTTTTACTTTTATTATCAGCATTTTGCAAGAATAATACAAAAAATAACAAAAAAAAGGAAAGAAGTTATAAATGGAAGTTTTAAAAAGCATATCAATCAGTCAAAAAAAAATCAAGCTACCTTTCAACAAACAGGATAGCTAGTAAGTATTCAATCAGTTGCGTCGGTCCAAATTATCTCCATTCGGGATTCCAATGAAATCGTTGGGCAGCTTTCATCCATGTCTGTTCGGCTGGAATAATTGCATCTGCGATGTCAGCTGCCTCCACCTACTCTCTATCGTCCTCCGGAGTGATGACCAGCACTTCGTATCCTCTTTTGCCTACAATTCGCTTTGGAAGAATCTTTCTATTCGAGGCTGGGGCCTTGTGAATTTTGCTATGCTCCTTTTGGAAAACATTTTAAGCAAAATATAAATTGCATTTCTTGCATGTACGCTCCTTGATACGCTTGAAAACAGTCGGGCAGTAGGAGCCAAAAGCTACATGTTCAGAATAGATTGAATAAGGCATAATTTTGCTCAATTTTGATTTTTTTTTTCGATATTTAATTAAAGCTACGTAGCTTTACTTGAACCCCTACCCCCCCTCTCGTCACACATCGTCACACAAAGTCAAACTCCCCCCCTCCCCCTCAAATGCTACGTCATTTATGGATGTTCCCTAAGGCGATGAACTTGTCATAAGTCGAGAACAACAAGCCAAACTCTTTTCAAAAACGCAAAAACTCATCTGTTATTTTTAAAAGGTAAAATCTTGCCTTGATTTTCGTTTCTGTTTTGTAGTATCTAATTGTTGATAGCTCCAATAGGGTTTTCCCAACACAACAATTTGCTCCCGTTTGTTTTTGAACCTAAATTATAGTTACGAAAATTTCCCTCAATGTAAGCAATCTTACAGCTCCCTCCTGCAAATCCAACACATGGCACGGACTCACAAAAATTCATACAAATAGGTCAGGGAGCAAAATGTGGGGTTTCCCCTTTTTTTCTATCACTTTTTGGAGTTTCTCCAGATTGCTGTTTTGGTGCCTGCTGCCAACTAACTTCGAGTGCGCGGCGGCGAGGGTATGATTATCGTCCCATTTCAGGCTATGAATGTGTGTTTCAAATTTCTGGTCACCAGACCGTCATTCGTTTCGTTTCTCTTCGTTTATGTACACTGAGTCGGTGTCCTTAGCAAGCAAGAGGTTCCGGAATAGCGTCGCGGGCCAACGACGGGAATGTGGAACGACATCGTATTTGCAAATGTGACTCATTTTTTTTTTGGTCCTTCCATTTTGGCGAGTGCAAACTATCGTGTTTGTTTCACCGGCCAGAGAGCATTCGAACCCGGCGGAAATACCGACCGAGGGACGACAAAACCTCTTGAAAATAAACTGTGGTTGGGAATAGTTTTTCACCCGGGTTGGTTTCTAGATTGGACCTTAGCCGGGGCGGTGGTTTTCGGTAGATATCCGGAGAGCAAATTTGTTTTTGTCCCCCGCACTCGACCATTGTCGCCCGAAACCGGAAGTGTAGGACGATCATTAGCCCTACTCTAGTTGTGTATGTCGGCTGCGGTGATAAAGTGCTCCGGCTGACACAAATGGTATTATGAAAGGCGGCGAGAGAGCTGGAAAGTTCAATAAAGTTAGCATAATGCTGAATTTTCAATGACCTGCAGCAGATAACCACCGTGAGGAGCGATACAGTTGCATACGAATTACCAATGTTACAGTTTGAGCAAAAAATAATATCCTTAATGTATGATAGTCGGTTTAAGAAAACGTTGAAAATTTGGTAAAGAACGTTCTTATCTTTATGAATACTTCGAGGTGTACCCGATATGACAAATGGTGTAAAGTGATAAAAGAGTAAGCTGTTCTCCGCACCTGTCTGAAAAAGAAGACGAAGGAAAAAATTCGATCCCCATTGTTCGGATCCTCGTTGGGGCCCATAAATTTTCCCCGAAAAGTTTCATCCTCGTTGAATCCTAATCCAATCCTGGCAGCAATTGGTCTCTGGTTCAAACGGCAATCAAACACCAGGACCCAGCCAGCCGCTACGTGACACGAACCAACCAAAAGCAACCAAAACCGACCTATTTGAGCCAGCTGCATGTGTCACGGCATGGTTATTTGGGTGCGGGAACGTGACGACTCGTCTCGACTGCTTGCAAAAGTCTGGAGTTTAAGTGTTACTTTTACGACTCTTCGGGAATCGATCAGACAGCAAAACGGCGACGCCGGGAGCGCATAATTCAATCAAAACCAGACACCTCTTCATCACTTCCCAACTAACTCATCGCAATCGTTTCATTGCTCCTATTTTCGAAGGAAAAAAAACCCGGGGAGGACAATCGAAAGAAATCCGAAACTATAGTTGAAATTAATTTTCTCCCCGTCTCCCCATCCGACTTTCGATCCCAAGGGAGATTTTCGGAGGAAAACTTATTTTGACTTCCCCAGTAGTTTAGATGCCTTACTATGCTACTTGCTGCTCACCAGTAATTCAATACATCCATCGTCTGAAGTTGGTTTTTCCGAAGAAATTTGTATCGGAGAAATCATCCCCCCATACCAAGAGGGGTTTCTGAAAGATAATTTACCATGTTTTCAAAGATCTTTTAGATTTAAACATGATTTAGAACGGTAATTTCGTTAGATACTCTATTTTGAAAAAGGATTATTGAAGGAGGATCGACGCTACAAGTAAAAATGTCTATTCTTCCCAGATGATTGGTTTTATAGACAAAAATCAGTGAGAATGCGGGTTGGATTGGAACTAACACGGCATCTGAGTGCAACTATTCCTTTTTCAAACAAAACATTTACAAATTTTGAAATTGGGAAATTCTTGGGATTCGCTTTCCGTTTAACCCTTTAGAAGACCCTTCAGAAGACCCTTCAGAAGACCCTTCAGAAGACCCTTCAGAAGACCCTTCAGAAGACCCTTCAGAAGACCCTTCAGAAGACCCTTCAGAAGACCCTTCAGAAGACCCTTCAGAAGACCCTTCAGAAGACCCTTCAGAAGACCCTTCAGAAGACCCTTCAGAAGACCCTTCAGAAGACCCTTCAGAAGACCCTTCAGAAGACCCTTCAGAAGACCCTTCAGAAGACCCTTCAGAAGACCCTTCAGAAGACCCTTCAGAAGACCCTTCAGAAGACCCTTCAGAAGACCCTTCAGAAGACCCTTCAGAAGACCCTTCAGAAGACCCTTCAGAAGACCCTTCAGAAGACCCTTCAGAAGACCCTTCAGAAGACCCTTCAGAAGACCCTTCAGAAGACCCTTCAGAAGACCCTTCAGAAGACCCTTCAGAAGACCCTTCAGAAGACCCTTCAGAAGACCCTTCAGAAGACCCTTCAGAAGACCCTTCAGAAGACCCTTCAGAAGACCCTTCAGAAGACCCTTCAGAAGACCCTTCAGAAGACCCTTCAGAAGACCCTTCAGAAGACCCTTCAGAAGACCCTTCAGAAGACCCTTCAGAAGACCCTTCAGAAGACCCTTCAGAAGACCCTTCAGAAGACCCTTCAGAAGACCCTTCAGAAGACCCTTCAGAAGACCCTTCAGAAGACCCTTCAGAAGACCCTTCAGAAGACCCTTCAGAAGACCCTTCAGAAGACCCTTCAGAAGACCCTTCAGAAGACCCTTCAGAAGACCCTTCAGAAGACCCTTCAGAAGACCCTTCAGAAGACCCTTCAGAAGACCCTTCAGAAGACCCTTCAGAAGACCCTTCAGAAGACCCTTCAGAAGACCCTTCAGAAGACCCTTCAGAAGACCCTTCAGAAGACCCTTCAGAAGACCCTTCAGAAGACCCTTCAGAAGACCCTTCAGAAGACCCTTCAGAAGACCCTTCAGAAGACCCTTCAGAAGACCCTTCAGAAGACCCTTCAGAAGACCCTTCAGAAGACCCTTCAGAAGACCCTTCAGAAGACCCTTCAGAAGACCCTTCAGAAGACCCTTCAGAAGACCCTTCAGAAGACCCTTCAGAAGACCCTTCAGAAGACCCTTCAGAAGACCCTTCAGAAGACCCTTCAGAAGACCCTTCAGAAGACCCTTCAGAAGACCCTTCAGAAGACCCTTCAGAAGACCCTTCAGAAGACCCTTCAGAAGACCCTTCAGAAGACCCTTCAGAAGACCCTTCAGAAGACCCTTCAGAAGACCCTTCAGAAGACCCTTCAGAAGACCCTTCAGAAGACCCTTCAGAAGACCCTTCAGAAGACCCTTCAGAAGACCCTTCAGAAGACCCTTCAGAAGACCCTTCAGAAGACCCTTCAGAAGACCCTTCAGAAGACCCTTCAGAAGACCCTTCAGAAGACCCTTCAGAAGACCCTTCAGAAGACCCTTCAGAAGACCCTTCAGAAGACCCTTCAGAAGACCCTTCAGAAGACCCTTCAGAAGACCCTTCAGAAGACCCTTCAGAAGACCCTTCAGAAGACCCTTCAGAAGACCCTTCAGAAGACCCTTCAGAAGACCCTTCAGAAGACCCTTCAGAAGACCCTTCAGAAGACCCTTCAGAAGACCCTTCAGAAGACCCTTCAGAAGACCCTTCAGAAGACCCTTCAGAAGACCCTTCAGAAGACCCTTCAGAAGACCCTTCAGAAGACCCTTCAGAAGACCCTTCAGAAGACCCTTCAGAAGACCCTTCAGAAGACCCTTCACCTAATGTTCCATTTTCCTTAACAAAACATTTAAATTTATCTGTTTACAATTTTAAATTTAATGAGGAACTTTTTTGTTATGATACTAAGTACTTCACGTTCACTAAAGTTTTCTTCCAAGCGATTATGGTGATGACTTCGTAGATTTCACGATAGCAAATATTCGTTAGCACCAATTTTCATCTACAAATCGTTTCGCGCTCCAAAAGTTGGGAAGTTTAATTTCACTTTTTGTTGTTCTATCAAAACTTTAAGCTTACTCATTCACGCTGCTGGCTGACTGACTTATCCCGAGACATCTGTCTTCGAAGTCGTT
The DNA here is from genome assembly GCF_029784155.1 of Uranotaenia lowii. Classification (NCBI taxonomy): domain Eukaryota; kingdom Metazoa; phylum Arthropoda; class Insecta; order Diptera; family Culicidae; genus Uranotaenia; species Uranotaenia lowii. The sequence continues at coordinate 10,019,075 of NC_073693.1, forward strand.
TGTTTTGTCTCAAAATTTGTGCTTTGTTTGCAAATTTCCACCGATTTTCGGCACCGTCATCATCATCATCATGAGAATAATCATCATATTGAAATGATTTCTTTTCGTCCCCTGCTGCTGTCATCACTCGTCGGTCGCTCAAATGAATTGTGCTGTGCCGATCGTTTTTCATCCCAATCTTACCAGGTCCGTCTTTTGCCGACTGTATAGGATGTCAAAATACTGGAACAGAGCAGGTTTAAAAAAAAAACATTGAAAAACCTTCCAAAAGCTTTGGCGTCGTTGTTGTTGTTTCCGGCAAGAAAACCTCTTGTCGTTCTGGAAAATCACACAAACAAAAGGCTCCATTTTCTAATAGGATTTTTCTCGCCCGCTTATGTTAAAAGAAAACAATGCTTTCACAAAATTCATCCCCCCTTACTCTCAACTGTTACCCAAATTTGTGAGGGGAAATTTTGGGGTGCTAGGGGCGGTTTCAAAATTCAAACCCTTTTACGCTCTCCACTGGGACTCTGAGTGGTGCGGTTTTTCGCAGTACCCGTCCATCAGACTGCGTGGGTTGAGGAGATATTTTTCATTGCTCCAGAAAAGGATCCCGCAAATTTTGTGGGATGGGGTTGCAAGAGAAATAATACCCAAGCAGAAAATCCTATAAACTCGGGAAAGCAAAAAGTGGTGACTCTTTAAAAACAAATACATAAGAAAACGGGAGCCGAGCTCCTCCACAACTGACTGACAAACTCGTAACTTCCCTTGGATCAGTAAGAGGAAGTGCGTGTGCCCAGAGATGGGAAACGTTTGAAGGAAAGATTAATTGAATCACATCTGGATGGTAACAAGCTTGTTTAGTAAATTGTCAATGTTCTCTGGCGTCCCTGCGAAATAAGCGGAAGGAAGTAAGCCCCACCTTCTTCATTTTTCCTTCTCGTTGGGGGGTTAACCCGGATCAAGTTTTTTTTTCTCTTCTGTTTATATCCGGAACACAGCTACGGGGGATGAATTTGAATATGGGGGTTTTGGGGCTTTTTTATCTTCATCATCTGCTGGCTGGTTTATGCGGTGATGGTTTCAAATATGTGGGTTGATCTTGACTGGGGTATTTTTTTTTAGGGAAACCGGTGCCGCCATGCGTTTCCGGAACTGATGAGACGGCAGTTTGCATTTTAATACGAATTTTACCCGGAAAAAGGAAGAATGTCAACATGTGGGCAAAATTTGATGCACATTTTAGCTTGCCTCTGTTTAATTCCAAGTAAGCTGTTTTTTGTGGGTTATTGCCGTAATTCTAGATTTTCGAACAAATGGTAACTGTAGTTAGTCCTTCCATTTTTAAATATTGAAATTTAAGAATGTTAAGCACACACTATGTACGGGCTCGATTTCTTCCCAGAAATTGCAACAGTGTCAATATCTCTTCCGGGCAAGATTAATGCACTGCAACTATTCCATCTATCACTTCAATCAATCAGGATCAACATTACCGAGAAACAAAGGAAATCATTCTCAATGGAATACGAACACGATGACGGAACAAAACGATTCCATCTTTTGCTGGTTCCTCAGTAGCATTACAATAAATGGTCCAGCTACTATTGCCCACCCACTTGGCCGGAAGGTTTTCCGCTTACTAGCTATACAAAGATTGGCTAGCCACTCTTCATTATTACCGTTTCTTTCTAAAGGTAGAAAACGGTCAGAAGGCTTCCATTTTCGATTCGGAACGGACGACGACGACTATCATTTGCCCAGTTTCCCAGCATGACACTTCTTTACTTCTCAACGGAAGCATTCTCGATCGAAAGAAATATTAGACACAAAGAAGCTTCAGGTAATTTCAGCCAGAAAAGAAGGACATTTTCTTTCTCTCTTTGGAATGAGGGGTAGATTTTTTTTCATTTACTCCCACACCGTTTTGTATTGTCGAGAACCGGAGTTTGAAAGAACTTTTTCAACATTGTACATTGAGCATTCTTGAAAGAAAGAAAAGGAAAAAAATCGTCTCAACGACAATGAGAGTACCGCCGAGGGCATGAATGAAAAATGAAGGTGCCCGGAGATTTCTGTTTTTCGCTAAATTGAGTTACGGCGTCAGCGTCACCATTGATCGACAAAAGCTGAGGTGGAAAACCCGCCGTAAGATTGTAAATTGTCCCGGAAAATTACGGGTCCCTCTACTACTAGTGGCCACCATTTTCCTCCCTGCATTCCTCCTTTTTCATTCATTCCAACGAGGGTTTTTTGGTTGTGTTGAAGAACGTTGGCGGCAGCGGCTGTTGATGATTGCTTATCGTCCCGCACGATGAGAACCGCACACGGAAAGGAATTTCCGGAGAAACGGGAAATGTTTGGCCTGTAATAATTGTTCAACATATTTATGGTATCGTGTTTCATCACGAGCTAGTTAAACTTAAATGCCTTGGCTTTCGATGTTGAACAGGTGTAATGAATTAACGTTAAATGAGTTTGAACGCTAAGCATAGCTTGATTGCGATTAAATGATGAATTTGGGGTTTGTTAAATGTTAACTGCTTTAGATAATCTATTACAACTGACTTGTCTGACGCATAACACGAAAGATTTTTTAACCTTGGAACGTGGAATTTTTTAGATGCTTTAGAGTGATGTTTTAAAAATTTCTTTTTCCTTCAATTCCTTAAATCCGTGTAAAACACGTGAAAAAAACGTGTAAAAAACGGTGTCGATTTTCGAAAACCTTGATACGATTAAACATGTAACCTGAGACCTGGAAATCGATACAGAAAACCTATACCCTGAGACCTGAGCCCTTAGACATGAAACCTGAAACATGAGACCTGAGATAAGAGACCATGAGACCGTGAGACCATCGAAATGAGAACTGATACCAGAAAATTGAAAAGTCTCATAAGACATGAGAAGTGAGAAACGAGACGTAAAAAGTGTAACGTAGGATGCAAGGGTTGGTCTTCTGAAGGGTCGGTCTTCTGAAGGGTCGGTCTTCTGCAGGGTCGGTCTTTTGAAGGGTCGGTCTTCTGCAAAGTCGGTCTTTTGAAGGGTCTTCTGGAGGGTTTTCTGAAGGATCGGTCTTCTGAAGGGTCGGTCTTCTGAAGGGTCGGTCTTCTAAAGGGTCGGTCTTCTGAAAGGTGGGTCGTTTGAAGGGTCTTTTGAAGGGTCTTCTGGAGGGTTTTCTGAAGGGTCGATCTTCTGAAGGGTCGGTCTTCTGAAGGGTCGGTCTTCTGAAGGGTCGGTCTTTGAAGGGTCGGTCTTCTGAAGGGTCGGTCTTTTGAAGGGTCGGTCTTCTGAAAAGTCGGTCTTTTGAAGGGTCTTCTGGAGGGTTTTCTGAAGGGTCGGTCTTCTGAAGGGTCGGTCTTCTGAAGGGTCGGTCTTCTGAAAGGTCGGTCTTTTGAAGGGTCTTTTGAAGGGTCTTCTGGAGGGTTTTCTGAAGGGTCGATCTTCTGAAGGGTCGGTCTTTTGAAGGGTCGGTCTTCTGAAAAGTCGGTCTTTTGAAGGGTCTTCTGGAGGGTTTTCTGAAGGGTCGGTCTTCTGAAGGGTCGGACTTCTGAAGGGTCGGTCTTCTGAAGAGTCGGTCTTCTGAAGGGTCGGTCTTCTGAAGGGTCGGTCTTCTGAAGGATCGGTCTTCTGAAGGGTCGGTCTTCTGAAGGGTCGGTCTTCTGAAGGGTCGGTCTTCTGAAGGGTCGGTCTTCTGAAGGGTCGGTCTACTGAAGGGTCGGTCTTCTGAAGGGTCGGTCTTCTGAAGGGTCGGTCTTCTGAAGAGTCGGTCTTCTGAAGGGTCGGTCTTCTGAAGGGTCGGTCTTCTGAAGGGTCGGTCTTCTGAAGGGTCGGTCTTCTGAAGGGTCGGTCTTCTGAAGGGTCGGTCTTCTGAAGAGTCGGTCTACTGAAGGGTAGGTCTTCTGAAGGGTCGGTCTTCTGAAGGATCGGTCTTCTGAAGGGTCGGTCTTCTGAAGGGTCGGTCTTCTGAAGGGTCGGTCTTCTGAAGGGTCGGTCTTCTGAAGGGTCGGTCTTCTGAAGGGTCGGTCTTCTGAAGGGTCGGTCTTCTGAAGGGTCGGTCTTCTGAATGGTCGGTCTTCTGAAGGGTCGGTCTTCTGAAGGGTCGGTCTTCTGAAGGGTCGGTCTTCTAAAGGGTTGGTCTTCTGAAGGGTCGGTCTTCTAAAGGGTCGATCTTCTGAGGGATCGGTCTTCTGAAGGGTCGGTCTTCTGAAGGGTCGGTCTTCTGAAGGGTCGGTCTTCTGAAGGGTCGGTCTTCTGAAGGGTCGGTCTTCTGAAGGGTCGGTCTTCTGAAGGATCGGTCTTCTGAAGGGTCGGTCTTCTGAAGGGTCGGTCTTCTGAAGGGTCGGTCTTCTGAAAGGTCGGTCTTTTGAAGGGTCTTCTGGAGGGTTTTCTGAAGGGTCGATCTTCTGAAGGGTCGGTCTTCTGAAGGGTCGGTCTTCTGAAGGGTCGGTCTTTGAAGGGTCGGTCTTCTGAAGGGTCGGTCTTCTGAAGGGTCGGTCTTTTGAAGGGTCGGTCTTCTGAAAAGTCGGTCTTTTGAAGGGTCTTCTGGAGGGTTTTCTGAAGGGTCGGTCTTCTGAAGGGTCGGTCTTCTGAAGGGTCGGACTTCTGAAGGGTCGGTCTTCTGAAGAGTCGGTCTTCTGAAGGGTCGGTCTTCTGAAGGGTCGGTCTTCTGAAGGATCGGTCTTCTGAAGAGTCGGTCTTCTGAAGGGTCGGTCTTCTGAAGGGTCGGTCTACTGAAGGGTCGGTCTACTGAAGGGTCGGTCTTCTGAAGGGTCGGTCTTCTGAAGAGTCGGTCTTCTGAAGGGTCGGTCTTCTGAAGGGTCGGTCTTCTGAAGGGTCGGTCTTCTGAAGGGTCGGTCTTCTGAAGGGTCGGTCTTCTGAAGGGTCGGTCTTCTGAAGGGTCGGTCTTCTGAAGGGTCGGTCTTCTGAAGGGTCGGTCTTCTGAAGGATCGGTCTACTGAAGGGTCGGTCTTCTGAAGGGTCGGTCTTCTCAAGGGTCGGTCTTCTGAAGGATCGGTCTTCTGAAGGGTCGGTCTTCTGAAGGGTCGGTCTTCTGAAGGGTCGGTCTTCTGAAGGGTCGGTCTTCTGAAGGGTCGGTCTTCTGAAGGGTCGGTCTATTGAAGGGTCGGTCTTCTGAAGGGTCGGTCTTCTGAAGGGTCAGTCTTCTGAAGGGTCGGTCTTCTGAAGGGTCGGTCTTCTGAAGGGTCGGTCTTCTGAAGGGTCGGTCTTCTGAAGGGTCGGTCTTCTGAAGGGTCGGTCTTCTGAAGGGTCGGTCTTCTGAAGGGTCGGTCTTCTGAAGGGTCGGTCTTCTGAAGGGTCGGTCTTCTAAAGGGTTGGTCTTCTGAAGGGTCGGTCTTCTAAAGGGTCGGTCTTCTGAGGGGTCGGTCTTCTGAAGGGTCGGTCTTCTGAAGGGTCGGGCTTCTGAAGGGTCGGTCTTCTGAAGGGTCGGTCTTCTGAAGGGTCGGTCTTCTGAAGGGTCGGTCTTCTGAAGGGTCGGTCTTCTGAAGGGTCGGTCTTCTGAAGGGTCGGTCTTCTGAAGGGTCGGTCTTCTGAAGGGTCGGTCTTCTGAAGGGTCGGTCTTCTGAAGGGTCGGTCTTCTGAAGGGTCGGTCTTCTGAAGAGTCGGTCTTCTGAAGGGTCGGTCTTCTGAAGAGTCGGTCTTCTGAAGGGTCGGTCTTCTGAAGGGTCGGTCTTCTGAAGGGTCGGTCTTCTGAAGGGTCTTCTGAAGGGTCTTCTGAAAGGTCTTTTGAAGGGTCTTCTGAAGGGTCTTCTGAAGGATCTTCTGAATAGTCAAGGTACGCAGATTAAGACCCAATGACCAATAATGTTCAGATGGAATCACAATTAGAAATTGTTTAATTCAGATAATGGGGTAGGAGTTTGAGAATGAAACGGAGAATTTCCCTTCAAAGGCGAAGTCCAGTACAAAAAATATTCAATTTGTTGGACCTTGTTCTCGCATTTTCGGCGAATTGTACTACGTGACATGTCAAAATAAAGAATATTTTAAAGTTTTTTACAGATAGAGAAAGCGATAGCCCTTAAGAACTTTCGAAGGAGTTCAGACACAATCTTTGACTTTTGGAAATTTTCTCTCGAAGTAACGATTCCAGACAAAGAAGTTCCTAGTTGATAAATTAAAAATGATGACACTGAAATATTCATAAACTGTCAAATGGAGGCTACATTAGGACCATTATTTGCTACGATCGGACACATCACATTTGGCCCGAAAAAATTGGCAATGTACTTCTCCAGAACAGTTGTGCATTCCAACCAAAAAGGGAGAAACTCTTGCCAAGCAAGCATTGCACAATCGATCAGAGTCCACAAAAGCAAAGTCATTTGGGAGAAAAATGGCATTTCCCCAATGCAATGGCTAGCCAGACACATTTGGCATTGCTCTGCTCTGCCGGCATGGCAGTAACAAGCGGAAGATAAATGAATCCAACCTACTACTACTAGCCCAGAGTGAGTAGTGTATGAGGAACCGGATGTGAGATTTCCGAGCCCATTCGGTTGGAAGGAAGGAATGTCAGCATGTTTTCCGATTTTTCTTAGTCCGGTCCAATCCTTAACGGACCATTGCGTTGCATTTCTCCTCTGGTGCAGCAAAATTGCATCGACTCTTGGTTTTTCGTAAAATCAAACGAGCGAAAATCAATTGCCAATGACATGACACACTCTCGGAGAAAAGCGCTTTCGGGGTACGGGTTTTGGCTACCTTTCGATGGGAATGGGTAGAGAAATCCACAACCAGTTCGATCATCAATAACAAAATTCCTTCGAGGGTTCGGTTGAAGAAGAAGAAAAAACGCGAAACATCGCTACACTTTCCAACGGGGAAAACAACCTTCCTTTTTTACGATTCCGCTGTCGATTCCACTTTTTCGGATCGATGCAATCAACTGACCGAACCTAATCATTCAATCAAAAGACTTTTGCCTTTCCGATTCCGATCCTCCGGACTGGGTCGAGGTCGTTCAGTGGAAAAATCATCCTAATTGGATCCCAACAACAAACTCCGAATCGACCGCAAAACGTAAGAAAATGTAAGGAAAACCATCATCAATATTGTTGGCCTGAGGGGCCGAAATTTTCTTACCAAACCACTACATTCGTAGAAGATAAAATAGTCTAGAACTAGGCGCTAAGATTGACAGAAATTTGATCGTTTGCTGATGCCAAATGGTTTGGGGGAAAACCATCCTAGTAACTTTCCGGAAAATGGGTACCCATCAATTTCATTAAGGCGCTACCGATTCTTGAAGTGATTCTGGACCACACAATTCGAACCACAACAACAGCTTCTTGTCAGAAACTAGGAAAAAGATGTGGAGGGGGAAAATGTTGGTCAAAGATAATGGACCACAAATAGGTCCATTTCCCAAGTTGGCCCGATTTTTTCCGCCTTGTCATGGCAAATAGTTTTCGATGTATGTTATGCTTCTTTTTCCTTTGGGAGACGAGGATGTCCGTTTGATTCGAGGAAGGATCGGACGTCTTTCGAATGTTATCGTCAATTGTCAAGAAGGCGCCACAGGCCAAAATACACCGATCGAGATTAATTAGCTAAGATAATTGGATTGGTTTTGACTTGGGGAATTTCGTTTTTGGATCAGTGGAAGAATGTCAATCTGGTGTTTAGTCAGCAGAGATAGAGTAATTTGCACCTAATTTATAGACTACAGGCGACAGCTGTTTCGATTCGAGGAATGTAGACTTTGTTAGACTCTCCCTCAGGACAGTTCTGAGAAAAAAAACTGTGCAGTTTAGCCTTAAGAATTTTCAAGATGAAGATTATAACTTCAACCTTCATTGAAGAGCAGTTTCCTTCATATTGGAACCCATCGTTAGCCATTTAAAGATATAATCTCTCTCAAGCACCCAAAAAGACTGCTTTCTATTCTTTCAGCTTACATTGTGGTTTATCCTTCCCATTTTGTTCTACTAATGCGGCTCTATTTTCACAGGATAGTATCTAGCTAGGTCAAACAAGCTTCGCCCCATTCTCTCAAGAGCTTAAAATCAACTTGAACTTCCACAACGGGAAAAGAAAAGTCTTTGGAAAAAGCTTACCTCAGCTGAAAATAGTTTGATAGATTAACTGGAAAGTTGCTCTACGATTTAAAGTAAATTGGCTGAATCGAAACTGAAATTGAAGCTGTACCGTTTTCATAATCTGTTAAAAATTTAAGGTGTCTGTTTTTGAGTTTTAAAAACTGACATAGTAAAGCTCAGACTTCGACGACAGTTACATCTTATTGAATCGAAAGCTTTGCTAAGCTATCTAATTTTTTAAAGCTAATAAAAGAAAAATCAAAACTACTCACAATACTAACAGTCTGTTGTTCGATAGACGACGACGACGCTCCGCCGCTTCCGGCGGTGATGGCACTGGCCCCAGCCGAGGAGGAGCAAATAGAGGGCGACGTTCCGCCGCCGGCCGTTGTGTAGCCGCCGCTGCTAATCGGGCTGCTGGAACCGGTGGCGCCGACGGAGCTGTTGCTGCTGCTGGCCGCTACCACCAGCGGCGGCGGGGGCAGGCCGGTTTGCAGCGACGATGGCGGCAACGAGGAGACGACCGCGGCCAGCGATGTGGGCGGCGGCGCCCCTAATACTGATGGGGAGCTGTACTGGCTGACAGTCTGAAAGAGGGAAAAAATTGAGGATTAAAAATTAATGTTACTGTTTTAATTACAAAAATCAGTCAGTCAAGTCAGTCAAGTCAGTCAAGTCAGTCAAGTCAGTCAAGTCAGTCAAGTCAGTCAAGTCAGTCAAGTCAGTCAAGTCAGTCAAGTCAGTCAAGTCAGTCAAGTCAGTCAAGTCAGTCAAGTCAGTCAAGTCAGTCAAGTCAGTCAAGTCAGTCAAGTCAGTCAAGTCAGTCAAGTCAGTCAAGTCAGTCAAGTCAGTCAAGTCAGTCAAGTCAGTCAAGTCAGTCAAGTCAGTCAAGTCAGTCAAGTCAGTCAAGTCAGTCAAGTCAGTCAAGTCAGTCAAGTCAGTCAAGTCGGTCAAGTCAGTCAAGTCAGTCAAGTCAGTCAAGTCAGTCAAGTCAGTCAAGTCAGCCAAGTCAGTCAAGTCAGTCAAGTCAGTCAAGTCAGTCAAGTCAGTCAAGTCAGTCAAGTCAGTCAAGTCAGTCAAGTCAGTCAAGTCAGTCAAGTCAGTCAAGTCAGTCAAGTCAGTCAAGTCAGTCAAGTCAGTCAAGTCAGTCAAGTCAGTCAAGTCAGTCAAGTCAGTCAAGTCAGTCAAGTCAGTCAAGTCAGTCAAGTCAAGTCAGTCAAGTCAGTCAAGTCAGTCAATCAGTCAAGACAGTCAAATCAGTCAAGTCAGTCAAGTCAGTCAAGTCAGTCAAGTCAGTCAAGTCAGTCAAGTCAGTCAAGTCAGACAAGTCAGTCAAGTCAGTCAAGTCAGTCAAGTCAGTCAAGTCAGTCAAGTCAGTCAAGTCAGTCAAGTCAGTCAAGTCAGTCAAGTCAGTCAAGTCAGTCAAGTCAGTCAAGTCAAGTCAGTCAAGTCAGTCAAGTCAGTCAATCAGTCAAGACAGTCAAGTCAGTCAAGTCAGTCAAGTCAGTCAAGTCAGTCAAGTCAGTCAAGTCAGTCAAGTCAGTCAAGTCAGTCAAGTCAGTCAAGTCAGTCAAGTCAAGTCAGTCAAGTCAGTCAAGACAGTCAAGTCAGTCAAGTCAGTCAAGTCAGTCAAGTCAGTCAAGTCAGTCAAGTCAGTCAAGTCAGTCAAGTCAGTCAAGTCAGTCAAGTCAGTCAAGTCAGTCAAGTCAGTCAAGTCAGTCAAGTCAGTCAAGTCAGTCAAGTCAGTCAAGTCAGTCAAGTCAGTCAAGTCAGTCAAGTCAGTCAAGTCAGTCAAGTCAAGTCAGTCAAGTCAGTCAAGTCAGTCAAGTCAGTCAAGACAGTCAAGTCAGTCAAGTCAGTCAAGTCAGTCAAGTCAGTCAAGTCAGTCAAGTCAGTCAAGTCAGTCAAGTCAGTCAAGTCAGTCAAGTCAGTCAAGTCAGTCAAGTCAGTCAAGTCAGTCAAGTCAGTCAAGTCAGTCAAGTCAGTCAAGTCAGTCAAGTCAGTCAAGTCAGTCAAGTCAGTCAAGTCAGTCAAGTCAGTCAAGTCAGTCAAGTCAGTCAAGTCAGTCAAGTCAGTCAAGTCAGTCAAGTCAGTCAAGTCAGTCAAGTCAGTCAAGTCAAGTCAGTCAAGTCAGTCAAGTCAGTCAATCAGTCAAGACAGTCAAGTCAGTCAAGTCAGTCAAGTCAGTCAAGTCAGTCAAGTCAGTCAAGTCAGTCAAGTCAGTCAAGTCAGTCAAGTCAGTCAAGTCAGTCAAGTCAGTCAAGTCAGTCAAGTCAGTCAAGTCAGTCAAGTCAGTCAAGTCAGTCAAGTCAGTCAAGTCAGTCAAGTCAATCAAGTCAGTCAAGTCAGTCAAGTCAGTCAAGTCAGTCAAGTCAGTCAAGTCAGTCAAGTCAGTCAAGTCAGTCAAGTCAGTCAAGTCAGTCAAGTCAGTCAAGTCAGTCAAGTCAGTCAAGTCAGTCAAGTCAGTCAAGTCAGTCAAGTCAGTCAAGTCAGTCAAGTCAGTCAAGTCAGTCAAGTCAGTCAAGTCAGTCAAGTCAGTCAAGTCAGTCAAGTCAGTCAAGTCAGTCAAGTCAGTCAAGTCAGTCAAGTCAGTCAAGTCAGTCAAGTCAGTCAAGTCAGTCAAGTCAGTCAAGTCAGTCAAGTCAGTCAAGTCAGTCAAGTCAGTCAAGTCAGTCAAGTCAGTCAAGTCAGTCAAGTCAGTCAAGTCAGTCAAGTCAGTCAAGTCAGTCAAGTCAGTCAAGTCAGTCAAGTCAGTCAAGTCAGTCAAGTCAGTCAAGTCAGTCAAGTCAGTCAAGTCAGTCAAGTCAGTCAAGTCAGTCAAGTCAGTCAAGTCAGTCAAGTCAGTCAAGTCAGTCAAGTCAGTCAAGTCAAGTCAGTCAAGTCAGTCAAGTCAGTCAATCAGTCAAGACAGTCAAGTCAGTCAAGTCAGTCAAGTCAGTCAAGTCAGTCAAGTCAGTCAAGTCAGTCAAGTCAGTCAAGTCAGTCAAGTCAGTCAAGTCAGTCAAGTCAGTCAAGTCAGTCAAGTCAGTCAAGTCAGTCAAGTCAGTCAAGTCAGTCAAGTCAGTCAAGTCAGTCAAGTCAAGTCAGTCAAGTCAGTCAAGTCAGTCAATCAGTCAAGACAGTCAAGTCAGTCAAGTCAGTCAAGTCAGTCAAGTCAGTCAAGTCAGTCAAGTCAGTCAAGTCAGTCAAGTCAGTCAAGTCAGTCAAGTCAGACAAGTCAGTCAAGTCAGTCAAGTCAGTCAAGTCAGTCAAGTCAGTCAAGTCAGTCAAGTCAGTCAAGTCAGTCAAGTCAGTCAAGTCAGTCAAGTCAGTCAAGTCAGTCAAGTCAAGTCAGTCAAGTCAGTCAAGTCAGTCAATCAGTCAAGACAGTCAAGTCAGTCAAGTCAGTCAAGTCAGTCAAGTCAGTCAAGTCAGTCAAGTCAGTCAAGTCAGTCAAGTCAGTCAAGTCAATCAAGTCAGTCAAGTCAGTCAAGTCAGTCAAGTCAAGTCAGTCAAGTCAGTCAAGTCAGTCAATCAGTCAAGACAGTCAAGTCAGTCAAGTCAGTCAAGTCAGTCAAGTCAGTCAAGTCAGTCAAGTCAGTCAAGTCAGTCAAGTCAGTCAAGTCAGTCAAGTCAGTCAAGTCAGTCAAGTCAGTCAAGTCAGTCAAGTCAGTCAAGTCAGTCAAGTCAGTCAAGTCAGTCAAGTCAGTCAAGTCAAGTCAGTCAAGTCAGTCAAGTCAGTCAATCAGTCAAGACAGTCAAGTCAGTCAATCAGTCAAGACAGTCAAGTCAGTCAAGTCAGTCAAGTCAGTCAAGTCAGTCAAGTCAGTCAAGTCAGTCAAGTCAGTCAAGTCAGTCAAGTCAGTCAAGTCAGTCAAGTCAGTCAAGTCAGTCAAGTCAGTCAAGTCAGTCAAGTCAGTCAAGTCAGTCAAGTCAGTCAAGTCAGTCAAGTCAGTCAAGTCAGTCAAGTCAGTCAAGTCAGTCAAGTCAGTCAAGTCAGTCAAGTCAGTCAAGTCAGTCAAGTCAGTCAAGTCAGTCAAGTCAGTCAAGTCAGTCAAGTCAGTCAAGTCAGTCAAGTCAGTCAAGTCAGTCAAGTCAGTCAAGTCAGTCAAGTCAGTCAAGTCAGTCAAGTCAGTCAAGTCAGTCAAGTCAGTCAAGTCAGTCAAGTCAGTCAAGTCAGTCAAGTCAAGTCAGTCAAGTCAGTCAAGTCAGTCAATCAGTCAAGACAGTCAAGTCAGTCAAGTCAGTCAAGTCAGTCAAGTCAGTTAAGTCAGTCAAGTCAGTCAAGTCAGTCAAGTCAGTCAAGTCAGTCAAGTCAGTCAAGTCAGTCAAGTCAGTCAAGTCAGTCAAGTCAGTCAAGTCAGTCAAGTCAGTCAAGTCAGTCAAGTCAGTCAAGTCAGTCAAGTCAGTCAAGTCAGTCAAGTCAGTCAAGTCAGTCAAGTCAGTCAAGTCAGTCAAGTCAGTCAAGTCAGTCAAGTCAGTCAAGTCAGTCAAGTCAGTCAAGTCAGTCAAGTCAGTCAAGTCAGTCAAGTCAGTCAAGTCAGTCAAGTCAGTCAAGTCAGTCAAGTCAGTCAAGTCAGTCAAGTCAGTCAAGTCAGTCAAGTCAGTCAAGTCAGTCAAGTCAGTCAAGTCAGTCAAGTCAGTCAAGTCAGTCAAGTCAGTCAAGTCAGTCAAGTCAGTCAAGTCAGTCAAGTCAGTCAAGTCAGTCAAGTCAGTCAAGTCAGTCAAGTCAGTCAAGTCAGTCAAGTCAAGTCAGTCAAGTCAGTCAAGTCAGTCAAGTCAGTCAAGTCAGTCAAGTCAGTCAAGTCAGTCAAGTCAGTCAAGTCAGTCAAGTCAGTCAAGTCAGTCAAGTCAGTCAAGTCAGTCAAGTCAGTCAAGTCAGTCAAGTCAGTCAAGTCAGTCAAGTCAAGTCAGTCAAGTCAGTCAAGTCAGTCAATCAGTCAAGACAGTCAAGTCAGTCAAGTCAGTCAAGTCAGTCAAGTCAGTCAAGTCAGTCAAGTCAGTCAAGTCAGTCAAGTCAGTCAAGTCAGTCAAGTCAGTCAAGTCAGTCAAGTCAGTCAAGTCAGTCAAGTCAGTCAAGTCAGTCAAGTCAGTCAAGTCAGTCAAGTCAGTCAAGTCAGTCAAGTCAGTCAAGTCAAGTCAGTCAAGTCAGTCAAGTCAGTCAATCAGTCAAGACAGTCAAGTCAGTCAAGTCAGTCAAGTCAGTCAAGTCAGTCAAGTCAGTCAAGTCAGTCAAGTCAGTCAAGTCAGTCAAGTCAGTCAAGTCAGTCAAGTCAGTCAAGTCAGACAAGTCAGTCAAGTCAGACAAGTCAGTCAAGTCAGTCAAGTCAGTCAAGTCAGTCAAGTCAGTCAAGTCAGTCGCCAAGTCAGTCGCCAAGTCAGTCGCCAAGTCAGACGGCAAGTCAGACGGCAAGTCAGACGGCACGTCAGGCGGCAAATCAGACGGCACGTCAGACGGCAATTCAGACTACAAGTCAGACGACAAGTCAGACGGCAAGTCAGATGGAAAGTCAGACTGCAAGTCAGACGGCAAGTCAGACGGCAAGTCAGACGGCAAGTCAGACGGCAAGTCAGACGGCAAGTTAGACGGCAAGCCAGACGACAAGTCAGACGGTAAGTCAGACGGCAAGTCAGACGGCAAGTCAGACGGCAAGTCAGACGGCAAGTCAGACGTCATGTCACCCGGCAAGTCAGACGGCAATTCAGACGGCAAGTCAGACGGCAAGTTAGACGGCGAATCAGACATCAAGTCAGACGGCAAGTCAGACGTCAAGTCAGACGGCAATTCAGACGGCAAGTCAGACGGCAAGTTAGACGACGAATCAGACATCAAGTCAGACGTTAAGTCAGACGTCAAGTCAGACGTCAAGTCAGGCGTCAAGTCAGGCGTCAAGTCAGGCGTCAAGTCAGGCGTCAAGTCAGACGTCAAGTCAGACGTCAAGGCAGACGGATAGTCAGACGGATAGTCAATCGTCAAGTCAGACGTTCAGTAATACGTCAAGACCGTCGTTTAGTCAGTCGTCGAGTTAATCGTCAAGTCATTCGTCAAATATATCGTCAAATTAGTCAGAAAGTCAGAAGTCAGCGCTAAATCAGACGTCCAGTTACTCGTCAAGTCGATTGTCAAATAAGCAGTCAGTTCAGTCGTCTAGTATGTCGTCTAGTCTGCCAGCAAGTCATCAAGAAAGACTTCAAATCAGACATCAAGTCAGATGTCAAATCAGACGTCAAATCAAACTTCAAATCAGACGTTAAGTCAGTCGCTGAGTAAATTTTCAAATCAGACGTCAAGTCAGACGTAAAATCCAACATTAAGTCAGTCTTCAATTCAGTCGTCAAGTAGGTCGTCAAATCTGTCGTCAAGTAATTCAGTCATGCAGTCAGTTAGTCAGTCTGTCAGCCAGTTATTCAGTCAGTTGGTCAGTCAGGCAGTCAGTTGTCAGGTTTGTCAGTCCGATTGTCAGTTGATCAGTAAATTTGTCAGAACTCGAATTAAGAAAATAATTTTGATTTCTATGAGAGGTATAAAAAAAGAGAAAAAACATCTTACATTTCTGAGTGACTGTGAGCTGGCGAGTTGAGCGGCGGCCACGGCAGCTGCGGCCGCTTGCTGTTGTTGCTGCTGGTGGTGGCTCATCTGTTGTTGCTGCTGCTGATGTTGGTGTTCCTGGTGTTGTTTCAGGCTGCTAAGCGGATGATCTGAAACACCGAGGGCCGAAGCGAGTCCTCCACCTCCGCCGGCAACGCCCCCGCCACCACCTTTGACCATCTGCTGAACCGAGAGACTGTCGGCGGCCGTGAGCCCGGCCTGGGTCGCTTGTGGTGGATATCCGGTAGCTCCCGGGAACGGTCCCATCCCCTGGACCATGTGCTGTTGGTGAATGGAAAAGAGAGTAGAGAAAATAAAAGAGTCATTAGTTTGGTCCGGGGGCTTTACTTTTTGCTTTCGACATTTTGGGTTTGTCGCAGCAGAAGATTGCTGCTAATGTCCAGCAATAAAGATACAGAAAACGAGCCGGCGAATTATTTGCTTTCCACCGCCTATAATCCTTGAGGCGGAAAGGTAGAACCCTAGAAACGTTCCATCTGGGAGTTTTTGTGTTATGTGGAAAGATAACGAAACATACAGGACGAAGGCAACCTGTTTTATCGTAGAGAGTCACGTAGCAAATGGACGGCCACCACCAATAGGCGCAACATTCCGAATGTGATCTTTCCACATTTGTGTGGTATCATTCCGGTCATTCCGGAGCTAGGGCCAGGACCAAACACATTCAACACATAGGCTATAAACATGATTGTGGTTGAACGAGCTGCGAGCCGGGGACATCCGGTTATTGCAACAACCGAAACATCGAAAAGTATACTCCTGATTATGACCCCGAACAACGTTTGGACGAGTAGTTCTCCAAACAGGGCAGAGGCGTGCCAAAGACCAGAATTCTGAAAGCCCCAATGAGCATATTAAAAAGAAGTTGAAGGAAGCGTTTCGAATGATCAAAATTGTTTCCTTAATGTTAATTTTTCATTCAGAGGAAAATGCTAATAAACCCACATTCCTAGTGTTTTAAAAGTTCAGAAAAGCCCCTGCCGACTCCCACTCGAGATTATGTTGGCAGAAGAACTTCACTCTAACCAACTCGTCGTCTGTTGATTGTGTGGCTTTTTCCTGTGATGACAAAACTCTTTCCATACATACTTTTTTGGATGGAGAGTAAAAGGTAGGTGGAAAAACCACAAGTGTTTGAGTCCAATTTCTACCCGATACCATTGCCCAACTGTTGTCTTTTGCTGAATCAAAACAAGGACCCTTAATGTCCTCTCTAGTATTTCTAGGCAACTATGGAAGCATCGTTATGGGTATCTGATCCTTGGACACAAGGACCTACACTATTAAACGCTACTCCGAAGTAAGCTGAGCTATTCGAATTCATACCGGTAATTTAGGCTGGTTCATTGCTTAATTGAAATTCACTTCACAACCCGGTTCAAGGCTTAAGCGGCGGGAATAAAACTTGAATGACGCCATAATCTTTCCTACCTACTTCTTCCGAAGGGATAAAATTTTATTGTGGGCGGCGAGTAACTGTTGCCTTTTCATTGTGGAGATAAGCATCCTTTTAGAGATGTGATTCTAAACTTTACCAGATCAAACAAACATTCCTTTGCTGGACAGTAACAATTCAAGACTAATCCTAGATTTAAGTTGATTCCAATCAGGTCTATGAAAATAGAAGGCATTTTAGTTTAGGACCTGAAATCGAAACGATTCCAACTAAAACGGAAAGTAATTGGATCCGGAAACAGAAGCAAAACGTTTTATTTTCTTTATCGGAAGAATTTAACATAGGCAGGTGAACGGACCTAGCCCAGCCTAGGCAATAAATCTGACCCAGGCAATGTTTGTATCAATTTACCGGAAAAAGGGATTCCCAGCTGATGAAGCAGCAGTCATTTTGCGAAATAAGTGAGTGGGGGTCGTCGTGTAGGCTTGAGAATGAGATAGATTGTTTGACCAAACCCAAACCAAAACCAACCAATAAGTGGAAGTAGCTAGGATGAATGGCTGATTGGGTTGATGGGTCATTTTTTTACTACTGAATAAATGTAGGCTTACAAAGAGGAAAAGGCTTGGTTGACCTAGGCTAGATAATTTACCGGAAAGGTATAATCAGCTATCTGATTATAAAGATGGGAGCTCATTTGCTTCAGTTGTTCGTGATATTTGTTTCGGAGGGTCTCACTGATTTCGTCGGAATGTTTGGAAGTGAGGATCTTAAATTGAAAATATATGACAGATACAGTCAACAGTCTAGAGGCTGTTAAACTTTTTACAGGATGAGAACCATTCTACTAATCATAAAAAACAAACGGCAATTAACCACGTCGAATTTCAACAGGTTACATTGTTAACTCCAATTCGAATAACAAATTTAAAAAAAAACAAAAAAAAACAATATATTTCGTAGCTTGTAAAAGCATCTCATGAAAAATTTGCCAAGGGAGTTCGTTTTTGTTATATTTTTCATTTTTGTAATTTTTGTCATTTTTTGTATTTTTTTTTTTCAATTTTGTCATTTTTGGATTTTTTGTCATTTTGGTCAATTTTGTCTTTTATGGCAATTTTGTCAATTTGGCGTTTTTGTCATTTTGGTAATTTTGGTCATTTTGTTTATATTGGTCATTTTGGTCATATTGGTCGTTTTCATCATTTTGGTCATTTAACTAAGTCATATTTGTCATTTTTTGTCACTTTTGTCATTTTTGATATTTTTTAAATGTTTTGTCGATTTTACCATTTTTGCCATTTCCGTCATTTTTGGCATTGCTGTCATTTTTATTCATTTTTGCCTTTTTGTCATTTCAGTCATTAAATCATTTTAGTCTTAAAGGAGTCATTTTAGTAATTTTTGTCATTTTTATCGATATTGCCGTTTTGCCACTTTTGTCATGGCTGTCATTTTTGACATTTCTGTAATTTCGGTAATTTTGGTCATTTTCTGTTATTTTGGTCATTTTTGCCATTATTGCCATTATTATCTTTTGTCATTTCAGTCAATTTAGTCATTTTTGTTATTTTTGTCATTTTTGTCATTTTTGTCATAATAGTCATTTTTGTCATTTTGGTAATTTTGGTTATTTTGGTCATTTTTGTATTTTTTGTCAATTTTGTTAGTTTTAGTGATTTCTGGTCATTTTTGTTACTTTTGATATTTTTGTCATTTTGGCAATTTTGGCCATTTTTGTCATTTTTGTTTTTTTGTCAATTTAGTTAATTTTTGTCATTTTTATCATTTTTGTCATTTTTGTCATTTTTATCTTTTTTGTCATTTTTATTATTTTTGTCATATTTGTCATTTTTGTCATTTTTTGTCATTTTTGTCATTTTTATCATTTTTGTCATTTTTGTCATTTTTGTCATTTTTGTCATTTTTGTCATTTTTGTCATTTTTGTCATTTTTGTCATTTTTGTCATTTTTGTCATTTTTGTCATTTTTGTCATTTTTGTCATTTTTGTCATTTTTGTCATTTTTCCATTTTGTCATTTTTTGTCATTTTTGTCGTTTTTTTGTCATTTTTGTAATTTTTGATGTTTTTGTCAATTTAATCATTCTGGCCGTTTATGTCATTTTCGTCATTTTTTGCATTTTCGTCATTTTTGTAATTTTTTGTCATTTTTGTCATATTTGTCATTTTTATCATTTTGTCAATTTTATCATTTTTGTCATTTTATTCAGTTTAGTTATTTTTATCATTTTTGTCATTTTTATCACTGTTGCCAATTTTGTCATTTTTATCATTCTAGTCATTTTTGTAATTTTTGTCATTTTTTCATTTCTATCATTTTTGTCATGTTTGTATTTTTTGTAATTTTTGTAATTTTTGTCATTTATGTCATTTATGTCATTAATGTCATTTATGTCATTTATGTCATTTATGTCATTTATGTCATTTATGTCATTTATGTCATTTATGTCATTTATGTCATTTATGTCATTTATGTCATTTATGTCATTTATGTCATTTATGTCATTTTGTCATTTTTGTCATTTTTGTCATTTTTGTCATTTTTGTCATTTTTGTCATTTTTGTCATTTTTGTCATTTTTGTCATTTTTGTCATTTTTGTCATTTTTGTCATTTTTGTCATTTTTGTCATTTTTGTCATTTTTGTCATTTTTGTCATTTTTGTCATTTTTGTCATTTTTGTCATTGTCATTTTTGTCATTTTTGTCATTTTTGTCATTTTTGTCATTTTTATCATTTTGTCAATTTTATCATTTTTGTCATGTTTGTCATTTTTGTAATTTTTGTAACTTTTGTAATTTTTGTCATTTTTGTCATGTTTGTCATTTTTGTCTTTTTTGTCCTATTTGTCATGTTTATCATTTTGGTCATTCCTGTCATTTTGTCATTTTTGTCTTTTTTTGTCTTGTAATCTTTCGGATATTAGATTGTTTTTTCGAAACTTCAATATTCATTTATTTCCTCCTTCGGTCTTTTTGGAAATTTCGAAGGGGGGGGGGGGGGGAGGGGGTGACAAAAGAAGAAATTCATATTTTTTCCAACCTTATTCCAAAAAACTTAAAACTCACGTGAATACCAATCATGAGTCTATCCTTTTTGAAATAATGTCACTCAAGAGATATTTTAAAATTTCGAATATCTCTTTTTGCTCTTATAAAACCAATTGAAGGACCATTAGCTATTAGGGCTATTTTCCTCCGCAAAATCAACCGCCAGAGTAACACAAAATCAACGGCTTTTTGAGCATGTTGGTTTTCAGAAACAATTTTAGTAAGGAAATAGGCTCTCAGTTTTCAGATCAAACTGGTTACTATTTGAAATGGTAGACCTAGAACTCCCATCAGCGGAAGTGGTAATTTCCACGGAAAAAAAATATAACCCTTCTACAAAAAAGCATCAATCTGTTTTCTGAAGTGAGAGGAACCTTTTTCGATTTTGAGTAGGAAAATATCGAACCGTCATCCGGTCAGGAAAACCGAGAAAACGTATTTTTTTCCACACGATTTCTATCGTTTTCGATCAAAGGAGGGCCCATTTTCCAACTTTGCAACTTTCGCCGTTCGAGTCTCCGGAAGTGTGGCGCTTTGATGATGACGCGTGAGTTGCAAGTGGCCACCACACTGGCACCATCACTTGACTCCCGCATTTTCCCAATACCTTCCTAGTGAGTGTAACCGAAACCGAGTGGCCTTCTCTGGCCGAACCAAAACTGATTAATGGCTGTTTAGATGCTTTTAAGCTGTCCCCGTAATGTACGGGCATATTTCACATCACTGCGCTGTCGGCGACGACGATGCGGATGGGACTTCACATTTGGGATGGAGGAAATAGAACCATAAGAGCGATTGGCGACCGCCCACCTACACACCCACCCCAGGAACTTTCATGATGCCATACATCAGTCGGATGTTAGCAGGACGGAGGTGGAAAAAATCGCCGAGGTATAATAACAGCAGAGCACAATCTGACCGTTGGGAAAAATGTATTACGCACCATCATCATCAATGGGGCGGTAGAAGGTTTTTTTTACTGAGAATGGTGTGCGGTACAAATTTCCCCGTCAAATTGGTATGCTGGGAAAGATAAAGCTGCGTGAAAGTAGAAAATCGAAAGAAAATTGTACGATATATCATGGTTATGTTCAAAATATATTTAAAAAATTACTCCATTCCTCGATAATATGATCTGATAATTTATTAAAGAGACTAAAGAAATTCAGTAGCAAACAAAGCTTCCTGTTTTCATTGAGACGTTGGAATCCGAGAGTGTTTACCCTGTCTATGACTCAACTACTCGGACAATGGCTTTATTGAATCAACACTTCCGACCTAGGACGACTCCCAGTCGAGGTTCCGGGTCGAAATATGTCGCTGCAAATCATATTCTCTGTTAGAAGGAGGATCATGAAAGGCTAAGGCGAAACACGTTTGTTGGAACGGATGGCCTCCAGATTTACTACCATTCAACACCCCGTGAGGGTTGTGCGTGTCGACCGACCCTTGTTTTGCTCCAGAAAACCGGAAACATAAACCAGAGAACTTCTCGCCTCGTACGTCAAAACTACTGGAAACGGAACCTCCTAGGATTACATACAAACGGTTCCAGTTTATCCTACCTTTTCGGGGTCTCCACTGCGTCTTACGTAACCCTCCTTTTCCTGCCATCAAATCGCTTCATTCACCTAAGCACCTCCGACTGACTGTAAGCCTAACAGAGCCATTTAAAACGGATTCGTTTACCATGTTGCTGGCTTGCTTACTTACACCAAGCACACACACCCACGCATTCACAAATGTTGATTCAACTTGGAAGACAGCTTAAGCGAAACCGGAAACTGGAAACGGCACACGTTACACACCGTCCGGAAATGCAAAACGTAAGCGGAATTGGATTTCCCACGTGTTTGGAATATTTTTGTCGGCTGAGCTTCAACACCGATTCTTTCGACTACCTTCTGGTGGAAACAGAATGCTGCAGCAATGTTACCGGCAAAATGTTGTCACCTGTCTAGGGGGGGCTTGTTGCAATTGTGACAAGTTTGTGCCCGGTGGGGGGAGCACGCAATTCCGAGAATGTTGTTGCAAAGTTGCACCCATTTTCAGTTGAGGCACGAGGGTAAAGTTGAAGAAATTGGGCAGCTATATGGTTTATTGACTTGCATATTGTTTGAATCACATTTTTTTGGGGTTGTTCTGATGAAGAAATGTTTAATAGTAAATATTAAATAACGATCACTTCAAAAAACGTGTCCATTTGATTTGCTAGCAATATCCAGCAATCACTAATCAAGATGATCAAAATTATGACGTCATTTTTTCATGACGTCATAGGCACGATAGGCGATGAGCTCGCTTTATTGCTGTACCATTTCCCGTTAGTAAACGAGGGGAAGCCTTCGATAAAATGACAAATATTGACAAAATTGGAAAAACCAATAGTTGTCAAAATTGCTATTTTGATGAGCCTTTTATTTTCATTCGGTTTTAATTCCAGTTCAGCTTAAAAAATTTGGTGCTTGAGCCTCATTTCATAATAAAATGAATTGGATTGCATCAAGGGGTACAACCCCGAAGTTGAATGAGTCAATCATAGGGACTTGATTCTCAAATCATTTACTTCGATAGCGATTGTACCCAGCAAACATGAAATCATATAAAAAATGATAACTTAAGTCGTTTATAATAGTGTTGCGAATCGCAACACCATAAACGATAGTGAAAAGATTGTATAAAATGGCGTCTAAAGTCAGTTTAAATCGGATATGATAAAAAGTTCGCCATGTTTGTAAATCTTGAAATGATTTTGCTCCCACCCGGACTTCAAGTGAGAAAATCATCGTCATGTTCTCTCTGCAACTAGCAGTGCATCCAAATGGCTTAAAATCAGATGTGAATTGAGTGATATTGACCAATGAGAGACTGGAAAATATTGTCGCTGGCAACAAATTGATGGCTATGTGAAAAATAGCGCTCCCTCGCATTCTTCTTCCGATAGGTACGAATAAGGTGTCGGATAACGACCAATTGGTTTAGTTTTCGTCGTTTTAGAAAAATATGAAATTATGTATGTATGTTTCCTGGACTTTAGTAGGTAAACGTTGTTTTTTCAACTTGCACACGATCAATTTGTATTGTATGTGGAATGTACAGCATTAGAATAAAACTAAATAATTTTAAATCATTTTCCAGTAAAATAAACAGCTCAAAAGCTCCATTGATTCCAGACAAATCCTTCAAATTAGTTGTTTTGGTTAACAGTAAATAGGCGTGTTTTCAATGAAAAAAACACCAGTTTTGGGAACCTAATGTAACGCTTAGCAATAATTGATATTTTTCTAATAATTTTTGGAATTTCTGAAGAACACTTCAAAAGTGATTCAACATACTTTTTAAGAGATCTTGGCAAGAAAAAGCCATCGTAAAATAAAATTTAAATTCATCGAAAATTTTTACCTTTTTGTTTACCTTTTTCTTAATAACAAAACGTCGAAGATTCTTCTGGCATCTTGAATCGAGTATTCTCAAATCTGAAAAAATCGCAAAAAATGACAAATTTGACGAAATTTACTAAATTAATAGAAAACAAATTGACCAACCAGTAAAAAATAACAAGAGTGACAAAATAAATAAATTGACAAAAAAACTCAAAAATGATAAAATATACCAATTTGACCAAATTTACTACATTGAAAATTGACAAATTAAGCAAAAATGAAAAAATGACAAAAATAAACAAAAAAATACATAAAAGAAAATAAAATGATAAAAATAATAAAAATTACAAAAATGGCAAATTACAAAAAATTACAAGAAAGGCCAAAATGACAAAAATCACAAAAATGAAAAAAAATTAAAAAAATTATTAAAATGAAAAAGTTGACAAAAATGACCAAATTACAAAATTTGACTAAAATGAAAAAAGAAAAAAAACTATCAAAATACCAAAAGGCAATTTTTTTTTTAAAATTACCAAATTGACAAAATTTGGGAAAATATTGGTAAAAGTGACAAAGTTGACCACTAAGTTGACAAACCAAACAAAAAAAAAAAAAACAAAATTGATAAAATTTCTGAAACTACAAAATAAACATTACTGACATAAATGACAAGAATGAATTTATGAATTCATCATTTTTATCAAAAATGACATAATTAAGTTATGTCATTTTTGTCATTATTGTCGTTTTAGTTCATTTTGTATATTTTGCTTTTTTTGTCAATTTTTGCCATTTTTGTCATTTTAATCATTTTTGTTTTTTTGACATTTTTGTTCTAATTGCCTTTATTGTCAATTTTGCCATTTTTGTCATTTAGGTTTTTTTTCTTTGTAATTTTTTAAGATTTTTGTCATTTTAGTCATTTAACACTAGAAAGACCGCACCAGTCAAGATGACTGGTTTGACACTTTATTTGTTGAATATCTTTGGAAAACTTTTCGTTTTAAAAATTCGCAGAAAATACGACTTTTCATAAATTTTGAATCACTACAAATCTGTGTATTTTTTATTTCTCTAACTCTTTTTGTAAGCGAAATAAATTTCACCATGGACACTCGGACCGTGACCAGTCAAAATGACTGGTAAAATTCACAACCGTATAAAGTATAACTCAAACAAGATATATTTTTTTCGCTTTCTATTAGTTTTATTCGTAATCTTCATTCAAAACAATGATCCCTTGTTGATTTATGGTGGACAGAAGGGTGTCATTCGTTATAAAATAATTGATTTTCGAATCGTATTCATGGAGATTTGTGGAAAAAGTTCTCGGATAGATCGCTGTGTGGCGATTCAAGCACTTGACTCCCAATTTTATTCGTCTGTTTTGTTGCTCAACTATAATCAAACTGCCTGTCAAAATTTCTTCAAATTTTGTGAAAGATATGTTAGATGCACTTCGAATTTGAGTAATTTTAGGTTATAAATATCTTTTATACTAAATTAGTATGAGTAAAATAGTTATCAATTCTGTATTCATTTATTCATATTTGAAGACATAAGTTATGAAACTGAATAATTTTAATGATATTTCAGCATGGGTGCACGGAATGGCTGCAAATTCGCCGTAGTAAATTATATAGCATTAAAAGTTCTCGACTTCCTTTAGAATACAAAATATATTTGAGTGAGATGTTGGGAAACGCATATATTTAACTTAGTTTAAATGTAACTTGATATACACGGAAATAAACAGTACCAAAAAAAACTTAAAAAATTGTTTTTAAAATGCCGAAGGACAGTTTTGTTTGTATACTCTGTGATGAATGTTTGTGACCTTTTGGGTTCTCGTTCAGTTTTTAGGAAAAACCAATCAACATATGAATTTAACAATCATGTTTCATTATTTTTGTTTTCACAGTTTTCCGTCGCAAGACAAAACTTGATTCTCATAATTCCTAAAATTCACTCGGTCAATGGCAACCGTTCTCCAATTTCATTGATATTGATTCAATTGCCATCTTATCAGATAAATATACGAATGGTAATATCTAAGGTTGCCAGAATTTTTTCAGCACTTAGCCGGGCAATTTTATATAAAAACCTGGCATTAGATTTCAAAATTTACGACCAAAAATCCGGCCAATATCCGGACAAATTTTGTCAAAACCCAGAAACTACTCAACAAAAACCAAAAAAAAAGTTGAACAAAAATTTTTTTTTTCGTCAGAACTCATCTAAAGATTTTAGATCATATTTTAGGCTCTAAAAAAACTTTGCATGCAGAAATATAAAAAATTTACAATAAAATGGTTTTTTTTTTGTGTTTGATTAGCCAAAAAAAGGAAAAAATCAGGGTATTTTTCAATGAAATCCAGGACTGTTCATAAATTTTGTATTAGATATCCGGGCAAACTCGGATATAACCGGGCAATCTGGCAACCTTAGTAATACCTGTATTATAATAAAAAATAAGTAAATATATAATTTCAAGATATGATTGAAACTTTTTTTCCCCGAAATTATAAAACGGAACTATAAATAAAAATTGTTGATTTAAAATTAATGTTGAGACATAGTTTAGAGTTTGGTATAGTTTTCATTTTATTTTCAGACGGATTACTTTCACGACATAACTTGACGAACATAACTCCTGAAATTCAACCGGTCTCCAATTTCTCTTCTTTTTTCTATAAGAAGAGTAATTTATCATAGCTAAAAATCAGCCATATAATATAATAAAAATATTTGTATACATATACCTTTTTTGCCTGTGAACATGAGATGAGAATTCAAACTTTTTTGATTTTTGATTCTAAAGTTCTTCACATTTAAATTGCTACAAAAAACGCTTTCTAGAAGTGTATTGAAATAATGCAACAATAAAAACTAAAGAGTCTTAAATGAGTTTTGAAAGTATCTTAATTTATGTCTCTAAAGAGTTGAAGTTAGTTTGAAAACAACATCAAATAATTTAAAAATCGAAGAAATTTACAAAAAATGAGCTCAAATGAATTTCGATGAGAAATAATCTTTAATTAATTTAAGAGAATCTCCAAATAGTCTTTTAGAGTCTCAAAAGAGCCAACAAATAGCTTTATAACAAGATCAAAAGTATCGAAGAAAGTCAAAAGAAACTCAAAAGAGTCTTAAAACAGCCTCAGACCAACGTCAGCAGTCCTAAAACAAGCCATCAATGGGTTCGGAAAAAAAGGTTAAAAAAAATCCCGATTTTTCATGAATTCTCAATGAAACTCAAGGAAATAGCGTCACCGAAACCCATCACAGAATTTTTAAGTAAAGTCACAAAAATTAAGATGTTTATTCCCCTTTATCTTTTGTCAATTTATAATCGAAAAATGACTGTCACAACACCCAACAAGTGAGTAGTTTTCGTTTAAAAAAAACCTGTAATTATCGATTTCAATCGACTCAATTCCATTCCTTTCTCAAACTTCAGCAAGAAGAGTTTGTTGCATCATTCTTTCAACGGACCCGATCAGAGTCTACAAGTATCATTTAAATTTCAATCATCCGATTGATTTCTCGGAATTTTCTCGGCCCATGGTTAGCAGTCGTCAGTCAGTCAGCCGGAGATGGATAAGCACAACATTCATCAAACGTTTTGTTGATCTAAGAGGCTGATTGGAGCGGGAAAATTTCCCAAAAAAATATGAAGCAACAGGCCACTCTTGTTGGGTCAGAAAAAAACCAGATACGATTCCCAAAAATTTTCCCCCAACTCATAGAGCGCCATCGGTTGGTAAGCTGAAAACTGTTAGCCCTGGATCAGACTTCTCGAAACTGTGCATGTCGGCTATAATTTACGATGGCAGCAGCGCCAATCAAGTGCTTCCAATCGACCGCCCGGAGTCGGAAAAATACTAAACGGAAAAGTGCTGTTCGGGGTTTTTTTTTTTTCGGCAAAAGACCTCCGCCCCCAATTTTCCTCCGTGCAACGTACATTTCTATTCCTAGCACTCGAAAAGCTACTTAGAAAGATGCAACCAACGGCGGGCGGCAGGCGGCGAATGTTTCGGTTTTGTCGCTTCTTCAAGGAGTGAGATGAAAAACAGAGAAAAACAGATCTCGGGTCCAATTTAAATGTTAATTTCGAACGGCAGCAACAGCAGCATCTTTCTGTTGTTAGTTGGACTCGGCCACGGGCTTGGACTTTCAGACGAGTTGGCAACCGAAAGTAATTGCTATTTGTAGAGAAATTTGTGCAATGGGGCACATTCCCACTTGTCGAGCCAGATCAGAGCAGACCCCCGGCCAGCTGCAGGGGATTTTCCGAATTGAGGATAAAAAACTTTACGCTCAAAATCTCAGGTAATTGGTTTTTACTGAGCTGGGAACAACAACATCATTAACTTTTTTTTTGGGAATCGATTTGCAAGGACATTTGTGGGTGGTGTTTTGAGACAGTTTCAAAAGTATGATATTACGGGATAATCACGTTCCTAATAGTTGGAAGGGAGCAGACAAAAAAACCGCCTTAAAATTCCTTTTACATATTTATTTTTCGGTCTTTCATCGTTTGAAGCCGTTAAAAATATTCGAATTTTAACATTAAATGTACATAAATAATTTTCAAAATTCCAACCGTAACTCCAACCGTAATTTAGAGATCAGTATAAGCGTTAAGTTAACCGATGTTGAAATTCTTGAGTATGCATGTTTAACATAGCTGATTACAAATTTTCAGCATAGTTTTAATTGGGCATGGTTCCAAAAAAGGAGGCATTAACCCAGAATCAGCTCAAATAGTAGATGTATTACACTCAGCGCTGTTAGTTCGCGGCTAATTAATCACAATTTTCTAGTCGTCATCAACAGCAGCCGCCTTCAACTCACGCCGCCAACCTTTTGGGATGTAAACAATCATCCACATACACTCCCGAGATGAAAGCAACCCTATACTGCACAACGTAAACAAGCAACGTTACGTTCCCGCTTTGTGGGTGGGAAGAAAAATAAAGATGTTTAATTATTTTTAACGACGAATGCTCGGAACTGGGTGCTGCATTCAGGTTCAGAACAAATTTTAATAGCTCTAAACTGTCGTTAAAATTAAAAATACAAGCGAGAGAAGGCGCAGAGGTCAATTCCGGTGAAAAAAGTGATGTGTGTAATGTGTAATTGAGAGAAAAAAAGTTGGAAGCAACAACACTTTACAGTGGGTTATCGGCCAAGGTTGGTCTTAAATCTTTTATTTTTATACCGGTTAGTATGGGTAAAAATTAGATGCCATAATCTAAAACCCTCAGAAGCCTAACGAAAAGTAAGGCGAAACGTTTGAATAGTACAAGATATGACTGACTTTCTTGTTTGAAACTACGAGTCTGACTCGCGGTAAAGAGTTCATGCCTTGAGCAAAGACACCACCACGAGACTGACTCGTAATCAACGGTTAGTTCGACTGTAAATAAATTAAGTGTATGCCGAACTGAAGCCTTCATTGTTTTGAATAATAAGCCAAACAAATGGTGAAGAATATCTATAATAAACGGGTGAACCACGAGTCTGACTCGTGGTAAAAATCAGTTACAGTTGAGGGTCGAAGGGGGGAGCTTGTTTGATGACAATTTTCTTTTCTATAATTTTTTAGCTTGAACAAATCATAAATAAAAATTGCAAAAAAAGTGTATTTACCAAGTATATCATTGTTCAGTTTAAGTTGTTTTACATTAATAAATATTTATTTTAAATAACTACTTTGGAAATTAGAACGAATTTTTTTTACGAAGCTGTTAAAAATAATTGAAGCACTCGAAGGCTTCACTTAAAAGACTAACTTTTCGTGTGTACTTGAATCATTTTTCGAAATTTTTTTTTCCAAAATATTTCAACTTTTACATTTTTATTGGTTTTTTAAATTCCTACAAAAATATGATTTAGAACACCAGTTCGAATATCATTTCGAACTTTCCATATAATTGAGCAACAACTATTAGAGATATGAAAATGGAAATCAAGTTGATAGATTGACTTCTCATGTGTTTTAGTCATTATCACCTTTCAAAAATGTTGTTTCTTACATCGTTAAAATGTTTTAATAAATATAAATTATATTTCAGGAGAAAAAACTATCAGCATAACACTAGTCAAAAGTGTTTCCTTATTACTTCCTTTCCCCCACATTCCCTACAAGTTTTTTTTTTTTTGCAAGGATGCAGAGGTGACCTCGGTCCTTAAGCACAAAGTTGTTCTTTTATCCCTTTCTCATTTTTTCTATCCTATCAATTGACTACTAGGACGTGGCCGGCGCCGTTATTGATGTTTAAAGAGAGAGCATCAGTTTTGTGCATTGTGAATGTGTAGCCAATCCCAGGTTCCGTTCATTTGACCTCTGAGCAAAATTGATGGCCTCGGTCAATCACGGAGTAGCAACCATTGGCGATGTGGAACTTGTTCTACTGAGCCACGCCTGCGAACTTGGAATCCGAATTGTATTGACTTGTATTTAAACCAAATTAAGAAATCAATCACAGAGTATACTAAAATACTTATAAATTCTTCATCCAGACATCTTAAGGAGCATTTCGGGTTCAATGATTCAAGGTGGATGTGAGTAGTCAATCAAGCTAAGCTAAGCTAAGCTAACTTTTCGTGTGTACTTGAATCAGCCATAAATAAACCATAGAAGAAAGATGTTAAGTTTGAGGTTCAAATCAGATTTATTTTCTTCTTTTGGACGTACAAGAAATCCACTCGATTAAAATTCAAGATTTAAGTTTGAAACTTTGTTGAAGAGTCTGCAATATAAATAATGATCAAAAAACCAATAAGAAAAAAATCCAGCTGGATATTTATCAAAAGATGATAATAGATTTATTTAATTTGTACTCTAAATATTTGGAAGTACTCAAAGCTTTGAGAGCAAAGTCTTGTAAAATTATTTAAAAAAAATGTAAGCAATTTAATACTTGAAAAAACTGCTTCGGCTTCAAAATGGTCGATAAGGTTATTTGACAAAAAATGTTAAGCCTGTGATTACGCATTCAATTAGCTTTTAGAAAACTTCTTTCAATTTTGAATAGTAAATTCATGAGGTATGATGGTTTTTTTTTTATAAAATTGATCAAGAACAAAAAAAAAAACAGATAAGCTTTCCTTAAATCTAAAATCGATATAACTTTAAATATTTTCAAAGCCTGCTCTAAAAAGTAAATATAATTTTAATTTGAAATAACAAGTCAAATTGGAGTAAATTAATGCCAAGGCAGCACAAGGCAGCAATATAGGGCCTCTACTCTTTCTTTTATATATTAATGGTCTATGTAAACTTCCACTTTTAGGTTCAACAAGGCTTATCCCAGATGACACAGCCCTTTTTTATACAGGAAAATCCGATATCGATAACCTGGAGCATGATTTAAAATAAATATCCGCATATTTTAACAGCAATTTGCTATCATTAAACTACACAAAAACAAAGTATATGATATTTCGCTTGGCCAGGAAAGTCTTACCACAATATAGAGACCCTAGCATGAACCAGTTAGTTATAAAAGAAGTAAAAACTTCAAATACTTAGGTATTCATTTGGATAGTACTCTTTCGTGGAATTGCCATATAAAAAATCTAGAAAAAAGAATTTCTCCTCTTTGCGGCGTCCTCTGGAGACTACGACGTTTTGTGCCATAACATATCTTGTTGCAATTCTATTACGCTGTTATCCATTCAATTTTACACTACCTTATCTCAGTTTGGGGTCGAGCATCTCAATCATATTTACAAAAGCTGCAATCCTTGCAAAACGTATGTCTAAAAAATATTTACAATCTCCCTATTTTACATCCAACCAAACTTATTTACTCATCCAATTCTCATAACATCTAACCATTAGTAGATCTTTGTGACTTCCAAACTGTCATGTATGTGTTTGACAATATGCACTCATCAAATACCATCCAAAATATCAACTTTAGAGCTGCTATAAGAACACACAATACCCGTCATTTAAAATATTTACAACGCTGTCGGTCATTAACAACTTTAGGGCAGAAAAGAATTTCTTTCATCGGACCAACCAAATATAATAACCTACCCAATGATCTGAAAGAAACTAATCGTCGATCCACATTCAAAAACAAACTGCTTTAAATGTTTAAAGAAAAAATAAGTCGTTAAACAAGTCGAACAAAGCTAGCTTTTAGTGTAAAGATTTATAATTTTGTAGCGTTAATTTTGTAAAATTTTTAATTGAAGTGTTAGTTTTTTTTTTAAATTTAGTATAATTTTATTGTATAACTAGCTGACCCGTTGTGCTTTGCTACACCTTCCGGAAATAAATGTAATTTGTAAAAATTTATTCAAATTTAGATTTTAGAGAGCATTTTTTTAAATCCAACCTCATCATACTTCAGAACCAACTACTTTGAAATGAGAGCTGCAGCTGCAGTTCTGAATTGCAATTTAAAGATGGTATATATTATTTACTGAAACTTGATCTCTTAACTCGTTTTTCAAGATCTGAAATTTGTACTCTGTACCCAAAAAAGAAACCTTTTTAAATATGGTCCCTTCTTTGAAAAGCTCTTTATCTTAAATTTACATGGGAGCTCTCCCATCTTTTTCAATTTTGTCCCCCACTGCTTGAAGAAGGTAGGCAAATTTAACCGGCTCGGCAAATTTAACCGGCAACTTTAACCCAAACAGCACTTA
The DNA here is from genome assembly GCF_029784155.1 of Uranotaenia lowii. Lineage (NCBI taxonomy): Eukaryota > Metazoa > Arthropoda > Insecta > Diptera > Culicidae > Uranotaenia > Uranotaenia lowii. Next base: position 10,050,235 of record NC_073693.1, read on the forward strand.
TCATGCTAATGAAAAAAATATTAAATTAGTTATGTATCAAATACAGTGCAAATTTCTTTTTTTTTTAAATAAATTTACTACGGAAAACATATAAATATTTAAAAAAATATCAGCTGCATCACTAAATAAGTTCTCAGCGTTTTTTTTTTATTTTCTCTTTGAAAGTCAAATATTCAAAAATGTAGGCAAAAACAAATTTCTAAGTTTACATTTGTCCCGTATATTGGGAAAAGTGTCAATGCAAAGCTTATTTACAGATGCGACAGAGTAATGGCTTTAAAATCGAATGCTGTTCAAAGGGGATGACCTTCATTTACAAAGAAATTTAAGAATTTTCAATATCCGCTGCAGTTTCAACATTCGGAATACCCCTTCTGGTCTTTCCAACATATTGAATCATTTTGAAGATGGATTTCTTAAAAGTTCGACGTTTGCCCTTGCCCCACCGTGTAAGTTGACAGAGAGGAATATTGTTTTTAACACTTTAAGGGTAAACTAAAAATTTCTTTTAAAAATTTTGCGTCCAGTTGAATATCGGTTCTAAAGTCTCGCTTTTCAAAAACGAAGCGGATTAAAAGTCTCTTTTATGCAGCCATGTAATACAAAAACACTTTTCATGTTAAGTACGTACTTGAATTGGTATGTAAGCAAAAATTACAATGGTTTTTTCAGAATTATCTATATATATAAAAATGAATGTTTGTCTGTCTGTCTGTTCCCTATAGACTCGGAAACTACTGAACCGATCATCGTCAAAACTGGCATCTGAGGGTTTTTGAGGCCGGGGATGGTTTCTGTAATAGTCAAAACTCCATCCGACTTAAGGAAGGGGGGGCTTCCATACAAAATTTGTAGTTTTTCGAACCAAATTAAAGTCATGACATCCATTTTCTCGAGATTTTTTCTTCCTTTGGGCGGTTTGTTTTTCGTCTCCAAGGTCGAGGCGTCGAGCCAACGTCGCAAAAGGATAGCGACGGCATAGCATACTGATCAGTGGGAATATTTGGCGCGTATTTCTCAACCAAGCATATTTTCTTTGAGGGGTTTGTTTTTCGTCTCCATGGGCGAGCGAACGTCGTCGCAAGAGGATGGTAACCAAAGCACACTGTTCATTGATAGCTGGAAAATTTAACAATAAGGCGCCTGTTTCTCAAACACGTGGGGCGATATGCAACCTAGATGTGTTTTTTTCTTGCTTATTTGATTTGTACACAGCACGTGGTAATAAATGACGCCTAGATGTGACACGGATTGGTATTTTATTAATCGAATCAAAACCAATTGAAAGATTTGCTAAAAAACTTCCATATTTAGTTCGTGTTAATGTAGGTAGCATTCGTCTTTTCATTCAAGGAACATTAGAACATGTTCAAACGTTCAACTTTTTCTGTTAAAAAAAAAAAATAAAAATTAGGTTTTCTTCTAGAAATTGTTACTTCGGCCCAAATACACAACTGAAACGAATTTAGAAATAAAAATGGGAGCTTTTTATTTTAAACTAGCTGACCCGTTGTGCTTTGCTACACCTTCCGGAAATAAATGTAATTTGTAAAAATTTATTCAAATTTAGATTTTAGAGAGCATTTTTTTAAATCCAACCTCATCATACTTCAGAACCAACTACTTTGAAATGAGAGCTGCAGCTGCAGTTCTGAATTGCAATTTAAAGATGGTATATATTATTTACTGAAACTTGATCTCTTAACTCGTTTTTCAAGATCTGAAATTTGTACTCTGTACCCAAAAAAGAAACCTTTTTAAATATGGTCCCTTCTTTGAAAAGCTCTTTATCTTAAATTTACATGGGAGCTCTCCCATCTTTTTCAATTTTGTCCCCCACTGCTTGAAGAAGGTAGGCAAATTTAACCGGCTCGGCAAATTTAACCGGCAACTTTAACCCAAACAGCACTTATCATGCTAATGAAAAAAATATTAAATTAGTTATGTATCAAATACAGTGCAAATTTCTTTTTTTTTTAAATAAATTTACTACGGAAAACATATAAATATTTAAAAAAATATCAGCTGCATCACTAAATAAGTTCTCAGCGTTTTTTTTTTATTTTCTCTTTGAAAGTCAAATATTCAAAAATGTAGGCAAAAACAAATTTCTAAGTTTACATTTGTCCCGTATATTGGGAAAAGTGTCAATGCAAAGCTTATTTACAGATGCGACAGAGTAATGGCTTTAAAATCGAATGCTGTTCAAAGGGGATGACCTTCATTTACAAAGAAATTTAAGAATTTTCAATATCCGCTGCAGTTTCAACATTCGGAATACCCCTTCTGGTCTTTCCAACATATTGAATCATTTTGAAGATGGATTTCTTAAAAGTTCGACGTTTGCCCTTGCCCCACCGTGTAAGTTGACAGAGAGGAATATTGTTTTTAACACTTTAAGGGTAAACTAAAAATTTCTTTTAAAAATTTTGCGTCCAGTTGAATATCGGTTCTAAAGTCTCGCTTTTCAAAAACGAAGCGGATTAAAAGTCTCTTTTATGCAGCCATGTAATACAAAAACACTTTTCATGTTAAGTACGTACTTGAATTGGTATGTAAGCAAAAATTACAATGGTTTTTTCAGAATTATTTAAAATAAAAAGCTCCCATTTTTATTTCTAAATTCGTTTCAGTTGTGTATTTGGGCCGAAGTAACAATTTCTAGAAGAAAACCTAATTTTTATTTTTTTTTTTTAACAGAAAAAGTTGAACGTTTGAACATGTTCTAATGTTCCTTGAATGAAAAGACGAATGCTACCTACATTAACACGAACTAAATATGGAAGTTTTTTAGCAAATCTTTCAATTGGTTTTGATTCGATTAATAAAATACCAATCCGTGTCACATCTAGGCGTCATTTATTACCACGTGCTGTGTACAAATCAAATAAGCAAGAAAAAAACACATCTAGGTTGCATATCGCCCCACGTGTTTGAGAAACAGGCGCCTTATTGTTAAATTTTCCAGCTATCAATGAACAGTGTGCTTTGGTTACCATCCTCTTGCGACGACGTCCGCTCGCCCATGGAGACGAAAAACAAACCCCTCAAAGAAAATATGCTTGGTTGAGAAATACGCGCCAAATATTCCCACTGATCAGTATGCTATGCCGTCGCTATCCTTTTGCGTCGTTGGCTCGACGCCTCGACCTTGGAGACGAAAAACAAACCGCCCAAAGGAAGAAAAAATCTCGAGAAAATGGATGTCATGACTTTAATTTGGTTCGAAAAACTACAAATTTTGTATGGAAGCCCCCCCTTCCTTAAGTCGGATGGAGTTTTGACTATTACAGAAACCATCCCCGGCCTCAAAAACCCTCAGATGCCAGTTTTGACGATGATCGGTTCAGTAGTTTCCGAGTCTATAGGGAACAGACAGACAGACAAACATTCATTTTTATATATATAGATAATTCTGAAAAAACCATTGTAATTTTTGCTTACATACCAATTCAAGTACGTACTTAACATGAAAAGTGTTTTTGTATTACATGGTTGCATAAAAGAGACTTTTAATCCGCTTCGTTTTTGAAAAGCGAGACTTTAGAACCGATATTCAACTGGACGCAAAATTTTTAAAAGAAATTTTTAGTTTACCCTTAAAGTGTTAAAAACAATATTCCTCTCTGTCAACTTACACGGTGGGGCAAGGGCAAACGTCGAACTTTTAAGAAATCCATCTTCAAAATGATTCAATATGTTGGAAAGACCAGAAGGGGTATTCCGAATGTTGAAACTGCAGCGGATATTGAAAATTCTTAAATTTCTTTGTAAATGAAGGTCATCCCCTTTGAACAGCATTCGATTTTAAAGCCATTACTCTGTCGCATCTGTAAATAAGCTTTGCATTGACACTTTTCCCAATATACGGGACAAATGTAAACTTAGAAATTTGTTTTTGCCTACATTTTTGAATATTTGACTTTCAAAGAGAAAATAAAAAAAAAAACGCTGAGAACTTATTTAGTGATGCAGCTGATATTTTTTTAAATATTTATATGTTTTCCGTAGTAAATTTATTTAAAAAAAAAAGAAATTTGCACTGTATTTGATACATAACTAATTTAATATTTTTTTCATTAGCATGATAAGTGCTGTTTGGGTTAAAGTTGCCGGTTAAATTTGCCGAGCCGGTTAAATTTGCCTACCTTCTTCAAGCAGTGGGGGACAAAATTGAAAAAGATGGGAGAGCTCCCATGTAAATTTAAGATAAAGAGCTTTTCAAAGAAGGGACCATATTTAAAAAGGTTTCTTTTTTGGGTACAGAGTACAAATTTCAGATCTTGAAAAACGAGTTAAGAGATCAAGTTTCAGTAAATAATATATACCATCTTTAAATTGCAATTCAGAACTGCAGCTGCAGCTCTCATTTCAAAGTAGTTGGTTCTGAAGTATGATGAGGTTGGATTTAAAAAAATGCTCTCTAAAATCTAAATTTGAATAAATTTTTACAAATTACATTTATTTCCGGAAGGTGTAGCAAAGCACAACGGGTCAGCTAGTTTAAAATAAAAAGCTCCCATTTTTATTTCTAAATTCGTTTCAGTTGTGTATTTGGGCCGAAGTAACCATTTCTAGAAGAAAACCTAATTTTTCTTTTTTTTTTAACAGAAAAAGTTGAACGTTTGAACATGTTCTAATGTTCCTTGAATGAAAAGACGAATGCTACCTACATTAACACGAACTAAATATGGAAGTTTTTTAGCAAATCTTTCAATTGGTTTTGATTCGATTAATAAAATACCAATCCGTGTCACATCTAGGCGTCATTTATTACCACGTGCTGTGTACAAATCAAATAAGCAAGAAAAAAACACATCTAGGTTGCATATCGCCCCACGTGTTTGAGAAACAGGCGCCTTATTGTTAAATTTTCCAGCTATCAATGAACAGTGTGCTTTGGTTACCATCCTCTTGCGACGACGTTCGCTCGCCCATGGAGACGAAAAACAAACCCCTCAAAGAAAATATGCTTGGTTGAGAAATACGCGCCAAAATATTCCTACTGATCAGTATGCTATGCCTGGGTTACTATCCTTTTGCGACGTTGGCCGCGACGCCTCGACCATAGAGACGAAAAACAAACCGCCCAAAGGAAAAAAAATCTCAAGAAAATGGATGTCATGACTTTAATTTGTTTCGAAAAACTACAAATTTTGTATGGAAGCCTCTCCTTCCTTAAGTCGGATGAAGTTTTGACTATTACAGAAACCATCCCCGGCCTCAAAAACCCTCAGATGCCAGTTTTGACGATGATCGGTTCAGTAGTTTCCGAGTCTATAGGGAACAGACAGACAGACAAACATTCATTTTTATATATATAGATTAGTTTAATTTTATTTCAACATGAATCTCTTCAAAGGAAACTTTTTCCATTGAGATTCATAGTGTAAATTAGTGTAAATAATATTCGTCACATTTCCTCGTAATTAATCAAATTTAATTTTTGTGTTCTCAGCATGAGTAGAATTTGCTCGCGTATTAATTTTTCTTTTTCAATTGTTGCCAGACGTGCTGAGAATAGTAGCGTCCATTACCAGGGGGCTAAAATGAGCCTTTTGGTGTGGGGGAGTGTGATGGGCCGCTACAAAATTTAAAATTTCTCTATTTTCCTTTCTAAAAAAAAAGTTACGTCTGGTGTTAAGTTAGGGTTACCATATCCTTCAACGCCAAAAAGAGTACGTTGAAATCATATTTCAAAATATTAAGGAAAAACGAGAGACACCAGGAAATTTAAGGCTATTTAAATAGTTGCAATTAGTTGCTAGTTATCTGGCAATTAAGACTTTTCAAAGAAAAAAAAACTTACAAAAATTGAAAGTTGTCGTTTTTACTTTTTGCTCATTCACTTGCAGATTTTTAGGGAAAAGCCAAAGGGTCGTTTTATTATTTGAAAAAATAGAGATCAGAACATAGTAAAAATGAGAAAATGTTGCATATCAAAAAGAGTTAAAATTGTGCTCTTCGCCAACAGTTTAGGCGCTAATTGCATATTTAAAGCCGCTGATTGCCCGCACAATTTATTTCGACGCCTGGGAGAAATTTTTCTCAAAAACCGGTTTTAAAACTTTCGAATTTGTTGAATTTTACTTAAACAAAAGTACTGCTGATGAAATAGAAATCTTGCTTTTAACGAAAAATTTAGATTTAAATAGATTTGTGGTGCTTTCCATTTTAATCCATCGTTTGGAAAACTTTGGAAAATGGAAAATTTTAATCCATTGTTTGGAAAACTCAACAAAGTAGAAAAACCTGAAGTACCGTGCCATGAATGCATAAAGTGTAGCATTTCTTTGGAACTTCTTGTACACACAGGAACACAAACTTAAGAACTGGAAGAAATATGTTCATTTCTCTGATTAAATGTCTCAACAAAAAAAGAGTGCAAACCGCAAGATTTCACAAAAAGAAGAGTACGCTCATTTCTCGATCAAAAAGAGTACATGTACCCTTAAAAGAGTTCGTATGGTAACCCTAAGTTAAGTGCTGATTTGACTAGTTTTAGTTTATATTTGAACTTTCATTCGACATATTATATCTTATTTCAAGTATTGTTAATGACATGAATATTTGGAGTACTTTTAAGCATTTGAATTCTGATCTTGAATTTCAAATATTCAATTTATAAATTTTTATTCAACACATGAGCCTACATGTCAGGTTGCAGTTTTCTGTTTTTAGGTTTATTATTCGTTTAACTTGAAAAAAGTATTCGAAATGATTGATGATTTTCTCCGATCTAGTTTTATCTATTTACAATCCATATTTTAAAAAAAAATTTAAACCTAAAACCTAAATATTAAACTAAAAACTAGGCAAGAATCGCGGTTCAATCGAAAAAAAATACCTCTCTAAAAAAAATTAAATAATTAAAAGGTGAACTTTTTTCACACGGTTGTTTCCAAGGTTGCCGAAATCACAAAAAAATCTGCAATTTCACTGAATTTTGAACAACACAGAATCCGTATCACATAAAACAGAGTTTTTAAATATTCACAGATTTCACAGATTTTTTTAATTTTGAATGAATTTCCAAAATTGTTGATTTGGCCGATAAAAAAATTATATTTCTTGCTTTTAATTAGGAAGGTATGATAAGATTTCTAATGTTGATTGATTTTCCCAAACTAGTGTGTAAAAAGACAAAATTTGTCATGAATCTTCAATAAAAATAAAGGAAATAGCATTACAGAAAACCTTCACCGAACTTTTGGCTGAAATCACAGAAAGTCAGAATTCTGTTTTTTCTCAAAAACACAGGAATTTTTTTCGGCAATCTTAAAGTTAAATCGAATTACTCACAAATAAAAAGTAAATGAGTAAACAAAAACAACTTTATTGTTGAAATGGATTTAAAATCTTCGAAAAATCCGCAATGATTTGATTTGATTTTAGTTGAGTTTAGTTCAGTTTGTTCTGACAGCGATCGTTAAAGTTTTTTCTGGATCTATGTATGTAAAGCAATGTTTAAAGTCACATATTGGTGCTGTGCAATTTTTTGTTTTTTTTTTATCTCTATCAAATTAATACGATATATTCTCACAGTGAGCTGAAGATCCGCATGGCGCAAAAAGATAAAATAACGATGATAAAAAATGTGCTTTTTCATGGAGTATTGATACTTTTCCACGTTTTCTGTTCCAAAAGTGAGCTTACCGATTTCGATCGATTTATTGAAAATTTACGTACCTGAAAAGAGATGATAAAGCGTATTTTAGTTCAAATCTTTTAAGTGAATTTCTCTGACATTTGATTGGATAGCATTTAAAAAAAATTATAAAAATTCTAATAAGTCAAAAGAGATAAATAAAAGATTAGAAAAGGATAAAAAAAAAGTGTTATAACAGGTAATAATATTCCAACTTTTGACACTATTATTTGATAACTTTATGTCCTCATTGTCATTTTTATCATTTCTGTCATTTATGCCTTCTTAAAATTTTTATAAGTTTTCTAGATTTTTTGTCATTTTCCTTGACTTAGTCTTTCTTTTCATTATATCCTTCTCATCATATTTGATATTTTGATCATTTTGGTTTATTTGGCAAATTTTGATCGGCTTTTTTTGGTAGATTTGGTCATTTCTATAGTATTTGGCCTTTTTTGGTTTTTTGGTCAATTTGTTCCTTTTGATTGGTTTTTTTTTTTAATTTTATCAATTTGAAAAATATCATTTAGGTCTTTTAGTCATTCTTGTCATTTTTGTCGCTTTCGAATTTTTTGAACTTTTCGTAACTTTTCGTCATTTTTGTCATTTTTCTCTTTATCTTTTTTGTCAATTCAGTAGTAGGTATTTGTCTTTTTTGATATTTTGGTCCATTTGGTCAATTCAGTGAGTTTGGTTATCTGAATATCTTGGTAATTTTTGTAAATTTTATGATTTTGCTATTTTTTTGTCTTTTTGGAGACAACGCGATACTCAACGATCCCTACTGTGGATTTATTGGTAAAAATTACGGGTCTGACTCGTGGTAAAGGAGGAAAATTAACGAGTCTTTTATTCGACCATAGATTGATTGACTTTTTGCCGCTCTGTTAACTTTTTTTGTATAAAAACAACTATGACTAATGATTCAGAATATTCTGGCAGAAGCTCTTCAAGACTGATTCGTGGTAAAAATCAGCAAGAAATGCGATCAAATTACTTATTGAAAATCACGAGTCTCACTCGTGAAGCTCCGAAAAAAAAACATTTCGAGTTTGACGCTATGCTGCTCACCTTGTTCAAGCTTCTTAGTACGAGTTTGACTCGTGTTCTTTGTGCATTATGGAAACCCTACGAGTCTGACTCGTGACTGTGCACGAATCTTTCTGAAGGTTAAATATTTGTACCAAAACGAGAACCTCACCAGTTCGGATCTTGATTTAAGGTTAGTGATAATATTGCTTAAAAATTTGGAGATGAATTATCCATTTACTTTTATGAATTTTACCTTTGACACTGCATTAAGCTTTTTTTATAACTTTTTTTACTCGGCTCTTTTAGACTTCAACAAGCTTTAACTTAAAGATACTTTTGCAAACTTTTAAACAATTTTATTTTAGCATGTACCAGTTACGAAATAACGGTACAATAAATTACAAAGTGCCTGATGCCGGCCAAATTAAGAGCGGGTCGAATGCACTTTTTACGACAATTCACCATCCATGAAAGACGTCATCCTTTACAACCTTGAACGCTTAAAAGTTTGTCACCCTTGTATGAATCAGTAGTAGTTAGTATCATCACGCTCACTAATAGTAAAATCATGCCAAACATGTGAGAATGATACTAGGATTGGCACCCGCGCTCTTGCTGTTCAACTCAATTTCCCAAATCACAAACCGAACCGAACCGAAGAGGCTTGGTGTTAGTTTTTGAACCTGCTCCGAAAACTCATCAAACGGATCGTTTAACAGAATGAAGACAAGACATGACGACGGCTTCTCAGGTCATGTCGACCTGCTGCCATCGAATGCGTACAACACATCAAGAAGCAGGCAACAGTTCAGGTCCATCGCCTTTTTGCTGCTTTTCGAAGAGAGAGAAAACAAACATGATCAAATTTGCAATCCGTCGGTTTTTCGGCGGGAGACTATCACTTGCTCTAAAACTCTCCTAAGCGTGGTGCGAACTAATCAAGCGCCTTTGTGAAATGATGGATGGCTAGCGGTAGAAAATTATTTAGCATCCATCGCCGAGGGACGTCTCGTCGAGGTGGGTCGGGTGGGTGCTGAAAGAATTTCGTGATAAATTAGCCATTGTGTTCGACTGGCGACGACGAAGACGACGCTCACATGGCGACCGTGCCAAAATGTTTGGGGATGAGGTGTTTTGAGCACAGAGAGCAGCGCGAAGGTCGGTCAAATATTTTATACGTGAGGGAGCATTACTTCCGACTTTGGTACGTCAATTGGAAGGCAAATCCACTCTTCAGCTGTTTCACTATCGTTATTATAATTACGTTTAGAAGAGCCCAGAATTTGAATAGTAAAGAGATGGTGAACTATCAACAAATTTCACTACCCATAGAAAGATTAATGTTTTCATTGAAACCGAAAACCCCAAATTAGTTTTTTCCCGTTGACCCCATTTGGCAAAACTAATTATAGGATTCAATTTTTGTATGGCCGAACGACCGGCAGACGACGACGGGCAATCCAGTCATTTAGGGGGAAAAAGCAAAGTTCTAAACCGCTCATTATCGTCCCCATCAGACCATTGCATCCCGTTGACGTTCACCTGGGCCGGAAAGAGAGAATTTTACGATAAGCTAGAAGCCAGTTAGCTAGCTGACATAGTTGCGCGGATGATTCATCAGCAGAAAAAACAAAATTCGTAGGAGAAAGTATTTGGGTTGCTTAATTTTTTAGTTCTGTTAAGTTTTAAATTCATAACATAGGGCTCTGAGAAAAAAAAAATGTGGAAGCTATCAACCAAGTAAAAACAAGCAGAAGGCATTAAAAATTGGCAATTATTTAAATTGATCAAATTCCTTCCTTCAATTAAGAACTTCAAACAACCCTTAACTGGAGGAGATAAGCAAACAAAATTTGATGGCTGCCGGAAGAATTTTTGGGCTCTTTTCCCTCCTATCTAGAAATAATGAATTCATTCCACAACAATAAGACGACAATCGTCCTAGTTCATGAGAGTCGGAATCACATGCCGATGCACCAGAGAAAAGTTCCGTCCGGATCAGCTTTGCTTTTCTAATCCGGACAACAACAATTTCTTGTCCAGTGTTCGTCCAGTTTTGAATTCTTGCCTAGGGGTCTCTGGTAAAGAAGTGGGGATCCGGACATGTTTAGATGACATTTGTCCAAATGGCAAAACAGAACCACACACATTTGCTCGAAGCCATCTCTGATGAGAAGATCCGTAGGGGAAGTTCTTCGGAATGTTGAAGGGGATAAACTATATGCAATGGGAAATTTTCCTTCTTCAAAAGATAGTCAGACAGATGGAGAGAAACCGAAAGAAAAACCAACTTCCTAACAGGGAAAATAAAAACCGAAACTGGAAAAGATTCCTCTTTTTTTGTATTTTGCAAAAGTTTCTCGGTTTTCTCCGGTTTGCATTTTTGTGCTCGATAAACAGATCTTTTTGCTGCTTGCTGCTGCCCACAGAAAACTGGAATTCAATTGCATTTTTCATTCTGTTGTTTTTCTTTATATTTTCTGGCAGTAGCTTGCATGCTTTTTGAACCACATATTTATGCACATTTAGAAAACATGTGGATTTCCATCGGCAGAGCATTAGGGATTCACTGAAGTCTAGTAATATTTTATCACAAAACTTGGAATCAAAAAATTTATTATAGGAATTTGGGACCCGATTCTAAGAATTCGAGTTTAATCAAAATCAAATTTGAAAGAATTTATACATGGGTTCTCAAAAAAGCAACACAGCATTTGTTTCTTTTAGCTCAGGGCTCAGACACATGAAGTGTCCAGTTCAGAAAAACCTTGTCCGAGACTTTTCTTGTTTTACATCCGATGAACTATCATCAATCTTCGAACTACCAGTACCAAGCCAAGTAACTGAGAGCTGTTTTTCAAAAACAACGAACTGCTGGTAAAAATCTGGAAACTCACCAAACTCTGGATTATTCCTACAAACGGATTCTAAGCCAAAAAAAAAGTCCTAGTAAGTTTGCGGTGGTTATGAAACTATTTTTACTTTTTTTATTATCTCAATTTAAAAATAGAGTAGGTACTAACTAGAAACTAAATACCAACCAGGATAGAAAATATTCCTACTCCGGGAAGAAAGTAATAGTCGCAATCTGTGTGAAAGAATAAAAAAAAAAACGATCCGAAAGAAAATCCCATCGGTGGTTTTTGCCAAAGTTGTTTTTCTTCCATTCGGATGCATGGGGATTTTTTCTAGTTCGTGGTAAACTACTAAGAAGGGTATTGCCACCTATTTTCGGTTTACTTGTTTTGAAGAACTTTTTCTCAAAAGATAGTTCATAAAAAATATTATTGGATTTGGTCTTCTGAAGGGTCTTCTGAAGGGTCTTCTGAAGGGTCTTCTGAAGGGTCTTCTGAAGGGTCTTCTGAAGGGTCTTCTGAAGGGTCTTCTGAAGGGTCTTCTGAAGGGTCTTCTGAAGGGTCTTCTGAAGGGTCTTCTGAAGGGTCTTCTGAAGGGTCTTCTGAAGGGTCTTCTGAAGGGTCTTCTGAAGGGTCTTCTGAAGGGTCTTCTGAAGGGTCTTCTGAAGGGTCTTCTGAAGGGTCTTCTGAAGGGTCTTCTGAAGGGTCTTCTGAAGGGTCTTCTGAAGGGTCTTCTGAAGGGTCTTCTGAAGGGTCTTCTGAAGGGTCTTCTGAAGGGTCTTCTGAAGGGTCTTCTGAAGGGTCTTCTGAAGGGTCTTCTGAAGGGTCTTCTGAAGGGTCTTCTGAAGGGTCTTCTGAAGGGTCTTCTGAAGGGTCTTCTGAAGGGTCTTCTGAAGGGTCTTCTGAAGGGTCTTCTGAAGGGTCTTCTGAAGGGTCTTCTGAAGGGTCTTCTGAAGGGTCTTCTGAAGGGTCTTCTGAAGAGTCTTCTGAAGGGTCTTCTGAAGGGTCTTCTGAAGGGTCTTCTGAAGGGTCTTCTGAAGGGTCTTCTGAAGGGTCTTCTGAAGGGTCTTCTGAAGGGTCTTCTGAAGGGTCTTCTGAAGGGTCTTCTGAAGGGTCTTCTGAAGGGTCTTCTGAAGGGTCTTCTGAAGGGTCTTCTGAAGGGTCTTCTGAAGGGTCTTCTGAAGGGTCTTCTGAAGGGTCTTCTGAAGGGTCTTCTGAAGGGTCTTCTGAAGGGTCTTCTGAAGGGTCTTCTGAAGGGTCTTCTGAAGGGTCTTCTGAAGGGTCTTCTGAAGGGTCTTCTGAAGGGTCTTCTGAAGGGTCTTCTGAAGGGTCTTCTGAAGGGTCTTCTGAAGGGTCTTCTGAAGGGTCTTCTGAAGGGTCTTCTGAAGGGTCTTCTGAAGGGTCTTCTGAAGGGTCTTCTGAAGGGTCTTCTGAAGGGTCTTCTGAAGGGTCTTCTGAAGGGTCTTCTGAAGGGTCTTCTGAAGGGTCTTCTGAAGGGTCTTCTGAAGGGTCTTCTGAAGGGTCTTCTGAAGGGTCTTCTGAAGGGTCTTCTGAAGGGTCTTCTGAAGGGTCTTCTGAAGGGTCTTCTGAAGGGTCTTCTGAAGGGTCTTCTGAAGGGTCTTCTGAAGGGTCTTCTGAAGGGTCTTCTGAAGGGTCTTCTGAAGGGTCTTCTGAAGGGTCTTCTGAAGGGTCTTCTGAAGGGTCTTCTGAAGGGTCTTCTGAAGGGTCTTCTGAAGGGTCTTCTGAAGGGTCTTCTGAAGGGTCTTCTGAAGGGTCTTCTGAAGGGTCCTCTGAAGGGTCTTCTGAAGGGTCTTCTCAAGGGTCTTCTGAAGGGTCTTCTCAAGGGTCTTCTGAAGGGTCTTCTGAAGGGTCTTCTGAAGGGTCTTCTGAAGGGTCTTCTGAAGGGTCTTCTGAAGGGTCTTCTGAAGGGTCTTCTGAAGGGTCTTCTGAAGGGTCTTCTGAAGGGTCTTCTGAAGGGTCTTCTGAAGGGTCTTCTGAAGGGTCTTCTGAAGGGTCTTCTGAAGGGTCTTCTGAAGGGTCTTCTGAAGGGTCTTCTGAAGGGTCTTCTGAAGGGTCTTCTGAAGGGTCTTCTGAAGGGTCTTCTGAAGGGTCTTCTGAAGGGTCTTCTGAAGAGTCTTCTGAAGGGTCTTCTGAAGGGTCTTCTGAAGGGTCTTCTGAAGGGTCTTCTGAAGGGTCTTCTGAAGGGTCTTCTGAAGGGTCTTCTGAAGGGTCTTCTGAAGGGTCTTCTGAAGGGTCTTCTGAAGGGTATTTGATAACTTGCATTCATTAAATAGAAATCAAAGTTTAAGGTTCACCCCAGGAATACGTATCCATAATACCCGACATTCTAATCATTTGATACGCAGCACGTCCTCCACTTCTCGTGGACAGCGACGAATTTCATTCATTGGACCAACAAAATTTAATAGTCTTCCCTCTGATATAAAAAACATAACATACAGGAACCATTTCAAGAACAAACTAATGCAATATTTCAAAGAAAATTTAATTTGATGTTCAGCCAACCACTTTTTTAGAGTCAATTAGATACCTTTTTGAAATTTTCTTAGCTGGATAAATAATTCATTTAATTTAATTTAATAGTTTTTAATTAATCTAATCTTAAGCTCAATTTTTAATTTGTTTTTTGTTAACTTGTATCTTTAATAATAGAAACGCATGTATCTCTTCAAAGGAAAATATCTTTCCACTGAGATTCATGTTGTAGTTTAGTTGTTGTATCGTTACATTCCCTCGTTTAAATATTTTTTTTAGGTTCTCAGCATGATTAAATCTTGATCGCGAGTTGTTTTATTTCCCTTTTGCTGCCAGACGTGCTGAGAACAGTTAGCGTCCATTACCAGGGGGCTCTAATGAGCTTTTTGGTGTGGGGGAGTGTGGTGGGCCGCTAAGAATAAAAAAAAAAAAAAGGGTCTTCTGAAGGGTCTTCTGAAGGGTCTTCTGAAGGGTCTTCTGAAGGGTCTTCTGAAGGGTCTTCTGAAGGGTCTTCTGAAGGGTCTTCTGAAGGGTCTTCTGAAGGGTCTTCTGAAGGGTCTTCTGAAGGGTCTTCTGAAGGGTCTTCTGAAGGGTCTTCTGAAGGGTCTTCTGAAGGGTCTTCTGAAGGGTCTTCTGAAGGGTCTTCTGAAGGGTCTTCTGAAGGGTCTTCTGAAGGGTCTTCTGAAGGGTCTTCTGAAGGGTCTTCTGAAGGGTCTTCTGAAGGGTCTTCTGAAGGGTCTTCTGAAGGGTCTTCTGAAGGGTCTTCTGAAGGGTCTTCTGAAGGGTCTTCTGAAGGGTCTTCTGAAGGGTCTTCTGAAGGGTCTTCTGAAGGGTCTTCTGAAGGGTCTTCTGAAGGGTCTTCTGAAGGGTCTTCTGAAGGGTCTTCTGAAGGGTCTTCTGAAGGGTCTTCTGAAGGGTCTTCTGAAGGGTCTTCTGAAGGGTCTTCTGAAGGGTCTTCTGAAGGGTCTTCTGAAGGGTCTTCTGAAGGGTCTTCTGAAGGGTCTTCTGAAGGGTCTTCTGAAGGGTCTTCTGAAGGGTCTTCTGAAGGGTCTTCTGAAGGGTCTTCTGAAGGGTCTTCTGAAGGGTCTTCTGAAGGGTCTTCTGAAGGGTCTTCTGAAGGGTCTTCTGAAGGGTCTTCTGAAGGGTCTTCTGAAGGGTCTTCTGAAGGGTCTTCTGAAGGGTCTTCTGAAGGGTCTTCTGAAGGGTCTTCTGAAGGGTCTTCTGAAGGGTCTTCTGAAGGGTCTTCTGAAGGGTCTTCTGAAGGGTCTTCTGAAGGGTCTTCTGAAGGGTCTTCTGAAGGGTCTTCTGAAGGGTCTTCTGAAGGGTCTTCTGAAGGGTCTTCTGAAGGGTCTTCTGAAGGGTCTTCTGAAGGGTCTTCTGAAGGGTCTTCTGAAGGGTCTTCTGAAGGGTCTTCTGAAGGGTCTTCTGAAGGGTCTTCTGAAGGGTCTTCTGAAGGGTCTTCTGAAGGGTCTTCTGAAGGGTCTTCTGAAGGGTCTTCTGAAGGGTCTTCTGAAGGGTCTTCTGAAGGGTCTTCTGAAGGGTCTTCTGAAGGGTCTTCTGGAAAAAAAGGACTTTGGATAGCCCCTGTTTCAAAACATCCGCGAATGCAATAGGTTTATATAAAAAACTAAAAAACAGATTTGCAAATATGCTTTTAATACAGAAATATTGTACCTAGATAATAATCTGCTGGCCTGGTTTTGGACTTACGTTCAGATCTCTGATTGCTGTAGAAATAATCCCAAATAAATGATTTCATTTACCAACTAACGACCTGTATAAATAGGAATTAGCAATCCTATATTGGAGCATACTTTTATCCGCTTACATCGATCTCTAATCTATCGTTCGAATAACTGCTTCCACCAAGCAGACGTCCAACAGTCCGAAACAATTATACCGATACCTTTGGTTATTGGGTTGGCTCCAAAGCATCCATCCTGGGCTTATCCTTTCAGCCAATACCAAACGGTGTCCACGTGGAAAGCCTCTCCCAATGATGACAACTCTCAGACTAAGCAGACCACTCTTGGGGGATCAAACCCCACAGTCCAGTTCTCTTCTAGTTAGTCTAATACCATTTGGATTTGAACCCACAAAGAAAAAGTGTCAATAAATCAGGATAAAACCAGCCCGTTGGCTGTCCCGGGGAAAACCTCCGAAAGCCAAATTGCCATCGGAATGCCCTCATCCGTTCTTTAGCTGGTTGACTAGCATCACCACTTTATAGTGAGCAGCGACCGACCATAGACCATGCGCTTGTTGCTTTTGTGGGGAACAAAAATTGGCAGCTCTATTTGTTCAGGAGGAATTGACAATGGCCCGGCCCGCGCCATTATGAGCATCGTCCTGGTAGTCGTGCTGATACTCTTTTTGGCAAGGACGCCAAAGTGTAATGGACAATAGCTGTATCTCAGTGAGTGAGAGTGCCACAACGAACAAACATCCAAAAAATGGAATGAATTTTTCGGGACTGTTTTCCTTCAGCTGAACACACTTCGCTAGGTTGTTGTGCATCTTTTCGTGGAAAGGACGACGACATTGTCACTTATTCGATGGGTGGAGCAGAAAAAATGTTTTTGAAATTGTGTGTGTTTTTGTGTGTCGATTCCAGGTAAAAGCTCAAGTACTTGTATAGTGAACAGACACCGATAACTCCGACAAATTCGATCCGTTTTGAGAGTTTTACCTTTTGCACCATGTTTGGCTTTGGGGCAAGGCAATGGGCGTGATTTTTTGCTAGGATGTCGTATCTTCTTTGGAACAATTCCGTATGATAATAACATTTTGAATTGAGTCTCTTTGTGTATAGGTGAGGGACAATACAATAGAATGTAACCATTTCACTTTGAAAAATGCTATTATAAGTGGTTCGTTCTGAGCAATTCATGGAAACATCTAGAGCATTTTACTGCCTTGTTTAGGGCCAGTTTATTTTAAACGTTTGTAAACACAATAATTGAAACAAGCTTGCACTTGTTTGGGAAAAAGTAACATCTCACAATCTATTTTAAAGAACTTTGGAAATCGTCTTGAGGTTCATCATATAAAAAATGTTCCTAATCATATTGGAGTTTGCCATCAACAAATTATTCTGAAAAACAATCTAAAAAGCATTTTCAAACGTCTCCTGAAGGGTCTCTTGAAGGGTCTCTTGAAGGGTCTCCTGAAGGGTCTCCTGAAGGGTCTCCTGAAGGGTCTCCTGAAGGGTCTCCTGAAGGGTCTCCTGAAGGGTCTCCTGAAGGGTCTCCTGAAGGGTCTCCTGAAGGGTCTCCTGAAGGGTCTCCTGAAGGGTCTCCTGAAGGGTCTCCTGAAGGGTCTCCTGAAGGGTCTCCTGAAGGGTCTTCTGAAGGGTCCCCTGAAGGGTCTCCCGAAGTGTCTCCTGAAGGGTCTCCTGAAGGGTCTCCTGAAGGGTCTCCTGGAGGGTCTCCTGAAGGGTCTTCTGAAGGGTCTCCTGAAGAGTTTCCTGAAGGGTTTCCAGAAGGGTCTCCTGAAGGGTCTCCTAAATGGTCTCCTAAAGAGTCTACTGAAGCGTCTCTTGAAGGGTCTCCTGAAGGGTCTCCTGAAGGGTCTCCTGAAGGGTCTGGGTCTCCTGAATGGTCTCCTTAAGAGTCATCTGAAGAGTCTTCTGAAGGGTCTCCTGAAGCGTCTCCTGAAGCGTCTCCTGAAGCGTCTCCTGAAGCGTCTCCTGAAGCGTCTCCTGAAGCGTCTCCTGAAGCGTCTCCTGAAGGTTCTCCTGAAGGGTCTCCTGAAGGGTCTCCTGAAGGGTCTCCTGAAGGGTCTCCTGAAGGGTCTCCTGAAGGGTCTCCTGAAGGGTCTCCTGAAGGGTCTCCTGAAGGGTCTCCTGAAGGGTCTCCTGAAGGGTCTCCTGAAGGGTCTCCTGAAGGGTCTCCTGAAGGGTCTCCTGAAGGGTCTCCTGAAGGGTCTCCTGAAGGGTCTCCTGAAGGGTCTCCTGAAGGGTCTCCTGAAGGGTCTCCTGAAGGGTCTCCTGAAGGGTCTCCTGAAGGGTCTCCTGAAGGGTCTCCTGAAGGGCCTCCTGAAGGGCCTCCTGAAGGGTCTTCTGAAGGATCTCCTGAAGGGTCTCCTGAAGGGTCTCCTGAAGGGTCTCCTGAAGGGTCTCCTGAAGGGTCTCCTGAAGGGTCTCCTGAAGGGTCTCCTGAAGGGTCTCCTGAAGGGTCTCCTGAAGGGTCTCCTGAAGGGTCTCCTGAAGGGTCTCCTGAAGGGTCTCCTTAAGGGTCTCCTGAAGGGTCTCCTGAAGGGTCTCCTGAAGGGTCTCCTGAAGAGTCTCCTGAAGGGTCTCCTGAAGAGTCTCGTGAAGGGTTTCCTGAAGGGTCTTGTGAAGGGTCTCCTGAAGAGTTTCCTGAAGGGTTTTCTGAAGGGTCTCTTGAAGGGTCTCCTAAATGGTCTCCTAAAGAGTCTACTGAAGCGTCTCTTGAAGGGTCTCCTGAAGGGTCTCCTGAAGGGTCTGGGTCTCCTGAAGAGTCTCCTGAAGAGTCTCCTGAAGGGTCTCCTGAAAGGTCTTCTGAAGAGTCTCCTGAAGAGTCTCGTGAAGGGTCTCCTGAAGAGTTTCCTGAAGGGTTTCTTGAAGTGTCTCCGGAAGATTCACCATACCATGCCAGTCTTGCTAAGATTCTGACTTAGCGGACATTGCAAAACATATTCGAAAATGACATACATAGTAAATCTTTTTTGGATACGTCGCCTGAACGTTATAACGTTGTCACATAAAGCACATTTTAGTACGTTTTCGGCCTTAACACATTGAATATTCAAATATACGCAGGATATCCCATAGCGGTGTCTGCTTTTCAATTCTGTTCATCCATTGGAATTAAGTCATTCATACTAACTTATCACCATACTGAATACACAACAAGCCCAGCAATTACTCAAATATCAAAGTCCTACTGAAAGGCGGAATAAATTCGCAAGATTTTTCCCATAGGACCATTTTTCATCTGATGCCATACATCGGCGAACGCGCTCCGGTTTATCCGATATCCATTTTCAACAAACACGCCCGCCTAGCCCAGCCACTTGGATTCCGATGCCATTTCTGTTGTGTAGTCAGAAAGTCCTCCGGCCCATAAATGTGTAAATATGAAGCTGTTTACCACCACTACAACCTCAGACACGTACTCAACCGCACACATACAAACGAATATATTTCGCACAAATCGTGTCTGCATTCGCCCCCATTCAATTTGCATATTTAAATCGCAAAAAGAGAGCGCGCGTCTCGACGAGGAAAAAATATATCCTGTTCCGGGAAGCTGTTGTTGAGCTGATTCCGGCACCAGCATCAGTACCAGCGGGAGGCAGGCGTTTCCGGATTTCCACTTCGTCACATATCATTCCGAAAAGGCTCATCTCGACATCCACCGGCTCTCGCTGACTGCTTCAAGGGAAAAGTTTGCATTTTCCCGCTTTCAGTGTGGCTTGCCTTCGCGTGTGCGAGGAAAAATGATACGGTGTTGATCTTTTTCGAATAAACTTTATCGAGCCGGGGTATTATCGTTACCATCATCAACAGCAAGTAGTCGACGTAATCATCCTTTGATGGTTTGTGGAGCTGCTGATGAAGTGGTAATGACTGGCGGGCCGCCCAAATTACGAGTGTTATGCAATTCGCTTGGATTCACTGGTTCCCAGAAATAGATTAGCAGCAGCAAATTTGACGCTGATGAAGCAAAAGCTTATGTAATTAATATTTTCGGAAGGGAAAATTTCATCAAATTTTTATTAATTTTTTTTCTAGAAATAGGAACCAAACAACATTTCAATTTACCCTTTTTTTAAAGAAGGTTTGCCATATTCTGGAACGTTGGAAACGTTGTTTATAAAATTTCCAAATATTATCAGCTTTGAAAATATTGAGCTGCTTTAGTAAAGTTGGAACAACTTTTCACAACTTATTCAACTTATAAAAATAATCTAAAAAATAAAAGAACAAAAAACCAAAAACAATATTTTGGATAAAGTCTTCTGAATGGTCTTCTCAAAGTTCTTTAGAAGGGTCTCATGAAGGTTCTCCCGAAGTCGTCTACTTAATAACATTTATAAAACGGTACTTCGAGTACTTCATAGAGTGTCGCAGTTTGAAAAGATGATTCTAAGTGATAATATTAAATTTTTTAATGAACTCATTTGAAAAAAACCGAGTTTAAGAGCGTGCTGTTCCCATTTACTGTTACTTATCCCTCAAATTTCATTAGCTGATGAGCAAAGTTAAATCAAATTAGGCAACTCACGGTTATCCTGGAAAACAGAAACAGAAGAACCGGGTAACGAGAAGTACGCTGCTAACGAGAAAACCTTAATGGGGTACCATCCATGTTCTCGTCAAACGTGACACTTCTATATACGCGATGCATAAATAATGCACTGCAGCGTGAATTAAATTTTAATGCTGTGTTCATCTCTAAACACGATATTCCGCTCAGCTCCCAGGCTTTCACCGGAAGCCAGCCGCATCCCACAGACAGGAGCAAACCTCCGGAAGCGGAAACGCAACCATGAACCTACCGCAAGCAAATAACAAACGGCGAAGCGTTTAGAAAATGCAACACGGGTTGGTTCTCGCCAGCCATTTGCCCAAACAAAGAAAAGCTCATCACTGTCGTCATCGTCGACGTCTTCCCATCCGTGAAGAAGTAGACGGTGGTGATGTTGATCATCATCATCCCCCCTTACCGTGGCAAGATACACCACAAAAACATCACATTAGTCGACGGTGGCGGTTGGAATCATGAACACAGGACGGGTGAAAGCAGCATGAAGAAAATGAGCTTTGCGTGGCAACAAAATTATAATCTCATCATTATTTCCATCGTCTTGCTTATGGGCTCGGGGAAAGAGCAAATATGTGCAGGTGCGTACGTATATATTGTGCAAATACAGAAACTCGTTAATTCCTATATTCATTCGCTCAGGTGGAATTGTGTCATCTACCTCCGGGAGTCTTTCATACTGATGCGGAAACGCAATTTTCCTTTTTATTCAAGATTGTTTCATTGAGCAAGGGATCAGAGAGCTTTTTATTTAATCCTAGAAATGAGAAAAAATAAATGTTTATAATTTAGATCAGAGAGCTTTTTATTTAATTCTAGAAATGAGGAAAAAAATGTTTATAAATTTTTAACATTTTCTTCAAGGTAGAACTGATAAATTTTCCGAAACATATGAAAAATTCCCACGGTTCGCAGTTTAATCTTAGGGGATGTAGTTACGCCCAAAGCGAAGCCCTTTTCCAGTAACTGGGAAAACTTTTAGCTGAACTTGTGGCACATGAGAAGAGGCAAGGGTATTTAGCACAGGTGTGCTATTCCGTTGTAGCTGAGTAAATAACGATGGCTTTACTTACTAACGATGAAATGCTGGAACAATCATTAGCATTAAATGTTGTACGGAAAAAGATGAATATTCTTAGAATTGATGCACCATTATTCTTTAAATCTTTTTTTTAAATTCACATTTTTAAAGCTTGAACGACAGTTTTCGTATGGCGTTCCCTAAGGTGGTTTCCTAGCCCCCGTTCTCTAGAAACTGTTTATAATGAGTATTTCTGTACCATTTACACAAAATCGCTTGGCTTATGCGATAACCGATGTTTATGATTAAGAATCAACAAGAAACTTCAAACGGGATGAATGTATAGGTCTTAATAGAAACCATTAGGGAAAACCTTTGGGAGTGACAAATGCAACAATTCATTTTGAGGCGGTAAGAAATTCTCTTCTAATCTGGAAGAAATCTTCATAAGTTGACTGATGTCAAGTTATCGTTATCGATCAATCAGAGTTTGTTAACTCCTCGAACATCCATATCGATGACAACGTCCTGGGACTAAGACTGATAGACTCTTACAAGCGTTAAAATCATAATAAACAACTTTTTTGGAGATGTCCCTTAGAAAGCGACCCAAAAGGTGCCATTGAAAGAAAACTTTTCTATAGATACAGACCCGGTGGTGATAATCCGAAAAAATAAGTTTGCACCATACATACTTAGGAATGACAGCCAGCTGGGAAGGACATTTTGACAATATGCCCACCACTAGCCCTTATGGGAAGTTTTGGTGTTGTTTGGCTGTTTGGTTTGTTTGCTTGCCGGTTGAATGTTTCTTTTCCTTTCGACGAAAAGTTGTTGGAACTTGTTGATTTTATATCTAACACCACTTTCAAAGTTTTTCTGTGGAAATTCTAGTAAAATTTAAAAATTATGTTAACCGTTTTTTAGGAGTTTTATTGTTGATATTTTTCTTTTTTATGCTCAGAAAATTGGAAAATTTATTTTTTTATATTCATGAAACCTTGACTGTAAAACGTCATAATCGTCCGTTTCCCAGAAGCTCTGTTGAAGAATGATCCCAACAAAATCCCTAGAAAGCATTCTTTAAAGCTCCGCAGCCCCAAACCCCCTTGCTGAATACAGACTTTTACCAAATTTGATGCTTTTCATTCGCTAATGGCGACCGTCAAACCCAGGAAGAAGGAACAAAAGTACCTTACACGGTAGCGGATCGATGCTCTCAAACGATGACACATTATTTATAATGCTGATGCAGAGGTTGAAAAAGACGGTGATTCTGGGACATTGTCGACTCAAAGTGGAGACCGTTTTCAGGGAGGAAAAAGGCCGGAGCTACTCGTTCAGGACGCGACACGCTGTAAAATGGGATGCTTTATGCGGCACATGAGACTAGTCGAAAACGTTGAAACTTTCAAGAATACCATTTGGATTGGAAATAAGTCCAGATAACTTTCAGAGTGTGATGAGGAATTGTTCCTGAATATGTCTTAAGTTTATTGTTGTTAAAGTTGTGCTTAAAAATTAAATCATGCGATTTGACTTTGGATTTTTTTGTTTTGATAAACCTTCAAAGATCTTTGATCATTAGACTTCAAATTACGATGTTTTGAAGAGAAAAAGGATCAAATTAAATTTCCTAATAAACCGTTTGGATTGAAAAAATAGTCCAGCAGTTTTCAGAGTGTTATGAGAATTTGACCAGGAATCTTTCCGAAGTCCATTCTAATGGATTTTCTCCAGAACTGAATTTCAACTAGGTACAAATCTAAATTATTTGTTGCTGCTACAGCTCCTAAGCACTAATTTCCACCATTTTAGAAAATTAATGATGATTTGATACTAAATGAAATTTTAAATATACCGATTGGACTGAGAAGAAGTTCAAACAACTTTCAGCGAGTGATTAAATTTAACCCAAAGTTCGTCCAAAGACCATCTTTTCGAATTATTTGTTGCTGCTCTTAAGCACGAATTCCGTTTTTTTTTTAGGAATTTGATGATGATTTGAAACAAAATTAAATTTTAAACATACTGTTTGGATTGGAAAAAAGTCCAAAAATTTTTCAGTGAGTGATTCAATTCAACACGAAATTTGTGACCAACTTTTCGAATTTTCTTTTTAATTGATAAAAAAATTGATAAAATTGCTCTCGGCTCTCCACAGACATGTCCTAACAACAAACCGGAACACGTGTTTTCGACAGAGGAGATAAAATATGCACTAGGCTGCTACACACATTTGGTTTTTTTCCTCTCCCGGTAAATACTCACACATGACTGGAATACTCAATTGAAGTTCTGTCCCGTCCCGTTTATTTTTGCCCCTTCAATCTAACCTAACCTTTACATCGTGAGGAATCATCATCGCCAGGGTTAACAGATCTCCTAGAAAAAAGAGCAGATCGGTACAAATCCGTGTCCTGGTCCCGGTGATATTACCTTGGACTGGGGCACAAGTTTGAAAATCCATTGCTGAAGGGAGGAAAAAGGATAACGACTTTTTCGATTGCCGGAGCACGTAAGCCCAGTCAACAACCAACAGCAAGCCGGATGGTCTGTCAGTCCAAACGGTATTTGTGGAAAAACAACAAGGACACAAGGTCTTCGACGGAAGTGACGAAGGTGTCACTCTCTCCGGTCGCCGGAGTCCGAAAGCAGGTAGGTCGATAAAGCAAATGTTCGTGACGTGATAAATACTTGATGTGAGGGTAGAGAGGAAGTCAGTTTTTCCGGCTTCCATTTCGGAAAACGCTCTCTCGGGGGTTGAAGAACGGATTGATGTACAAATTTTCGTACTCGTTATTGCTACGAGGCGACAGCAGAAGGACGATGAGGGACCGAAATAAAAACCAACGACAGACAGCATTGCGAAAGTCGTGTTTGCTTAGTGCCCAATTTTGGGTAATTTATTTGAAGCGACACAAGCGGAACTTGTTTCGATTGGCTCCAGAGGGAAACGAAAAGAAAGAAAGTGTAAAATTTCTGCGGAAATTATAAACATTTGTCTTGTCAGGGGGAAGCACATTAGTCAACATGAAAAATTGAGGATAATTGTTCAATAAATTCTGTCAATACTAAAGCCAGTTTCCAAATTTCATCAATTGACTTTTTGGAACTGAAAGATGTCTTAACAAATCGGTTATCTCCGTAAGACGCTTGATGTGTACAAAATGCTACGACAAAAATTGTCATTGAATTTAACCGAGGATCAGGGATTTAGACATCTAAGAATAGAACAGGAGAAACAACCCCATTTAGTCTGTACAAAAGGGCATAAATTGAGCCAAACCAAGCCGGAGAGCACCAGTAATGGTGCCCAAAATTGCAAACCACACATTTCCAGCTGATGAAATCCATTCTAAGTTGTGTCTATTGTGTAAGAGAACCGACAATGTTCAAGATGTAACATGACATTGCTGCTACTGTTGTAGGAAACCTGCTGCAGCAGCCAAAGTTTTTCCTTTCGTCTAGCTAGCTCTCTATCTAGGTCAAATATAACACGATTTGCTACTAGCTAGCTACCAAACCCAGAGGCACCTTCAACCCATTTATTGTGTGGGAGGGAAACCATCTCTTCTTCTATTTTCTTCATTCTTTGTAACATTTTCCGAACGTTTGCCTTCTGCCAGTTTATGGTGTGAAAAGCGAGAAACGACGAGGTTGCGGGTTCGGAAAATCAAATGCTCTCGATATAATCTCAGTTTTTGCACAATCTGAAGACCCCCTGCCCCTCCCGATTTTCTACCAACTACACCTCAAAGCAAGCAACAAAAGTTGGTACAAGTAAGAGTCAGACAATAGAGGCGAGCCACAGAACTCAAGTGGTGCAACAGTGTGAGTTTGAATTCTGCTAGAATGTATTTGTGATAGTGTTTGTGTGTATGTGATTGAGTGCTATTCAATTTTGCCCAGCTTTGTAATATAAATTAGCTTTTGTTTGGGGTGTTCAGTTTCGGAATTCAATTGCAATCGAAAGTGGTACACCGCAGCCACGTCGTTGTTATTGCCCGGATCGGATTGCAGTTGCTCTTGAATATATTTATTTTTGGAAGCATCATCATCATCAATGGGAGATCTGGTTTGTCTGGTGGTTTTGTTTGAGAGCAGTTCATCGAAACCGAATTTAGGTTGTTCAATAAGCAATTTGATAGGATGAAATAAATGCTTTAAATCACCAAGACAAAAAAGTAGCTACCAAAACTCACGTAAAGTAAGTGAACGGAAACCGAAAAAAGATTTGTATCGTAGCTTAGGACCTAGTTTGGGCCCTTGAACGAACTTTAAAGTTGCACAATTAGGCGGTTAAACTAAAAACATGATTTGTTTTTGTCAACGGGGTATTTTTAGTCGACGTGCTTTCCAATGAACCGTCATTGAACTTTCAAGTTCCAATTTGGACCTTCTATGAACCTTGAATAGTTTTTCTTTAACCTACTCTTCGGTTGGAAAGAAATCCAATTCATGGCATTGTATGGATGCCAGAGCAGGTTTATTAGCAATTCAAATTTTAAAGTGTACCGATTGGAGTAAAAATAGGTCCAACTGACTTTCAGAGTATGATGAGAATTTGACTTGAGAACTGAACAAAATCTTAATAGAAAAGTTAATCTTCGATCTGAATAAGCCTGTTTTTCATCAAGATGGTTTTAATGTCGATTAAGAGCCTAGAAACATTTTTAGTTTCCTTCTTAGTTTGGAACTTACACTGTGAAGAAAAATTGACTAGAAATCTACCAAAAATCCTTTCTTACCCAAAGTCCGCATTCAATGAATATATATATCACTCATTAAAACGAGTTTAGGTCGTCAGATTTCTATTAACATTTTATTAGGACGTTACGGTAGATTGATTTGCAAGGCGGGTTTCTAAGAATGTCATTTGGAGTGAAAATAACTTCAACCAAGTTTCACAGTCCAAAGTCCGCCATTGTTTCGCCATTTATCGAAATTTTCCGTTAAACTAAGCCCATTCTTGCTGCCTGGAACGTGTGTGGATCACCAGGTTGCAATAAAGGTTTTAATAAGGGCTTAAAAATACGTTAGAAGAAGAGTGGAGTTTTCAAGAATATCGTTTGGACCAAACGAGGATCCTAGCTACTTACAGAATGTGATGGAAATTAGACTAGGAATATGTCTCAAGTCGATGCTGACGAATATTTAGCCATAAATCGAAACCAATCTGTCAAATTTGATCAATTCTTGTAAATATTGATTCTGAAGTTTGTTTTCCAAACAGGATAAAACTATGAAATCTATGAAAATTTATGAGAACTATCTGCCTCGATATCTACCAAAATCAAATAAAAGCAAAAAAAAATGCTGTCATATTATTACTTTGACGACGAATATTAAAACCTTTCCCCGGAGCGACCGATTAACTCGAACATCAATATTGCTTTTTGGGTTGACAAAGAACTAAATTTTTCACACAAGCTGCTAACTTCAAGCCGGCTCGAAGGACCGTAATATCAAATTAATTACGGCCCAATAGACAGCCAATTTCGCATGTTCCACGAGGCAGCGTTATAGGTTTCCAATATTTCACCAATATTCAAATTTCCCCCTAAAGGGCGACGAGAATTTCATGTTCTATCACTTCTGGTCCGATCATCACAAGCTTTTTCGCGGTAGCTTCTCACCTCCTCCAGTCGCTTGGAGGTAAGTCGAAAAAAGTATCACCCACGCTAAATGAATTTCCCTTCCGGTGTGGGGTCTTATTTTCACCGTGTCTTTTTTTTTGTCGGAACTTCAATGTGCGCCACCGTTTTTGGTTAGAAGGATAAATTTTCACACAGGAAGGAGGAAAAAACCGGGATCCAGTTTCCCCAACAATCACAGCTTAGCGCGAATGCAGCAACGCTAGGGACTTTCTTGCTTCCATCCGGGCCAGGATGTAGCAACCAAATTGGATCATGTTTATGGTGCAAAATGCCGCTAGGAGCCGGATTCATCCGCGTTCTTCCGCTCTGTTCCACAGTGCGGCGGTTTATCATCACCGCATTTGAGGAAATTTCGGGCGGAACTGCGACCGAATGTGCACCGGGAGGTTAATGGAGCTGGGAGTTGTTCCGAAAATTTGTTATACGAATTGTCTCAGCTGGTGACGCAAATAAGTTTGGTTTCATAAATTTTAATCCAGAGAGAAAACAAGAAAACATTTTTTTTCGTGAAATTCAATCCGGTTTTCCATCTTTAATAGAACGACACTAACATTTCAATTTGATTTGAAATTCAATGAATCCTAGGTCATTAGAGTAGTTGACATACTTTCAAACCAAATTTATCGTTATTTTTCTCAAATCTGCAACCCGGAATGCAGCAGCAGTACCGTCATTCAAAAATGAATAAAAAAAACCACGGGCACCCTCAAAAATATAAATATTTCTCGATCTTCCCTCATGTTTTCTATTCAAATTGGAAAGAAGGATAGAAAGCAGAAAAAACAGATTCGAAACCCAGCGAAGCAACAGCAATTTCGGGTTGCGGTTTTGTGAAACCGTTCATTTCCAGCGAAGTTTTCGGCTCCGCCGAAGGATACGTGACATG
This sequence comes from Uranotaenia lowii, assembly GCF_029784155.1. NCBI lineage: Eukaryota > Metazoa > Arthropoda > Insecta > Diptera > Culicidae > Uranotaenia > Uranotaenia lowii. Next base: position 10,078,123 of record NC_073693.1, read on the forward strand.
CCAGAAAGCTCGCTTCATAGCTTGCTGGATGTCACATGTGAAGTTGGACGTTTTGAAAGGATTTTTGATGATGGTGAAGAGGAGAACACCATGATACGTAAATACAGATCCCGACGATGATTTGACTTTGGGGCTGCTGCAATCAGATGTGGGATTGTGTCAACAAACATAAATATTCGGTTGCCGCTAGGTTAGGAGATATTCTCTAGGTGGCGCAAAATCAATTTAAATTGGGTACAAAATGTTGAATATCGATTTAAATTTCAATTCATTCAAAATATAAACTATTGAACATTTCGACATCCATTCTTGCAAATGTCACTTCATAGCTTAAATTTTGATCGTCCCATTTTTATGCAAGGGTATTGAAGTATATACATTTAAAAACCAGTTTATTTCATAACCTTACCGTTTGGATTGAAAAAAGCTCCCGATAACTTCTTAGGTGTGATGAAAATTCGAACCGGAATGTGTTCAAAGTTCAAAAATTGAAAAAAAAAAAAAAAAAGGTGCAGACAATATTAACTAAATTGACCCGAAATTTTTCCGAAGCCTATAAACAAAAATTTAACCGCTAGATCAGTCTTAAAAGGGTACATGCAAATAATCTTAAGAGGATGTAAAAATGCTTTTGAAGAAAAATGAGTTTATTAGATGACCGTATGGATCGAAAATAGGTCCAGAAAGTTTTCAGATAGTGATGGACATTTGTGACGGATTGAATTCTAAAAGTCATAAGTCTCCAACGAAAATTTAACTGCTACATTTGACAAATTTTTGATAAGTTCCCCCCGAAGTTCCTTGTGAAAATTTTGATCAACGGATTTAACTTCACGGTTTTTTTAAATGTTAAAATGCGTTGGAAAAAAAAAATTAAAAGTATACCGTTTGGATTCAAAATAAGTCCAAAAAGCTTCCAGAGAGTGATGAATTCATCACAATCCAAAGAAAATTTATCGCGAACTGAACTTTAAAACCTTTCAATGATTTGGAAAGGTGGATACACAATCAAGAAAGAAAAGAACAGAGAGCAGACTTCCGATGAGAAGCCATACGCTTGAAAAACATTTATAATATTGGTCGTAAAATGGACGGTAACAAGTCAAAAATAATAAAGAAAAACCAATCATGCTGTCGTCAAAACATTTGAAAAAGCAATCCGACATTTGATTCTCAAATTGCACACACCGGAAATCAAATCAGATCTAAATTTTCCAAATTTCAAATAAAATACCGCCGGTAAAGACCTGGAATAAATTCAGACATCAGACCTGCACCATTTGAGCTCTGGCTCCCAATCCAATAAAACCGCTCATTTATTCATCCCCGAGAGCCCCGGTTAACGTGTCACGTAAAAAGGGTGGTTTCATGAGCGTGTACTTGGACCGGATCAAAACCTTCCGTATCTGTTTCCTCTCTCGTTGTGTTTGTGTTTCTGGTAGCTGAAATCGGATGCAATCTTTCCCCCGTGTCCCTCCCATGTGGAAATTCCAAGGAGGGAGGATCCGGAGGTGAAAATTTGTGTGCCCTCCGGATCGTCAACTGATACACTCCCATTCGATGTCGAGGTTTAGGACACACATTTAATGCGGCCACAAATTCTGCTTTCTAGCGCGCGTCCCGCTTACCGGAAACCGTACCTCGAGCGAGAGGTCCGAAATTTGAGTCCCATGTTTTGCCAACTCGTGATCGGTCGGAAAGTTGAGAACTTACCTGTTGGGGAAGACAGAAAAAAGAGTAGAGGGTAAGTAAGTGGAAAAAATTGTTAACAAAATGAGGTTGGAAAAAACAATTTTCGGTCACCTTTAATAAAGCACGGATTTTACGCAGGGTTTCCTCATTGTTGTTACATGACCTTTTGAGTGCAGGAAAAACCCACATCATTTTTGTTTGCATGAACAAACACCCGAAAGCATCACATAATGAGATTCGGGAAAGCAATTCAAACATATAACAGTTCTGAAAAAGGTCATTCGGTAAACATAAAAATGTGATGCAGAAAAATAAATTTAATCGTTTTTTCAGAAACGGTTAAAATACAATAATTGAAGAGCCATTTTCAACCGACCGCGAAAGATAAGAGAGAATCATCCGCATCTATCATAACTGTCCCCCGATAAAAATCATTCGGATTGGATTTCATGTATCCAATTATCCGAATGTCAAACACGTGCAATATTCATTGCACAATCCGGAGTGTTGCCAAAAGCGATACGAAAAAAAAATCTCTTTGCTCTATTCTGGGAGCATAAAGAAAACTTGGAACCCGTCCGCTTTTATCCGCTCTTTTTTTGTCCCACCCTTACGTTGAGGGTGCAAGAGGTGTAATTAAAACGAGAAGTATTGATACGAGAATAATTAAATTATGAAAATTGGAAAATCTCTACCACAAACCGTGAAAGCAGCGATGGCGATGGAAACTGGAAACTCCCTCACTGCCCCACCGTGTGATCCTGTGCCGAGGAGGTTTGTCGAACATGAACCGGGGGTCAAATCTCCACCCGTCGACGACGACGACAGCCTTCATCAATGCATACAGAGAGCAGCTTGGAAAATGGAAAACTTCGGGGTCCTGAAGAAGGTGAAAAGAGCGAGCTGGAAGCTTACATAACCTCGGTTTTCTACTTTCCAAACCACTTCCTCTTCCGAAGACCAACGTTACCAGCTCTTGGGAGAACAAGTTTCATCGGTTGAGGAAAAAAAAAATGCTCCGGAACCCACGATAAACGGCTGCAACTTTACCACCAGATGAATAATTTCATCGCTTGTTCTAGCGTGCGGCAACTTTGGCTGAGGTATCCTGTTTCCGGGGAGTTTGGGGGAGTTCCTCTCATCAGTAACACAGGACAGAAGAACGAAAAAAAAAAAACGAATAAATAAATGAAAATGTCACCCAGGCTAGTGATGGTCGTTTAACACCGTTAATTACAATTTCTGGTGCTTCAGGGGCTGCTCAAGCTCCATCAGCCTTGATTTCGAAAGTGGAGCAATGAATAACCAAACATCCAAAATAGAAAAAAAAAAAAAGGAACAGCAGCAATTGGAATGTTAATTCGCGTTATTTGCATCCTTTAATAATTTAGTTACTTTGATTACGTTCCTAGCCAACAGGCTGAGTTATGATTCGGTTGAGTGCAGAGCAGTTTTTGCAGAATTTTAAAGTGACTTTTGCATGAGTTATTTGAACTTTTAAGTTTGTGTGGGAAAATTTAATGTTATGTACTGAAAAACCAACATCCTTTTTTTTCTTCTGTGGAATCGAGCCTGCTAATCGTTTTTGTGCCTTGGCGTGGCCTAGCGAGTCAGGCTAGTGATTTTTTTTCTCTAAATGGAATGCCCAACATATGGTTGAACGATTGTTAAAAAAATCGGACAACTTTCACATCACAAGTTCCATTCTTCGTCTTTGCTTCTACCAGAAATGCATTACCACGAGCCTTACTCGTAATTTTGCATTATGTTGTAAATCATAAGCAGTAGTAAAACTTGTGGTTTTTAGGCTAAAAGGCTACAAAATATAGACACTTTTGCTTCGCGAGCTCAACTTGTGATCATCACTTTTGTCACAAATGCTTTACCACGAGTCAGACTCGTGATGCTGCCTGCAATTTTTTTTTTGTTAAACGAATCAGACTTGTGGTTTTTCAGGCTTGAATTGTAAATAAATTGAAAAATTTCCACATTATGAGTCCTACTCGTGGCATTGACACAAATGCATTATCACGAGTATAGCTCGTGTTCTTTTACCACGAAGCAAACTTGAGCTTTTGGAATAAAAAGATTACAAAACTTACAATCATGAGTTCTACTTGTGGTCTTTGCTTTTAACACATTAAGGACCGCGGAGAAATCTGAGCCCGAAAACATCAAAATTTGACATTCTCTATCTCAGAAACTGCTGGACCAAATTCTTCAATCTTTGAGTTGTCGAAAGTGTTGTACATAGATATTAACAGTAATGTTTCTTCATAAAATGTATCTCATTTGAGTTATGCTTCTTAGGCAAGAGCCTAGGGGTTAAGCGGAAAAACGAGATATCTCGTATTTGGTCCGCTATGTGTTAACACAAATACCTAACCATAAATCAGTCACAAGCTTTGTGATGCTTTTGTAGTTTTTTTCTTCAAATATGTGACATATCGGTCATATCTGTCATTTATGTAGATTCCTTAATTTTAGGTCAAATTTTGTTATTTTGGTCGAAAGTGCAATTTTTGCCGTTATTGACATTTTTATCATGTTTGCCACTTATGTTATATTGATGAATTTTGTCATTTTTTATTACCTGTCAATTACAGGTTTTGATTTCCGCATTTTTCCCGACTTCTTCCCGCATGGACTCACGAAATTCCCGATTCTTATGAACTGAAAAAAATCAATCTCAAAGGCTTCATTTAAACATTCTGCTTTTAAATAGTTTTTTCAATATTATTTTTCCACAAATGCAAACATCATAGACTAAGGTTGCCAGATTGCGCGATTTTATCCGTTTTTGCTCGGATATTAAATACAAAATTTGATAAAAGACCGATCCGGCCCGGTTGCCTGGATTTCATTTAAAAAGAGCCCGGATTTTGCTCGGATTTATTCACTCTATTTGCCAAAACAAAAAAAAATGAGCTCAAAATGAAAATTTTTGAACAATTTTATGGAAATAATCGTGAAATGTTTTTTGAAAGCTTCAAATATGATTCAAAAACTGCTGAAAAAAATCAACATTTTTCAAGTTTTTTCTTCTTGATTTGTGTTGAGTAATTCCTGAGTTTTAACCAAATTCGCCCGGATTTGTGGTCGACATTTTGGAATAAAATGCCCGGACTTTGACTGGTTTTAACTAAAAAAGCCCAAATTTGTCCGGCCAGGGTACGTGCTTTTGGCAACCTTATCATAGACCATTTGAGAACGCTTAAATATGCTATGATTTCTTGGTAAAGTGTAGAAATTGCCATGAATACTAAGATTTCATATTTTAAAAATTTCACTGCGATCGGCTTCAATTCTGTGCATATGTATTCATATCTTCACAAAAAAAACAGTTTCGAAATCAATAAGAACATTCAAAAAAAATCTAACCAAAAATAGAAAATGCACAAATTTTGTAACCGATAAGAATTGGGGCCTTTTTGAGTAATTTACAGAAACTTAAGTAATTTCTCATCTAAAGCTTTTAGTTTTTTTCAATGAAAATTATTTAAAACCGAAGTGGAAAGTAAATAAAAAGGTACATTGTAGTGAAATTGGTTCTATTAAAATGACACATTTCGAATAAAGAACATTTAACGATTCAAAATAATCGCAAATAAGCGCATTCAATTAACAAACAAAGGTGAATTTACGCAAGAAATCAAGTAATACGTTTCTCGTTGATTTGATCCACACAAGCACAACGATACCAACATTTGGAATGCTTTCCCTATAATATGCCATCCGAAAATATTCCTTTACTTATATTTTATACCAGAGACAAATATGTATGTATGTATGGTTCCCCCATCGGTAGCAAGGTCCAGCCGATGTCTATGTGGCTTGGCCTTCGAATTGCTTCTCAGGATTCCACGGCCGATGGTTCGTCGAGAGAAGGCATCCAATCTTCAGAGACCTACAATGGTTGGCAATCCACTCCGCTTGCAATAGTCTCTTCAGATTTTACCCCAGAAATATTAAATTTTTTATTGAAACACCTGTCGGCAACTTATGGGATTCGAACCCAAAAGTTTTTCATGCCGATACCGGGAATCGAACCCAGTACGCCTGGGTTACCTGACTCACGCCAGCCTATCCACTAGACCACATCAGCGCTCATTTTATACCAGAGACAAATATATGTAAAAAAAAGATCACTGAAGGTCAGGGCTGGATTAAGCCATCGGGGGCTCCTTTGAATCGATTTTTTTTCCATATGCCATCTCAGAGAACTCATAGTTTTTTGAACACAAGAAGGAACTGAAAATGTGTTCAACATATTGCCATTATGTCTCGCAAAAAGTAGTTTCTAGTATCTTCAAACAATCATTGTTGAACCATCACGTGCAAATATCACGAAACAAATTCCAAGGTTTTTTCCGGGTTTCCCCCGGCTTTTCCCGCTTAAAAATGATGATTTTCTCGGTATTTATAATACTCGTTGTTAAATATAAAATCGTGGTGAATAGAAAAAATCAATGTAAAGCACTAAAACTTCTAAAAAATGTTACCTGAAACTTGTTAATCGTTAACACGTAGAAAGACTACGTGTTAACGATTAACAAGTTGCATCAAATTATGTTTTGAAAAAAATCTAAGATAAACAAATAAATGTTTTTTTATTTCATCAAGTGCTCAATCGAAAGCAGAAGACTCGTCATGACAATTGAGCAGTAACATTAAGATTTCAGACTTCGAATCCAAAATGTTAAATATAAACCAAAGAATTCAACTTATATTCCATGGAGATACAGATATAAAAATTCAAAAGAAAAATTCAAAAGCATGTCATCAGATCAAATATTGAAAACCGAATTTTTTTTTGAAAAAGCTCTTCTCAATGAGACCAAAGTTGAAAACATAAATTCTAATCAGTGATTAGATGTTTAAAACACGGAATCAGTATTTTAGTAGTTCAGTAATTAAAACACCAGATTAAAAAATCCAAATAAGTTGAGTACCTTCGAAAAGGTTCTAGTTTTCTATACTCAGAAAAGTCATGAAACTTGAGAAACAATACAAGACTTGAATATTTCAATGATTAAATGCATTCTTAAAATCATGGAAATTCGCAATTCAACTTCAAAAATGTTTCTTATGGTGAACATAATTTAAGAAGAAACGATTAATTGGAATATGATATGCTGCAGGATATTTCTTTATCGAGGATAATTATAAAATAGAGGTATCTCAGATTCAATAGCACAAGACACAATTCGAATTTCAAATCTTGTACATCATTTGGAAAAAAATGAATAGAAAAATTTAGTATCCGATTGCACAAATTTTAGCAACTACAATTTTTTTTTTCATTCTTATTGTTTCTCTCAAAATTGATTATTGGAAAGAGGGTGCATACATTACCTACCTACCTACCTAAGGGTCCAGCGCCGATTGTCCGGCGCATAGGGCTGAGATAAAAGATCTCCACTGCTGGCGATCCGGAGCCAGCGTCTTCACTTGCTGCCAGCCAAGGTTCTCGTCAACTGTGCGGATTTCAGCGGCTAGACTTCGCCGCCACGAGCTTTTGGGCCTGCCTCTTCTTCGATGCCCATCTGGATTCCAGTCAAGCGCCTCTCTGCAAATCTCGTTTTCATCTCTTCGCAGCGTGTGCCCAATCCATCTCCACTTACGTTCCCGAATCTCGATTTCTAGCGCCTTTTGATGACACCGGCGATGAAGTTCAACGTTTGAGATCCAGTTGCCAGGCCACCAAGCGCGGATGATGTTCCGCAGGCAGCGATTCACAAAAACTTGCAGTTTTCGCGTCGTCACCGCATATGTGCACCAAGTTTCACACCCGTACAGCAATACGGATTTGACGTTTGAGTTGAAGATTCGGATCTTAGTTCGTAGAGAGATCTGGCGTGACCGCCAGATGTTTCGGAGACTCGCAAACGCAAATCGGGCTTTTCTGATCCGGGTTTCGATGTCCTTCTTGGTACCACCATCAGGCGTAATCTGGCTACCAAGATACTGGAAGCACTCCACTGTCTCAACCTGTTGTCCAGCTACCACGAAATTGGAACGATTTTCTGTATTGATTTCCATCGACTTGGTCTTTCCGACATTGATTTTGAGACCTGCTGCATACATTAATTTTGCATTATTTATAATTATCCTTATACTTTGAGGTAAGCGTTCAAGATTGCCAATTTCTATTTATTTTATTTCCAGCAAAGCTCTAGGAAACTCTTAATTTCGAATGATTTTCAATGTTATTACTTGCTTTGTTAAAATTCTTGAAGAAATGACTTTTTACCGAGTTGAAAACTTTGCCTGATTCAAGAAATTCAAAAATTGAGTGTTAATTAAAATATTTTGAAGTTAAAAATTATGCCTGATTCAAAAAATTCAAGGTTTTTCACTCGACCCCCGACCAGAAAAAACGAATAAAATGAATTTTTACCAAAAAAATTTCAAGTTGAAATTTTTTGTCTGTTTAAAAAAATTCAAGATTTTTCACGCGACCCTCGAGCAGAAAAAACGCAAAAGAAAAGACTTTTTATCAAAAAAATTTCTAGCTGAAAATTTTATCTGTTTAAAAAAATCAAGGTTTTTTACGCGACCCCCGACCAGAATAAATCGAAAAATGACTTTTGACCAAAAAGTTTTTAAGTTGAATATTTTGCCTGTTAAAAAAAATCAAGGTTTTTCACGCGAACGGGGAAAAATGTCAATGACAAAAATGACAAAAATGACACTAAAAAATAAAATTACAAATATGACAATTTTTCAATTGAAGTAAACATGAAGTATCTATAAATTGCATAATTATAAAGATCCTCACAAATAATGTAAATTTTCAGTTATCTTTTACTTTTACATGACGTTTGTACTAAATGAAAATAAGAAATGTTTTTTTTTTTCAAATTCTACAACTTCTTTCTTCAAAAACTAAAAATTGCTGTTATTCATTAAAATTTCGACAAAGATAAGAAAAAGTGATACCAGCAACCATCACAGAATCCGTAAAATTTTCTTTTAATGTGAAGAAAATATTTCAAAATCAAACCTAAGGTTTGATTGGCTGGAACCTCCTGAAATATATTCCTAATTTTATTGATTATGAGAAAGCATTGTATTATTTATTTTCGGGTAAGCATTCTCGATTTCCCAGATTTTTTTTTCGAAATCCCCGGGTTTTCAATCAACAGTTGCCAGAATAATGTTAAAAAAGTCCGTATTTTGCTGGGATTTTTCACATTAAAAAGAAACAGAAAACTGTGCCCAGTTTTTTTTTCAACTAGGTGTCGGAATATCTAAATTAGCGTTCTCAGGAGTTTGGAAAACGATACGAAAGCTAAATACTGACGTGTTCTATAATAAAAAGAAAACTCAAGGTATTTTTTCTCACTTTCTTTTTGTATTTCCTTCGAATAATCACTGGATTCTGCTTGAATTTGGTGTTGAAAAATACAAAATCAAATGTCGAGATTTTGTTTAACAAAAAAACAATTTTCAAGTCTTGTTTTCCTTGATTTCTAGAACTTTAAGTAATATAATAAAAGGAATTATAAACTTTTTTCTTCTTCGGGGAGCCCCATTGCATCTCCCCTTTATTTCGGCGCTGCTGAAGGTTCAAAATATTAAATCCAAACATAAATTTAAGTATTCAATGCCCCAAAACGTTACTCAACTTCAGATATCGGCCCGCAATCAGAGCTACAATTTTAATATTATTTTAATTATATGTAACTTGTTACTTTATTTACGTGCTTCATGGTTGATGATCCGATTTTTTTCAAAGACATTCCGTCATTCAAACAAAAAAGAAGATGCAAGCTCAACAGGAGTTAACATATTTAAGACTGCAAATAACGGGAAATTTCTTATTTCCACCTGATATCAATCGGTAACAACTGAACTAAGTTTTAAAATTTTATCAATTTCGAAGTTTCGAGTTAATTTTTTTAGAACATGGGTTGAGTGTAAAGTTCAAAGTATTCCAGTTTTTCTGGAGCATTTCAACGCAATGATAAAAATATTTTCGATTTTTTGAGGAATTCCCGACTTTTCCCGCATTTTCTCGATGAATTTCAAATCCCGACTTTTTCCCGCATTTCTCGACTTCTCCGAATGAGTGGCCAATCAAGGTTTACTTTTGACAATTTCAGTCAACTAATGTTATTTTTGTCGTGTTTTTCGTTATGGATCTTTTGTAAAATTGTGTCATTTCCAACATTTTTGATTGTTATAACGTTAACGCTATGTACGTCTCGGTGGACGAGTTATTAGCGTGGTAAGACGGTAATCGCTGGTCTACTGATGGCATGGGCTTGATTCCCATCTCGGTACTGGGTGTAAAATGTTAATCCTAAGTGGTCCACATCATTTATTAAATCTGTAAATCCTAAATCAGTTTAGAGGATGTATGCCTTTTTTATAATAACAGACATTTTTAGCTATTCAACCATACAATCATTCTTGAGATTATCAAAATTCTTGTCTTTTACGCATTTTTAGAGTCTTTGTTGTTGTTGATTGTTGTTGTTATGTCAACTTTATCATGTTTGCAATTCTTCAGTTCATTTTAATTTTTTTTAAGATTTCGTAAAATTTGTTTAAGAACGCAAAATGATACAGGGATTTATGAATCCTAAATTTATTATTGTATTTTGATGTGATTTTACTCTCTGGAGCCACCATGAAATGATGATGTTGGTACTCGACACACTCAGCAAATATTTCCTCTGCTAAAGTTCATCAAAATAAACCCCTGGCTGCCCCTTCTAACACCCAAAATGGCTTCATTACCATACGGCATCGTAAAACTGAAGGAAAAGTCAATTTCATTATTCTCATTTTAACTGTTCTACTTGCTGCTTATTCGCAAACCTCGTCGCAATTCAATCACATTGCACGCTACTCTTCTAGCTGCTAGCACTTTTAGGATCATTCCAATCTTATGGTTTACCCCAGACCAAACCAAACCAAAAAGTGCAGACATAAACAAGCTGCTGCCCTGGCTGCCTGGCAAACAAATTGTCCCGGATTTTACAGTTTGGAATTGCCATTCGTTCAAACCGAGAAAAAGCTCCGCGGGTAAATAATCCGGATTTTTATTTCCCGGGTCCCCCCCTCCATCTACTTTAGTGTTTGTTTTCGCTAATAAACAACTTCCGCCGGGAGAAATAGTAGTAGGGAGCAAAAAAGTCCAAGTGCTACTACTGCCCCCCGCGTGTTGGATTTAGGACCATCGCCGCACTTTTTTTCCGGAGTTGTTTTGCTGTTTTTGGTTTTTACGTTCCATAGTGCCGCCGCCGACGTCGTCATTTGTTTTATTATTCTTTGGCAGTGAAATGTGTTGACCCAAAGCGGCTCTATGAAATGGAAACAATAAACGAGTGAATACTCCAAACACAAACCGCTTAGTCGGTGTTCCGTTTTTAAATTATTACGGTCGGTAAATGAGTTCAATTGGATGTGCACTGCGCAACGGACCAATGATTGATTGGAGGGAATGAATTTTCATTTTTATCCTAGGATTTCTAAACTGAACATTTTCCTAGATGATTTCCAAAAGAGTTAAATATAAAATTCGCAAATATTGAATTTGTTGGGATTTGTTTTTTTCGTATTACATTTTTGGAATACTTTTCTGGATGATTTGGGTTGAATATCCAGGGTTTTAATCGACTTTCAACAGTCAAATACTTCACTTTCCCAAGAATTTGTAAAAGATAAACGCTGAGCACACCTTGTCCTAGAATAGAAATCTCTGTGGCATTGCTCATCCAATTCCAGCTTAGTATTGATTTTTATGACATACCTGCAGCGTTCCAATTTCGGGGTTGCTTCATCCGTGTTTCCATTCCCGAGCGACGGGGCTAAATAATGCCAGCACTATCTCATGCTGCCGGACTTGTTGGTATTAGAGGAGAAATTGCACATTTCAGCCGGTTGATCCAAAAATAAACACCTCTTGCTGCTCCGACTGGGTTCGGATCGGTTGGTTTGATTTTGTTTTGTTTCCAAAATAATCGATATTCCATGAAAGTGTTATGAACTCTTTTTTCCTCGGTTTTCGGTGCTCAGTGCAAAAGAATTTTCCTCCTCTTCCGAAACACGAACATTCTTTCCGTCTTCCTACTTTTTACTCCCATCGGTTAACCACCCTGGCTTCCTCCGTTAAGGGAAAAATTTCTGTTTCCTTCCACACCTCACCGATGGGAAAGTTGATTAAAAATGAAAAATCAACCGTTTTACCGGTTATAATCCCATTTTCAGCAGGGGATTAAACGGATCTTTTGCCCAAAGTCCCTGACTTTCGTAACTTTCGGCTTTGGTTGGACACCAGCATAAAAAAAAAGCAGAGGACAGACAATTTTAAATACTTCTGTTGTGCTATCAGTCGGTACGAAATGATCCTTTATAATACATCCCGAGAGGAAATCTCGACCCGGGACCAGTTGGGGGTCACTTAAGCTAGGGTTGTGATTAAGTTGAACATTACTTCGTTGTTGACTACATTGTTTCTCTCTTCTCGAAAATTTTGCGTTTTTCAGAAATCAGCTTTAAACACAATGAGATATTTCTTGTGAAAAATCATTAAAATTTATGAAGTCAATTATTAACTTTTCTTTCATTCACATGTGAGATGGTCCACCCACCGAAGGGACTCCATCACAATCATCAGGCTCATGACCTCACTTAGATTTTAATTAAATTCTACCCGACATCGGAATCTCCCAGATCGGGGCAAGGGCCCAGCATTCCGAGAATAAATGAAACATACCACACCGGTTCCGAAGGAACCAAACCCGTCGTTGGTCCAAATTTGTCGACCGGTCTACATCAGCCCTGACCGGATTATAATTTTAAACGGTCAAAACCCAGAACCAGAAAGTTTGCCAACAAAAATTGACAAAAAATAGTAAAAAATATTTTAAAAAAAATACAGAAACAAAAACGATACACCCCTATAAAAATTAACAATAATTTCCCCCGGGGGCACCCCTTTCGGTCGGTCGGATGTGAGCGGGATTAGTCGCACCAGATATTCCTCCCGAAAGGACCACCGAAGGATTCAAGGATGGCCGCGTAGTATCACATGGCCGGACAGAGAAAGTTGGTGATGGAATGCTAATTGAAAAATTTTCACAAGCACCAATGGACGATTGTCCGTGCGAATGCCGTGTTTGCCCTCCCGGATCCCGGCGAGAGGGGCAGATTAGCTTCAGAAACTTTGATGAGCAATTCAACTAGTTAGCAACAGCTTTTTTCAGGAGTGAAATTGGTGAATTTGTTCAAATGGAATTAGTAGTGGGGAGCTTTTTTGTATTTGTTTCGTTGAAATGAAAACGTATCAAATTAAAATTAAATGTGATACGACTCGAAAAATTTTGTTGAAGGTATTTTCAACCAATTTGATATTTGTGTATGTTTTTACTTAACATGCATTGTATTGAAATACCACTGAACCTAAAAATTAATCACGAAATGGATGGGAATATTTTTCATCCTCACCTGGTGGCTCCAGAGAGTGTGTTGATTCCAAATTAAAGAAAAGTTTCGAAAATATAATGCAGTGTTGCCACAATTCGAGTCGAGATTTGCAATCTTTCTTTTACACGTTTTTTTTTTTTTTTTGGTGGTCAAAGTTCAGTTTTACCGGGTTCAGAACATAATTCGATTCTATGAACTTGAAGTTGAGTTTTCTTTTTCTTTTTGCGATGGTTCATACTGCGAACCCTAAATTAGTCCCTTATCATCATCGCTCGTCGAACTTTTTGAGTTTGCCTAGTCAACTGAACTTCGAGAATGTACAGTAAAACTCAAAGTTGAGGGTTGCCACCAAACCCTGTTTGTTGTTATGAATTAAAGCAACTTAAATTTGAGTTTGAAATCGGGAGCGTGTACTTTCGCTATCTTTCCTGTTCCAATTTTTTCTATTTATTTTGTAGTCTTTTCAACGTATAACTTCGTTATTTTATTGCAGTCCCCATGACTTACAACCTTTTAGTTTGTTGTGTGGTCCTTCCAACTCACTGTTTTTTGATTTTTTGTGGTCCTCCCACCTCACAGGTTTTCACATTTTTTTGCGGTTCACACACCTTGAAGATTTTCATTTTTTAAGGTTCTACCAACCCTCAACTTGCATTTTATTCTTTTTGTTTTGCGGTTCTCTCAGCACGCAATCTGCAACTTTCTTAGCGATCCTTTCAACTCGTTTTCGCCTTGCCATCCTTCGAACTCGCACCTTTTCTATTTGAATCGCGTTTCCCTCAATAAGCCATGTTTTTAATAGCTACTTTAATGACCTCCGAAACCCCCCAAGGCTTTTCTTGTACGATTCTTCCTTTTTTTTAAATAATTTTTTTCTGAAATATTAAAAAATTAAAAAAAGAGGGTAGGACCCTGTTGGGAAGACCGCGAAACCCAAAGAAAAAGTGCGAAGTAGGAGGAGGGAAAAACAAACTTCAAAAATATCAGTTAGGAGGACCTCAATGGAAGTTGCAGATAGCGTGCTGAGAATTCTTAAAAAAAATCAATGGTAATGAGGTCCTCTCAACTCGCAACTTTTCCTATTGTTTTGCGGTCCTCTCAAAGCGCAATTTACAATTCCCATTTAGGTCATCCCGATGATTTTTTTTCTTAGGTTAGTGTCCATGATTGTTGTGTGGTCCTCCCAACTCTCTGTTTTTCGATTTTTTGTGGTCCTCCCAGCTCACAGGTTTTGATTTTTTTTGCGGTTCACCCATCTTGGAGATTTTTTATTTTTTTAGGTTCTACCAACCCTCATCTTGCATTTTAATTCGTTTTGTTTTGCGGTTCTCTCAGCACGCAATCTGCAACTTTCTTAGCGGTCCTCTCAACTCTTTTTTTCAAGTTTTTTTGCCCTCCTTCCAACTCGCACCTTTTCTACTTGAATCACGTTCCCCCCAATATGCCTTGTTTTTAATAGCTACTTTTATGGCCTCCGAAACCCCCCAAGGCTTTTCTTGTACGATTCCACCCTTTTATGAAATTATTTTTTTCTGAAATATTAAAAAATTAAAAAACCCTGTTGGGAGGACCGCGAAACAAAAAGGAAAAGTGCGAAGTGGGAGGAGGGCAAAACAAACTTTAAAAATATGAGTTAGGAGAACCTCAATAGAAGTTACAGATAGCGTGCTGAGAATTCTTAAAAAAAATTATTTGTTATGCGGTCCTCTCGACTCGCAACTTTTCCTATTGTTTTGCGGTCCTCTCAAAGCGCAATTTACAATTCCCATTTAGGTCATCCCGATGATTTTTTTCCTTAGGTTAGTGTCCATGATTTACAACCTTTTAATTTGTTGTGTGGTCCTCCCAACTTTGTGGTCCTCCCAACTCACAGTTTTGCAATTCTTATGGGTGTTCACCCACCTTGGATTTTTTTAATTTGTTTTGAGGTTCTACCAGCATGCAATTGTTCAATTCTCTTTTGTTTACTGTTCCCTCATCTTGCATTTTATTTTATTTGTTTTGCGGTTCTCTCAACACGCCATCTGCAACTTTCATAGCGGTCCTCTTAACTCTTATTTTTTTTAGTTTGTTTTGCTCTCCTCCTAACTCGCATTTTTTTTCTATTTGTTTCACGTTCCTCCTAATATGCCATCTTTCCTATTACTCTTATGGTCTTTCAACCGTTAGAGGCTTTTCTTCTTTCGGTCCTACCTTCTTTTTTAATATATTTTTTGGAGTACTAAAAAAAGAATAAAAGAATAAAAAAAAGGTAGGACCCTGTTGGGAGGACCACGGAACATATAGAAAAAGTGCGAATTGGAAGGACTGCAGTGAAAGATGCAGATAGCGTGCTGAGAATTCTTAATTTTAAATGTGATCCTCAAAATTTTTCAATTGTATTGCGGTCTTTCCATCTCACACCTTTTCCTATTGTTCTGCAGTCCTCCCGAAGCGCGATTTTCAATTCCCATTGCGGTCATCCCAACACAAAATCTTTCTATTAGGTTAGTGCCCATGACTTACAACCTATTAACTTGTTTTGTGGTCCTCCCAACTCACTGTTTTTCGATTTTTTGTGGTCCTTCCAGCTCACAGGTTTTCAATTCTTTTTGTGGTCCATCCATCATGGATTTTTTTTTTAATTTGTTTTGAGCTTCAACCAACGCAATTGTTTGATTTTTTGTTACTGTTTCCTCATCTTGCATTTTTTTGCGGTTCTCTCAGCACGCTATTTGCAACTTTCATAGCGGTCCTTCTAACTGTTATTATTCAAGTCTGTTTTGCCTTCCTCCCAACTCGCACTTTTTCCACTTTTTTCGCATTTTTTCCCAATATAACATCATTTTATTCCGTTGTATGGCTTCCCAACTTTTGAGTTTTTTCTTGTATGGTCCTACCTTTTTATAAATTTTTTTTGAATACAAAAAAAAATAAAAAAGTAGGACCGTAAAAGAAAAAAAATCTATTGAGAGGACCGCTAAACAAATAGAAAAGTGTGAGAGGAGGGGGCAAAACAAACTAAAAAAATGAAAGTTAAGAGGACCGCTATGAAAGTTACAGACAGCGTGCTGAGAGAGCCGCAAAACAAATAAAATAAAAAGCAAAATGAGGGCACAGTAGGAAAAGTCAATGATTGTGTGTCAGTAGAACCTGAAAATAAATTTAAAAAAACTCCAAGGTATGTGGACCACAAAAAAATGAATAACAGTGATTTGGGAGGACCACAATACAAATTAAAAGGTTAAGAGAACCGCAATGAAAGTTGCAGATAGCGTGCTGAGAATTGTGGTCCTCAAAATTTTTCATTTTGAATGCGATCTTCCCAACTCCCAACTTTTTCTATTGTTTTGTGGTCTTCCTGAAGTGCGATTTTCAATTACCATTGCGGTAATCCCAACTCGAAATCTTTTTATTACATTAGTGCTTCACATTTCCCCGTAATGCTCAACATTTTTATATGTTGTACAAATTTGTAGTATTTTATATCTTTTGCGGTTTTCCCAATTCGAGTTATAAAATTTCGATTGAGGTCTTTTTTTAACAGTTTTTTTTTTTGTTTTCAGGTCCTCCCAAGTCTCAGTTTTTCTACTAGTTTAGCGACCCTCCCAAAACGCTATATTGAATTTCCATTACAGTTGTCCAACCTCACAATCTTAATCTTCCTCTAGATTAAGGTTGTCATATGGCCGGGTTTTATCCGGATTCCATTGGATATTTAATATAAAATTTGAGAAAAGTTCGAAGCCGCCCGGTTGCCCGGATATCATTGAAAAAGTCCAAATTTTGCCCGGGTTTATTCTCATTATCAAATCAAACTAAAAAAAAAAAAAAACAAAATGTGATGAAACTTTTTTTAAACTATACGTGCAAAACGAAATTTTTTGAGCAAGGTTCATAAAAATAATCACCCAAAATTTTACAATTTAAAATCTGTCGATAAATTTCGATAAAACAGATTTTTTTTTAGTTTTTTATCTTGTTTTTTGTTGAGTATTCTCTGGGTTTTTATCAAATTTGCCCGGATATTGTTTCTGGTTGACAATTTTGAAATCAATGCGCGCATTTAGCCAGTTTTTAGATAAAATAGTTTGGATTTGTTCGGACCGGATACGTGCTGAAAAAAATCTGGCAATCTTACTCTAGAAACTTTGTGTCGCCAAATACGAACCATGCCAAAATCGAAGCGTTTTTTGGTATACGATTTTTGATATACTTTTTTCGTACATTTTATTGAAAAGAAACCAAATGTAATGTGATTAACGTTATTTTCAACCAATTTTTGATAAGTTTAAGTCACTTTTAATTATTTTTTATCATGATGTTTTAGACACTATTAGCATTTTTTTGTTTTGTTTATAAACTTTTTTTTTATTTGTTACTAGCTGATTTACCCGGCCTTGCTCGGGCTCACATAAAAGATTAATAAAAATTGATTTGATTTTCGAAATTTTGAAAGCGTTTTATTCATCATTTTAACAAATCTGACCATGTTTTGCCATGTAATCTTTGTAAGTTTTGTTAGCCTTTTAGAAGTTTTAATTGGATTTTTAACAAAGTTTATAGTTTTAACATTATTGAAAAACTTGTTAGGTTTGCTAAAATAATGCCCTTGAATGCCTATTCATCGAATCAAGAACAAAATTTTAAACTAAGGTTTCCAGATTGCTCAGATTTATCCGGATTTGTCCGAATATTTGACACAAAATTTGAGGGAAATCTGGTCCGGCCCGATTGACCGGATTTCGTTGGAAAAAGCCCGGATTTCACCCGGATTAATTCATTTTATTTGTAAAACATAAAATAAAATTAAATTGAATATTTACAATTTTCCATTTTAACGTTCAAAAAGGAATTTTTTTATGGCAAGTTTTATCCTGACTTGTTTTTAAAGTCTAAAATTCATCCACTGTTGAGATTTGGTGAAAAAATATTTAAAGTGTTCTCTTCTTGATTTCTACTGAATAATTTCGTGGTTTGTACAAAATTTGCTCGGATATTGCCCGGATTTTGGGTTAAACATATTAAAATCAACTACGCGGATTGTGTCAGAAAACTGCCCAGATTTTTTCGGTCCGGACGTCCGGAAAAATTCTGGCAACCTCATCAACCTTTTATTTTTTTTGGGAAGCTTGAATAAATCTAGTCTTTTGATATAATCTTCAAATGATAACAATGTATTTTTCATCTTGTCCATGTGTTATCTAATGAAAATCCAATACCATAGGCTTATAAACATATGTACACGACCTCTTTTGAAGATTATCTCACTTATCAAAATGAATGATCTATCGTAGAGTAGTATATTCAAATTTAATTTGTACTTATGATGAGAATGAAAAGTTGTTTTAGATGTTAAAAGTTTCATTAATAGTTTTTAAAGTTCTCAAAAAACACATCACCTTGGAACCGAAATCACCCATTTTATAATATTATGAAAAATTTATTTGGGCTACATTTCAATTTTTCTATTTTTTGACACAACTATTCCATTGATTATCATGAAGAGTGATCAATGTAAAAATCTTTAGAAATCATTTGTTTGAATTTGCACTACTAAAGGCTCTAGTTTTCTCATAATTGGATGGCAGAGTTGAACACATTGTTGACCAAAAATGACTCAAACTTGGCCAAAGAAATTAAATTGTATGAAATAACAACTTCAGATTTAATTACTAAAAAGTTTTATGCGTTGGATTTGGTTTCAACTTTTTCCAGAATTGATTTGATTGTCTACCCTGCCTTTTGAATAAATTCCTACACGGCAATCAAAGCATTGAGATTGCAGCCTTCAACTCACAACCCTTCAAATAGCTTCTTACCCTATTGTTGTATTCTTGGTTCCTAAAAGCTGGAAATAAGTTTTCATTCAAAATAGTAATTCAACTGAAGAAATGAATTCATAATGAAGATGAATCATGCATTGTATTTAAACTTCAACTACTGCATATTCTTAATGACTCTCAACGCCCCCAACGGCAGTTGGGACTACTTTGAAAACCGCTGTTCAAATCAATTTATTCCTAACATGCGATAAGTTTTTCTTATCCCAAAAGAAGACTTATTATTTCATCCAAGAATCACGTGCTTGTGCCCTGTGCTACGAACAGTAGACGAAAAAAAGCCCGCCAAAAACTTCGCTATCCAAATTTTAATCATTAGCAGGCTTTGATTTGCTGTTCAGTACACGTGAACTCAGGACGGTCGTTTCTAATGCCCGGCCCATGGCGATGCTGAGAACAACCCGCCAAGGGGAAAAAAGTCGGTTGACAAAATGCCATGCCATGACTTTTGGTTCGTGAGAATAAAATAGAACGTTGTATGGGAGGGTCCTTTTTCTCAGGTGGGAGGGGCTCATAACTATTACTAAAACCTTACCCTGATCCAACTACATCTCTGTACCAAATTTCAGGCTGATCATTTCAGCGGTGTGGATTTGTATAAGGTGCATACAAACAAACAAACATATATAGTCCAACTCATCTTTATATATTAGATTATTGTCATTTTATAACATTTTACAGGGTGGCAATGTGAAAGTGATACACTTAGTTTATTGCATAAAACTCAAACCAATTTTTTATTTCTCGTCGCAATCACGACGGCTCATATGTACATCTCTGTTTCTGCTGAAGACGCACTTAGATCACAACTTTTTTTGGGACGAAACTTTGTTAACTCTAGAGACAACATCGAAAAATCAAGATACCCGTTTTTATGGAGCATGTTTTCGTGATATACCAGTCGTTAATAAAGCGTCGAGCGAGGTTATTTAATTAGGTGAAGTCAAGCAGCAAAAAGGGAAACATTAGTGTAAACGATTTTTAGTTAAAAGACTTGCTAATTTAATTTTTTTAATAAAAACACGATTTATTAAAAAAAATCTAAAGATCTTGGAAGTATTTTTGTCCTTATAAGTAATTTCTTACGCATTTTCTTCAATAGTTTTCTTAGTGGTTGTCAAATTCTCAATATTTCGATCCGTGTTGAGCTCCCCAAACCAGGGCTGATTCTGTTCCAAATCGTTCAAGTAGTTTACCAACTTTGGAAGCTTCTGGCCATCAATGGGGACTTTATAGTTTGCCGTAGATAACGTTGTACAGATACTGATATCAGCCAGCGTTAGGGAATCACCAACTAAAAATTTCCCCTTCAAGGTAGCCTCAAGAAGCTCGTAGGCCTGACGGAATCCCTCGAGGTTCTCCGAAGAAATTTTCTTCGCACCGTGGTAGAAAAACGGAACCAGTGTTGCTCTGAGCCGGGAAAATAAAACTCCTGATTCAAAGTGTAGCATTGCATTTATGCGCGCTTGGGTTATCAAATCCTTCCGTGGGTACAAATCTTAATTTTTGGCGTATTTTAAGATCAGATAGACGTTAATGACATGACTGTCGTAAAGGGCAACTCCATCGTCTACGATTGTTGGCACGGTGTGTTGAGGATTCATCTTAAATCGTTCAATATTCATTCAATAAAAGCATTTAAAATAGCCTTCAAGACATACCTCCAAATATTTCGGAGTCATGTGGTCTTTGTTGGCTAGGTTAATGAATTTTGTTTCCATATCCAAATCCAGAGGTCTGGCCACAATTTCGACAGCTCTAACGGGTGTACAGCGTAATTGGAGCCATTCCCTCGACCTGTCTTGTCTTACCGCAGAGTAACGAATGGCCAAAATTTTAAAGGTTCTGGCAAATGATAAGGTATTCATTCGCTAAAGATAGTAGCTGTGTTGTTCCAAGCCGTATTTAGCAGCCTCTTAATGTGTATTGATTATTTGCCGAGGCAGGGATGCTGACGAAAATTGCACATTTTCGCATCTTTAGATTGTCAGAATACGTCAGAATTTCTCAGATTTTTTAATACCTAAATTCGAAGTTTCACTGGATTTTGAGTATATCAACGCAAGTTTTCCGGATTTTCGGGTTTCACTTTTAGTTTTATTTTTATCACATTTGTGTAAAGTATTGCAATGCTTATGTTATTTCACTTCTAGAATCGGTATGTAATTGCCTTTCTAGTGAATATAAATTTATTGCGAAAATTTCGCGTGAATATACTCAAAATCCAATGCATAGTTGAATTTACGTACAAGATAATCTGAGAAATTGCATGTTGACACAAAAACTTAGAAAAACAACAAACTTTGAAAATTCGTCAAAAAATCTCAGTTCGTATTTTGATAATCTAAAGATGCGAAAATGTGCCAAATAACGTTAACTTTCCAATCCTCTTTTCAAAATTCATGTAGTGTACTTTAAACAATGTTGACGGTTCATTGATTGAACAGTACGGTTTTCACACCACTTTTTTACATTTTTGGTGGTGGTGATTTAAAAAAATATATATCCTTGTGCGTAACGTATAGCTGCTAACTTCAGCCTTCACACTAAGTTGATTTTTTTGAGCATTCAATCAGTAGCTGATCTACAATCTTTTTTTCGAAGCATGTTTTTTTGGATTTTTTCTTAGACTTCCAATAACGGAAAACTGAAGTGTTGTAGCTGAACATTATCTGAGAAACATATTTGTTAAGGATCGCCCCTGATTGCATGGATCGATAGCATCAGATTTTTCTTTGTAGAATAAAAAACTCACTCATTCAAACAAACATTGCAAACTTTCAGTGGACTGTATGACGACTTAAAATATTTTGCAACAATGACTTATTCCGACACAAACTTGTCCCTTCTGGACTCCTGACTCTGGCCATTCCTGCCTCTGACTATTTTACCGTATCCGATGATGGCTGGTTGAGAAAAGAGACCGAGTCAAGGATCGACGGTGGCTCGATCCTTCGGAAAAAACCTCTTCGTGTCCGAGGAAAACCGATGATGTTTTGGCGCGCATCACTGCCGTTGATGCACGCAGCATCGCCATGTTGATACTGGGCCTTTTCTGGTGTTAGGGTGGTTCAACGAAGCTCCTTCGTTCCAGAACAATATTTGAATTGCATTGAGAAGTTCCCAAACTATCTACTCTGAAATTTTAAGCAAGAAGTGTTAAATTGACACTTAAGGTTTGATAAGGGAGTGTTGTTTTGTCTGGGCTTTTAATATGCGTTCATAAAAAAGCAATGATTCCAAATTAAAGATTTCCAAAAGACATTGAGGGTTTCAGAAGATATTTTTTTATTTGGATACATTCGAATAAAGTTACAAGCCACCAAACTGTTTTGACACTAAAAAGCGGTTTATTGATAGTCTAAATTATGATGGTCCTGTAAAAGCGAAAAACATGAGGAAACGTTGCACGGAAAATAATAACAAGGTAAAATTTACCGAGATAAAAAGGTGATCGCTCGTGGAACCAAAAGAGTAACTTCTACCTCTTCGAGGTAAAACTCACCTCTTGGCGAGGTAAAGATTACCTGAATTGAGCTAGACTACCTAGCTACGGAGAAAAAAGGTTAATCTGAAAACGGTAAATATTACCTCGCAGCGAGGTGAAGGTTACCTGAAGTGAGCTGTATAAAAAGGTAAAATTCACCTAGAAAAAAGATAAATCTTTCTATCTCTTCGAGGTAAAGCTTACTTCGTAGCGTGGTGAATTCTACTTAAATTTAGCCGGAAAAAGGTACAATTCATCTAGAAAAAAGGTAAAGGCAAATTTTTCGAAGGTTAATGAAAAAAAGGGTAAAGTTTACCTTTTGGCGAGGTGAATGGAAAAAGGTTATAAGTTTACCTCGAAAGATGGATTGAAAAAAATCACTTCTGCTTCTCGGTAAATTTTACCTTATTTTTTAAATTTTCCGTGTGTTTTTAAAAATCGTGACAACATCGATCCGGGTCTAAATTGCAATCTTTCAAAGTTTTATAGACCGTCCTCTTGGAAGAAATTAAAAATTTGGCACTGAAGCTTCTACCGCAATTCTTTAACCATTTCTCCAACTCAAGGTTAAATTTCTGTTTTGAGAATGTTTTTTTCACACAGCATTTTTCAAATTATCAATGATTGTAAAAAAATAAATGTAGGTATGTATGTGTAATTTTTTCTCATTTATGTTTTTTATCATTCCTGTCTTTTCGGCCATATTTGCCATTTATGTAATTTTTTTTTGTATTTTTTTTCATTTTTGTTGTTACTGCCATTTCTAGTCATTTTTGGAAACTTTCTATCATTTTCACATATTAACCATTCCTTTAGTTTTTGTAAATTTTCGAAAAAAAAATTACGTGTTATTTGACATTTTCTTATAATTTTTGTTCATTCACGTAATTTTGTGTCATTTTTACATTTTTTTCCATTTTGTCATACTTTTTTTTCTCATTTTGATATTTGGTCATTTTGATCATTCTTTTGGGGTTCTCTAATATTGATATCAACCAAAATATATCAGGTAAAATATTCAAGCAAAAACCAATCAAAGCCACTGCTAGTTCAATTGAGTTGAAGAGGAATTAAATTAATCGGAAGGAAATTTTCAATTCATTTGATCGTATCGTACCTCTGCTTGAAGAAAAAGACGTGTACCAAGAATGTGAAAAACCTCCCTTCCCCCCTTAGAACATACTTCTCACAAAGTACAAAGTCTACACAGCATCTCTGTGATCGTTTATTGATTCAGGATACGATTGATTGAAAACTAGAGGACAAAAAAGAGGAAGGCGTTCCGGTAGTGTTCCGTGTTTTTCTATCGATGTTTGTCTTTATTGTTGAGCATTTAAGCCAGCATTTGTGTTGTTGTCGGCATTCTCGTCGTTCTTCGATGTTTTCGTCTGACTTGAACGGGAAAAAGTTTGCAGACTTTTTCCCAACCTCACCTTAGCCCTCACCCACCTTCTTTCTGTTGTTGTTGTTGTTGTTTACCCAAAACTTGGAACCCTTTTTTTTTTCATATTTCGTTTTAGGAACTCTGTTGACAGTTTTCCAACAGTTGTCCTTTTTTGCATAAAAAAAAAACAACAAAAACCTAAACAGACGCCGAGTCGAGGAAACCCTGATTTGGGTAGGATTATTTGAGATTGTTTGGTTTCATAATTCAATGAAATCCTCAGGAATTCAAATGTAGGTCGTCGGTCGACTTTTGGACTGCACAAAGTTAAGAAAGACTCAGCCACAAGACGATGTCGGGGCCAATTAGGGAAGAAAAAGTGCAATTTTCACATGTGAACATGGTAAACAGACTGGGAGAAAGAGGGCCGTGTCATTCGTAGAAAAGCTTTTGAAAAATCCACTTCAGGGAAGCAGTAGAATGAAAAAATCTACCGCAAGTTTCAAGCCAAGAGTTGAGGCAGCAACTAGTTGTCGTCGTCGTGATCCTCGGGTTTTAATGGGCTACAGCCAAATTGTTGGCAATTGTAGCTGCCAACTAGTAGCCTTCCCCCATTAACGTTTGCACTTTGCATTTTGAACGAGAGCCCGATGTAGAACATGACTTTAAGCACGTGTCAGAAGCCTTCTGGTGATTTATGATTGCGAGAATGTTGTTGGGAACACTTCGCAAAAAATGTAAAAACTGCGAAAGCTCGACGTTCACAAAGCATCATAAATCAATCTTCAGAGATAATTGGCTGTGTAGAGTTAGATAAAGATAGTCCGGTATGTATAATTTGATAGAAAATTTTACAGTAATTAGAATTTGTTTTACCACGTGGCTGGTTTCTGGAATTTGAATGCTGTCCGATGATGCTTACCTGTGAAAAAAAGAAAAAAAAAGTCTTTTTTAGAATATGTTCGTTTAATGAAGGAATGATTTAAATTAATGGAGCTGGTCCGGAAAACTTGGAAAGATATATTTTCAGACGAGAAAATGAACCAAGTTTGACACACAAATTTATCACAACTGTCATTGGTGCAGCCGCCAAACTTTTGCTGATGCTAAAACTAAGAAGGAACAATGCAAGTGACTGGAGCTCAAGCACCCTCCTTAAAGATGATTTCCTTTAGAAAAAATATGGAAGATCGTCAAGGAAACACAACTACATCTTTTCCATTTTGACCTCTCCGCCAGCGGCCATCAGTCAGTCAGAAAACTCTCGACTTTCGAGAACTTTGTTAAGATATTCTCTCGACTTTCCCGATTTTACGACGACGATGGGCGAAAACTTTTCAAGAACAATCAACTTCTATGTACCGGAGGCGGAAATCAGCGGGCCCCGGACTTAATCTTTATTTGGGACAGACAAAAAAAAATAAAAAAAACAACTGCGAGAAGCTGGAAACAAATGAAAAAAACACACAAGTTTATTCTAGTCGTTTGTAATAAAGTTGAAGTATGATTGTGTGTTGCCACTGTTCATAGCACACTTTCGCTTGACATATTTTCAAAGAGTAGTTGGGAAAAATTAGCATACAATATACCGAAGGCTAAGTTCAAAAGTTTTTTTCTGGCTTCCAATCTATCCAAGCTCCAGTAATTTCGCCGAACAAAACGCCAAGCGCCGGGGGTGTCATAAGATTTCAACTTCCCGGAAAAGCTGATTCGAACGAAAACTTTTCTCATATAAAATAATTCCAGACGCGGCGCAAAGCTGCTTTTTGTGGGACTCGAACGACAATAGAAAACGAGAGAATTTTGGCCCCCGAAAAACAACATTAGGCATTAGAGGGAAACTCTTCCCAGAAGCCCAGCCCTAGTCAACTGGATTTTCGTTGGGGTTAGAGTTTGAGGGAGTAAACATAATCGTTTTGATTCCAGAATTCAGACACGGTCTTAGTCGGTATTCGGAGGCTTAGTTAAGCTTCCTTTGACGTCGTCGGATAAACTTTGGACGGAGATGAATGGGGTTTATCTATGAGTCCACTAAGGCACATGAATTTGTATTTTTGTGCTCCCAAAATAAGTGAAGAAAGAGATTTTCGAAATAGATGAATTCGACTTCACTT